>NC_142480.1:34042500-34652500 GCF_049115385.1 Moschus berezovskii
CTGTTTGAGGATTTCCCATGTTTAGGGGATGATAGAGGAATAAGTACCATCCACTTTGTCAACATTCAGAAAACTCAGATCATGGCATCTAGTCCCATCACTTCATGGCATATAGATGGGGACAAGTGGAAACAGTGGCAGATTTTATTTTCTTGGGCTCCAAAATCTCTGTAGACAGTGACTGCAGCCATGAAATTAAAAGACACTTGCTCCTTGGAAGAAAAGCTATGACAAACTTAGACAGCATATTAAAAAGTAGAGACATAACTTTATTGACAATGGTATGTCTAGTCAAAGCTATGGTTTTTCCAGTCAAGTATAAATGTGAGAATTGGACCATAAAGAAGGATGAGTGCCAAGGAATTAATGCTGTCAAATTGTGGTGCTGGAGAAGACTCTTAAAAGTCCCTTGGACGGCAAGGAGATCAAACCAGTCAATCCTAAAGGAAATCAACCCTGAATATTCATTGGAAGGACTGATGCTGAATCTGAAGTTCCAATACTTTGGCCTTTGGCTACCTGATTCGAAAAGCTGACTCACTGTAAAAGAGCCTGATGCTGGGAAAGATTGAGGTCAAGAGGGAAAGGGGGCAGCAGAGGATGAAATGGTTGGACAATATTGCTGACTCAATGGACCTTAATTTGAGCAAACTCTGAGAGACAATGAAGGACAGGGTACCCTGGCATGCTGCAGTTCGTGGAGTCACAGAGTTGGACACAACTGAACAAGATCTTGTCTGAAATCTAGGGAGGGTGGCCACAGAAATAAAAAGCGGGGGTTGGGGGGGACCTCCCTCTTCAATTGACGGAGCGCTGGTCCCAAAAAAGTGAGATGAACCTTTCTTGCTTTTGTGTCCTCTCTCTGTCTGTCTGCCTTTTGGCTCCCAATGCCATCATGGAAATACATGGCAAAATGAGGCAACCAGAGGCTCAGACTTTTGGCTGGCAGACCAGACAGGGGAGCCCTAGAGAAGAAGAAACTCACAGAGAGATGTCAGAGAGGGAGAGCCTCAAGATAGTTACCCCATAATGTTGTTTATGAATACCTTCATTCACTCAAGCTGTGCATGTATGGATCTAATCAGCATACCAGAGACTTTGAGAATCAAACTAACAGATCACTGCTAATAGTGGTTCATATGTAAGGCATATCTGAATAACACTACAAAGCTTTTGAAAATCGAACTACCATGGGAACCACAGTCCACAGAAGCAAAACTGGTTGGAACCTGTAGATTGAACTTAACCATGCCAATTGCCTACTAAGACAAAAATCCTAATATTTTCCATAAAATTTAAATAGGTCCAGTGTCCCATAATATTCAGAATGTCCAGGACACTATCCAGTGTTACTCAAGATAGTACAAAAAACAGGCGAAACCTCAACTCTCATGGGAAAAGACAATAGTTGCCAGTGATAAGAAGACACAGGTGCTGGATTTTCTGACAGATACTTTGAAGCAGTTAATATATAAATGCTTCCATGAAAAGATGTTCAACATTGCTAATTACTAGAGAAATGCAAATCAAAACTGTGAGATACCACCTCACCCTGGTCAGAATGACCATCAATAAAAAGTCTACAAATACCATGGAGAAAGGGCATCCTCCTACACTGTTGGTGGGAGTGTAAACTGGTGCAGCCACTTTGGAGAATAGTATGGAGGTTTCCCAAAAAACTAAAAATAGAGTTGCCATATGAACCAGAAATCCCTCTCCTGGGCATGTATCCAGACAAAACTATAATTCAGAAAGATACATGCACCCCTGTGTTTTCAACAGCACTGTTTACAGTAGCCATGACAACTATTTAAATGTCCATCAACAGATGAATGCATAAAGAAGATGCGGTACATATATACAATGGAATACTGCTGCTGCTGCTGCTGCTAAGTAGCCTCAGTCGTGTCCGACTCTGTGCGACCCCATAGGTGGCAGCCCACCAGGCTCCCACATCCCTGGGATTCTCCAGGCAAGAACACTGGAGTGGGTTGCCATTAAATGGAATACTACTAAACCATAAAAACAATGAAATAATGCCACCTGCAGCAACATGGATGGACCTAGAGATTATCACACTAAGTGGAAAAAATCAGAGAAACACAAATATCATATAATATCACTTATATGTGGAATCTAAAATAAGACATGTACGGGCTTACCGACAAAGCACACTCACAGAGGACAGACTTGTGGTTGACAAACAGAAGGGACAGTGGGGTAGAGACAGAATGGGAGGTTGGAGTTAGCAGATGCAAACTAGTATATACAGAATGGGTAAACAACAGGATATCACTGTATAGTACAAGGAACTCAATGCCCTATCCTGTGATAAACCGTAAGGGGAAAGAGTATAAAAAAGAAAATATGTATAACTGAATCACTGTGGTGTATAGCAGAAATTCACACACAATAATTATACTTCAGTGAAAACCCAAACCATTAAAAGTAAAACCAAGCTAAAAAGAAATATATGTATATATATATATATATACTTCAGTACAGTTCAGTTCAGTTTCTCAGTCATGTCTGACTCTTTGTGACCCCATGGACAGTAGCACACCAGGCCTGCCTGTCCATTACCAACTCCCAAAATTTACCCAAACCCATGTCCATTGAGTCAATGATGCCATCCAACCATCTCATCCTCTGTCGTCCCCTTTTCCTCCTGCCTTCAATCTTTCCTAGTATCAGGGTCTTCTCAAATGAGTCAGCTCTTCACATCAGGTGGCCAAAGTATTGGAGTTTCAGCTTCAACATCAGACCTTCCAATAAACACTCAGGACTGATCTCCTTTAGGATGGACTGGTTGGATCTCCTTGCAGTCCAAGGGACTCTCAAGTCTTCTCCAACACCACAGTTCAAAAGCATCAGTTCTTCAGTGCTCAGCTTTCTTTATAGTCCAACTGTCTCATCCATATATGACTACTGAAAAAACCATAGCCTTGACTAGACTGACCTTTGTTGGCAAAATGATGTCTCTGTTTTTTAATATGCTATCTAGCTTGGTCATAAGTTTCCTTCCAATAAGTAAGCATCTTTTAATTTCATGCAGTCACCATCTGTAGTGATTTTGGAGCCCCCCAAAATGAAGTCTGCCACTGTTTCCCCATCTATTTGCCATGAAGTGATGGGACCAAATGCCATGATCTTAGTTTTCTGAATGTTGCTTTTTAAGTTAACTTTTTCACTCTCCTCTTTCACTTTAATCAAGGGGCTCTTTAGTTCTTCTTTACTTTCTGCAATAAGGGTGATGTCATCTGCATATCTGAGGTTATTGATATTTCTCCTGGTGATCTTGATTCTAGCTTGTGTTTCATCCAGCCCAGCATTTCTCATGATGTGCTCTGCATATAAGTTAAATAAGCAGAGTGACAATATACAGGCTTGACGTACTCCTTTCCCAATTTGGAACCAGTCTGTTGTTCCATGTCCAGTTCTAACTGTTGCTTCCTGACCTGCATACAGATTTCTCAAAAGGCAGGTCAGATGGTCTGGTATTCCCATGTATATAATTGCCCCAATAAATAATGACAGACATTCTTGAAATGAATGGAGAAATAGAAAGTTTTAGCAAAGAAGCGGACTTCCTCAGTAGCTCAGCTCGTAAAGAATCTGCCTGCAATGCAAGAGACCCCAGTTCGATTCCTGGGTCGGGAGGATTCCCTGGAGAAGGAAATGGCAACCCACTCCAGTATTCTTGCCTGGAGAATCCCCATGGACAGAAGAGCCTGGTGGTCTACAGTCCATGGGGTTGCAAAGAGCTGGGACACAACTGAGTGACCAAGCACAGCAAAGAAGTATAAGTTATGTACGAGACTCAAATATTATTTATAGAACTGAAAATACAATAAATGAAATAAAAATCTCATTGGATGGACTCAATAGCAGATTGGAGACTAACTTAGATCTGAAGAGTGAACTTGAATGATTAATAAAAATTATCTAGTCTGAGACGTACAAAGAAAAAGAGCTTTAAATATAAGCCAAGCCTTAAACCTGTGGGATAATATAAAAGACCTAATATTTGTGTCATGAAGAAGAGAGGAAACAGTGTGATGTTTTAAACAATAGTTGAATAAATAATGACTGAAAGCATCACATTTTTGGTTAAAGATAAAGATCTCCAGTTTGGGGGAACATGACAAACATCAATGGTAAACCCCAGTGTAAACCTCCCAAAATCTATGTTTATACACGGCATAATCAAACTGTTGCAAACTAAAGAAGACGAATACAGTCTTGAATGCAACCGAAGTAAAATGGTGGATTTCCTGGAGGGGAACAGTATTCACATGAAGATTAATTTCTCATCAGAAACCATGGAGATGAGAAGGAACTGGCAAAATAGCTTTAAAGTGCTAGCAGAAAGCAACTGTCAACTCAGAATTCTAATCAGGAATGAAGGTGAATAAAGATACAGCATGGAGAAATTTTTTTTGGATGATGGAGCTGTTCTGTATCCTGATTCTGATGGTGATTGCACAAATGTATGTGTGGTGTGTCACTTTAATGGTGTCTGACTCTTCGTGACCCTATGGAATGTAGCCTGCCAGGCTCCTCTGTCCATGGGATTCACTAGGCAAGATTACTGGAATGGGTTGCCTTTTCTTCTTCCAGGGAATCTTCCTGACCCAGGGATCAAACTTGCCTCTCCTGCATTGGCAGGCAGGTTCTTTACCACTGGTGCCATCTAGGAGCAAATGTATACATATGTTAAAAATTTGTAACACTTCTTTTACATCGGGAGTAATTTTGCTGTATGATAATTAAAGATAAAATTAATAAAGAAAAATAATGAATAAGAATCTAAATCCAGAAAATAAATGTATCTATAGATGACTTGATTTTAATATACAGTTTCCCTCTCACCACTATATTTCTCTTCTTGACCTTTCACTAAGTTTAGAAAGTGACATCATAGAGAATATTTAGTGAAGAGGTGTTATTATGATTATTTTTCTAATTAAGTTGGATAGCTTTTCCCAAAACAATAAATTCCTATTGGCAATTTGGAAATGATATTCAGTATTTCAGGTCATTAAGATATCATTTGTTGAATACAAATGCAGTAATTTAAAATGTGATAACCGGTGGCTGATGAACCATACAAAGCTTGTGAGAGGGATCTCGTTGATCAGTGACTTGGAAGCCGTCTTGTGCTACTCACCATGGAATGAGTGGTGAGTGTCATGATCAGAGCTGCTAAAAACAGTGTCAGCAGGAGTGAGTTAGAAGCAACTGGTAGAATTATTTATGTAACCCTACACTTTGACTAATAACATATTTGACTCCTCCATGGTCATTTTATGGTTCATGGCAACATTTTTAAAACACTGTTCTGGAAGACCTGGGGTTCAGTATGGGTGGCCGAGTAGCCTTGCTGGTGAGGCTGTGATGAGATCAGGTAGGTGTTGTTTCCAGCCACCACCCCAGCCTCAGCAATGCAGGCTCCAGTATTTGGTTTCTGTAAAATATTTTCTTGAAAATAGGGTTGTATTTCTAGAGGGGGAACAAGCATTGTATGGGTCATATTAAACATTGGGCCACATAGAAGCATTCAGCCAAAAACAGGTGCACAAGTAAAAGAACCACATTCGTGAATTGCTTCTTAGAAGAACACGTGAGAGACTTTAGGAGCAGCCAGCTTCTTCAGGAAGTTCAAGGACTGCTTTAAGAGAAGCTACTAAAACAGGAATAAAGAAAGAAAAGAAAATGCTGAGGGAAGCCTATTGGAGAATAGTATATCCAGTGTTGAAAATCAGAGAGAAACAGACAACAAAATTTTAGATTTCCTACCTGACCCGCATGCAGATGAACCCAGAGTGCAGTGTTACCTTCTGGATTCTCAGCACAAGTGCTTTGGAGCCACTTCACTGAGCATGTGAAAGAGGTTACCAAAATGTGGGAAAAGAGAACAGAAGGGGCATGTAATGACAAGGAGAGAATAATGCGGGCCCTTGGAGGTGACCAGTTTTAAAATCACTAAAGAATACAAAGAAAAACCAGAGAAGATTTTAAAAGGTATGATTTGAGAGCTTAAAAGGGGAGAGGATGACTAAAGAGAAGAGCAATGGTTCTCATACAGCCAAAAATGAGAGTCAGCTATGAAAAGTGGGGTCTGGGCCAAAGGAAAGTGGGTAGAATTGTAGACTTATCCCATCCTTACAGGAACAGGTCCATATGCCTGCCACAGGGTTAATAGATACTGGTGCAGGACCACAGTTGGTCTAAGAGACTCCCACAAAATCGGGGGTATGACCACTCAGTCTCACTTCTTCTAAGTGCTTTAAAACACGAGGGCCAGGTGTGTAGCTGGGGTTTAGGGGCAGCGTCGACTCACAAGAAAAAAGTCCTTTGGTCTTGCTTTTAGTAGCAGAGATAAAACATTATTTTAAGAATCTAAAAATAAGAGGTTAGCAAAGAAAAGAAGCTGTCTCTCAGGTCATGTTAACTCATGGCAAGAGAAATAGCAGGAAGTGCCAGAAAAGGCATTGACTATTTGAAGACAGACCACTATAGATTTCTCCCATCTCCAGCAAAAAATTCATTCAGCAAGACAAAAGGTAACATGTCTTCAGTGTTGTGAAAGTTGAAAACTTCTAAAGCTACTTTTCCAAGAGCTGCTGGTTACAGAGGATTTGTATTTGGGTTTACTTTCTTTCTTTGTTTATGTTTAAAAGCAAGTTTTCTAAACCCAGTAATTTTCCTTGTGGTCTAGCAGGTCAATACATGCTTTGGAAATTTTAGAAAGCATGTTTTATTTATTTTCTCAACCATCCAAAAAGCCCCTTAGGAACCATTGTAGTTTGTTGGTTAAGTATGGTTTCATTCATATGCTTCTTTAAAAGGTCTATTATTTACAGACAGACAGTAATGACTTTATCTGAGCTAATCTAGTTCATTATGTCATTATATATTTAGGGCATGTCCTGCGTTCAGAAAAATCCCTGTGAGAATCCTGTACAGAGTGCCAAGAACCACAATAGTATTCATCAAATTTCCTGATTGCGGTGTTACATGCATTATTGTTTTTCTTTTTTTTTTTTCTCTAAACAAAGATTAGCAATTCACTTCTTGCTCCAGGAGTACTCAAGCAAAAACAATTCAGATACCTGGTTTCAATTACTTTTCAGTAACCGTCCAGAACTTGTCCCCAGCTGGACAGGTAACAGTAGAGACTTTTGGACATTGAACGGTGTCAAGGGAGAATACAAACACAAATTTGTCACTACCAAAGTAACTATAAGCTCTTTGGTATCTGTGAAGTGCATTGCTTTTGGGGTCCCCAGACAGAGAAGAGATTTTAGGAAATGGGCAGTGCTCATTTCCACTTAATCTCAACTGGGCTTCTTATAAGAGATTCTTTTAAGTTTTATTTCCTTCAAAACCACCATATGACCCAGCAATCCCACTTAGGCATATACCCTGAGGAAACCAAAATTGAAAGAGACACATGTATCCCATTGTTCACTGCAGCCCTATTTACAATAGCTAAAACATGGAATCAACCTAAATGTCCATTGACAAATGAATGGATAAAGAAGTTGTGGTACATATACACAATGAAATATACTCAGCCATAAAAAGGAACACATTTGAGTCAGTTCTAATGAGGTGGATGAACCTAGAACCTATCATACAGAGTGAAGTGAGTCAGAGAGAGAAAGATAAATACCATATTCTAACGCATATATGTGGAGTCTAGAAAAATGGTCCTGAAGAATTTATTTTCAGGGCAACAATGGAGAAACAGACACAGAGAATAGACTTACAGACATGGGGAGAGGGGAGGAGAGGGTGAGATGTGTGAAAAGAGTAACATGGAAACTTATGTTACTAAGTGTAAAATAGCCAATGGGAATTTGCTATCTGACTCAGTAAACTCAAACAGGGGCTCTGTATCAACCTAGAGGGGTGGGATGGGGAGGGAGACGGGAGGGAGTTTCAAAAGGGAGGGAGTATATGTATACCTATGGCTGATTCATGTTGAGGTTTGGCAGAAAACAGCAAAATTCTGTAAAGCAATTATCCTTCAGTTTAAAAAAATAAATTAAAAAAAAGTTTTTTTTTTTAAAAAAAAACAAGTTCTGCTTTCTTTTTTAAAAAAACACTGATATTCCTTATTGAACTTTTTTCCTTGTAACTGAAGGAAGAAGACTTTGGTAAAATATTTATTTTACTGGCTGTATGTTAATCTTTTTTGTATATACATCCCCAGGATACCACCCTGTGGGAAGTAAAATCTAAGGCAAACTCAGAAAAAGTGGTTATGAATGGATATGAAGGAGCCTTAAAACAGAAATACATAGATTATGGGGCAGTAAGTAAGATACACTCATTCAGGGTGATACAGCCCTTTAAACCCTTGCCTATTAGTGGTGTCCCCAGTGAGGGGACCCTTAGGTTTTGGCTGCTTACTGGGCTTCATGCCTTGCTTTGTGACACTCTTTAAATGCTGTGTCACATCTCCCATTATTTGTTGAATTTTGGGGCATAGTCATTGGCCCTTTAAAGTGAATGAACTGAAGGAATAAATAGAAAATTGATCTTTGTCTGTTCACCACACTTCCGATTAAGGTTTATTTTCTATTTACTCCTTCTGTTCAGCTTCCCTCATAGCTCAGTTGGTAAAGAATCCACCTGCAATGCAGGAGACCCCGGTTCAATTACTGGGTAGGGAAGATCCCCTGGAAAAGGAATAGGCTACCCACTCCAGTATTCTTGGGCTTCCCTTGTGGCTCAGCTGGTAAAGAATCCACCTGCAATGTGGGAGACCTGAGTTCGATCCCTGGGTTGGAAAGATCCCCTGGAGAAGGAAAAGGAAAGACCTGAAAGAAAGACCTGGGTTCAATCCCGGGGTTGGGAAGATCCCCTGAAGAAGGGAAAATAGATCTTAATCTGAAGTGTGGTGAACAGACAAAGCTGGTCAACAAAACTCTGGTGAGAATGCCTTGTAGGAGGGAGTCATAATGAAATTGACCAAAACAAAGACAGCAATGACTTCCGGCTTGCAGAGGGGAGGCGTGATGCTCTAATCTTTTAGGTCCTGACCCAGCTCCTCAAAGCTATGCTAACATGTATTCAAATACATATTTTAAATAACAAACGTGAAGGGGGCATGAACAAGTATGAAGGTCTTGAGGACAATAGATGCTTAATTTTCCATTTTCTACATTTTTCTTTTGTTTCAGACAATTCCAGACTCCATTCCCAATTTTTTTTTCCTCTCTATGTGCAAAAACGAAGGCTTTGTGCACTCTGTTGCTATGGAAACAGGAGAGAGAGAAACAGTTTATGTATTTCAAAAGCTGTCAGCCTATATGCTGTGGATTTTGATAACTAAACCTACACGTGAACCATCTTTTCTCGACTCCCAACACCCAACACTGTAACGTTTATTTTATTTTATACATGTGTGTATGTGTTGCTTGAGAAAATTAAGGATCTATTTATTTAGCTTTGGTGCAATCCATTTTATATTTAATTTAATGTCCAGGGGACAGAGAGAGGCTTTGGTGATGCAGTTAGAGAAATATAAAACTGTTCTTAATAAATGCTTACTAAATCAGAATGAAGACAGAGTTAGCAGGCATCACAACTCAATCTATTGGCAAAATAAAAAAGATTGAAGCTCTATTAATTTTAAAACAGATCTGAACCTTGCTTGGCTTATATTTCATATAAATGTAATATCTGCTATACCCTCTTCAGCTCTCTAATAAAAGAGCTATTTTGAAATTACAAAATACACTGTGTTCTCCCCAAGAGAACCCAGTTCAATAGCTTATTGATTTTCCCTGGCATCCTTACTCTGGTGTGAAGGGGTTTCTGGGCTCCTGGACCTGGAAGGCGAGAGTTTGTTTGTAATTGATTCAGATTCTGTTCAGCAGTGCACTCCCCACCACCCCTAACAAACGAATAGTCTTTATGATAGTCCAGCCCATTAAGTGCTGGCCTTCCTACTATTCTCAGTTGCTTTCCAGCACTTCCTAATATTTTCAAGAGAATGACTGCCATTGTAAGGTCATTTTTATCAGGTTTAGATGATGCAGTTAAGTGGACCAGGAAAAATACTTAAGAACTTCGACCTTCAAATCTAGAGCACACTCCAGTAGCTAAAGGGTCTGTTGGGCTCTCTGCTCTAAGGCCCGCTTTCCCAGTCTTTATAACTAGATGATTCACTTGAGTCTGAAAATCAGGTCCTTGTCTCAAAGTGTCTGTTTTTTCCCCTTCATGAAGACATACTAGCAATAATTGATCTAAGTGTATGTAAAGGGTAAGTGAAAGATGAATGGGAAAATGAAGTTAGTGATGCTCCCTACTGTCTTTTTTTTTTAACAAGAAAATGGAATGTCTTTGATCTTAACACACACATGCATGCACACACACACATACAGACACATACACACACATACCTCTTAAGTTCAGAATATTTTAATCACAGTGTTTCAGAGTTGTAATAACTTAGTCTCCTTGTCCAGTATAGTCACTTCCCCAGTGAATGATAATGGTTACAGAAAGATTGGTAGGACTCTCCAAAGTAAATTATTTTGTTATCCTTAATAATCATAGACATATAGTCGTTTTTCCTCTAAGAAACTTGAAGCATCCAATTGACCTTATCTCACAAATACCGTGTTTCTGAGAGGTGATACACTTTAAATTTCCATTAAATTGCTGGGGGTAAATAAAACCCAGAGATATAAAATAGCCCCATCAAGACATTTGTCAAATTGTCTATAATTATTTACAGGTAAAATAGAAAAACAAAATCTGACTGATTAAATCTTAAGTATGTAAATTATAGTATCTCCATTAATTTGGAAAAAGGTTTTTACAAAGTGTCAAGAGATTCTGTCTCTGTGGCTTTGTCCTGCTCACAGATTTTGCCAGCTACTTAGATCAGAGTATTAAATGCATGATTATCAAATTTTCAAATGGTATATTTTATGCTCTAAGAAATTGAAAATATACAGTAGCATTTGATTTCAAAAAGATACTAATATCTTGGGGCAGTGGCTACAGCCAGCAAAGTTAAGTTTAGTAATAATGCATGTGCCTAATCTTTGATTTTTTTAAAAAGTAGAAACATCTGTGAAAGAACATCTAGGGAAAGATGTAAATATTATTTTTTATAGATTTTAATGATAATAAAAGTATGAATTTGTCTTGTGTTGTATCTGATAAAAAGAGGAAAATGGTCTTGGGCATAAAAATGATACTCTGAATAAAGGAAGTGTTGGTTTGTCTATAATCTAGCTAGTCAAACATTCTCTAATAGGCTCACCCCACTGATCTTGAGAATCACCTACACCTCTTGATACAGAATCTCCTGTGGAAGAGACTCAGACAAATTAAAGGAGTTTATACCAGAAATGGGAGGAGAGTTCAGGGGAATTAAAGCCTATTCCATGGTGAATATCTGATAGAGCTGGTGACGCTCAGCCTAGAGAAAGGAGACCAAGGGAAGACTGGTAGTTGTCCTCACTAGTTCCTCAGAGACAAAATTAGGACATGTTTCGAAGTTACAGAGGCCAGATTTTTGTGTGACATAACTTTTAAAAAAATATTTCTGTGTTTTTCTCTGTATCTGGCTGCATCTGGTCTTGGTTGCAGCATGTAGGATCTTTCTTTTTCTTTTTTCGTTGTGTCTTGTAGACTATTTAGTTGCAGCATCTGAACTCTTGGTTGTAGCTTATAGCATCTAGTTCCCTGATGAGGGATCAAACCTGGACCACCTGCATTGGGTATGTGGAGTCTTAACCACTGGACTACCAGGGAAGTCCCTGTGGAATACATTAAAAACTTTAAAAACAATTTTAGTACTCCAAAGAGAAATGTTCTGTTTCTGTGGATAGTGAGTGCTCCATGTGGATCCAATTTTCAGATGGTTAATTAAATTATTTAGCCTTTGAAGTCAATTCTGAATTGCATTTATAACTCTGTGATTCTAGAATTTGCTCCAGAACACATGATAGTTACCCCTGGCACAAAATAATTAGATATATAATGGACTGATTCATTAAAACATAAATCCATAATGCCTCTGGGCAGTTGAATGTCTGGAGCTTCAAGTTTGTCTGCCTAGCATGTGTAAAAGGAGTTTTTATTAAACTGCTCTTCACTTCTCAGTTCAGTTCAGTTCAGTTCAGTCGCTCAGTCGTGTCCGACTCTCCGCGACCCCATGAACTACAGCACGCCAGGCCTCCCTGTCCGTCACCAACTCCCGGAGTACACTCAAACTCATGTCCACAGAGTCGGTGATGCCATCCAGCCATCTCATTCTCCGTCGTCCCCTTCTCCTCCCGCCCCCAACCTTTCCCAGCATCAGAGTCTTTTCCAGTGAGTCAACTCGTCGCATGAGGTGGCCAAAGTATTGGAGTTTCAGCTTTAGCATCAGTCCCTCCAATGAATATCCAGGACTGATCTCCTCTAGAATGGACTGGTTGGATCTCCTTGCAGTATAAGGGACTCTCAAGAGTCTTCTCCAACACCACAGTTCAAAAGCATCGATTCTTCGGCGATCAGCTTTCTTCACAGTCCAACTCTCACATCCATACATGACCACGGGAAAAACCATTGCCTTGACTAGACGGACCTTGGTTGGCAAAGTAATGTCTCTGCTTTTTAATATACTATCAAGGTTGGTCATAACTTTCCTTCCAAGGAGCAAGCGTCTTTTAATTTCATGGCTGCAATCAGCATCTGCAGTGATTTTGGAGCCCAAAAAAATAAAGTCTGATACTGTTTCCACTGTTTCCCCATCTATTTCCCATGAAGTGATGGGACCAGATGCCATGATCTTTGTTTTCTGAATGTTGAGCTTCAAGCCAACCTTTTCACTCTCCTCTTTCACTTTCATCAAGAGGCTTTTGAGTTCCTCTTCACTTTCTGCCATAAGGGTAGTGTCATCTGCATATCTGAGGTTATTGATATTTCTTCACTTCTAATAAGTTGTAAATATGGTGACTGCAGCCATAAAATTAAAACATGCTTGCTCCTTGGAAGAAAAGCTATAACCAATCTAGACAGCATATTAAAAAGCAGAGACATTGCCAACAAAGGTCCATCTAGCCAAAGCTATGGTTTTCCCAGTAGTCATATATGGATATGAGAGTTGGACTATAAAGAAAGCTGAGCACTGAAGAATTGATGCTTTTGAACTGTGGTGCTGGAGAAGACTCTTGAGAGTCCCATGGACTGCAAGAGATCCAACCAGTCCATCCTAAAGGAAATCAGTCCTGAATATTCATTGGAAGAACTGATGCTGAAGCTGAAACACCAATACTTCAGCCACCTGATGTGAAGAACTGACTCATTGGAAAAAACCCTTATGCTGGGAAAGATTGAAGGTGAGAAGAGAAGGGGAAAACAGAGGATGAGAGGGTTGGATGGCATCACTGACTCGAGGGACATGAGTTTGAGCAAGTTCTGGGAGTTGGTGATGGACACGGAAGTCTGGTGTGCTGCATTTCATGGGGTCACAAAGAGACACAACTGAGTGACTGAACTGAACTTAACCAAAACATGTATCTACTAAGGCAGGGTGGTCCTCACATCTATCACTTTGATGTAGGTGTACTCTTGTAGATTCATCCCAGTTACCATCGGCCACAATTGTCCTGCACATTGAATGATAGACAAAAGAAATTCAGAATGGTTGCCAGGGCCTGGGAGAAGCCGTAATGGGAGTTAATGTTCAATGAATGTAGGGTTTCAATTGGGGAAGATGAGAATATTCTGGTAATGGATGGTGGTGATGGTGGTACAACAATGTGAATGTACTTAATGCCACAGAACTGTATGCTTAAAAAAGTTAAAATGGGAAATTTTGTTTTATCTTACCACAATAAAAATAATCAAAAAGAAAACCTCAGATATTCTCACTCTGAGTGACTGGGTTTGTCCCCCAAGGCAGTGTCAGTAATTTGGTCAGGATATCCAAAGTAAAATCATCAGTCTAAAACCTGATTGCCAGATTATCCTGGGTCTTCCCCTTTTTATTCAAGATTATGTCTCCTTTTGAAAGTATATGTGAACACAGGGACCCAATATGCAGGTGCACGTAGGGTATACAGTTCAGTTCAGTTCAGTCGCTCAGTCGTGTCCGACTCTCCGCGACCCCATGAATCACAGCACGCCAGGCCTCCCTGTCCATTACCAACTCCTGGAGTTCACTCAAACTCATGTCCACAGAGTCGGTGATGCCATCCAGACATCTCATTCTCTGTCGTCCCCTTCTCCTCCTGCCCCCAACCTTTCCTAGCATCAGAGTCTTTTCCAGTGCGTCAACTCGTCGCATAGGGTATACAGAGTGAAGGGGAAAGGGTCAGAATCTAGCTCTTTGAAACTCAGTTTTCGTATTCCATCTATGATGAGATAACATTTACCATTTATCTATGGAAAACAAGTGGGGTTACAGAGTAGGGGTGTTTAGTGAAGAGTACTCACAATGAGCTGTGATTGCTGTTAGATTAATTTACATATGTTGGATAGTATGGACTTACTCCTGTTTATAGTATAAATCATCATACTTTATTATGTGAGAGATTCACCCAGCAGAGCTTAATTGAAATTCAGATTTATAGGCCCTACCTGGTGATTCTAATCCAGTTGACATTGAACTGGGGAAATTAACTTTTTAAAAAGAAATCCATATGTTTATGAAGAAGTTAGCTGAAGAAGATATTTGAGAAACAGTACCTAGTGTGTAGCCCAGAAGTCTTCAAATCTCTTTCTCTCAGAATCCCTTTTTATTTTTAAAAATCATTGAGGACACCAAAGAACTCTTGTCCATGAGAGTTACATATATCACTATTTACTGTATTAGAAATGCTTAGAAAATTTTATTTAAAATAACAGTAATAAATCATTATAGGTTATAGTCAACATTAATTTGGCTTTTTTTTAAGCAAAAAAAATTGGTGGGAAGATGAACCTTGTTTTGCATTTTTGCACATCCTAATGTCTGTCTTCCCTGGTGGCTCAATAGTAAAGAAACCACCTGCCCATACAGGAGCTGCAGTAAACATGGGTTCGATACCTGGGTCGGAAAGATCCCCTAGAGGGGGAAATGGCAACCCACGTCCAGTATTCTTGCCTGGGAAATCCCATGGACAGAGGAGCCTGGCAGAGTATAGTCTATGGGGTTGCAAAAGAGTCACACATGACTTAGAGACTAAACAACAACAAATGTCTATCTTAATAGAAGACTTCTGAATTTTCACATATATTTCTGTATTGAATTTGATGAAATATATTGTTTCTATTGAAATACATGAAAAAGATTGGCCTCAAACAAATATTTAACTGGACAAAAGAAGAGTATTTTAATAACATTTTCAAATGTTTGTAGATATTGCTCTTTGGTGTTACACTGAAACTCAGAAAGTGGTCATTTTTAAAAGTTTAGCTGCAGTGTGAAATCTGAAACCATGTCAAATTTTTTGTGTTCTCCTTAGCATACAATACATTCAATTCAGTTCGGTTCAGTCGCTAAGTCATGTCCGACTCTTTGCAACCCCACAAACCGCAGCACGCCAGGCCTCCCTATCCATCACCAACTCCCAGAGTTTACTCAAACTCATGTCCATAGAGTCGGTGATGTAATCCAACCATCTTATCCTCTGTCATCCCCTTCTCCTCCTGCCCTCAATCTTTCCCAGCATCAGGGTCTTTTCCAATGAGTCAGCTCTTCACATCAGGTGGCCAAAGTATTGGAGTTTCAGCTTCAACATCAGTCCTTCCAATGAACACCCAGGACTGATCTTTAAGATGGACTGGTTGGATCTCCTTGAAGTCCAAGGGACTCTCAAGAGCCTTTTCCAACACCGCAGTTCAAAAGCATCAATTCTTCGGCGATCAGTTTTCTTTATAGTCCAACTCTCACATCCATACATGACCACTGGAAAAACCATAGCCTTGACTAGATGGACCTTTGTTAGCAAAGTAATGTCTCTGCTTTTTAATATGCTGTCTAGGTTGGTCATAACTTTCCTTCCAAGGAGTATGCATCTGTTAATTTCATGGCTGCAGTCACCATCTGCAGTGATTTTGGAGCCCCCCAAAATAAAGTCTGACACTGTTTCCACCGTTTTCCCTTCTATTTGCCATGAAGTGATGGGACCAGATGCCATGAGCTTTAAGCCAACTTTTTCACTCTCCTCTTTCACTTTCATCAAGAGGCTCTTTAGTTCTTCTTCACTTTCTGCCATAAGGGTGGTGTCATCTGCATATCTGAGGTAATACATTAGCTTGTCTTATACTTTGTGTGTATCTTTACCCATGCATATTGTTGTAACGGCAGGCATTTATTTGTGAAATCTTATTTTTTAGTTATACAAACCTTCTAAATATTGATATATTTTTATCATGCAGCAGCAAACAGTCATACCGCATTTATTAATTTCACCACTGTTCTTAGGAGAAAAGTCTTAACATATAGAGAAACTGCCAAGTTTGTAATAATGGATAAACTTTTCCCACAGTTCTAATTATTATGTGAAAGCCTGAACATTATAGCTTGCAACAAATGCTGAAAGTTATTTTCCTTGCAGAAACAAACTCACTTAATTTTAGAAAAATGAATGACAAATACATAAATCTGTCATTCTTTGAAGTGTTTTAAAAATAAATATTCCATGAAAATGATAGCTAGTTCAGTTTGCAACTCAAAAACTGGTACTTTTTCTTGAGACAGCCATTTTACTCTCATGTACAGTAAATAAGCTTTATTCCTATTTCTCATTTCATGATAGAAATATTCATCAGATGTGTATTCATAGATTGAGATTTAATGAAATTACTAATTTTTACAAACTTTTAAAAAACTTTGAGGTTATGTTGGTAAAGAATACAATCACTTCAGTTCAGTTCAGTCGCTCAGTTGTGTCCAACTCTTTGCGACCCCATGAATCACAGCACGCCAGGCCTCCCTGTCCATCACCAACTCCTGGAGTTCATGCAAACTCATGTCCATCGAGTCGGTGATGCCATCCAGCCATCTCATTCTCTGTCATCCCCTTCTCCTCCTGCCCCCAATCCCTCCAGCATTAGAGTGTTTTCCAGTGAGTCAATTCTTCACTAGTATATTTTGGCAGTGCTATGTAGATCCATCATAAATGATAGCAGTTTTTCCTACCACTACCTTTGGTGACACTATGCCTGTGGACTGTGAATTTCACAAATGTTTCTCAGTTTTTTCCTCTCCCCTTTAGGTGGGATAGGATGGTTAGAGTGTGCTGGAAGTGGGTATTCCCTTGCCCCTAGATCAGTCATGCTCTCATGACCTAATCCCATCAGGTTGGGTCCTGGTTAACTAGTTTTTCTTGAGGCCTTGTTAAGCAAAGAGTGTTCTATTTCAAAATGATTCCTTTTCCTCACCCTACCCTGTAAGAAGTGTAAAAAGATTTTTATTTACTGTGGGAACCTGGTTAAGGTAGAACTTAACAAAACTGTGAAGTTGCCCCTATGACTTGGTCTTCCTGGAGTTTTAGCTCTCAGAACTTGTCACACTCAGCCTCCAGCAGTTCATCAATTACAGTCCAGGTTTTTCTATTCCAGCACTGCTTTCCACTGCATTTTCTGCTCTGAGTCTCTGCTCTGTGACTCCTTGTATTCGCCTGTCTCTCCAGTCTTGGGGCTTATGTCCTGACCTCTCTTTGAGATCCAAGAAGAGTTGTTATTTCAGTCTGTTCAGCTTTTTTTGGTGGTGGTAGAATGAGCGGTGATGTGGAAACAAAGTGGAAGTTCCCTATCACTGCTTGGTATTATCTGTGCAAAACCAATAAAGTGAAAAAGGCAAATAACACCTTAGTATTACTTTGAAAAAATTTTGACCTCACAGACCTGAAAGGGCATCGGAAATCCAGGAGTCTGCAGGCTGTACCTTGAGAACCTCTGATGGACCCCATCCAGTGTTCATGTATTGAGGTGTTCAGGTTGAAGTTAATGCTGTTTTACCATGAAGACTCATTGAAAAAGACCCTATGGGAAAGATTGAAGGCAGGAGGACAAGGGAATGACAGAGGGTGAGATGGTTGGATGGCATCACTGACTCAGTGGACATGGACATGAGTTTGAGCAAGCTCTGGCAGTTGGTGATAGACAGGGAAGCCTGGCATGCTGCAGTCCACGGGTCTCAAAGAATCGGACACGACTGAGCAACTGAACTGAATGTGAAGAGAGACGCTAACATTTTTGTGCCACAAATTTTTTGAGTTTCAAATATATTTCATTCAAGCCTCACCAGAAGATGAGAGTGATAATACTTATTATTATCTCCATTTTACAGGTGAGGGATATGAGGTAGAAAGAAGTTAAGACACTCACCCAAGATCACAAAGTTGGTAAGTGTCAAAGCAAGAATTGTTCTTCAGACCTTTTTCTGGAAGTGAGAGATGTGTGCTATGGGAAGAGGCACCACCTAGGACCTGAAGCCCAGGACATCCGAGATGGTCCACCAGCAGGAACAGTGGATGGAAAGTTATCTATCAAGGTTATGCTTGCCTGGATAAACACTATCAGCCTGTCTTGACAGTACTTAGGTTTTAGATATTCTTAATGTAGAAAATATCTGTTCTATAAACATCTGTTTCCTTATTTTCATCATTTTCATTTTATCTCAGTTTGGTTGAAGAAACTTAACCAAACCCATCGCCTTAGCTTTCTTAGTTTTCTTTACAGATGATCTTTTACAACGAACTTTATCAACAGTCACTGCCTACTCACTCAGATATGTAAAAAAATATAGGTGTATTTATGTGTCTGTTCAGTATAAACTAGAGGAGAGGCTTTGCCTCTAGACATTAAAAGAAAAGGTATCAGTTCAGTTCAGTTCAGTCGCTCAGTCGTGTCCGACTCTCCGCGACCCCATGAATCACAGCACGCCAGGCCTCCCTGTCCATCACCAACTCCCGGAGTACACTCAAACTCATGTCCACAGAGTCGGTGATGCCATCCAGCCATCTCATTCTCCGTCGTCCCCTTCTCCTCCTGCCCCCAACCTTTCCCAGCATCAGAGTCTTTTCCAGTGAGTCAACTCGTCGCATGAGGTGGCCAAAGTATTGCAGCTTCAGCTTTAGCATCAGTCCCTCCAATGAACATCCAGGATTGATCTCCTCTAGAATGGACTGGTTGGATCTCCTTGCAGTATAAGGGTATACCATATAAGAAACTCTGTGTGACTCCAGAGAGTCACATATTTATTCACAAATATTAGAGAATAAACCATTTATGTGCATCTGTTCCCCTCATTAGAGGGGCCTAGTCCACACATAAATGCCCATATTCTTTCCAAATATTTAACACCCACTCTGCAACTAAAATTGTTTGCTTTTCCATATATTCTGATGTTTCCATTTCATAAGAAAACTAGTAGGAGTCAAATAAAACTGCCATTTACTCAGTATCTATGTTATGCTCAACCTAAGTCCTTCCTGTTTTTCCATCTCACAAGTCTTTTGAGACAATTCAAGTCTAGTGACTTCTACTGTGACTTTATTGACATATCTGTGCTGTCCATCTGCCTTCAAAAGAAGAAACTGGCTTAGAGAAGTTGAGGGACTAGCCCACAGTCTTGCAGTTTTAGCCTGAGTTTTAGCCTGAGACTTCTAACACCAAATCCAGAGAAATATGAGAACAGAACAAAAAAGGAAAAGGCATAGTTTTGTTCAAACAGTAGAGTATAGTTAGAACAGGTTGGTAACATCCAGGCAAGCTGCTTTGGTCTATCTAGTAAACCCTGTATCTTTCCCCCACCCCCCAGTAACTCTGTATCTTGAAATAATAAAACACCTATGAGTTGATCAGAGCTAGCTGTCTCTCAGCAGTTGGAGATTTTCTTTTTCTTCCAAACAGTAATGAATTAAGAGTTAGAATATGCATGAATGGTATAGGGAAAGCATGAGATACAAAGATGCCGTTCCCTTCTGTGTAATTTACCGTAGTTTTCTTTTCCATGAGCCCTGAGGTTGCTTCAATATTCTTCTCAACACAGAACTCCAAGTACCACTACCAATTGATCACAGTTAGCAATTCAAGATGAAAGCAGTTTTCTTCTCTGGTTTAAAGTAAGTTTTCATCATTGTAAAGGACTCAAGACCTATTTTCTCTTTTAGAATTACATATTGAAAGATCACATTTCTGAGCTGTGTATGTTTAAGATTAGATGGGTGTTCATTATCGTCAGAGAAGTAGTTCGACACTGCTTAACAGGTTAACTCTGTACCCAATCACACAGACAGGGTAAATCGTCCATCACCAGACAGCATCTGTGCCCTCTTCTCAGAACCTTAATGCAGTCACTTGCCACTTGTTTTTCTTCTGTGCCCTTCAGTAAGTCAAGGAAGGTTAGCGTCAGAGCTCTGTACCATCGGGATCCAAAGAAAATGAGTCATACACACCTGAGCACTGTGAGCTCCAGCCCAGACATCCTCTCTTGCTCACTCATCCGCCCTTGCCTGCATACTCAAAAAAAGGAAAGGACAGAGTTGAAATCTTGGATGAGCTTCCCAGAAGAAATCCCTCAGCTATACTAACAGGACTCTTAATCAACTGGCAAATTCCCTCAGGCTTTTCAGAAAAGTTAGGCAAGGTCTGCAGATAAACCTCTAATAAAAATTAAGGTGATTATTCATTGCAGTACAATAGGAGAACCGCTATTTCCTGGTAGGCAGCAGGGAATGGTACAACCCAACAGCTGTGCGCTAACATCGAAGCTCTCCCACGGGTGCTTTCAAGCCTCTGTCAGGACAGTGATGAGGGAACTATTTTGGGAATATGGAGTTTCTGATGGCTCAGGTGAGCCGGTCAAAATCAAAAGAAAAAAAAATCACACTTCAGAGGGTTGTCTGCGTTAAGAAAAGCACACCAAAAGAGGAGAAGAGAGAGGGCAGCCCCACACCTCCAACTCTATCATGGAGGCTCTTCTTATCATTCTGCTCCAGTCCCTGCGATTATGAGGAGGGAGGGAAAGCATCCACTAATCAGGGCAGTGTGGTGTGCTATTCACAAGCTCATAACTGGCAGTAAAACAGAAAGGCCCGTGTCTGCTCTGCTGAGTAATTTCCACACTGAGGCCCTGAGCAGAGATGTTGTGTCATTTGTAACATCTGCCTTGGCATCCAGGAGCCAAAGTAAGCTAGTTAGAGAGTTCCACTGCTTCTTTCTCCCTTCTCTTATGACAAGTCTAAAGGACTCAGGGTTATTTGTAAAGAAAACTAGTCTGAGCTCTTCAGAGAGTTGTCAGTTTGATGCAGGTGAGACAGAAGAGAGGATTGGAAGCTAGGAAGACAGTCTGGCCTCTTATTTACCTAGAAAAGATGGGAGAGTAGCATCTGGTATATATGGAGAAATCCTCAAGTATCAAAGCAGAAATAGGAAGAGTAGAGGGAGGTCGTCAAAACCTCACAGGTGGGAAGACGGTCTTTATGCCTTATTAGTTTTCAGGCTCTTCACAATGTCTCAGACAACAGGCGTGAACAACTTTTATATATGAGACAAAGCTCCAGGAGTAACAGGACTTCCCAGGTAGCTCAGTGGTTAAGAATCCGCCTGCCAATGCAGGAGATGCAGGAGACAAGGGTTTGATCCCTGCGTTGGGAAGATCCCGTAGAGAAGGAAATGGTAATCCACTTTAGTATTCTTGCCTGGAGAATCCGACGGATAGTGGAGACTGGCAGGCTGCTGTCCATGTGTCGCAATGATTTGGATACAACTGAGCACGCATGCACGCATGCTCAGTAGTAATGATGGGGCTCAGTACTAACTGCTAATTTCAAAAGTAGTTGGTTTTTAATTGTAATCTTAACCTTTCCTCGGAGAAGGCAATGGCAAGCCACTCCAGTACTCTTGCCTAGAAAATCCCATGGACGGGGGAGCCTGGTGGCTTGCAGTCCATGGGGTCGCTACGAGTCTGATGTGGCTGAGCGACTTCACTTTCCCTTTTCACTTTCACACATTGGAGAAGGAAATGGCAACCCACTCCAGTGTTCTTGCCTGGAGAATCCCAGGGACGGGGGAGCCTGGTGGGCTTCCGTCTATGGGGTCACGCAGAGTTGGACACGACTGAAGTGACTTAGCAGCAGCAGCAGCAACCTTTCCTAATTATCCTAAAATGCAGGTCCTAGGCCAGTGCTTCTCACTCTTAATGTACATACAAATGACCTGGACATATTGTTAGACCAAGGATTCTGATCCTGAAGCTCTCGGTGGGACCGAATACAACTTCCAGGTGATACCTATGCGAGTGGGCTGCAGCCCCCAGTGCTTCTCAGTAGCACAGTACTGCATAACACATTTTTGGGCCATGGCAGCATTTATTTAAAAGCCTTCACTTTTTCTTTCTTTCATTACCTTGACTTGAAAAAAAAAATTAGAGGGTCCAAAGTGCAGTCATAGCACATGAACCACATCTTACGGAGAGCAAGTCTCATTTCTCGCATAGATGGAGGAGCAAAGCGGTAAAGGAGGACTCCACCCAGGCATGAACAGGTGGGGATAGTCACTTTCTTATGAGCTTGAGGGTCCAGGAAAGCTTTAGTGGGTGTTTGCCCAAGCTATACACTTGTGCAACTGACTGCATATTTAAGAGAGCCCAAAGAAACTGGAAAATAGAAATATGAAACCTTTTAACAGTTTGGCACTTAGGAATTATTTCCATGTAATACAAGGAAAGCCAAAGCCATTAGCCATTCTATCCAAAAGTTGAAGTCCCAAGAGCCTTTCATTATAGTTTCTCTTGGCCTTGAACTGTTGATTCATTGAACTAGTGACTCTCAACTGATAGTTTCTTTGATGCAAACTTTAATGTAGATACTATGGATCACACAAAACTTGAAGAAGACATAGAAAATGGCATCAAGAAGCCTTTGGAAAGCGGGAGAATAGAGGATCTAATGCATTTTTTTTTTTTTTGGTATATTTCTATTATTGTCCTTCAAAATCCCCACAAAGCAGTTCTTGCCTCAGCAGTTCCTAAAAGGCTGGCTACACACAGCAGCCAGTGCTATATTGAAGACTTGCTGGACCAGTATTGCCAAACAGTAATCATTTTAATGACATTTATACCAAATGATCTCACACTGAAATGGTTTTAAACTTTTCCATTGTCCTTTCTGTGTGTTAATTGTGGAGGGGTTCTGCCTCATAGCTTCTCTGAGGATTTTTATCAGTATTCCTGTTTCCACTTTATAGATGGGAGGACTGGGCAGAGAGAAGTTAAATGACTGCCTAAAGCAGGAGTTGGAGTCAGTGGCAGTGCTTGGGCCCTCTGTTCTCATCCTTAACCACTGAGGCATCCTGGCTCTGTCACCCCGACTTCCTGCACACACCAGGCCTGCCAACCACTGTAACAGCCGGTGACAGCCGAGTCATGATGAGCCGCTATGTTGGGAAAAGAAAATATAAGCCAGATTCTCATCCTATATGACTCTAGGGGAACTTTAAATTGCCAGATGTCAATCTGGAACCTTTCCTGAGTGGGAAGCTCTCAACACACAGATGGAAAACACGGTTCCCTACAGAGGATTGGGCTTTAAGGACACATTCAAGGCAGACCTCAGTCCAGAACACAGGAATGGCACCTGGCTCTCCATGACTCAAAGTGTCCCTTTGCTGTATGTCATTTAATCTTTCCAGACATCAGATCTCATCTCTAGAGGGGATTTGTTTTCTCATTTGCCTGTGAGTCAGAGTACTGTGTTGGAAAGATAATAGGCTTTGTTATCATCAGACTTGGACTTGCATCTTGTCCCCGCCTCTCTAACTGTGTGTCATTGGACCAGCTGTTGAACCTTGCTGGGCCCCGCTGTTCTCGTGTTTCAAAATTTAAAGCTTCCAGAAGTGATTTTCACTATGATACCATGAGGGTTAAATGTGACGACATACCTAAAATGTTGCTGTTGTATAACAGCCTCCCAGTGCATGCCCTGTTTCGCTCATTCTTTGTTGATATTCATGAATGAAATGTCTTGGAAATATTTGGTAAAGGGAAATAATGTTAATACATTAGTCCCATTTAATAAGCATTCACTCTGGGTCAAAAATGTATCAATAAGTTATCTCATAAAGAAGCAAGGTAATTGAGATAAATTAACTGGAAAAATGAAATGCTAAAAAGGGGTTAGTTAATTGTCCTCAAATAAATGAACTGCTTTCATTCAATAAATTATAATTTCTTATTAGTTTTCACCTCTACTGAAAGACACAATGAAATGTGTTTAGAATCAAGTAATTCATAAAGAAAAACCTAATAACAATGATGGTTAAAATAGAGAATATTTTTCTTGGAGAGAATGCCCAGAGGTTTATGGAAAGACGGGTATAGTCCCATTTTAGGGCAGCAGAATTAATGAGAACCTGCAGTTACACTAACATTCCTAAAATAATATATGACAAATATGGGGAATTATTTGATTAACTAGAAAACTCTTAATAAGAAGAAAGGATTCACAGAGACAGCCTAATATTGAGAGGAAAGGATAAGAGTTATTATTTTGTAACTTTCCTTTTCACCTTCAGTTCAGTTCAGTTCAGTCGCTCAGTCGTGTCCGACTCTCCGCAACCCCATGAATCACAGCACGCCAGGCCTCCCTGTCCATCACCAACTGCCGGAGTTCACTCAAACTCATGTCCACAGAGTCGGTGATGCCATCCAGCCATCTCATTCTCTGTCATCCCCTTTTCCTCCCGTCCCCAACCTTTCCCAGCATCAGAGTCTTTTCCAGTGAGTCAACTCGTCGCATGAGGTGGCCAAAATATTGCAGTTTCAGCTTTAGCATCAGTCCTTCCAATGAACACCCAGGATCCATCTCCTTTAGAATGGACTGGTTGTATCTCCTTGCAGTACAAGGGACTCTCAAGAGTCTTCTCCAACACCAAGGAAAGGTATTTATAACTGCCCTCTTTACCTTAGATAAGTTTAATTTAGTCCTCAGTCTCCTCATATGTAAGTGGGATTGTTGAATTACCTTATTTTAGGATAATTTTTAAGCTGTTGGTTTCTTTCTGATTTAAGATGTCTCTAGAATTACAAAATAAAGAGACATGTTCATACTTTTTTTTTTTTAGAATCAGACATACTTTGTAAGATGAAGTATGTCTGAAATACAAATTTTCATCTTTCTAAAAATGACGAAGCTACTTTTCAGTTTGGAGGCAGGATGATGGATTCGAGGTCACAGTGCACATTGCATCTATGCCTGCCATGCAAATGTTCAGTAAAAATTTTTTGACTAAAATATTGCACAACCAGATAATCTCAGACAGTAGCTCTACAATATTTTCAAACATTCATTCAGCAAACCTACTCTGTGGCAGGCAGTATGTCTGTTATTTGCAGTGGTATTTGGATATGATATGAGTACCAAATTTAATTCTTTTTTATTTTTCCAAATTTAATTATTTAAGAGTACCCTCTACTCAATTAAAAAATTTCCCAGCACTCTCAAGGGCAAATGAAATCAGGTGCTTTTGTATAATAGAGTAGAAGCTACTAAGGACAGTTTTCTGACCTTGATATGCAAGTTTGTCTCTTCAGTAACCGAGGCTCTCAGGGAGGAGAGTTGAGATGAACTGGAGGATTTGCAAAATTCTGAGGATAAAGGCATTTTCTCTTAGTCTTCAGAAAATGAAGTGATGGGACACTAAAGCAGTGGTAACTTGGAGAGAAAAATGAGATTTCTGGTAAATGTGGACCTTATTAATGAATCACTAAATTGTTAATAACTCAGCCTACACTAAAAAAGGCGAAATGGACAAGGATAAACAGGAAAGATGTGTGCAAGTAGATTTTCATGGGGATTTGACATGCGGACTTATTTTCAAAGGCTTTGACTCAGAGGACTCAGAAAGTAAAGCCAAGGAAAATGTAGGTGTATAGAGTGAGTCTCTTTTGGTGGGTGAGTGAGTCATACCATAGGTTTCTCTCCTTCAAATAAATAGTATTGTCATAGCGTCTGCTTAAGTTATTTGATCCAAGCTTTAAAAAGAAATATAGCAAGGCTCCCTTTCAGAAAAAAGACCCTAAGGAGTTTAACAGAAATTATGGTTTCTTTTCATCAACAGTGCTACGAGTCTTACTGCCACCAGCACTAATTACTGTGGCTCACAAACCCTGATCTCCTTCAGTTTAAGCCCTCAAGAATACTCAGAGCCAAGCAGTGAAAATCCAACACTGACATGGGCTTTTTGCTCTCATTTTAAAATGCATTATGTAAGAGGGAGAATCCTTATCTGGAACTACAGGTTTGAACACACCGTACGTCTTAAATTAGACCTCTCTTTGAAGCTTACTTACAGAAAGGTAGATGGGAACACAGATAGAGCTGAAAGTCAGATTCTGGGCCCATCCTGCAGTGCCTTTTATGTGAGAGGGTTAGAAAAAGATGAGCAAAAACTGAAAGACTATAGACTTTCACTAAATAGCTGTGTTTATTTGAGGAAGGGACACCCATTGTTGAGAACAATTCCTTGAGATTTATTCTTTGGAATTATGTCCTTATGAGAACTGAGGTTAACTCTTCCTGGGAGGAAAATATTTCCTGTCATGAGAGAAATTAAATTAACTCTTTTAATCTCAATGCTGTGCAAGGTAGAATTGTAGCAGATGCTAAATGAAAGAACTATCCTTCATCTGAACTTTGCAATGTTTAGCTTTTTCTTTCCTCTAGGACAGCCTGTCCCTCTCTCCATATAATTCTTATGCTTATCCCATTCTATACTTTCCATCTCTTTACTGGTCTTCCCTCCTTTTAACTCATTATTTGTTACAACTTTATTATATGGGGCATGATTTAGAAAATATGTCCAATATATATGTGTTCAATACATACTTTGCTAAGTCATATCCGACTCTTTGCAACCCCATGGACTGTAGCCTGCCAGGCTCCTCTGTCCATGTAATTCTCCAGGCAAGAGTACTGTAATGGGTAGCCATTCCTTTCTCCAGTGGATTTCCCCAACCCAGGGGATCGAACCTGGGTCTTTTACATTGCATGCAGATTCTTTACCATCTGAGCCACCAGGGAAGCCTTTTCATTTTTAAAATTTATTTTAATTCTTAAGTTGACACAGTATTACAGAGTTTATAACGTAGAGAGACCAAAATCATCCATAACCTTACCATTCAAGCCAGCAAACATTATTTTGGGAAAGGAATGCTTTTTGGAGGAAACACAAATCTAAAATTAAATGTCATTTTACATTTTTAGGTAGAAAGCACAAAATCATACTCAGAGTATTCTTAAAAACATATTTGCTATATTTAAATTTCCTTAAAAGCCATCACACTTCATCAAGAAGTCTTAAGTGGGTGAAGATGATCTCGTCTAGCAAATGAGGAGAAAGAGCTTCAGACAACTATTTCAGTGACAAAGAATGGATTAGATTTAAAATGATCCTCCCAGTCCAGGCTCAAATAGTGGTGACATACTTTCCCTTCATGGGCTGGGTATGGGTCTGGAATTGTTTCTTGTATCAGAAGGTTGTACTGAACATTGCCTTGAAAATATTTTCTAAATTGTGGGTGTGATGAAAAGTCTTTGGGGACTATGTCTTTTTTTTTTAAACCAGACCCCAATTTTCAAAGGTGAATATGGAGAATAAAGTATATCCAGGCAGCTCCTAGACTATTAAGAATGGTGATTCATATCCCTGTCATTTTCTCTGTATTGGCAGATTAGGTCACAAGTCTCTGCTTTACAGAGGCATTACCAGAGCCCTTCATGGGCAGTATAGGCAAATGTAATTTGACTTTTCATTTTTCTTAGTTTGGAGCCTATATAAAAATGGTGGCTATTATAATGTCAGTAGTAACCTCGGTGTTTCATCACTTGATTTTTTTGTGTGGTTCTTGTACATTTAAATGAAGCTAGACATAATTACCAAAATGTTTTTAATGTAATTTACCCATATCATTGTGGTTTCTATAAACAAAACAAAACCAAAAAAAAAAAAGATTTGACTTCTATCCTCCTGGTGTTTGGTGAAGACACAGAGTTTGACTTAAGATTCAAAATAACCCTTCCTCTTAGATCAGGCAGTTGACTCTTGTGTGAACCCGTGCCCCATGATTAACCCAAAAGGATCAGAGGAGAAAAAGTTTGGTTTTTTTTCTGCTTTGAATATTTGATAACATTTTTTCTTCCTTATTATTCATACAAATGTGTTCAAAGTGAAAAAAATTATTTAGGTAGCCCTTTTTGGGTAGGTTGAAAGGAAGGTAGGTTGAAACGCATTTGGGTAGGTGATTAACTGCCCCGAGAAATTTTTCAGAGCTACTTTTCATAGAAGGCAACGGCAAGCCACTCCAGTACTCTTGCCTAGAAGATCCCATGGATGGAGGAGCCTGGTAGGCTGCAGTCCGTGGGGTCGCTAAGGGTCGGACATGACTGAGCGACTTCACTTTCACTTTTCACTTTTACACATTGGAGAAGGAAATGGCAACCCACTCCAGTGTTCTTGCCTGGAGAATCCCAGGGACGGGGCAGCTTGGTGGGCTTCCGTCTATGGGGTCACACAGAGTTGGACACAACTGAAGTGACTTAGCAGCAGCAGCAGAGTTATTTTTTATCAGATCTCTTTTCAGAATAGCTTTATGTATTAATCATGCCAATATTCACACTCAGAGAAAACCACTCTACAGTTAGATCAGGCATTGAAACCAGTTCCTCAGACCATTGGAATCAATCAGTTCAGTTCAGTTCAGTCGCTCAATTGTGTCCAACTCTTTGCAACCCCATGGACTGCAGCATGCCAGACTTCCCTGTCCATCACCAGCTCCTGGAGACTGCTCAAACTCATGTCCATCGAGTCAGTGATGCCATCCAGCCAGCTCATCCTCTGTCACTCCCTTCTCCTCCTACCTTCAATCTTTCCCAGCATCAGGGTCTCTTCTAATGAGTCAGTAAGACTTAGTGATAAATTGGATGTGATTGATAAGTACAAGGAGGGTTTTAGGATGAAACTCAGATTTCTGACTTGGGAACAGGATATAAAAAGTAGATTTGATCATGAATTTCATTTTAGGTAGATCAAACTTGGGATGTCTATGAGAAGTCTATTAGGATATATTATAAATGGGTCTAGAACTAAAAATTGAAGTCCACTTCTGAAATATATAATTGTGAGTCATTAGTCTATAACCTCAATTGAAGGGTGTTTAGCAGATTAAATGTAATGGGGCCAGAAGAGACACTTTAATTGTAGGGGGGAGAGTAGGTACAGAGCTTAAGATACCACCCTACTGGGAAGGTCATCAATGGCAGATCAGAGGTGGTTGCTGGAGTGGTTCTGTTGTCTCCATGCGTTCCTTCTCACAACTGAGCCACAGGCAGCAGCCCTCTTCTTTGAATGGGGCAAACATAAGACAAAGACTGCAGAAATGCAACCCCTTCCATCTTGCCAATAAAGAGAGGCTCTGGTCATCATGGCATCCCAAGGAAATATCCCCCTGAGTGAGGTGTTCCTAGTCTGGGGGCTGAACAGTGAAGATTATGGGTCTATTGAGAAGGCAGGGGCGTGCTCGTCCCTTCTATACGAATGGAGCATCTCACACTGACCATGTATAGGGCCAAGACTAGGCAGTCTCTGTCCCAAACTTCAGTCTCAAAGGCTATTTCTTTATTATTCTAACACTCTTCTTTAAAAAATAACCTGGTTTTTAGTCTACAGAGGTATCTATTAAACAAACAAGCAAACACGTATACCTGGGAGATGCCATACTTTGAGAACATATTATGAATTACCTGGATGTTATAGTGGCAAAAGTATTCAACTTAAAATCAGAACATCTCACTCTAATTTTCTGTCCTACTATAGTCATTTTCCTTTCCTAGGCCTCTATGTCTAAGTGAGAGCGTTACATGAAATAATCTCTAATATTTCTTCTCTAAACATTTCTGGATGGAAGTTAGTTGATAGCCAGCCACATGTAAATGTTTATTCATATGCTAACTCGATTCTTCGGTTATTTGTTTAATGATCACGCTAAGCACACATTAGGTGCTCCAAGGATACAGAGATAAAAGGAGCTTGGAGACTCGTGGAACTGAAACATATATTTTTCCCTAGGTGAAAATGTATTTTCTCAAGATCCATTTCTTCAGGTTGTAGGTCCTTTTTTTATGAGTCAGACTTGGCATGTGGGGTTGGAGGTTGCTGGAGAGTAGAAAAAACATTTATTGTCCAAAGTGATGTCCTGAGAAACTAATCTTGAAACTGTAGATGCTGAGGGTCACAGCATAACCACACTTCAGGGGACTTTTAACAAAGAGTAATGCCAATAGATTGCAGTTAAATAGACATCCTGGTAACAGAATGATCTAAAATAAAATAACAAGACTCTCTACCTCTTAAGGTTAGAGTCAGAAGATACTCAGAGGTATAAGAGAAGAATAGCCATGTGGTTTTAGGGTCTTTCAGTGGGTATGGAGCTATGTCTAGATAAACGTGTCTAATGTGTATAGATCTATCTAGTTGATATGGTTTCACATGGTATCTGGAGCCAGTGTGTACCTGCTAGAGCATTCCTATTCTTTCTCAGACTCTTTCTTCTCCGCTGTTCCATCAAATGGGATATAAGTTTCTATGAGTAATAAGAGCAACTTTATTTATTTTAGGAAAAAAGGCAGTATAGGGGAAAGGAGCAAGTGCTAACGAGAGAGTTGAAGATCAGCTTTTTAAACCAGAATCATCTGACTAAGTGGTTAAACTTGCTTTCTTACGGCATTATTTCTTTTTTCTTTTACGTCCGTTTCTTACCGTTCAAAATCCCCACTTTCTTCTTTTGGTAAGAGGAGTATTTTTTTTTTTCCTTCCGGGGAACTATGCCTTCATTGTTCCACATGACCCTGATGGCTGTGCTCTCCTCAGCCAGTGAGAGAACCTGGTAAGTTAGACTGTATTTTCTTGGCATTTAGAAGTATCAGAGTTTCAAAACACATGCTTTGAAAACAGCTGATGCAGAGTTGTCCATGTTGCAAACCCCAGTGAGAATGCCCTTCTTTTGACTACGTTGAAGCAACTTTGCATCCCCCTTTCCCAGAGCCCATTCAGTCCCTCTCTTCAGTTCTCTTACCTGCCCAGTATTCTGTGAGTAAGTTCCTCATCCACTTATGCTGGACAGTCTAGGCTTCTCCTGCTCACATTGTTATGGATTGGATGTTTCTGTCCTCTCAAAATTCATTTGTTAAAATGCTAACCTCCAGTGGGATGGTGTTAGGAGGTGGGACCTCTGGGAGGTGATTTGATCATGAGGGTTGAAACCCTCACAAATGGGATTAACACTCTTATAAAAGAGATTCTGGACAGCTCTCTAGCCTCTTTCCACCCTGAGAGGATGCATTGAGAAGTATGCACATCAGAAGAAGGCTTTCGTCAGAGCCCATTCATACTGGCACTCTAATATCAGACTTCCAGCCTCTAGCCCTGGGAAAAATAAAATTCTGTTGGTATTAAGCCAACAGTCTATGGCACTTTGTTAAGGCAGCCCAAACTGACAGAGACACATATTAAGTAGATAAAAACTTCTCCCTGTATAGCTCAATGCAGTGAGCCCTTCCTATTCAGTGGAAGGTTAGGAAATATATTTGAAGTATTCTCCAATTTCTCCAGGCCAGAATACTGGAGTGGGTAGCCTTTCCCTTCTCCAGGGGATCTTCCCAACCTGCGGATCGAACCCAGGTCTCTTGCATTGTAGGCGGATTCTTTACCATCTGAGTCACAAGGGAAGCCCTCTTATTCAGAGGAAGCTTAGGAAATATATTTGAAGTAGATTTGGGGGGACAGAGTAAATGATCCTAAATCATCTTCCTCAAATATGTATAAGGAAGAACAATGAAATTCAGATTCTTGAAGGTCTCCTTTGTTTGAAGGGCTTCCTGGTGGCTCAGCTGGTAAAGAATCCACCTGCAATGCAGGAGACCTGGGTTCAAATCTGAGTTGGGAAGATCCCCTGAAGAAGGGAATGGCTGCCCACCCAGCATTCTGGCCTGGCAAATTGCAAAGAGTCGGATACGACTGAGCAACTTTTACTTTGTTTGAAACCTTGTTTATAACATTTCTGTTCTAAAGAGATTGGTCCTGAAAACAGAAACCCCTCTTAACAATAGAGGGGCTTCTTTGGAGGTGTTCACGGGGCTCTGCTCATGTCTAAGAGCTACTGCAAGCAGCTCCTCCCCCTTTTAGTGCTGGGTAAAGTGAAAGATCAGAAGTTTCCTCAGCTTCTGCTTTGGTTCGTGAGAAAAGGGATTCCATTATCTTCTACTCTCTCTTCAGAGTTGTCTATAAGTCATTTATTATATTACAGCATTTCCAGAAATTTAGCAAATTCTTGAAAAGAAAGATTTAATCTTTTCAAGAGAAACTGGAGAAGATTTATGGACGCCTATTCTTAACATGTCACAATGTGGCTTGGCTGCTAAATTTACTGGGACCGCCTACACAGCTGAGGATTTCTGTGACTGCTGGAAATAATGACTTTAGGAGGTAACCAAACAGCATTAGAGAACAATATTTGAGAGAAAACAGATTTTTTAGATTACAGAAGGATTTCTCATTTTATAAAAGAACATTGCATTTTTAGGAGCTCATTAAGTTGTTTTCCCTTATGTTTGACCCCAAATTAGAGTTTGGATTTCTTAATTTTCTCTTCTAAAATCATCTGCAAGATACTGGGAAACTTGAGTTTCCAAGTCTTCAAAATGCCTTACACAAAATGAAAGCATTAGTTCTTAAGTATTATTATGGAATAAATTGAATTTTGTTAGGTTGCCTTTTGTAATCCTTATTTTTTTCTGTGCTTAATCATTACAGGTAATTTAAAAATAAATACTTCTGCAAGTGAACCAATAGAAATATTTCACTGTCATTGAACAGAAAGCTAAAAGCCTAATTACTGTATGTATTGAACATTCTTCTGTGGTAGTAATTTCTTCACTCTTTCAATATCTTTATTTCCTTTATTTAACATCCACAATTTTTCCCTTTGTATGCTGGCCTTTTTTTTTTTTTCCCTTCTCCATTTTGTGGAAGAAAGTGGTACTCTGTTATACAAATATGCTCGCTATTTCCTTTGAAACTGTGTTCAGTCAGTCCCCGCAGAAAGAATAGGTAATGAAATTCTATCTCTCAAGTGTATGTAGACATATCAATCACTTTAAGTGGAAACAATCATTCCTCTGCCATTTAGAGCCAACATCTTTGAACACAGAAGCAGTACTGTTACTTTCTGTTACTATTTTTAGTTTTTCCATAGCATGCTTAGGTTTACATTCCATCCACACGCTGCCGAGGTCAAGAAAAGCAGATTTCCTGATAACATTTGATTTGAGCAAAGGGAGTGATAAAAGGTGCGTCCTGTAATCTGGGTTTAGAGCTGACTGAAGATGTGGACCCCAGGGGAGGTAGTCCAGCAGCCCTGTGCTCTTGCCACCCCACAGCCATTCCCAGGCCTCTGCCCAGCCTTGGTCAGAAGCACAAAGAGTGGTAGCTGTCTGTTTTGCCTTTGACACCCAGCCCTACCTACTCTAACTTCTGCTTCACAATCCAGCATTTTTTTCTCCTCCTTCCTACGTGAGCAAAATTTGTGCTGCCACCCTTTTCCTTAAGAAGCATCATACATGTTAAGCTTTTGTCTTAGTCTCAGTATTTTAGGAAGCTGACACCAGAAGACACAGAAGATAAGGCATTCGACCTCTTTTTATTGCAACTATTCCGATCCTTCGAGCCTGCTCTCCCCACCATAGACTTTAAAACCCACGCGTGTTTGAAATGCTGCTGGCTAAAAGCGTGGTACTGATGAACGGGAGTCATATCATGTTAGCCCAAGGCCCTTTAGTTACTGTGAGGCGCTGCTGTCTCTACCCAAGGCACTGTTGCTGTGAAGCAAAGAGTCTCTCGCTCCCGATCCCCAGATACAGAGCAGTATCAATGCAGAAATATTAAAGAGAAAATTAATAATTTATATCAAAAATTCATTTGCAGCTGCACTTCAGTGAATTAATTACTTTTTGTCTTTCTCTTTTTATTCATTCCTCTCTCTTGCTAATGATCAACTTAGAACTAGGAAGAGGAAGAAGTAAGTAGGGTGGGAAGAAGTGGGAGGTAGGAGTCTGGTGCTGCGAGAGCAGAAAATACAAAGGAGACTGTGCTTTAATGTGGGTGCCCTAAGGGACCTGACAAGTGAAAAGAGATAGGTTAAACTTATTCCCGTCTTCTCTACCCCAAAAGCAATAGGAAACCATTTTACCATGTTATAGATTCTACTTAGTATTTTAGAAGAGGGGAAAATTAAAATCCAGCCAGCCAAAGTCCCAAGTTATTAAAAAGATTAATCTGTTGTTTATCACTACATCTTCTATGCAATTCACTTCCCTGTATGCTCATTAAAATAGTATAGCCACGCAGACAAAGCGATTGTATAATAATGCTCAAGTGTTAATGGAGCTTGTGTACTGACTTCCAGAAGGGTTGGGGTAGGGGCAGCAATTTTTACATAACACTGGCTTATCACAACTTGCCAGATGACACTAAGGTAACCTTATGGCAAGGTTCAAATTCATAGCCATTTTAGTTATTTTCTAAACTAGAAGGGGAAAATCAGTCAGGGAAATTTTACTTGCCAAATCCCAGACAGAGGCAAAGCAAATAGATCCTTCCCATGTTTAAAGCATTCATGGAACAGGAAGACAGTTCCTATCATGCTATTCCAAGCTACCATTATAAAGCAACAAAAAGATGTATTTCTTAATATACCTTATTCTAAGTAGCCATTTAATGGGAGAAATAACCTTTGTACTAACGAGATTTTGAAAATGAATGTAAAGGCAGATACTGAGTTTTCTCCAATAATCTTATTGTTCTGGCACAAGATGGGTAGCCATTTGAGTACCAAATGATCCCCTCAGGGATAAACAGTTTCCATGGGTGTGAATGAATGTTCCGGTATGCGTATCAGCAGAATAGAGGATAAAGTTAAGGGATAAGTTGGAGAGAGTTCAGTGTTTCATTCTATCCCAGAGATCAGAGACTAGGAAAGGAAAGGAAGGAAGGACGTTCAGAGAGGGAGAAGGACTTCAAGAGCCAATGTTAATGACATCAGAGGCAAATGCTCTTCTCTTCAGGTCAGTGCAAACTATCACCAGGGGATTGAGTCCTCTCTAAAAAGTTGTCCAGCTTGCATTGTAATGTTGTGCCCAAGGCTAGTAGAGTCTTTTGCCACACGAGCCCATCAGCTAATTCCAAGTCTGTGGTCTGGAGGTTGGAATGGGACATCACCATCTAAAAAGTGGGTCTTTGCTTGAATTTCTAAAGCATGCCTAACAGATAACCAACATTATCTGTCCTAACAGTCTTGGTAGAAAAGATTTTTTTCCTCCCAACGTTGAAAACTCTTCAGATCACATGAATGCATAATTACACCAATGTTCATTTATGTAACTGTTTAAAGAGACCTGTCTGAAGAAGACCTGTTCAATATCATTAAGCCACTTAGAACCTCCATGCACTAAATATACTGGTAAAATTCCACTGGCAATGAATGTGCACTTATATTTCTATCTTCCCTAGAATTCTTTATTTGAAAATTTATCAAAAAGACAACTCATCATATCAGACAATAAGAAACTGAAAATCTACCTAAGATACACCTTTACTGTTCCAAACAAAGGTAGAATAGCATTTGATAATGTAATTTAAAAAATGGTCTGTTTGTCTGTTTCACATTTTGTATGTTAAAAGTAGCATTAAATAGAATAATCAAAAACTTTCTCCAACATCTCCTGGCAAGTGATTGTACCAGCAGGTGGAAAATTTGGTAGACATCTTTCCTTCCTAATTCCTTCAACAGGAACATTCAGAACAGTATAATGATTGGCTTTAAGGAATCTTGTGCTTATGAAAAACTAACCTGATTCTGCTTTATGCATTCACATTTTATCTCCAGCCAGACTCTTCGCATGCCCTGGAAGCTCCTGGAGACTTTTGACTACCTAGTACTGCCCTCATGTGGGCCAAGGGTGTCACTATTACAAGGAACTACCTGCTTTCCTGTTTTGACATTTGCAGAGGGAAGTCAAAATCATGATTTTTAATAGTTTTTAGCGTATACATTGATCTAAAATTTCAATTGAAATAGAATTGCTTTCTAGTTTCTGAATTAGTCAGAAAAAAATACTTGGTATGCCTGGAAATAAAGAACAGGAGAGAAGGATAGGAAAATCTAGGCCAATGTTCTCTCTCACCTGGAATTCTTGTTTTCTCCACCCAGAAGGTCAAATCTCAGTTGAATCAGTATGCAGATCACATACACAGCAACCACAGTTCCAGACTAGGGAATGTGCTCATTGGCTCACCCGCTCGAAGAACCAGGGTACCAGGCGTCTGACACACCACCTCTGAGGGAAGCAGGGCTTAATGCAGGACAAAATGTTCTTGCCACTCTGCACTGTCGCCTATCCTTGCTTCTAGCAAGCAGTGTGGCCATATGCAGTGGTGACTGGAACACTTTCATAATTATTTCCCTCTTTGTACACTAATCTGTACACTTGAGATGTTAGAATGCAGTCTAATTCAGAAAAAATGAAAATTAAAGCCCTTCAAGCCTTCTTTCCGCATACATTTCTCCTGCAGTGTTCCAAACAGTGCTCTAAATGGTGTAATGCATTCAAAAGGTAGGTCACACACTTAACATCAGTGGTGTTAACACTCTTTAGATCTGTTCTTAGCATTGGGAATATGGTTAAAATTATAGTCCCCTTCCAGACTGCACAGTACAAGAAACAATCCTGTTGGTTGCTGCATATAATTCCCTCCACTATTTGTCTCATGATTCCAACTCACAAACTGTTCAGTTGTTTTCTGAGATTGTATCTGGAAGAGTGGGAGTGCTTTTGAGAAGGAGCATAGAATTTCATGAGAGAATGCTTGCTCAGTTCTCAGAAATCATAATATCCTCGGAGCTCTCTGAATCGGAAGCTGTCTTCCTGAATCATGTGGCATCCATGGAGCTGATGCAATAGGAATAGGAACATACCACAGCCATCAGTTGTTGATTAAATCTGATAACTTACCCTGCCTAATGACGTGGAGGTCTTTCATGCTTCCACTGCCTAATGGAGCTCATTAGATGTACACTTATTAAATATTCAGATAATTGTGGTAGTCATAATAGTGGTAATGATAGCCACATGATGACATGATGAAGAAAGCGTCCTTGAACTGGAAAGTTTTCATTTTGCGAAAGAAAGTCAAAAGAGCTTAGAGGACTTTTGTGAGCCATGTGCAGAACACACAAAGATTATTTAGTTGTTTCTTTGCTTTATAATTTTTTAAAAAAATTAAGAGTAATCATCATGAAGATTTCCTGGGATCACCTGGCTACGCAAAAATGAAGCCAGTTCCCAGACAACATAGATAACTTTCTCTTGATTTGGGTTTGTATTTTGACCTGAAACTAGCAATATAAAACTCTGTCTCAGCATTGTAATTTACGTTCTGCTTTAGTTCTTTATTTATGATAGTTAGACTTTAGGTCAAATGCCCCTGTGGAGCCAAAAACATTACAATAAAGAGAGACTTCAACCTCAACTAAATGAGACTTTTTTCCCTAAACAAGTTTGTTGCTGAAAATTTTTTCTTACTAATATTTTTCAACTCTTATGTTTGTCAGAGTCTCCAAGTTTGGGGCAGGATGAGATGTGAAAATGTCAGAAAATTCAAGAAAACTTCTATTTTGTAAGATTCAAAAGGATTTGATAAGAATATGAATTGTCAGTTTTGCTCATCACTCAGTTCTAAAAACCTATACTCAAAACCTTTCATGTCTGTCTTATCCCTCACTAGCATCAAACATAATAAAATCAAAATAAACTTCTGACAAAAATGAGGTTTCAAAATTTTACCATGGCTTTCTTTTCTGTTTGATTCTTTTTGATCAGCACCAGATACACTAGAAACAAACAAGTTCCTCCTGAATCCCATTTTGTCTCAGCAGTACTCCTAGCAGGGAAAAAAAATAAAAAGCAAAGACAAATATGGAAATGATGCTAAGATATTTCTTCTGTCATCTCTTTTAACAAGTTCATAAAAGCAATACCCGTGTTGGCTTTATGAATTTTCCAAATTGAAAATAAGATAGATAATACAATAGGCTCAGCTTTTGAATTTGTGGTGATCTTTCTCTTGCTTTTGGAAATTTTATATCCCTGACAGTTCAGTAGCACTATTTTCTCTTTTCTCTTAAGTCTAATGTAAGTCTAATAGGCTCACTTAAGCTTGTAATGAACAGCTTAGGAGTTTTTACTCTTGGGTTTCAATCCTGGTAGGTGACAATAGCTTGTTTGCATTTGCCTTATAAATTGGCAGCTGCATGGTAGTGAAAAGCAATCTTTTGCTGTCTATACAATTACTATGACACTTCTTCAACACGATATGCTCACTGACACTAGTTTACCTTTTGCAGCCCTAGGCTTGCAACCTGGTGGTATTTGAATGTATTTGCTCCAAAGAAACTGTTGGTCTTATGACAGCTTTGAAATGTGGAATGAGCTGACAGCAGGCTTAACTGACCCAGTTATAACAACACCCCTGAATCTGGAGATTCTTCTGGCTTCTTTTCTTCTGGTTGCTTTTCTTATATTTGGAAAAGTCCACAACATGGCTAAAAAAAAGAGAGAAACATCTTTGATTCAATCTGCACTAAAGGAAGTTGTCAGAGATATTTTACTATTTTCTTCTTTTGTCCTGAGCAAGAGAGTCAAGGATAACAAACCATCAGGAACGTATTTGTGACAGTTGACTATTCCAGCTAATGCTGATGGAAGAGCAACAATGGTACTTCTAAAATTTCTGTTTTGTAGTGGATTGTAGGTGGCAGTCTGATCAAGAGAGATAGCAGAGGAATTGTGTGATCCTACTGTTGTAGTAGTAAGACTGTATGTCTGTGAGGGGATACCACCGGTTGGCCTAAAGGAGATTACAGACAGTTGCGAAAGTCTCCCACTCTGACCCTTTGTCACTTCTAAAATCCACTGCTAGTTTGGTGACCATTTTGAAAGTTTACTCTTTGATCGTTTTTATATTTCATGATATGTAATATTTAGAGAAAACTAATATAGGTTCTAGAAGGACTATTCATTTGAAAGAGAAATATCCTAAGCATTGTGTGGATCAAAGTAACCTACCTGATGAAAACAGACCAAAGTATTTATTTGTACTAGTGGCTTTTGCTCCAGTTCCCTCCATGAGATCTAAATTAGTTCTATTAAGTATTAATTCTCAAAGAAGCTTTCATTTTCTGGGTCCATCTGCCAACATGGATTGCCGTTTGTGATGGACCCAGAAAGTAGTAAGCATGTTGAGCAAATTTGCTACAGATATGTCATCTGCTGCTGATGTAGGAGTAGACATATTGCATAAGATTTCTTTGAAAGGAAGAACAAACTAAAAACTAGCTATTGAATTTCTAGCTACATGAATTTCTTATCAGTGTTGAGGTACCATGAAGGTGAACATGGACATTCTTCTTTACAAAGCCACCCAACAGATAGAAGAGAGAAAAACAATTCCAGCGTTCAGAAAAAGAAGTCAAGAGCTGACTCTGTGCTTTCCCTATGTTTTCTCCAGAGCTCTATGGTAAATATTCTGTGCTGGTAATTGTTCCTAATCAACTGAATGACTGATGCTAAAGCTGAAACTCCAATACTTTGGCCACCTCATGCAATGAGTTGATTCACTGGAAAAGACTCTGATACTGGGAAGGATTGAGGGCAGGAGGAGGAGGGGGTGACAGAGGATGAGATGCCTGGATGGCATCACCGACTCGATGGACATGAGTTTGAGTGAATTTCAGGAATTGGTGATGGACAGAGAGGCCTGGCGTGCTGTGATTCATGGGGTCACGGAGAGTCGGACACGACTGAGCGACTGAACTGAACTGAACTGAATGAAAGGGAAAGCAAAAATAAGAACAACTCCCTGCTGTATATTTATTATAAGCTTAGCTCTCCTCCAAGATAGAGGACACCAAGATGAATCTTAGAAATGATCTTTTTAGACATTTCCTCCTACTTATTACCCAGTTTTCCCACTTGCTTTTTTTTTAAAGTGCTTTTAAAAATACTTTCCCTGCAAATGTATGCAGCATAATAATCTGATGATGATAGTGTAATCAGCATAATCTCTAATATTCACTCTAGTTCAACTTTTGCCAAGTTCTAACCATGATAGAAAATGGATATGGAATGAGTAGAACATTCCATCTCAGTCATGTCACTTAGAAACAGAACCACCACGAGTGTGTGATAACACTTTGAAAGCTGGTGCTTTGATCAAGGTCAGAGTTGGGTTTAAAGGCATGACACAGGAACAGACAATGGTAACTTTAGTGATGGGGAGAGAGGAGATGGAGTGGCTAAACTTCATCAATGGTAGATCACTAGGAGAAGGCCCCCAAACCCCTGCCCCTGAGATCTGTAAAGGACATGGAGTTCAGAAGCACTTCCGTGAGGACTGTGTTTATTGCAATCATGTACTTAGCCCACTACTTAAACCACTCCAGAGGTGTTCTTAAGCTGCCCCTTTTTGTCACTAATTTGAGCCATACTTCATTCCTTACAATCTAAGAATCCTAATGAGTAGCACTCAAATATTTTCACATCTGTGAATCATTCAGACTTTCAACCAACCCTCTTCTTTCAAAGAATGATTGGAGGAGATGGAAAAACAAGAAAAGAAGAAAGTTAGGAAAGGTTCTACTATTCTTCTGGGATAGATATGCCCAAATCCATAATTGTAGGCTTTCCTCTGCTTATCAGTTGCATGTCATAATGAGCATCAATTTTCTGTGTGTCTGAGGTAAACTGTATAAACTAGGAAGTTTTGAAAAAAACAGGAACCATAATGAACCTAGGATTAAAACTGAAAGTGATTGGTGCTTCTGATTCTTTCATGTCTGTAAGAATATTTGAGGTGAGTACTCATAATGTAAGTTCTGATTTCTTAGGTGTAAGATGGGCCTAAGGCTTTGCATTCTTACCATCTTCCACGTGATGCCATTCTGATTGGTCGTCTGTCAGTCACATTTTGAGTAGCAAGGATATAAAAATGAAGGTGGAGCTACACAACCAGTCTCATTTATTCTATGTAGGCTGGTGAATAAAAATGGCGGTTCAAACCAGGTCAGGTCACCATTTCTGATCTGTGTGGATTTGAGCAACTCATTTAACCCATTTAGCTTCTTCATTTGTAAAATGATGATGATATTTCTCTTGCTCTTCTCCATAAAATTACAAAGTGGTAGATGATTCTGGTGCTGCAGGAGTGCTCGAGGCCCTGGGAGCCCTGGAATGGGAGGCTTCTGTGGAGGCTTCTGTAGTGGCATCTGGGACCTAGGTTTCAGCTCGAGAGCTTATGGAGGCACGGACAAGGAGTGACCCCCTGTCACCAAGCTGGGCTGCCTGGTTAAGGACATGAAATTGCGTCTTTGGAGATCTATCTCTTCTCTTTGCTCATCAAGGAATCATTGACTTCTTCCTGGGGGCATCTCTAAGGACAGAGTTTTGAAGATTGCTGTTCAGTGGCTCACTTGTGTCCAACTGTTTATGACCCCATGGACTGCAGCACTCCAGGCTTCCCTGTCCTTCACCATATCCCTGCTGCTGCTGCTAAGTCACTTCAGTCGTGTCCGACTCTGTGCGACCCCATAGACAGCAGCCGACCAGACTCCGCCGTCCCTGGGATTCTCCAGGCAAGAACACTTGAGTGGGTTGCCATTTCCTTCTCCAATGCGTGAAACTGAAAAGAGAAAGTGAAGTCGCTCAGTCGTGTCCGACCCTGAGCGACCCCACGGACTGCAGCCTACCAGGCTCCAGTCCATGGGATTTTCTAGGCAAGAGTACTGGAGTGGCTTACCATTGCCTTCTCCGTCACCATATCCCAGAGTTGCTCAAATTCATGTCCATCGAGTCGGTGATGCCATCCAATCATCTCATCCTCTGTTGTCCCCTTCTCCTCCTGCCCTCAATCTTTCCCAGCGTTTGAAGATTATGGCTATGCAGAAGCAGACCTGTGCTGGCTAGCGAACCAGGTTGAAGGCATTTGCGTCCCCTGGGGATTATGGCAGACATATTGCTTTGGGTGTCAAGTGCTCTAAGGAGGTAGCCAGTGCCATCTGTGGGGCCATCATCCTGGCCAGCTCTCTATTGGCTCTGTTGGTTGAGGCTCCTTTGGTAACAGGATCAGCAAAGCCCATGCCGTCCCCTGCAAGGTGACTGCCCACTGTGGCTGTGTGCTGGTGCCTCTTGTCCCTGCCCCAGGGGCACTGGCATCATCTCAGCCCCTGTGCCCAAGAAGCAACTGCTGATGCCTGGAACTGACAACTGGTACCCTTCTGCTGAGGGCTGCACCACCACCCTGGGCAACTTCACCGAAACCACTATGATGCCATTTCCAAGATCTACAGGCAGTTCACCCCTGATCTCATTATAAAGTGTTCACCAAGTCTCCGTATCAGGAGTTCACTGACCATCTTATAAAGACCCACACCAGACTTTCCATGCAGATAGCCCAGGCTCTAGCTGGTAGCCACCACCTAGTTTTATGAGAAAAATAAAGTGAATGAAGCCAGAAAAAAATTTATCTTGCAGGATGATTCTGAAAATTAAATGATGTAACATATAAATTTGATAATAGCTTTTAAGCAAATGGCATTTTTTCTAATCAAAAAGCATTTTGAACAATATGCAGTTTCCAATGGCAAGTGTCAGAGGGGAAGAAATGTATGTTTTCTGACCTAAAGAGTTTGTAAACCAATAAGAGTAAAAATCAAAATGTCTATAAATTGCTAAAATAGAATATGTGTCAAATAATAAATGTCGTAAGAGAGGTAAAAACAGAATGCTCTGGAGTTGATAGAAGGAAAGGTTGACTGAGGGATGGAAGAATGAGAAAGATGGAGAAATAAGGGAAGGCTTCAACAAGGAGTTTGCATTTGAACTAAACCTTAAAAGATAAGTAAAAGTCAGCAGGCAGAGAAGATGAAGAGTGTCATTTAAAGCAGAAGTAACAGCTGTAGACACCATGATATTGTGAAAAAGAGTGGCCTTTTAATGACATTTCCAGAATTCCAATGTGTCTAGAACTAGGTCAAATTGGGAGAAGAGGAGGAAGATGAAGCTAGCAGCACCCAGAAGGGAAAGATCTCATATGCTGTGCTGAGTTCCTGGGATGGACAGCACCTCCCTCCTATTACAGATCTCATCACACATTATCATAATTATGTATTAGCTCAAACATGACTCTGTACCTCGACTGCAAATGTCTGACCCATAACAGGAACTCAGTGAATTGTTGGCAGAATAAATGTCTAAGTGTTACAGGGAGAGAGTTTCTTGCAGTAGGATTAAAGGCCTTAAATAATATTGCATAGCTAGATCCCATAGTTGCCTGTTCTGCTTGTCCTGCAGTGACCCCAGCCTACAGATTTGCTCCAGTGTAAATATACTCCTTAGACACCCAGCATTTTTTATTTGGAATGATTGTTACATTATATAACAAAACAACCATCCCATTATACGACCCATTGCATGCATTCCATTTGGCCTCCCTGTGATGATTCAATCTCTGAGTGGCGCTTAAGATGGTAAAGGTTGAGAGACGCTATTATACTCTAAGCAGATTGAGATCATCAGATGAAAACTATGGTGTGTCAGCATTGCATCCACCATGGCTTGTAACACAAAGTTCATTAATATAGCTTGCAGCTACTAGTTGATTAGAACAGCTTTCTAGGCTAGGATGTCTTAAACACGCAGAAGCATGGGGCTGCTTACTTCCCAAGCAGAGTGGTAGTCTCCAGTGAATGATATGATTTCAATACAGAAATTTTGCTTACATCTCACTTCGTTTCCATACCATCTATTGATTTTTTTTTCAGGATTGTGCACATGTATTGGAATACCTTTATTAAATCCCCCAGGCATTCCAAGTAAACACAAATAGAATAAAATTAGAGAACAATTGTAAGTAGACCTTGCCTTCGTATTATATTAGGAATAGAAATCTTGAATTTATCAGATGGACTCATTTAAGGGCTGGCTCTAGGCGGAATGGGAAAGAAGGCAAAAGCTTATTTTCTGCAGAGAGAGTGCAGAGGTCACGGGCATGGGCTGAAGGTAAGCTACTTGGATTCCAAACCTTACTTGAAGACTTCCTGGCTTTGTGATTTGGGTTACATTGTTCAATCTTTTATGCTTCAAGCTCATCCTCTATAAAGTAGAGATTATAATATTAGTTAATCCATAAAGCTGTGGAAAGTTAATCCAGGAAATATTGCTTGGAATAAAGCTGACACTCAGTAAGAGCTTAATAACTATTAGCCATTCTTACAGTCTCCGGGTCTGTACCCCACTAATTCAGCAACTGTGTCCTACTTCCAGACTCCCCCATTTCTGGTGCTCCCTTTTACCCTCCTTCTTCTCATTTCTAGCAAGAGTTTGAGTCATTTATGTTTGTGTAATTGTGTCCCCACAAAATGTTTCCCCGACAGAAACCTTTCTATTTACCTTTTATTTCTTACTGTAGAAAGAAAAGTGCTTTTCTTTTTAATAATTAGGGAATTCACAATGTTTATGATCAAATGAGAGGCCTGTTGTCCCAGCCCATACCTAAAGCCTCTGAAGTCACAGCAATATGCATTCATTTATGCAACAGATATTTATTGGAGTGTTCTATGTGTCAGAGACTCCTGGATGTTCAGAGAGGGCAAAGATAACAAGGCAGGGGAGATGCTGAGTATTTACTGGGGAGCATGAGAACACCAGGAAGGGGAATTTAATCCAGTCTGCTGTAGGGGAGGAGATGGTAGCAGGTAAGGCTTCTCTTCATCTAATGCAAAATTCCTAGGATTATTTAATGATGAGCATCAGTTTTCATCTAACTAGTTAGAGGACAAAGTCTTCTTTTTCTTCTCTCTAAAAATCCTGGAACTATATCCCTCCACATTTTTACAGTGCTCAAAGGACAGGGGAAAAAAAATCTAATGTTTCCCTACCTCACGTACTGGGGACTTGGGTCACAGGAAGGAAAACTCCCCTTCAGGCGTTACTTACACTGTGAATACAGCATGAGTGCATTCATGCATTTGCTTCTCTTCACTGTGCCTCTTGCAAAGTGCTTACTGAGCACACATAATCTATGTCAATAACATTAGGTAAAATGGAGTTTATATTAATAAAAGACTTTGTGTCTCTGTTCATGTGGAAATTAAAGGTTGTTGAAAGATAAGATGTATCCTACAACAGAAATAGTTAAATAACAATGAAATGAAACATAATTAAATCTCAGTGAATTATTCTATCAGTGATTCTTGATGTTCTGGAATAGACATCGGTTAAGATAGCAGATACTGAAAGTTTCATCTCAAGCACCACTTCCTACCAACTGGAAGTAAATGGCTGGAAAACTGTGTACCCAGTGATTATCTTACTTTGCCAGACTCGGAAGTAACTTTGGGACTAATGTTCATCATGCCATAGGAATGGGAAGTGTGAGCACTTGCCTCATCTTTGCCATGGTGTGCTGGCTATGTAGGCTTCCCAGGTGGTTCAGTGGTAAAAAATTACCTGCCAGTGTAGGAGATGGAAGAGACGTGGGTTCAATCCCTGGGTAAGGAAGATCCCCTGGAGTAGAAAAGGCAACCCATTCCAGTATTCTTGCCTGGAAAATGCCATGGACAAAGGAGCCTGGAGGGCTACCAGTCTGTAGGGTCGCAAAGAGCCAGACAGGACTCAGCATGGCACACCAGCTGGCTACATAGTAAGCTACATAATAGCAGGATGGTTAAGAAAAGATTTTGCAGTCTAAAAGACCTGAATTCTGCTCTTTGCTAACTCTGATGTTCAGTCACCCAGTCATCTCCAACTCTTTGTGACCCCATGGACTACAGCACACCAGGCTAACTCTGTGCTAACTCTGTGGCCTTGGGCAATTTATTTAGCTTGTCTGAGCCTCAATTTTTTTTTAATGAAAAGTGGAGGTACTATTGTTTACCGACTGTCCCAGATCGGTCCCCAGCAAAGGTCTCTCTGCCTGGTGCCATTTGTGCCAATAGGAGACTGCATTTGGTTCAGAAGCAAAGGGAACGCTTTATTCTTTAATCAAAGAATGGTGATTTGTACAGTTGCACTGCAGAGTACATGCTCTCCCTAAAAGACCATGGCCTGCAGGGCTGCTTTACTTGGTTTTTGTCCACAGGGAGAGAGTTTGCTCATGGTTGTGCATAGGTGCCCACTGCTCATGGTTTCAGATCCCATTGCCCAGTGCAGCGACTCCACCTCTATCTTGAGTTAAGGTGTCAGGGGCACAGAGCTTCTGCTCATAGATCCCCAAACTGAGATTCTAGGCACAGCCATTTTTCAGGAGAATCACTGGTCTGAACAGGCAGGTGCAAGGCCGCTGCCCACAGTAACCTATGAGCTGCTGCTGCTGCTAAGTCGCTTCAGTCGTGTCCAACTCTGTGCGACCCCATAGACGGCAGCCCACAAGGCTCTGCTGTCCCTGGGATTCTCCAGGCAAGAACACTGGAGTGGGTTGCCATTGCCTTCTCCAATGAATGAAAGTGAAAAGTGAACGTGAAGTCGCTCAGTCATGTCCGACTCTTAGCGACCCCGTGGACTGCAGCCCACCAGGCTCCTCCGTCCACGGGATTTTCACGTGACACCAAATGAAGCATAAAGGAAAAGAAAAAGGTTAGACTTTATTATCCAGATTCTAGTTTTGTTCCCCAGAAATTGTTAATGGGCTTTGCCGGTGACGAATCCCTCCTCTGTCTTCTGCCCTGCTCCTTATTCCTCCTCTCATCTTCCGTAATTACTTCCTGCTAACCTGAGGTGTCATCGTAACCCTGGGTGAGTCAGCTGCCTTTGCGTCTGTTTGATTGTGACCAGGGCTTACCCCTGACCATTTGTATCCCTGGGTGACCACCTTTTGGAGACAAAGGATGCCAAAATATATTTAAGATACATGGTCCGGATATTAGCAAGAGAATTATGGTCCCATGTCGATTTTTCCTAAGAATGACAGTGCCTAGATCTTTTGCTGTAGGCACAAGTGTGCCCTGATGGTGACGCTCAATGTTGTGGTTGAATATCCCGGGTCTCCCTTGTGTTGTTTTCTGAAAGATAAAAACTTCAGGTCAGAGAGGGGTTCATGTGAGTAGTCAAGGGGTTTATTGCCTTAGGTTGTCTCACTCAAGTGTCTTCACTCAAGTGTGAGTTGCCCAGAGTGATCCCTGCAGCTTCAGGACTGAGTGTGTGGTTAGAATCACCAAGGCAGGCCCATTCCATTTAGCAGTGAGCTGACTTTGAAGGCTGCTGGTTTTCCAGGTTTTCAGTTTCACCCAGACTCTGGCCAGAAGAGGTGGAAGGCCTGGTGGGTGGGTGCTGGCAGCACTCAGTTAGCATTATGGTGTGAGAGATTTCATGGTTTCTCCTACCTGGAAGGCATACTTGAGTTGTTTCAATTCAGGGGGGCTAAGGTGTCCTGTCTCAGGTTGGGAAATGGGTCTACCATACATGAGTTCAAATGCACTTAACTTCAACTTACACCTTGGAGCTAACTGCTGTGAAAGTAGGGCAGTCAGAACCAACTTAGTTTAGCTTGACTAAGGCTGGTTTCAGTGTTTGATTGGATCTCTCTACTTTCCCTGTCAGTTGGGGTCTCCAGGCTGAATGGTAGCTCCATTTTATGCCTAGGGCACTCGTTATCCCCTTTGTCACTTGAGACAAAACTGCTGGACCATTATGACTTTGTAGAAATCCTGGGAGCCCAAACCTGGGGATTATTTCTTTAGGTAATGTCTCAGCCATTGTAGCCACCATTTCAGTCCTAGCGGGAAATACTTCTGTCCACCTAGGAAAATAAGTCTACTAGCTCCAAGAGATACCTGGAATTGCCCAATACTCTTGGCATGGCAGTGAAAATCTGCCAGTCTTCTCCAGAATGTGTCCCTCTGGTTGCATAAGTGTTACCTGGGGGCCTCTGGAGGCATCTGGTGTTGGGGTTGTTCATAGTGCAGATGAGGCCTGTCTCAACTATCCAACTGACTACTATACTTTTCATGCTTGAAGTTACCATGACCTCAACTAACCAATTACCTAGGGCTTCCCTCGTATAGTGAGTTCCTTGATGAGCCTCCCCGAAGGCTTGACGAGATGAGGAAAGAAGTATCACCCATGGTTGTTAACCAGCCACACATGGCCTCCTAGATGTCTGTTGAAGCTCCATCTTCACGCTTTGTCTAATTCTTCCTTTGTATAGGTGGGAGAACGATTGGATGGATCCGTCTTTAAGGCATGAGGGATAGTTGCCAAGTTGCTAGTTCTGGGGCCACCTTTTTGGCAGTTGCGTCTGCCTTGTTATTTCCCTTTTTTACCTCTGCATCCTCTTTTTGGTCACCCCTATGGTGAATCACTGTTACTTTTTTGGAAGCTATACTGCTTTGAAGAGCTTTGATATGCTTAAGCCATGTTTTACTTGTTTATTCTCTGCAGTAAGCATATTTCTTTGCTTCTAAATAGTCTCTTGTACCTGTAGGATGGTATGTATAAGCATATCAGGAATCTATGTAAATATTTAAGATTCTCCCTGGCCTGACTCCAGGGTTCTCAGCTCCACCTTTTGTGCAAAAGTTCCTGGGGTAGACTTCTTGCTTCTGTGACTTGACTCTGGAAAGTCACTACATATGGCTCCAATTTTTTTTTTCTTTTTTTTTTGTTCTCTCATAAAGCTGCTTCCATCTGTGAACCGTTGCTCTTAGGTGTTTGGGAGAGGCTCACTTTCTAGGCTAGGGTGACAGGAGTGATGTTCCAGGGGTCTTGTTTCTGTGGGTAGCAGGGTGAGAGGAGTTAGTGGGTGACCGGTTTAATGGTTGTCCCTGGGTTGTGTAAAAGCGTAGACTGAACTTGAATCAAACTTCTGGAGTATAGCCATTGTGTTCCCTTAGACCTTTAGTGAAACCTGAACCTGATGTGGAGATATATAGTGATTGGCTGACCAAGCATTAACTTTTCAGTAGTCTTAAGCAGAGTTGTTAAGTAGCTGCTACTGCCCATAGGCAAGGAAGCCATCCTTTAGCAGTTAGATATAATTGTTTGGAGAAATAAGCAACCACTCCAGTAAGGGGTCCCAGTTTTGGGGCTAATACCCTAAGGGCAGTTCCCCTTCTGTCATGAATGTATAGGTCAAAAAGTTTAGCTAAATCTAGGAGAGCCAGACAAGGGAATAAAGTAGTTGGTTGATCAATTCTTGAAAGAATCCTTTGTATTCTCAATTCTATAAAAGGATTATTATCTTTTCCTTTGACTTTTCATATAGAGGCTTACTTATTAGATCATAAATAGAGACCCATATGCCGCAAAATCTGGCTATCCCCAGGGAACCCTTAAACTGTCTTACAGTTTTAGGAGGGGCAGAGCTACAAAAAGGCTTCTTTCCTGGGATAGGCTTTTCTGACCTGTGAAAATGAAGCATTGTCTTCGACACCTTTTATCCTGTATTGACTAGGTTGTTCAGGGTGGTTAGCAATTTTTTCAGAGGTCTCTATAAGTTAGAACTGGCAATCTGAATGTTGTCTATATTCTGGATTCCCTTCTCCAAATATAGATCTTTCAGGTCTTTAGCGAAAGTTTCCGCAAAGATGGTGGGGGAATTTTTGAACCCTTGGAGCAGCAATATTGTTTTTCATTTTTTATTTGGCTGTGAGAGTCTTAGTTGAGGCATGCAGGATCTAGTTCCCTGACCAGGGATCAAACCCAAGTCCTCTGGATTAGGATTGCAGAGTCTTAACCACTAGTCCACCAAGGAAATCCCTGTATTGTTGTTTTTGTCATGTGTTTGGGTCCTGCCACTCAAAAGCAAACATTTCCTGTGACTCCCGTTTCTAATACAGAAAACTAGGTCCTGGCGGATAGTAAAGTGGCCAGCAGGGTGCAGGGATTAGATACTACTGGGTGTATATCCTCAGTGGCTTCACTGACTGCCTAGAGCTCCATACCATCTGGTATTCCCCATTGGGTTTTCTTAACAGGAAGAATGGGGGTGTTATAGACTGATTGACATGGTCTAATAAGTCCCTGGTCAATTAGGTCTTGTATAACAGAGCAGTGCCCAATAAGGCCTCTCAGTGGAGAGGGTACTATTTCCTTTGGGTCATGTATATCCAGGTTTACATGGGCTAACACAGGCCTGGTACCTGCAGCTCATTCTACCTGTTCTTGGGCCCAGACCTTGGGATTTATTCCAGAGAGATTGACTTGCTCTGTCTGGGAGCTTTGTCCTCAGACATTAGCATTGTCATACTGTGCCCTTTGTCTAAGGGGACACCAGTCTTTAATTAGTTCTCCCATTAGGTGAATAGTAATTCACTGATTTGTCTCTCCTGGCAAGGATATAGGGCCTTGAGGGGCATATAAGAATGTGTTTGTCCAGTTCACATTCTGTGATGGCTCTATGAATGCCTGTTCTTGGGATTTCCCTGATAGCCTCATAATCTTACAACCTCTGTGACTGAATTTGCTTGTTTTAGTATTCAGAATGGAATAAATGGCACTGGTATCAACTGACAATTTGACAGGCTTTACTCCTGTGTTCAATGTCAGCTGAGGCTCTTTAGGGGTCAATTGGAGTCCCAAGTTAGGAGTCCTTAGCCGCTTCATTCTACATTTGGACCATCTACCTTCAAGAGTGGTGGCCAGGATTTGCCATTTCTGTCCCCTTTGATGGTGACAAAAGCATTCTCTCTTCCAGGTCCTCCTTGTTTACATATGATGCTCTGTTTGGGTTCCAGCTTCCTTGGCTTGCCTAGCCCTTGATGGAGACTGGAGATCACTCACTGGAATCGAGTCTCAGTAGGTGGTTAGTCCAGATTCCTATGCCAACCAGTTGACATTGGAGGGCAACTGGTATGTGAGCTGGCCTCCAGACTTTTTATCTTCTGACTTTTCTTTCTGTATATCTTTGTTATTAAACACCTGGTAGGCAGCCTTGGCTAGGCAAAAAATAGGGGTTATCTAGTTCTATTTCCAGTTTCTGAAGTTTATACCTAATGTCAGGGGCAGTTTGTGAAATAAAATAAGATCTCAGGATTGCATTCCCCTGCAAGGACTCAGGGTCAGTGGAAGTATAGATTCAGAGGCATTCCCCGAGGCACTCTAGTAATGCCAAAGGGTTTCTGTTGGCTCCTGATTGATTTCCTTTATCTTATTCCAGTGGACAAGTTTTTCTCCCGCAGCCTGGATTCTTTTTAGGATCTCAGGATCATGTTTTTATAATGCATCTTTCACCCTCTTTGTCCATTGTCTCAGTGGTCCCAGTTAGGCTTATTATCTGAGACTTCTTGACTCCTCAGTCTGAAAATAGTGTGGCCTGCATTGTTTCTGTTCTCTGTGTCTGCTTCATCTCACGCTTTTGAAAATACCATAGGGTTTTCTTTTCTTCTTAGGAATACTTTGAGGACACTCTAGATGTCATCCCAGGTGAGGTCATGGATCTGAAAGATTCTCCCACTCAGTTTCAGGAATGTCTCTGGCTCCTCCCTCAATCCCTCACTAGGACTTTTCCAGTTATCCAGATCAGAAATGGTCAATGGGATGTATACCTGAATGAGCCCCGCTTCTCCATCAGGGACCTGCCTAAAAAGAAGTACTTTTCCTAGAGAGCTGTGGACCCTGGCTGGCAATTAGTACCACTTTGTGGACTTGCTAGACTCGGTTCTAGGGGAGAGGGCTTGTTATAGAGGTAGCCCCTTGGGCGTGTGACCCAAATTGTGACATAAGAAGGAAGAGGGAAGGGTGGGAAGAAGTTAGGGTGAGAGGGTTAGGGAAGAGATCAAGAAGGTCCTCATGGGGAGGGTCAAGGGACTGGTAGGAAGCTTTTAGTCTCCCTTGGTATTTCGTCAGTGGAGGAGAGCTGGCATCCCTCTTGAAGTTCTTTGTTCTGATATAAGACCAAAGCAAACTAGACATAGGGAATTTCATCCCATTTCTTTTGTCTCTGACATAGCAGGTCCAATTATAAAACGGCGTTGTAATTTAGAGACCCATGGACAGGCCACCTTTCCCCATCTCCTAGCACTACTGGGGCCAGGCTGTATTACTCAAGATTACATGTTTCGGGGTCAGGGAGTAATAACTGAAAAACTTCAAGTTCTTCAGGATGTACCCTAATGGTCAGGCCTTCAGTTTGGTGGACATTTGTTTCTGTCTCTTAGGTGTTCTATTATGAATTTTTTTCCTGCTATCGAGGGAGTGATTTGTTGACATGCAAATGCCAAAAGATTTGACCCAAATAAGATTGTCTGGTTCAGGAGATTTGGAACCAGCACCAAACTCTTAATCTGATTCCTCAAAAGACCACAGTACAAGGTGTCTAAATAGTACACCTGATATAACTGGGGTTCCCCTTGAATTTGTAGTTTGAATTTGCCTGAGAGTGTCAGTCCTCCCCAGTAAGAATGTCCCATGGGAGATTAGACAGGGCCACATCTGAGCCAAAGCAGCTTAGCCACATTAATCCCTGACTGGTTTGGTCTGTTGGGGAGTATCCTGTCTGTCTGAGACAGCGGTTTTCTTCCTCCTTTCAGCTGAAAAGGAGTTTTCAGACTTCACACAAAGTGAAGACTGGAAATCAGAAAGGATTCCCACAGGGTACTCAACAGGTCACTGAGGCCGCTGGTACCCTGTACTGATACTGGGAGGAGAGCCTGAGGAATCTTGATCAGTGAAGAATCACCCAAGGTTCATCCCATAAGCAGTGTGAGGAGGAGAGGTTGGGTGGTGGGTGTTTCTTGCTCTGGTCAGTAGCTCCTGGGGCTTCCCGATAATGGGGTTCCTGATCTTGTGAGTGGCTCACAGGCTTCCGCAGAACTGACTGGAAGAGGTCAAGTTACTGGTTGCGTACCTACCTTGGGACTTTTTCATACTCAGGCATCCCTTGTGCCTTTTCTTGAACTCAGATTGTGTGTCCTCATTCCATCTTGGGAGGCAGTCCTCATTACCTGAGCCTTTTCCCAGCCTCGCCTCTTGGCTTATGAGGTTGGCTACTTTTCTTTAAGAAATTGAAAGAGCCTATGGAGAATGCCACTGTTGACTCCTGGGCATTGGTGAGAACTATAAAGCCCTGGGTGTAGCCACTGCTCCTTGCACAGGAGTCAAGATGACAGGGCTACTGGTGAAACAGTGGGCAAGACTGCTGCAGCTCTCCCTTATCCACAGGTCCTCAGCATCCCCAGGTGTCTGGCACCTCTGGAAGACCAGTCAGATACGGCAGGCAGGCACACATGAGATTCAGTCTCTGATCCCCAGTGATGCCACAGTATGGTCCATTCAAGAAGATACTCTGGGGGTCTATGCTGTACCACTTGGATATCAGGTTGCTGGTCCAAGTTGCTCTGGATTTGGCCAAAGGCTGCCACCCTTCTATTCCATCAGAGTGAACTCAGAGACCAGAGTCGGTCATCTTCATGTAAACCTCCCAAAGCCTCTGCCATCCTGTCTCTGGAGTTGGGGTGAGTCAAGAGCCTAGTGGGTACATGCAGATGGAAAAGGCCATGATCTATCCCATCTGGGTCACCAGAATTTTGTTATCTCCCCTCCTGAGTTGATCCTAAACAAGGGTCCTTCTGCCTAATGTCATTCAAATCAATAGAATTCAATTCAGAAGCAAAGGATAGCTTTATTTTTTAATCAAAGAATAGAGAGCTGCGAGCTTATTCTCTGGAGTACTTGCTTTCCCCAAAAGGCCATCAGCGAGGCTCTTTCACAGGGTTCTTGTCAGTGGAGAGGAGGCAGAATTCTTACTGGTCAGTCATAGCTGTGCTGCCTATGGCGCTCCAGATTGAAGTGCACATAGTCTGCCTCTGCCATCTTGAATCGAGGTGCCATGGTCCATGAGCAGAAGTGATGGACGCAGTCATTTCACCCTAGAAACCTGATCTGAAGTGCCAAGTGCAGGGCCTATGTGTGATGCGCTCTATGAGCAAGAGAAACTAGAATGAGCACAAAGGAAAAGAAATTTAGACTTTATTTTATTACCTAGATTCTGTTTTTATTTCCCTAGAATTATTAATGGGATTTACCAGTGACGCTATTCTCATTCAATTAAATTCCATGAAAGAATCACATGTCTCTCATTCATCTTTATAACTCTGGCACGTGGCCCAACAAATAGCTGTCCTGCCCACCTGCCTTTACACATACACACATGCACACATGTTGAAAGAATTCTTTGAAGAAACTGGGACTCGAGAAGAACTTTAAAGAATAGGTAGAATAATGAGACTTCGCTGTTTGTCAGTGGTTAAGAATCTGCCTGCCAGTGCAGGGAACATGGGTTCTGTTTCTTGCCTGGGCACTAAGATTTCACATGCCGCAGGACAACTAGGCCCGTGCACCACAGCTGCTGAGCCTGTGCTCCAGAGCCTACGAGCTTCAGCTACTGAAGCCTGTGGACCCTAGAGCCTGTGCTCCACGACAGGAGAAGCCACGGCGATGAGAAGCGCGCCCACCGGAACTAGAAAGTAGCCCCTGCTCACTGCAACTAGAAAAAGGGCCTGTACACCACAACCAAGAACCCATGTACCAGAACGCATAGCCTGTGCCCCACAATGAAGAACCCGTGTACCAGAATGCATAGCCTGTGCACCACAATGAAGAGCCCATGCCCCACAATGAAGAACCTGTGTACCAGAATGCATAGCCTGTGAACCACAATGAAGAGCCCGTGTACCACAATGAAGAAGCCGTGTACCAGAACGAGGAACCCGTGTACCACAATGAAGAACCCGTGTACCAGAACGAGGAACCCGTGTACCACAGTGAAGAACCCGTGTGTACCACAATGAAGAACCCGTGTACCAGAATGAGGAACCCGTGTACCACAATGAAGAACCCGTGTACCACAATGAAGAACTCGTGTACCAGAACGCATAGCCTGTGCCCCACAGAGCCATAAATTTAAAAAAATAATCTATAGTGTTCAGAAGAAAATACTGTAACCAGCACATACATAAATTTTTTAAAAGAATGCGTAGAATATTAATATATCAATGAATATGAGAAAAAAATTACTTCTTGAGCAAAAAGACCTGGTAAGACATGGAAACCAAAATGAGTATGACAGGGACTAAAGAGACAGGAAAGCCAGAAGGAAAAATAAATAGCATCCAAACACCTTTAATTTTGGAAGACACTGAAATCATCTCATCTGTATTTTGTTTGGTGAAGCAAGGAAAGTGAAGCTCAGAGGGGTTTAAATAACTTACAGTGGTAGACATTGGCACCGGTGAGATTACAACCCAGATTGCCTGACGCATATTTCAGTGCTCACTTGGGAAGGGACTGGAGGAAAATGCTGGGGGTCAGTCAGAAGTCATATGGTAGAATTCTCCATATGCAAAATTCACTCCTTACATAATCAGAATCTCTCTTATCTGTTACCAGCAGTATAAACAAGGTTAGAATGAAGTTTCCTGGACAGCCTCTTTGAGAAGCATGACCAGGGAAACTGGGGTCACAAAGCAAGCACCATTGATTAGCAAGCATGGTTCCTGAGAGAGCATGGACTAAAAAATGCCAAGCTAATTTAGAGGGAAACAACCAAATTGTTTTGGTAAGGGGAGACACCATGGACTGATTGCTTGATTGAAGCAGAGACTGTATGCCAAAGAGAACTTCCTCCTCCCTGAAAATACCATATTGTGTTTGTATTGTGTCCAACACTGCTGCTGCTGCTGCTGCTAAGTTGCTTCAGTCGTGTCCGACTCTGTGCAACCCCATAGAAGGCAGCCCACCAGCCTCCCCCGTCCCTGGGATTCTCCAGGCAAGATCACTGGAGTGGGTTGCCATTTCCTTTTCCAATGCATGCAAGTGAAAAGTGAAAGTGAAGTCTCTCAGTCATGTCCAACTCTTAGCGACCCCATGGACTGCAGCCCACTAGGCTCCTCCATCCATGGGGTTTTCCAGGAAAGAGTACTGGAGTGGGGTACCATTGCCTTCTCCGGTGTCCAACACTAACAGAAGGTAAAACCTACACATAATACTATGATTACTTTGGCTTTTTTATTTTATTTTATTTTTTAAATATTTCTATTACTCACAGATCTATCCCTCTGTGTTTATGGCCAGATATATTCTTTGTCTTATTTTATAATGGAGCAACAATTAAATATGATTAACACTGGTTTCTTGACCACCGTTGTTTCATGTATTACACTTGATGCTGTCCTAAAATGTGGATTCAGCACCTGACATCTTCCCCAGAAAGGTAAATGTTGCTCATTTTTATTTGTCATCTAATAAGTAAAAGCCAGATTTGGAGGTGGAAACTTCAGAGTGCAGTTGCTTCATCCTGAGAAAATGTCGGTGTCTGTTTACATCCAGATATTAATGGAATAATCTCCCAGATCAGTCAGAGTACTCGAGACACATCAGTGATACATATGCCCCCATTGTTCTTAATTAGCTTCTGATTAAAATGTCTTCTCATGCTCTTCAAGCTTAATTGTTGTCATTGAGATCCATGAAAGTACTCTTGCAAAGATTTCTGCATCGAGAGTTAGAGGCAGGGGATCTATAGTGAAGCACCACGTCCCTGGGAAGTTTTTCTCTTTTTCCTAATTATAATCAGTCTCTGACTGCCATAATATAAAAATTGTAATACCCAGGTAATGGACACCCTGCAAACATACTGTGGCTGTAATATCTGAGTTCTTTGGGCAAAGGATCCCTGCAGGGGCAGTCATTGTGCTCAGCAGTGATCAGCAGTTCCGTCCAGAAGTTTCTTCCATCAGTGGATAGTGTTTACTCCTCTTTTCCATTGGGATGTAAGCATCACAGAGCAGCAGTTAGGCCTAAATTCCAACGTGGCGTTCCTTGCCGTGGACCTTCAGATTGCCTACTCGACATCAGTTTCACCTCTTAACCCCCTGTTAACAGCACTAGTTTTCCGCAATATCACAATCTACCTGAGAGATATTTTTAAAACCACTGATCCCTAAGAATATGATTGACTAGTTCAATCTGAATCTTTGTACAGAGGCTAAGAGCAAGGGCTCTGAAATCAGTAGCCCGAGTGTGTAACCCTGGCCCTACAATGCAAACTTGGGGTGTTTAAACTCTCAGTGCCTCAGTTTTCTCAAGGATAAAAACAGGTTATAACAGTACCCATCTCGTGGGAGTATGGTGAAAATTACATGAGTAAATATGTGTGAAATACTTAGAATAGTAGTTAGCACATAGAAACGTAATTTAACTATTTGTTATGATGGTGATAAAAATGATCATGATCACCATGATGGAAGGAATGAAATGGTTGATAAAATTGTGTTTGAAGTCCACCCTACCTCTGAAATTTTAATAGTATAGAGCCAACAAACTGCTTCTATTTTTAAAGCCTTTTTGTGTTCATTTTTCCTATTATTTGCAGCTTCTTAGGCAAGGCTGAAGCTGAAACTCCAATACTTTGGCCACCTCATGCGACGAGTTGACTCACTAGAAAAGACTCTGATGCTGGGAAGGATTGGGGGTGGGAGGAGAAGGGGACGACAGAGAATGAGATGGCTGGATGGCATCACTGACTCTATAGACATGAGTTTGAGTGAACTCTGGGAGTTGGTGATGGACAGGGAGGCCTGGCGTGCTGTGATTCATGGTTGCAAAGAGTCGGACACGACTGAGCGACTGAACTGAACTGAGGCAAGGCTGAGAAGCCTATGGGCAGTGCATGGATACTATAGAAACACCATCAGGCTGTGACTTAAATGAATTCTGGCTCCAAGTGCTACTCTACCTGAGAAGCATTGATTTCAGAAGGCTTTGCAGCACTAATTTTATAACATATGAGAGTTTGTGGAGTTGATATCTGATAACCTACCAGCTGAAGCTCCAATACTCTGGCCACCTGATGTGAAGAGCAGACTCATTGGAAAAGACCCTGATGCTTGGAAAAACTGAAGGCAGCAGAAGAGGGTGGCAGAGGATGAGATGGTGAGATAGCATCACTGACTCAATGGACATGAACTTGGGCAAACTCCAGGAGATAGTGGAGGGCTGGGAAGCCTGGCTGCAGTTGATGGGGTCGCAAATAGTTGTACATGATTTAGCAACTGAACAACACAATAGCTAAGACTTTTCACTCCTCAGTTTTATTTTTCTAAGAAATGAGGAGGCTGAACTAGAACTTGAAGGATAATCAGATTTAAGGAGCCCATGTTTTTATTATTTCCTGGAGGCCAGGGGCTAAATTAACTCTTAGGATAAGAGCATTAGTAGACCAAACTTTGTAGTGACTTGCACACAAGCTTTTCTTTCTCTTCAAATGTTAGTTTCCACTCTGTCCCTGAGGATGAATAGGAAGGAAGTGTTCAATACTTCTGATTTTCAGAATGGAAACCAAGGCAACAGGAGAAAACAATTCCAGAGTGGTAGTGATGAACACAGATATTACCTGTCTTTGTAACACGTTTGGAACAGAGCCATTCTACAATTGATCTATGTATCTTAAGAGCCTGTATACACAACATTGAGATAGTTTCTTAAATAGAGGAGATATAGAATCAACATTTTAAAATAAACTGTCCCTTGCATCTGGTTACCTCCCATGCAGCTCATCCAAGATTGGTTGCGGTAACCTGAGTGTGCACATCAGGGTTTTAGGACATGGCCATGCAATTCCCAAACATCCATGTGAGAACTGAATTCTGAAGCAGAGAATACAAACCACTTAAAAGTTTAATGAGGCTGACAAGTGGGTTTAGTTCAGCCTATAATTTACTTTGAATTGAATTAGAAGCCAACTTTTTAAATCAGTTTGCAAGTAAAAATTCTATTTTCCGGACTCCGTGGAAAAAGTTGGAAGATCTGGTAACACTGGGCCGACATTTCCCCATGGCAATAAAAGGCTATTACTGACTGACAACTGCCCCAAGACTTACCCAGTTTGCTGCAGTCCCCACCCCACCTAACATCAGAACATGGAAACTGTCGGTGTTTATTGTCCAGCTTTTGCTTTTTCTGCTTCACTCACTTCTACCAACTGCTTGACCCTTGTAGATACTTGCATTTGCAACCTTAGCTTGCCTTTAAACTTTGTCCACATCCAAACTGATACACCTGAATTCAGTTTTTTAAATATTGAACAAAAGTGTAGATGGTACAGTGAGTAGGGGTGAGGAGTATTGGCTATATGATGCCATGCAACTGGTTTAACTGTTTTACTTTCCAGAAATCGCCAGTGATGCTCTATAGACACAGAAATGTAGTTAATTATATTTCGAACTTATGGTCTTAGACCTCTGTGTGTCACAAAGAAGTGACAGTTCTTCAGATCACCTACTGAGATGAATTGAGGAAGAGTTTTCTGGCAAAGAACTCAAATTACTTTATAGATTAGCCTGAAGCCTTCTCTGCATTTTCCTCATTTCCTTTATGGAGCTTAAGTCAGAAATAGCTTTTCTAGTGCCGTCTATTAGAAGCACACGAAATGTCAAGCCAGATTTATGGATTAAGAAATTGACATTGGATCATAATTCAGTTTAGAGTAGAAGGAATGAGAATGCCAAAAATGACTTGGAGCCAATTCCTTTTGTGGTCACAAGAACAACAATAAAAAGAGTGTTGGTTTCTAAGTCAAAGCCCCTCCTCCCTCCACTCCTGCCCTCAACTCTCTTTTGATACGTATACAAACTACACAAATACAGTATATACAATTAAAATGGACACCTAAAATCTCCTTGCTATTTAGCCTTTTCCCCTACATACCTAATTTGGAACTTCTCTCTGACCACCATTTCTTTCCCTATTTCCCAGTACCTCACTTCTGCTGAATCTGCCTTTGCATGTAGCTATCTCTTTAACTAAACTGTGGCTGCCAGAGGGTAAACCCATCTTGTTCATCACTGGTACCCCAGGTCCTCTGCATACCACTTGGACACCGTGGGAGCTCAAAACATATTTGTAGTTACATAAATAATTGGTGACCTCCAGTCCCTCAAGCTGCTGCTGCTAAGTTGCTTCAGTCATGTCCGACTCTGTGCGACCCCATACATGGCAGCCCACAAGGCTCCCCCGTCCCTGGGATTCTCCAGGCAAGAACACTGGAGTGGGTTGCCATTTCCTTTTCCAATGCATGAAAGTGAAAATTGAAAGTGAAGTCACTCAGTCGTGTCCGACTCTTAGCGACCCCATGGACTGCAGCCTACCAGGCTCCTCCGTCCGTGGGATTTTCCAGGCAAGAATCTGGAGTGGGGTGCCATCGCCTTCTTCGGTCACTCAAACCCTATCTCTAATTCCAAGATGCCAGCCTCCTTGTTCCATTTGCCTCACTACCAAACCTGAATGCTATGGTCAGCCATGTTAGTGAATTCTTACATTTCCCTGTATTCCATCTCCCTTGACCAAGTTCCTAGACTGTCAATACTTGGTGGGAAAAAAATTTTAACGCACATTTATTCCTTCTAAAGAAACATACAGAATAGTAACTGATGTTTCATAAGCATAGTAATTATAGTATTCAGTTGATTCTTACTGACTCTGCCACAGGGTATGTCCTCCAAATGTTCCAGATCTTCAGCTTCCCCAACACTCCATACTTCTCCTCCTCAGGCACATTAGATGACCTAACCTACTTGTGAACTTTAGATAACCCAACTCAAGTTCCCTTAGTTCCCTGTTTCCCTTTTCAGAACATCATTGCATTATTTAGTTCAGTTCAGTCGCTCAGTCGTGTCCGACTCTCTGCGACCCCATGAATCACAGCACTCCAGGCCTCCCTATCCATCACCAACTCCCGGAGTTCACTCAAACTCATGTCCATTGAGTCGGCGATGCCATCCAGCCATCTCATTCTCTGTCGTCCCCTTCTCCTCCCACCCCCAATCCCTCCCAGCACCAGACTCTTTTCCAGTGAGTCAACTCGTCGCATGAGGAATGCTGGGCTGAAAGAAGCACAGGCTGGAATCAAGATTGCCAGGAGAAATATCAATAACCTCAGATATGCAGATGACACCACCCTTATGGCAGAAAGTGAAGAGGAACTCAAAAGCCTCTTGATGAAAGTGAAAGAGGAGAGTGAAAAGGTTGGCTTGAAGCTCAACATTCAGAAAACAAAGATCATGGCATCTGGTCCCATCACTTCATGGGAAATAGATGGGGAAACAGTGGAAACAGTGTCAGACTTTATTTTTTTGGGCTCCAAAATCACTGTGGATGCTGATTGCAGCCATGAAATTAAAAGACGCTTACTCCTTGGAAGGAAAGTTATGACCAACCTAGATAACATTGCATTATTACTTCTATTTTTCTGTTTGTCCTTCTTTGTCAGCTAATTGATACACTTACTCATTGGTTCCTTTCTATCCCATAATCTCGAGAAGCTTTTTCTGACTCTTTCTTCTGTGTGTCCTCCTTTTTTTTCTCTTCCCATTTCTCTCTTCTGTTTTTGTTTGTTGTTTGTTGTAGTTTGACTTTCATCTGCTTCACATGGCAAAAGTAGCTCTTTGGAAGGTTAATAATGTCACAGCTGTCAAAGCCAAGCCTTTTTTTTTTTAATTTATTTATTATTTTTATTGGAGGCTAATTATTTTACAATATTATATTGGTTGGTTTTGCCATACATTGACATGAATCCGCCCCGGGTGTACATGAGTTCCCCCTCCCGAACCCCCCTCCCACCTCCCTCCTCCCCTTATCCTCCCTCTGGGTCATCCCTGCATACCAGCCCCGAGCATCCTGTAACATGCATTGACCCTGAACTGCTGATTCGTTTCACATGTGACAACATACATGTTTCAATGCCATTCTCCCAAATCATCCCACCCTCACCCTCTCCCACAGAGTCCCAAAGACTGTTCTATACATCCGTGTCTCTTTTGCTGTCTCGTATACAGAGTTAAAGTTACCCTCTTTCTAAATTCCATATATATGCATTAGTATACTGTATTGCTAAAGCTGAAACTCCAGTACTTTGGCCACCTCATGAGACGAGTTGACTCACTGGAAAAGACTCTGATGCTGGGAAAGGTTGGGGGCGGGAGGAGAAGGGGACGACGGAGAATGAGATGGCTGGATGGCATCACCGATTCTGTGGACATGAATTTGAGTGAACTCCGGGAGTTGGTGATGGACAGGGAGGCCTGGCGTGCTGTGATTCATGGGGTCGCGGAGAGTCGGACACGACTGAGCGACTGAACTGAACTGAACTGAACTGATACTGTATTGGGGTTTTTCTTTCTGGCTTACTTCACTCTGTATAATAGGCTTGAGTTTCATCCACCTCATTAGAACTGATTCAAATGGATTATTTTTAATGGCTGAGTAATACTCCATTGTGTATATGTACCAAAGCTTTCTTATCCATTCGTCTGCAGATGGACATCTAGGTTGCTTCCATGTCCTGGCTATTATAAACAGTGCTGCAATGAACATTGGAGTACATGTGTCTCTTTCAATTCTGGTTTCCTCGGTGTATATGCCCAGGAGTGCAATTGCTGGATCATATGGCAGTTCTATTTCCAGTTTTTTGAGGAATCTCCACACTGTTCTCCATAGTGGCTGTACTAGTTTGCATTTCCACCAACAGTGTAAGAGGGTTCCCTTCTCTCCACACCCTCTCCAGCATTTATTGCATGTAGACTTTTGGATAGCAGCCATTCTGACTGGTGTGAAATGGTATCTCATTGTGGTTTTGATTTGCATCTCTCTGACTATGAGGGATGTTGAGCATTTTTTAATGTGTTTGTTAGCCATCTTTATGTCTTCTTTGGAGAAATGTCTGTTTAGTTCTTTGGCCCATTTTTTTATTGGGTCATTTAGTTTTCTGGAATTGAGCTGCAGGAGCTGCTTGTATATTTTGGAGATTAATCTTTTCACAGAACTAGAACAAATAATCTCACAATTTGTATGGAAATACAAAAAAACCTCGAATAGCCAAAGCAATCTTGAGGAAGAAGAATGGAACTGGGGGAATTAACCTGCCGAACTTCAGGCTCTACTACAAAGCCACAGTCATCAAGACAGTATGGTACTGGCATAAAGACAGAAATATAGATCAATGGAACAAAATAGAAAGCCCAGAGATAAATCCACGCACCTATGGACACCTGATCTTTGACAAAGGAGGCAAGACTATAAAATTGAGAAAAGACAGTCTCTTTAACAAGTGGTGCTGGGAAAACTGGTCAGCCACTTGTAAAAGAATGAAACTAGAACACTTCCTAACACCATACACCAAAATAAACTCAAAATGGATTAGAGAGCTAAATGTAAGAGCAGATTCTATAAAACTCCTAGAGGAGAACGTAGCCAAAACACTCTCCGACATAAATCACAGCAGGATCTTTGAAGACACACCTCCCAGAATATTGGAAATAAAAGCAAAAATAAACAAATGGGACCTAATTAAAATCAAAAGCTTCTGCACAGCAAGCCTTTTTTAAATTGTATTTCTCTTAAACATCTGCATTTTAGCACCGTGTTTATCACTTTCTTTTCACATCCTTTTTAACAATGACTTTTGGGATTCCATCGCATTTTGATTCCATTACTTTTTCGATAACTTTTTACCAAAACCCCACTTTTGGCTTCCTGTCCTGTACTGTTGGACTTTGATTCTTCCCTTGCCTTTGTATGTACCCCTTGTGCCATCAGTGCCCAAGTCTTGAAGTGTTCTTTTAGGGGGCAAGATACACATTTAACTAGTTGTGTTGCCATGTATTACTCAACTTGAACATTTCAGTCCCTTCTTAGAAGCCTGAGATGTTCAAGGTGCATACTCTGGAAAACCTCAAATAAGTAATAAGTTAAAATCAAGAATGTGGATGAATCTGAACTCCAGAAAAACAGTTTTGTATTTGACATATGACAAGTGAGATGATACTGAAGCATATTTATCTTCTGCCTCTCCTTTTGGATGGGGATTTAGTTCAGAGAAAACTCATACTGTATGGGCAATCTTCCCTTCACTCCTTTCCTACAGAAGGGAGAGAAAGGAGAAATAAATTCTGTGTATCAGAGAGGGTAGTTCTTCCTTGCAAGTGAGATAAACACAACTCAGATAAGCTTAGGCTAACATGGGGGATTTCTTGGCAAGAATAAGTAAAGCTGGAGAAGAGAAGCAGTGATCCTGGGACGACCGGAACAACGTACTCAGATAGCATGGCTCCTTATCCCTGGCCCATACTTCTCTTTCACTTCAATTATATTCTCTTTGGTCAGCTTTATCGATGATGCTTGAGTCATAGCGACTGGAAACCTGGGTTCACATATTCTCACTTTTTCCAACAGAGAAAAGAGGATATTTTCCTCTGTTCCAGTAAAAAAAAAAAAAACTAGGAGAGACTTTGATGGACCAGCTAATATGTTAATCCTCATATCATTTTGCTTGCTTGGGCATGTAGGGCCATGTAGGAAGCTGGCAACTCTCAGTCACTTATAATAAGTTTCATAAGATGTGGGCCTATGCAGTACCTCGCTCAAGCCAACATCTGTCCAGATCGAGTACATGATCCCTATTTAATAGATAGATCGTTTAGATTTTCTCTCAACATTTAAGTATCTTTTCTTTAAACTAGGACAGTTTAAGCTTTATTTGAATTCGATAATTTGACTTATCCTAGTTTAAAAAATTGGTATTTCATGCATTTTGGCCACTGGATTGAAAGTGAAGGATTAAGTGCAGACTTTCTCTTAGAATCTCAGAAATCAAAATTACTTCAGCAGAATTCTCCAAATGGATTATACGACAGTGGTATTTGTGTGCACTTTATAGATGGTGGAAAATTTCGTGAAAACTCTTAGAACTGCCCATTAGGGCTGACCTGAGGTTGAATTAACATCATGCTGACACAGGCCTGACAAAAGTGCAGGTGTAGAGTCATGCCATTTCTCTGCTATTTCTACCACTGTTGCAGACATTGTCATTGACACAATGTTACTTACTCTTGAAGCCACTAGGAACTCTTGTTTCTCCATCCCTAGATTTGAGCTCAGGAATATGAAAGAGGGGAAAGAATGTCATTGTCTAAGTCTAAATTCCACAAAGAGTTTTCTTTCACAGATTACAATTCACTCTATATAATATCTAAATAATTAAAACTTATATCAAAGACCTGGATAACATAACTTATGAATCCCAGGTCCTATTTTGACAATCTTTTGTCAGCAAGGTCTTGAAGGGAGGGAAAAAAATCAGCATAATAGGTTATGAGTAACTACATGTGTCTGAGAATAGATGTAGTGGAAACTTCTGACAGCCAAACAATCAAATACAGCGATGGCTGCCAGAGACCTCCATGCTCTTCTTAAACAGAGATATTCTTTTTTGGATGATGTGATTGAAAACAATTTTCTATGTAAGACACAAAAGCCACAGTTGAGAAGAATAATAAAGGGTTACAGCATCAGAAAATCTCTTTCTAAGCCATCTAAAAACACAAAGGCGAACAAAAATCAAAGCTTGGAACAAGCCGACACATAACCTAATTCATGAATTCAGCTTGCCTCAGCTCTGGCTGCAGCTTTTTTTTTTTTTTTTAATTGGATACTCAAGGTCAGTTGTTGCAAATCAGTAATTGGTGATCTATTGTGTTAAACTCACATGAGCAACAGTCAATTCTATAGCAGCAACTGCTTTAGGAAGAAATTGCCCTTCGTGCCTTCAGTATCCCAAACAAAAATAATATACTAATGTATCTGCTAAGTACTGATGAGAAGGATGTAATATGCATTTCTGCAGAAATGTCTTGCAATTTAGGATTAATTAATGTCCAATTATTGTAAGCTGTAACTAATAAATTTTAAAAGTCAGCTCTACACTTCCATTTTGTAATGTTTTTATAAAATAGAACATTAGATGTTTTTAATCTTGTCTGTTCCTGCAAAATACCCCAGATAACATGCTGTTTTGCATTTCAAATAATATATACTCATTTAAATGCAAAACCAGGGTCCAATCAGAATAAGATGGCAATCAAATTACAATATTCAATGACGAGTTTTCCAAGCTGACTTCATTAGTAAACTATCATGAATTTCAAGATCTTACAAGGTTTCTATTTGTTTGTACAACTGCAAAGGGCTCAATTATGGAGCTTTGAGAGAGTCTAAAAATAACATCAGACTAATTAAAAGTTTCAACAGGATTTGGGCTAGCACTCTTTTGAAACTCTTTTTAATCTGTTCAGCTTTCCAAATGGACTTTGGAAGCTACAGCTCCCTTTTAAATATGTTGAAGTTTTTACAACTGGCAAAGGAAATACAAAGGAGTCTGTAGCCTTCCTCTTCCTGTACCTAAAATGACAGAGGCCAGTGTGCAGCTCTGTGTAAAAAGATTTGGCCAGTGGTGAGGGCGCTGCTTCCACATCCTCCTGGACTCTTAAGGGGACTCAGCTCATTTTCTGTTGTTTTTGTACATGTTGAAAACAAGCTGGGAGAATCTGTAGCTTCAACTTGCTGAATCTTTGAAAAACTCAGGCAAGAGGTTCAGTCTTTGAAGTCATTTTCCCTTTGGGAGGTAAGATCCAGGTAATCAGGAAAAACTCAGGAGGTCGGGCTATTATGATAATGTTCTGCCAGTGTAGTTGTGGCTCATGATGTTCCATCATTTGGATTGTGGAACTTGTGGAGACTCCCAGCAGAGCTTCCATCTCAACAGGTGCTTGCTTTGTTTGACAAACAGGGCGGTGACAGGATAGGGGATTAAAGGCACCTAGAAGCTGAGACTCTCCTATTCATCAGAGAGTGCAATAGTGTGGTTCATTAAAAGTGGTTTTTATTTTGTTCTTTTCCTTTACATTTCTTGGTTTGAACTGTCTTTTATTTTTTAAGATATGAGGTAAAATGTTAGAAAGTTATTGTTTGCAAAAACGTTAAATTTTCACTTTAAGGAATCACGGAAATGAATTTCACTGATTTCAAAGCTTCCAAAGTTGTGTAGATACATTTATTGAACTCCTATTCTGGAGGTTATATAGGTACCAGGGCATCTGTCATTGCCAAGGAAAAACATTAGAGTGAGTGAACAGCTTAAGGAAGAGTACAACCTTGTAATTTGGTTTTACAAATACATGCGTGCTCAGTGATGGCTGACTCTTTGCTCCCCAATGGACTGTAGCCCACCAGGCTTCTCTGTCCATTCAATTTTCCAGGCAGGAGTACTGGAGCAGGTTGCCATTTCTTTCTCTAGGGGATCTTCTGGACCCAGGGATTGGACCCTAATCTCTTGCATTGGCAAGTGGATTCTTTACCACTGCACCACCTGGGAAGCCCCTTATGTTGTACTTATTAACGTGCAAACCACTATGGCAAATGGTGTTTTTGTTCCTGTTCCATTTAAATGAACAAAAGAGATTGTGACCAAGGCAACAACATCATCATTAAACCGAAGGAGGCAAGTTGTGCCTGTCAGATCTTCAGCGTAATAGTTGTAAGCCTCATTTCAGAGGCTGAATTTCCTTTAGAGGACTTCCTTCATAGTTAAGTGTTTTTAAGGGCAATAACCCATGAATAAAATATCTGTGAGTGAGGGAACTCTAAACTCTTATAAAGCTAACTCAGTTATCTATGCAAATAGAAGCAGGGGTTTCATAAATCAACAACTTCCAAAGTGATTCCCCTAGTTTAAATTGAGCCAATAATTTCTACATTTCATCTTCTTTCTTTAACAAAATATCTTTTTTTAATTCCCCCTAACCAGAGCTGTAGCTAAACAACAAAACAAACCAGCTTGAATTTCATCTCACCTTCCTTTTTCATCCCCAAAAGAGTCTGATCAATGGAAGTGGTCAAAGGATAGAAGCAAAAGGCCTGAAAACCCCACCAAATAAATAATCAATCCTTGAAGAATCTAGTATTGGGTGAATTCATGTTCTCATTTTCATCAGACTCATATCAATAGTTAGAAAATTCCAATCTTAAGGTTATCCAGAATCCTGACAGAAATTACTTAGTGGTTGGATTCACTTGAATAGGGTTTTCTATGTGACTGGATTTGTGCCGAGTACAATCTAGATTGGTCTTTACAGAAGAAGTGATCTCAAAGGTAAAAAAGGACTGAATGATCAAAGAAAATAATAGAGTACCATAAAACACACAGAAGCCTTTTTAAAAAGTAGCTAAATCCCGTGGAGATTGTTTGTAGTAGTGGGAGAAAAAAAGTACCATAAAATCCAATAGGCGAACAGAGTTAATGAGGGGAAAATATGCCATGCTACTTCTATCAAAGGTATATCAGAAAACACGAGAGAAACACTATCGCTTTGTGAAAGTATTAGACATGGGATAATGTATGACCCCATCTGGAAATATTGCAGAACACTCCTAGTACATGTTACCTACATGCCATGTTCTTTTATGCTACTTCCAGTTTGAGACCACCTTACATATCAATGTAGACAGTAATATCCTTAGGGATGATAAGAAAAAAGAGCTATCGTATCAAATAATTTCTATTTTTAAAGGAAGCTTGCCCCATCTAACTTTTGAACATTTTAAATCTCTCTTGACTATTAATGTAGAACAGTTTTTAAATATGGTTACATAGCAGTTTTCTCATTGGGGGTACCCCTGTACTTTTCTAAGAAAAACACTATTAGATGAAATTGGAATCATACATGAAGATAAATCGTGCTTTTAGAAAAGAAGTGATGAGTAGGGAAATTAACCCAGTTTGTCAACAGAAAATGTGGACTAGGTGCCTATTCTTAGAAATAGCTTTTCCTTAACTTGGAGAAAGATACACATGTGAACACACATGAACGTTTGTCCTTTTAGTATCCGCTCAGCATTTGCATGCCTTTCCCAACAGAAAATTTCTGGACCCTTCCTGGGAATTATCTTTTCCCTAATGAATACTAGAAGAACCTCTTTCCCTTTACCTATTAGGTAGGTATATGAACCTTGCTTAGCAAAAAGGACGTTCACTCCCTGGAATCTAACAGGAGCAACATGATAAAGAGACATTGCTCCAAGAAATTGCTTGGAGTTCTCTACTGAGAGTCGGCCTCCTGGTCAGAATCTCTTGCTATTACAGTTGGTCTTCTATATCCAGTTTTTCCAGTAGTGGATGTAGAGGATCAGCTGTACTGTGCTGTTTCATGTAAGGGATTTGAGTATCCTTGGATTTTCGTACCCACAGGGGTTCTAGAACCAATCCGCATGATGCTGAAGGACAACTGTATTGTGTTTCCTGCTCTTTTTTTCTAGCACTGCATTGGTACCTGTTCACACTCAAGCCCAGGTCTTCAGGCTCCTATACATTCTCTGAGCTTACTATATCTGTCCCATAAATTTCCTTTCGCTAAAGTTAGCCAGAGTCCATTTCTGTTGCTTTCAACAAAAGAATTATGACATATGGAATCTTTAAGGCAGCTTAGGAACTGAGAGGACATAAAATGTGGAGTGAAAAAGGAAGGATCAATGTCAGTAACACAGAATTTTAAATCAGACCATTAAATAAAGAAAGCTGTTGTATGTCGGACCTCACACTTACCTCAGGAGTCATGGGAGGTAAAGTGGTGCTGAGAAGACAACATCCCCCTGAAGGGATGCTTTCCTTAATGCCTATGCCTGACAAGCACTTCTGTCCTCAGAGAACACTCTCTGTGAAGGACTTAGACGGTCCTCAATCTTTTTCCACCCCAGCACACCACGGGGAGGAGGAAGAGACTCATCAACATTGACGTCCCCTGGCAGCAGTGATTCTGAGTTCTGGAGGCAGATCAGAAAGGGTGAGGGGGCTGGAAAAGCCCTTTGGGTGACTGGAAATCTTCTCTTCCCCCACACCTGTCAGCTTTAAAAGACAGCGGCTTTTGATGTTAGGAGACAAGTTGGAATAAATTTGGAAAGTAGGATTAACCATTGATTAAAAAAAAAAAAAGACAAAAAATATACCAGCAGTAAAACAAAGGGTAATAAGTTTTAAAAAACAGTTAAGTGTTAAGTTTTTTTTTTTTTTCCAGCTGCATTATTTTAAGCTTGAAAACAATGAGGCACAGAGAACTAGAACTTTCCCAGGATTATATAGCCATTCTGCTAAGGCAGGAATTGGGGCTCTTGGTTCTTAAACTGTGGCCCTTTGACTAAGAAGTCTACATACCTTTTTGAAAATCTTTCTCCAAATTATATTGTTTCTTAATGTGTAAGTGTGGTAACTTACCTGTCAAAGATTCATCATGTTTTGTTAATAAAAATATATAGCAAAGCTGCAATTTATATATATACAGAAGCTCAAATTAATTTTACATTAAAGAAAATCACTATCAAACTTTTTATGTGATATTTACTGACAAAATATTTAGGAGTACATCTGGGTATAAATTGAAGTATTTTAATATTAAAAAAAATGTATACCAGTCCACATTCTAATGAGGTGGATGAAACAGGAGCCTATTATACAGAGTGAAGTAAGCCAGAAAGAAAAACACCAGTACAGTATACTAACGCATATATATGGAATTTAGAAAGATGATAATGATAACCCTGTATATGAGACAGCAAAAAAGACACAGATATATAGAACAGTCTTTTGGACTCTGTGGGAGAGGGCGAGGGTGGGATGATTTGGGAGAATGGCATTGAAACATGTATATTATCATATGTGAAACGAATTGCCAGTCCAGGTTCGATTCATGATACACGATGCTTGGGGCTGGTGCACCGGGATGAACCAGAGGGAAGGGATGGGGAGGGAGGTGGGAGGGGGGTTCAAGATGGGGAACACATGTACACCCGGGGCAGATTCATGTCAATGTATGGCAAAACCAATACAATAATGTAAAGTTATTAGCCTCCAATTAAAATAAATAAATGAATTTTAAAAAAAGAATATAACTGAGTATTTTCATATGCTCGCTGAGATAAGACAGTATTATGAAAATCTACATGTGAAATTGACTTCAGTAGAAGCTAGACAGACCACTTTTTTACACAAAAACCATTATTTCTTTGTTTTTCCAAAGTGAAAGTACTTGTGCCATTTTGTATAGTCTTTGGAATTTTATTCTGAGTAATCTTTCATTCTTCTGTAATTTTCAATGTGTAGAGACAGCTGATAGAGTTGTCAAGCAGTTATTTTGTGTTTTTCTATGCATTTTTTTCTATTTCATATCATTCGTTGATGATACAAACAGACTTGTCTTTTGACTAAAATTCCTTTTTTATGGTTCATAATTTCTGAATAACATGGTCTTCTGTGATAAAGACCCATCAAAAGCATCATTATTCTACTTTTATCTGTATTGAACTACCTGTTTCATCTATTAGAATTTAAAAGGTTCTTCCTTTTTCTTTTCCATTTCTGTGTCTGGCTATAGTCCTCTAATTCATCTCATCTCTATTACCTTGTGGGATAAGGCTTTGACTTAAATTGTGGATCAAAAAAAATCACATTATTTAAATTATCTTTGACAATCAAAAATTATTCCCAGGCAATCTTAGTATTTTGGTGATGGTGGCAAATGAATATCATTTAGCACTTCCAGTGCTGATCTGATCTTTCATACCCATTGCCTCTGGTAACGCATTGCTATACGAGATGTACTGAAATAAACTATTAATATTTGTTCTTTGGTTCTTTCAGTCCTGTGTTCTTTATTTGCTAATGGGGTTCCACATGCTTTGCTTTTCAAACCTCCTGTAATTTCTGCATAGAATAGTAACTGTTTAGCTGATCTCACCCTTTATGAACACTGACCATTGTAGTCTGCAATAAATGAGTAAAAATAGCTGCAAAAGAGGTAGAGATTTTAAAATGAAGTTATGTTCAGAGTGGGGAAAGCACAGTTTGGATTGGAGATTGACAAAAGCAAACAACCAAGACTTTTCCAAGTTCCTGGGACCTCCACAAACTCCTATGCTTTGGGGCTTAATATCTGGAACATGCCAGAGCACTTTCAAAATCCTGTGCCCAGGCATGAAGAGGAATACTGTGTATTATTATTCCTTTTCAATCCTTTAATAGTGGTGCGTATATACTGAACTCCACTGGCTAGTAACTTTGTTCTGTTTTCCCTGACCTCCCAACTTTGACTCATCCATACTAATTTCACTTTGTTACTTGCATATTATTTGCAAAATGCCCAAGAAAAGATAGAACTCAGAGTTTAGCAAATGTTTTGAATAGAATTCCATTTAAAAGAGTACAGAGCCAAAAGGAATATTGAGAAACATTTAGTTACTTTCTCTACTTCTGCAGAGCAATGCCTAGACCATGCCTGAAAAACCATAAAGAGAAGATTCAGTTCAGTTCAGTTCAGTTCAGTCACTCAGTCGTGTCCGACTCTCCGTGACCCCATGAATCACAGCACTCCAGGCCTCCCTGTCCATCACCAACTCCTGGAGTTCACTCAAACTCATGTCTATCGAGTCGGTGATGCCATCCAGCCATCTCATTCTTTGTCGTCCCCTTCTCCTCCCACCCCCAATCCCTCCCAGCATCAGAGTCTTTTCCAGTGAGTCAACTCGTCGCATGAGGTGGCCAAAGTATTGGAGTTTCACCTTCAGCATCAGTCCTTCCAATGAACACCCAGGACTGATCTCCTTTAGAATGGACTGGTTGGATCTCCTTGCAGTACAAGGGACTCTCAAGAATCTTCTCCAACACCACAGTTCAAAAGCATCAATTCTTCAGTAAATAACACAAAATATTTTGATGACCTGTTCAAGGCTATCTCAGTCATTCCTATTAGAAAAAAATCTTGTCAGACCTAACAGCTTCATATCAAATATCCCAATTAAAAACAAAAAACAAAAAAACAGACCTTATTATCATGCTGTAATTAAAACAGCCCTGGAATCATAATCTGAAGTTGTAAGTCATTGTTTCTTCCTAGCTGTGAGCCTATTTCAAACCACTGAACTCATGTGAGTCTGGATTTCTTCTTCTGAAAGAAGAATTATATCAGCATTATTTGTTAAAGAAGCGTATTCACTTGTTTACATTTACTGTCATCACTATCATCATCAAGGACAATAACCTACTAAGTAAAGGGCCATTTGCTGGCTAAGGTGAAGAACAGGTCTATATGGTCTCTGCCAGGAAGAAGCCGAGCACTTAGTAGAGAGAGGACATGCTTGTGCTAAGTTGCTTTGGTCGTGTCAGACACTTTGTGACCCCCATGGACTGTAGCCTTCCAGACTCCTCTGTCTGGGGGATTCTCCAGGCAAGAATATTGGAGTGGGTTGACATTTCCTTCTCCAATTTGAGCCTATAGAGATTTACACAGTAGTCATCGTGGGACTTTCTTTCATTGCTTTCCTTTGTGAGATCTTATATTTTCAGGATACCGTGTTTCTTACTTAGATTACTCCTTTGTTTTAATGAAGCACATCCTCCAGTAGCCTCCAGTGACACAGGTCAGAGTCTCTCCGTCAAATCCGGCCTACCGAAAAAAAGAAGGGGTCATCATTTAGACAAACTGATTTTCTTAGCGTGGTCTCAACTGGTTGCACTATCATGAAGAGACACTTTGTGTACTTTTTTTTGTTGGCAGGGATATTATATCTATTTGGTAATGAAAAGAAACTCAGTGGTCACCTTCTTTGTCCGCGGGTGTAGTAACTCGTGTGCATGGGCATGGTGGGATGAGTTGCCAAGGATCTGTCTGGTGTGCACTGATCTGATGTTTTCCATAGGTGGTGCCAATGTCCTTGGAAACTGGCGACTTAATTGTTGGACCATCTCGAAAGGCAGCCTTAACCCATGGAGGCTCCTTTCTTTTCCTCGCTTCACCCCTAGCTGCAAGACCCAATTAAGCCTAGCACCACCAGATCGGTTCCAATAGTTGCATCACCACAGGGTTTGCACTCTCTCTTCTAGGAGAGCCAATGACCCCTTCTTTGCACTCATGAAAAAAGTAAGTTCTACTGACATTCAAAGGAGGAAAACTACATTCACAGGAGTAGCCAGAAGGTCAGCACATTCCTAAAGACTGCCACGTGGCTTTTGAAATGAAGATAAGGCCATAATGAGGCTCATTCCTTAAACACAGTATTCAGACTGAACAGAACTTAATTGGGAGTAAAAGGAACTCTTCTATTACCTTTCATTAGAAATGACATCACCCATTTACTCATTCAACAAATAATGACAATTTCTCTATAGTGTGCCAGATTAAAGATTATAAATTAAAGTAAAATGTACTTGTATTCTGAAAGAATCTTGCAGTTATATAGAAGGAAACTGACTGAAACTAAAATAAATCAAATTATTTTCTCTCTTGACCCAGATGAGAAATATAAGAGCCAGAATTCCAAATAAGTTGTGACTGGTTGCACATACAATTCTTTTTCTCCATTGTACCTCACATTCTTTCCCATATTCCATTTAGTTCCTCTTTCTCTCTCATACCCATACAGGCATAAGTTCAGTTCAGCTTAGTTCAGTCACTCAGTCGTGTCTGACTCTTTGCGACCCCATGAATCATAGCACGCAAGGCCTCCCTGTCCATCACCAACTCCCGGAATTCACTCAAACTCATGTCCACAGAGTCGGTGATGCCATCCAGCCATCTCATTCTCTGTCGTCCCCATCTCCTCCCACCCCCAATCGCTCCCAGCATCAGAGTCTTTTCCAGTGAGTCAACTCGTCGCATGAGGTGGCCAAAGTATTGCAGTTTCAGCTTTAGCATCAGTCCTTCCAGTGAGCACCCAGGACTGATCTCCTTTAGAATGGACTGGTTGGATCTCCTTGCAGTCCAAGGGACTCTCAAGAGTCTTCTCCAGCACCACAGTTCAAAAGCATCAATTCTTCGGCGATCAGCTTTCTTCACAGTCCAACTCTCACATCCATACATGACCACGGGAAAAACCATAGCCTTGACTAGACGGACCTTGGTTGGCAAAGTAATGTCTCTGCTTTTTAATATGCTATCTAGGTTGGTCATAACTTTCCTTCCAAAGAGTAAGCGTCTTTTAATTTCCTGGCTGCAATCAGCATCTGCAGTGATTTTGGAGCCCAGAAAAATAAAGTCTGACACTGTTTCCACTGTTTCCCCATCTATTTCCCATGAAGTGATGGGACCAGATGCCATGATCTTCGTTTTCTGAATGTTGAGCTTCAAGCCAACCTTTTCACATATAGGCATAAAAGTAGCATAGTAATATTCAATAATTAACTCAGTGTTTTTTTCAAAAATTCTTTTCCTCAATCTGTTTTCTCACCATTCAAGCAGAAGTAAGAGCTTACCATATACAGTGAACTGAAAGAAGAGCTAACATGAAAGAACAAAGGGTCAATTTATTAGATTTAGATTTTTTAGATAGATTTTGAAAATGTCTAGCTAAAGTAATGATCTTTAAAGTCATGGTGTTTATTTTCAAGAGCCAAGTACTTAAGAAAGAAAATCTTTTTTTTTTCACGTTCTTATTTCAAACACTTAGTTTTATATACTAAGAAACAAATAAATTGCAGAACATGAGTTTATAACTAAAACCAGTGTTTCTCAAAGCATGGTCTGCATATCAGAAACATCTAGAGTATGTCATAAAAATGCAGGTAATGGATCCCTGCACTGAGTTTACAAGGACAAGGATAGGAATGTGAATTCAAGTAGCTTAATTATTTTTACCTGCAATAAATTTTGAGTAGTTCTGCTTTTATTACAGAAAAAGCACAATAAAGTAATCATTTTTTTTCCCACTCAAATAGAGACAAGAGTAGGCCCACCAGAAAACAGACTATTGGAAGCCTGTGACTGGTGTAGAGTGATTTGGGGTCGTTGAGCAAAGTGTAGAACTCCACCTGTGCTAACTAGGGGAGATGGTGGGATAAACACCATCAGAAACACCACTGGAAACCTGGGTGCCTTTGGGAAAGCTCCAAAGCAGACAGGATTGAACTATGATTTGATTTCCAGGTTGTTTCACGTCCAGGATGCCTCAGACCTCATTAGAAAACCCATTTCACCATCACTCCAGAGTAATAGAAGAGCGATCGCCAGTGAAGGCACAGATAGGGATGTGCCTTAGAAAGCCTCACAGTCCTGTATATACAAGGGGCACCTTCAGAGGGTGTAATGGTGCCTGAGAGGGTGGGCAGTCAATATGAAGATCTTGCAGTTAGAGTAACCAAATGGTGAGAGTTGAATTGTGCTGTCCCTCCTCTAAAAGATATATTGGAACCTTAAACCCTACTTAGGACTTCACTTGTAGATAGACCTGACTTGTAGATAGAGTCTTTACAAAGGCACTCAAGTTAAAATGAAGTTATTTGAGTGGGCACTGATCCAATATAATTGTTGTCCTTTTAAAAAATGAGAAATTTGGATGCAGAGAGAGACAAACATAGCAGGAAAACAATGTGAAGGAACACAAAGAGAAAACAGCTATCTCTAAGCCAAGCAGAAAGATCTGAAATAAATCCTTCCCGCAGAGCCCTCAAAAGGAACCAGTTCTGCTGACACCTTGATTTCAGACTTCTAGCCTCCAACATCAAGTGGAAATGGGACTTAGTTTGCAGTTTTCCAGGGGAAATAGAGCCTGGAAAGTCAGACTATGATTCTTTCTGTTCTGAGGTCCTCTCAAATTTACTCAGGGTTTCCACTGATCTTTCTGTCATCTAATAGTAGTGAAAATAACAGGGCCAGAGACTAAAGTCCAAGATCGGGTGAGAAGTACCACACCTCAACTAAAGGCAGACAGCAGCACAAATGGCATACAAATTCAGTGTCTCTCAGATGCCTGGAGAGTACATAAATCCTTCTACTCTGCCCTGGGGGGAAGGAAAGTGGATCAGGGAGAAAATCCTGAATAGAATGTGTAGTTTGCAAAATAACTAGTTCTCATAGGAGAAGGTAACAGCGTCATCTCAACACTGAGTCACCATTAGCAGAAATGAGAACTTGAGAGATTAGCCAGGCATAAAGAAACAAAATATGACATATATTTTCACATAAACTAAGTTTGTAAAGAGTAAATACATATGTTATTTTCATTTCAGGAAATAAACTTGGCAATTAAATGCTGAGAATACAAGGGTGAACATCTCTGTTTACTAATTGACAAATGGTGCTGATGCAGGATGAAGCACGCTGCATACATCATTGCTGTTTCTTACATCAGACTCACAGGTGGGTATTAATAATATCATCAACCTTCAGCAAATCAATAAACAGGATTGTCAAGATTGTATCGAATCATTGTTAGTGACTGGTGAGTAGATAGCAAACTCAGATCTGTTTGCCTCTAAAAAAGCCAAGTAACTGCTTTTTATTTGTTAGGCCCTGAGCGACTGAACTGAACTGAATATGTTTTAAGGGTTTCCCTGGAGGATCAGATGGTAAAGAATCTGCCTGTAATGCAGGAGACCTGGGTTCAATCCCTGGGTCGGGAAGATCCTCTGGAGAAGGAAGTGGCAACCCACTCCAGTATTCTTGCCTGGGAAATCACATGGACGAGAGAAGCCTGGTGGTCTACAGTCCATGGGGTCACAGAGTCGGACATGACTGAGCGACTGAATATACAACATGAATACACAATATATTTTAAATAGAATAATATGAGAGTGGTATTAAATTGCAATGAATAGTTCCATAAGTGTCATAAGAAATGCATGAACAGAATGAGATCGGAGCAGGGACTCACTACTGCCAAAGGTTTCAGGAAATGTCATACTGAAAATTATTATTTATTTTTTTTTAAGCTGTGTTTGAGCTAGGATAAGAGTTTTGGAAGCAATGAATGGGAGGGAAGGAAGGTGTTCCAGGAGAAGGAAGTCAGAAGCCAAGCCTGGGGGTTATGAAAGGTTGTGGCTTGTGCAGAGGAGGTTGAGAAGCTTTACTGTCTAACTACAGCATGGGTCTGCCAGGGAGTAGGTCTACCTGGGTTGAGCCAGGATGTGAAGGCATTGCAGAGTCATGCAGTTCTATAAGTACAGAAATGCTTGCGATCAGATTTGTGTTAAGGAGGAATTAACTTAAGGGAAAATGGAGTGTAGGCTTAGAGATAAACATGTGATGGGAAGACACAAGGTGGGGGCAGGGTTGCTTTGCAAAGATCTGGGAGAAACATGCTAAGGCCATAGAGGTCAAGGCACAGATTTTGGAGTCCCTCTTGAAGGGCAGTTAGCAGAAACTGGTGGCAAATGGTATGTTTGGAGTGCAGATGAGTGCATTGTTGATGTTATTCAGTCGCTCAGTCATGTCCAACTCTTTGTAACCCCGTAGACTGCAGCACACCAGCCTTTCCTGTCCTTCACCATCTCCTGGAGCTTCCTCAAACTCATGTCCGTTAAGTCAGTGATGCCATCCAACCATCTCATCCTTTGTCATCCCCCTTTCCTCCTGCCTTCAATCTTTCCCAGCATCAGGGTCTTTTCTAATGAGTTGGCTGTTCGCATCAGGTGGCCAAAGTATTGGAACTTCAGCTTCAGCATCCAATGAATATTCAGCCCTGACTTCCTTTAGGATTGACTGGCTTGATCTCCTTGCAGTCCAAGGAACTCTCAAGAGTCTTCCCTAACACCATAGTACAAAAGCATCAGTTCTTCGGCACTCAGCCTTCTTTATGGTCCAACTCTTACATTCATACATGACTACTGGAAAAACCATAGCTTTGACTATACAGACCTTTATTGACAAGGTAACAAAGTGCATAATTAGGTCCTTATTTTGCAAGATGGGTGGAGTGGGATGACCGTAAACATTACAGGAAATTGAGGCACAGCCTCAGTACGGTCATCAGCATTCGTTCGTATAAGATCTTTCAGAGAAAACTGTATACAGGGAGAAGAGAAGCTAGCCAAGGAGCAGAGGCCAAAAGAAGAGCAACATTTAAAATCTTCAGTATAATGGAACTCTTGGCATGTCTTCACTCAGACTTCAAGATATATTTTTTTTTCTTAAAATAAATGCTCTGAATATTCAAGAAATGTAAGGTTTTAATGGAAAGAGTTCTGACGTAGTAAGATTTCAGTGCCAAATTTGCCACTAATTAATGATGTGACCTTTGGCACATCACTTAATGTAAGTCAGACTTGGCATCCTCATCTGTGAAACTAGATCTCCAAGGTCTCTGTTTCCTGCTTTCAAATGCAGTGATTCTCATTGGATTGCTTTCTTTGATTAGAGAATTTTAATTGAAGCATATCATAGGCTATTGTGCCATGTACTTCCCAAATGTTAGTGATGGGAAAAAACATTTTAATGATGATCCCAACTTCATGGCTATAGAAATTTCAGACTTTTGCACCTCAGAGTCATCAGTAATTAGACCTTGGCATTTCTCTCTATTTCTACCATTACAGAGAACAAATTCTACAGACTAGAAAGATGATGTGACACAATGGGAATACAAGAAAATTTGTCAGGACTAGGTGGAAGTTTCCTCAAATTGTCATTTTAATTTAGTGACATAACAGTCATCATTAATAATGTCTGTGAACAGAGTTGCTACATAATGTAAAATTTTCTTCATTATTTGAAGAGCTTATGTTCTAAGTAGGATATAACATCTGAACATTGAATTCTGACAACAACAATGTAAAATCTTACAACAACAGTCTTCCAAAAACAATCTAAAATCACTCAGCCTCTGGGCTCTGCAATGAGGGAGAGAGAGGATGAATCCCAGAACCTTTCCCCCAAGCCCTGGATCCTCCCATTTGAAGTGTTATACATAATTTTAAAGCCCACCATCTTATACTTAATGTTCCTCAAAGAGAGAAACTCTTGAGTCTGTCTTATGACTTATCATAATAAGATGACCCACTTTTTAAAAGGTGCCCCACTCTCTCAGGACCCAGAGGAATTCAGGTGAAGCCTTTGCAAGGTGAATTAACAGCACAAAACACAACCTTATGCCAAGCTACTAAGTCAGAGAAAATCATTTCAACCTTCATCCAGAAATTAAATGGTTATTGATTGATATGGAAGATACTGTAACCTTTCAGATTAAATTAAGAAATGTTGCTGAACACAATTAAAGTTTTTCTAATGTAAAGCAGTTTGCAAAGTGCATTTTTGACTAAATTCCATCTCTGAGGTTAATTACCATGTCTAGGGTCCAGGAATAATAGATTAAGTGGAAAGTTGGCTCCAAAAGTTAAAGAATGGGAAGAAACAATAAGTATCCAGAAGTGATTTATGTCGTACTGATGAATTTAAGGGAGGAAAGCCAAATAACCACACCAGGCTTCTATGCTAAAGGGTTTAGGCCAAAGGAATGGTATAAAATTAAAAGGGTATTCATTTCTTCTAGTGGGACAGGGGCAGCTCTACATTTTGCTCACACTTAGAAATTCTCTCATTCTTGCTAGGTAGGCTAAAATCAGAATGTCTTATTGAGTGTGCTGGAGACATCCTAGGCAGTGTGAACAGCTTTTGTTCTGAGGAGCTCACAGTTCTTAATGGAGATCAATGTGGAAGTGATGCTCAAAAGCTTGGCCTCTGTACATAGGTACCAAATTGAATTTTGGAGACAGAGTTTTAGATGAAGCAGAAAACAATAGCTTTACTGCTCTGCAAGGCAAAAATGGACACAGCACGTTCCTGCCCTGTGTATGCCAACCCAGGGCTCTTTGGTGAGGGGTTTTATGGCAATGCTTCAAAGGTGAGGTTGCTGATAAGATTATGGTGTGTACAGGGCCTGTGCTCCTCTAATCTGGTCTCAGGTAATCTTTTTTTTTTAATTGGAGGATGATTACTTTACAATATCATGATGGTTTTTGAGCTTCTCTGATTCCTTTAGACTGGCTCAGGTGGTCTTTCTTGTATGAAGAAGGTTGACATCTTCCATTTGCTGGGTTTTATCTCTATAAAGTACTTAAAGACATGGTTATATGACTGTGCTCCCCAAGGCTGCACCATTGTTTCTTGGCTGTTTCTCTGTTTCCTTTGCATCCCTTCCATTCCCCGATTAGCAGCTGTTCAGATCTACCCTTTGAAATTTACCCTTTGAGAAGGTCATGGAGGCTGGAGTCTGTTCTCCACAAGAAATGGGGGACACGGAAAGGTTTCCATGCCCAGGAACCCCATAGGGTCCTGCTCAGTTTCAGAAGCTCAGTTAACTGTATGAAAGTGGGCAAGAAAGGATTGTAACCTCTTAACCACAAAATCTATTTCAGGCTGGCAAGAGTAGGGTGATACTCCAGAGAAGCTAAAAGGACCTGAGGTTTTGTCTTGAATATACAAGATATCCAGCTTAGCTCTACCCCTTTTTTCTCATCTGTAAAAGTGAGTTTGGCTGAATACTTTCAAAAGTTCTTACAGTTCTATAATATACATTAAAAATATTTTAAAATTAGAAAAAGTAAAACATAGATAAACATCTTTAAGCTCAGTTATGCATGTCCTTGCTATGATCCTGCTTCACTAGAACCATTCTAGATAGACAGCATGCACTTTTCGGGAACTCCAACTATACTTGTTTTCATATAAAGCAGACTTCCAAAAAGAGAAGCCAAGAATGGGCCCTTTAAAAGTGTCGCTCACTGCAAAAACAGCAAAGAATGTATACTAAAAAATAGACTAAAAGGCCTTCATTACACATTCCGCGAAAAAGATGCCCTCATAACTTTTACCAGTTAATTGATGCATAAAAGGTTGTGAAGATTAATGTACATCAAAATCAAAACTAAATTGAATTTTTGACATTTTTGCAAATAAAAACCCCAAAGAATACATAGGTGCCTTTTGATTTGTCACAGCTGGAAGACTCTGAATCATGAAGCGCTCTAGGAAAGGCCATTAAATAGCGTTAGATGGTTTGTCAGTGTGGAGGAAAAGTAATTGAAGAACCCAACTGTGTGTATGGGCATTGCATTTTAACATATTTACCAAACACAGATAAAGTGAGTCTTTTTCTTCCACAACTAAAGCACAAAGTGTTGATTAGGTAGTCAACAGGAAAATTTTATAATTTAAATTCTTTTTTTAAAAATTCAGTCAGATTAAATAATCTTTGCTGAAAGATATTTCTGGTCTATATTTAAAAGAAATACCATCTAAGCTATTTGCTTTTAATGGCGAGAGAAAAGATTTAAAAACCAACCACTGGTCTATGAGAATGACATTTGAAAATAGCAGTGTAATATGGAAGAAGGGTAAAATAAGAACCAAAATTCTTAGTACTGGTTCAATAAGCTATGAATTTTGAAAGTAATTTCAGATGACTTTTTTCTGGTACTCTTAGCCTCAGTCATAAAGGCAGTCTTTTTTTTTTTTAAAAAAAAACAAAACAGTCATGTATGGATGTGAGAGTTGGACTGTGAAGAAAGCTGATCGCCGAAGAATTGATGCTTTTGAACTGTGGTGTTGGAGAAGACTCTTGAGAGTCCCTTGTACTGCAAGGAGATCCAACCAGTCCATTCTAAGGGAGATCGATCCTGGGTGTTCATTGGAAGGACTGATGCTAAAGCTGAAACTGCAATACTTTGGCCACCTCATGGGACGAGTTGACTCACTGGAAAAGACTCTGATGCTGGGAAAGGTTGGGGGCGGGAGGAGAAGGGGACGACTGAGAATGAGATGGCTGGATGGCATCACTGACTTGATGGACATAAGTTTGAGTGAACTCCGGGAGTTGGTGATGGACAGGGAGGCCTGGCGTGCTGTGATTCATGGGGTCGCGGAGAGTCGGACATGACTGAGCAACTGAACTGAACTGAACTAGCATATCATTAAGTCAATGAGGTTCCCAATTTTATTCTTTGAAAAAGAATACAAAATACTAATACTACTACTAATGAAGTAAGTGAAATGCTTTTTGTAGTAGATATTAAATGAGGAACATGTAGATCAACACAAGGTCTATACTGAGATTCAAACACACAGGACCCACAGGTGATCTAATCAGAGGGTCTGTGCCAATGGTCTGATGTACCCCAGGAAGAGGACCATTGCAGCTTATGAAAGCAGTCCATATAGTTGGATTCACCTGATTCTACTCATAAGAACTTAAGGTTCTTCTTTCCTTCTTAGGTAGGATTTTTTTTTTTTAAATATACAATTAGCAAGTAGACTTGGTTGACAAAAGCAAGCCAAGAAGGGACTTGCATTTAATAATTCCAGAAAGCTCTCCTAACTATCTCCAATATCTTTATTTCCAGTGTTTACTTTAGTAGTTGGCAAAGTACAACTGTTCACAAGATACAAGGGTCGAAACCAAAAAACAAACCTGGTTTTGAAAAGCTAACTTTACACAGAATGGAAGGAAGGCCCCGTTTCTATTCTTGGAAGGACAACAGTATTTTGTTTCAATCACTTGCGAAGGATCTGAAACTCTAAAATTCTAAATGAGGTTAATAAATCAAGAAGAGTTAATATGAAAACAAGTTTCATAATCAGCTTGCAAATAAACACTGCTGCATATTCTATTAAGGCTAGTCCCAGAGCTGAGGCAAATCAGAAGAGATGTTTCATATATTCCCACAGTTCAAAGTTTTTAGGTGGAAATAGATTATGAGAAAACATTTTAATAAACAGCACCATTATTTAGTAAAAATGGTAATAGCAGCAAGCAATCAAAAGCTATCTAAACAGAAAGTCCCTTCTCCCTGTATGGAGTTTTCCTCACTCTTCAGACTAACTGTATTTTCAGAATCACCTGCAAAAGAAATCTGAGACAACTAGTCCTTACCCACTGAAGTTACTCCTGCTTCTCACTGAGCATGAAGTACTTACTTATACCCCAGCTCTTGCAATTAAGAGTCTGAACAAACTTAGATTTCTCTGATGATTCCCCACCTATCCCTGAATGCTAATAATCTTTAAGATCATGAACAATATGAAATGAGCTTTCCTACATACCTCAATGAAGATTCCCTGTTTCTACATTTAATATAGGTAGATGACCGAGTTAAAAGACAAAATGGTGATTTTAGAAAACATAAATTACTTGAATTTTAAATACAAATTGTTTGCAGGAAATTCAGGTAAAATTTTGGTTCTTGAAAATGCTTGTCAAGAGGTCAGCATTAGATAGTAGTTGCAGCCACACAAAAAGAGATGATAAAGTAAAAAGAAAGTTGAGAACTGAAGTATATAATCATAGTATTTAAATTCGAGGAGTGGGAGCTTATAAAAAAGACCTTGAACAAGTAGTAAGAGTCATCAGTTAGAAGAAACTCAGACAGAGATAAGAGACTTACTGTTTATCAAATAGGAAGACTTTTGAGTAATATAAGAATAAATGGTATCCATTGGATATCGACAGTATTGGTGACCTTAAAACATACTGTTTCAATGGGATGTCATTGTAATGAATTGAAAAGAATGAGAAGTGAGAAGTTGAAAATAGTAACCATGATACTTAGGCAGCCCTGGAATGCATACTCAAGGGATGGAGAGATATAGGTTTTAATCCCTCCTCAAATATTGAGGGTATGGCCTTGAGCAAGTGAATTAACATCAAACAGCTACAGGTTTCTCTCTGTATATTTGGGGATAATAGTAGTACCACCTAGAGTTTTGTGAAAATAAAATATTACATATAATCTGCTAGAATGACATCTGGCATATGGTAAGTACTCAGTAAATAACAGCTTTTATTTTGAGATGGAGAAGGAAATGGCAACCCACTCCAGTATTCTTGCCTGGAGAATCCCCATGGGCATAGGGGCCTGGTGGGTTATAGACCATGGGATCACAAAGAGTCAGACACGACTAAGCCACTAACACATTTATTTTGAGAAGAAAAAAAATATAAAGTCAAGTATGAGTAGTTTTTGTGTCCTTTGTGACTTTGTTTTGTCTTGGAATTTGTGTGAATAGATGTGTCTGTGTATATGGGTATATGAATGTTTTAGTTGGGATTAAATTGAGCCCGTTTATAGGCTAAAGAAAATCAATCAGTAAAGAAAGAAAAAAAGTGCCTGAATTCTGCTTAGTTAGGGAAGGAAGAAGAAACTTATACCTGAGAATTGGGGAAAAAATGATAAGAATTTCCTGATTATTTCCTATACCCCATTAGCTCTGGTTTGCCCCAGTGGGCAAAACTCAGCTCCCTCACAGTTCAAGTTGCGCCTGCCTCTCCCCTGAATGAACCCCCATCAGCATCCCCATGACACAGTGTCACAAAGGGCTTGAAAGATTACGGTGCATGCTTTTGAGATAAGATACTGTCAGCTGAAGGTAAACTGAAGCCTACAAAGAATGAATTTGCTCTGGACATGACTGATATCACAGATAAGGGAGGCCAAGAAAGTGTGGTTGGTGAATAAGAGTCATTGGACACAATTCACCCATTGTAATGTTCCCGCCTTTTGTTAAGTCCAGTCCTTCAAAGGACTTGATAGGGGAAGGGTTTGTGACACAAGATCCCCTTTTTCTGCTATATGGATCATAAGGCCTTAATTCCATCACCTATTCAAAATTTTCTCAAGTTGAACCACAACTGCAACTAATCTGGCTTCTTGCCTATGGGGTGACATAAACCTTTACCCCGAAAGGTGTGATGCCTCAGTGGTTTTGCCATTGTTGAATGGCAGTTGCCATTTATCAGTGTTACTAGGTGGGAGGAGAAGGGGACAATAGAGGATGAAATGGTTGGATGGCATCACCGACTCGATGGACATGAGTTTGAGCAAGCTCCGGGAGTTGGTGATGGACAGGGAGGCCTGGCTTGCTGCAGTCCAGGAGGTCACAAAGAGTCGGACAAGACTGAGCAACTGAACTGAGGGTTAAAAAGTAGAAGGGAATGTTCCAGTTAATGCCTTTGGTTCCAGATAGTCTCCTTCCTGTCCTTATATGTAGCAACATTCCTAGCATCTCATGGCAATCAGCAACTTCTTTCTTTGTCTGCTGGCATGGACACTAGCATGGCCATCCTCAAGTGACCTGGAAATAACCATAGAATCAGTCAGTAGAAATCTTAAATCTAGCAGAAAACCTATACTGTGGCATGAGATTGCAGAGGAAGCTCACTAGACCCACACACATGCAAAGCCCGTAAGTACAGGAAAATCAACACAGTCTTCAACCAAGAGGGAAAGTAGGGACATTACCCCTTGTCAGTTCTCTGTTCTCTGATAAGAGTCACCTCTGGGAATGAAGACCTCTAGATCTACATAACTTAAGGTTGAAAACACAAATTCTGCAAATGGATCCCTGGAAATGGTGGTGAGAGGGCCAATCTTACATCCAAGGCTTATTTTCAACCTGGGTACTGTAAATTTTGGGGACACAGTACCATATATTGACTGTTGATTTAGCACTTCAACACTCAGTGTTTTGTTTCTAGACTAGCACCCAAATGATATTTGAATAGGCTATTCTCATCCTCACTGACTGCTTCTGTGGAATACATGTATTTATGCTAGGACTAGACTGCTCCATGATCACCAGAGTGATTGCTATAAATTGGGTCCCTTATTTGAAGACAATATTGTACAAAAAACCATCCTAGTCAATAAGGCATTGTGTAAGCTCTTATGTGATGATGGGGTGGAGGGACATGGAAAGAAAAGGTAAAAGCAAATAGGGAGTAAATGTCAGTCCCTCTGTAAACTCTTGCTGCCACTTCCAAGGTGGATAGGTTTTGGCGAAATCTGCAAGGCACCCAAATGCCTGGCTGGTTTTCTCTAGGGTAACACCACAGAGAGGTCACCATTAGTCTTTGATGTTGACAGTCAAGTATTCAGATGTGTAGTAGCTAGATCAGTCTTGGGAAGAGAATTCATACTTCTCAAACCATGTATCATTTGCACTCTGCCAGCTTTGCCTTTTCTTCCATGGCCTACTGTGTAAGCAATGCAATGACTAGAGGGAAAAGCTATAGCTCCACAAAATAGAGCATGGGAAACCTTTCAAGGCTAGACTTATACTTTCTTTTGAAACTCCTGAGTCTGATTTTGAGCAACATCTGCCCAGTAGCTGCAGGAAGTGAGTGTCTTTCTAGGTGCTGCCTTGGAAGACCTTCTGTCTTTCATAGCATGTCCTGAGATGATAGTTGTCTGATCTAATGTTGTCATTTTCTTGGCTCAGTTCTTCCAAAGTGCAAAACATCAGCCAACTTCATAATCATAAACTCAACATTGTCCACTGATGTCAGAACCACGGAACAGCCCAGTGCTTTGCCTTCCCCCGCCCCCCCCCCCCACACACACACACACTTGGCCTGTTCCAGTGCCTGTGCATCAGCTTCTCTGCCTCCCACACCATGGCTGGGAAGGGCCTCATACAACTTTTGATGTGTGATTGAGGGAGATGCTGTCTGAATGAAGTGAGGAAAAACAAACTCGGAACTCCACACCTGGAGTCAGGCACATTGTAGAGACTGGAGAAGGTGCACGCGGGAGAGCCACTTCAGAGGAAGGAAGAATACACAGGAAAAAGATCAAATGAGAGGTATGTGGGGAATCTGGAGCTAGATTCCATAATGGCGGGGTGCACAAAGAACTTGTTCTTGGACAGTGATCTTATTACATTTAAAGCTAGTACACTCCTACAGACCAACCTTGATAGTATTTTAAAAAGCAGAGACATTACTTTGCCAACCAAGGTCTGTCTAGTCAAGGCTATGGTTTTTCCCGTGGTCATGTATGGATGTGAGAGTTGGACTGTGAAGAAAGCTGATCGCTGAAGAATCGGTGCTTTTGAACTGTGGTGCTGGAGAAGACTCTTGAGAGTCCCTTATACTGCAAGGAGATCCAACCAGTCCATTCTAGAGGAGATCAATCCTGGATGTTCATTGGAGGGACTGATGCTAAAGCTGAAACTCCAATACTTTGGCCACCTCATGCGACGAGTTGACTCACTGGAAAAGACTCTGATGCTGGGAAAGGTTGGGGGCGGGAGGAGAAGGGGACGACGGAGAATGAGATGGCTGGATGGCATCACCGACTCTGTGGACATGAGTTTGAGTGAGCTCCAGGAATTGGTGATGGACAGGGAGGCCTGGCGTGCTGTGATTCATGGGGTCGTGGAGAGTCGGACACGACTGAGCAACTGAACTGAACTGAACTGAACAGTATAAACTGCTTTCCCATATACTTCCCAAATCTCTAAAAGCACAAAGGCAGAAGGCCTAGAGGAAGTGAAAATCAAGAGACTCTTATCATGCCTTTCCCCGGAAATTGGAGAAATAGCAGAAGAATATTTTAGAATTCTGAGTAATGGGGTTTCCTTTTTTTTTAAGTGGAAGTGTTAGCTTCTCAGTCCTGTCTGACTCTTTGTGACCCTGTGAACTGTAGACCACCAGGCTCCTCTGTCCATGGAATTCTCCAGGCAAGAATACTAGAGTTGGTTGCCATTCCCTTCTCCAGTGGATCTTCTTGACCCAGGGATCAAAACCGGGTCTCCTGCATTGCAGGCAGATTCTTTATCATCCGAGCCACCAGGGAAGCGCCATAATATTCATAACCGAAAAGTATACAAATCCTAGGTGTATATTCATAAAATGAGGAACCCTTTATAATCAGTATTGATATTTTTAAAAAATTAGTCTCATTAGCATCACAGAAGCCTACAAGGGTAGTCATTTATTTCTAACACCATAGTTTGGTCGTGCCTCTTTTTGAACCTTGCTCAAATGCAAACCCAAAGTTGGGGCGAGGTTTCTCTCACGCAGCACTTTGTTTGTGAGATTCTGCAAGCCATGGAGTTTTTTGAAAATTAAGCTGAAGACCCTTGACAGTTATGGCTTTGTTTCCCACTTGGCTGTGAGGGCCCAGACTGTGTTTTATTCATCTTTGTCTCCCCAGCACCTGGTGCAATGCCTAAGATCATGGTAAAATAGTGCCATCTCTTTTTATCTACCATAGGATTGACTACAAAGCCTGCATTTTATCAGCCCGTTTTAAATGTGTGATGGCAAAGTTATTTTAAATATTAACTTATATCTCTAATATTGCTATTGACATCTCAATCCATAAACGCCAATCTTTAGTATATAATCTATACATGCCTGTTTTTCTTTGTCTACTTAGCTTTTATTGAGAGAGAAGATTCTTAGTTTTCCAACCAAGATTCTGAAAATACTATTAAGTGATGAAAGGGACCTAGTGATGATGTGAATACCCCAAATTGTGAGAAGGCATGAACGTTACAGAAGGACTGAATTTTCTACAATCTCTTTTTACCAATGTACTTGTACCTGCATTTTTTTTTTATAAAGTTTGCTTAGTGACAACTGCAGACCACACTGATATTATACATTTGGGGATTTTGATATCATATTTCTCAAAACTGAAAGCAAATTTTATAAATTTAAGCAAAGAACACAAAAGCTAATCAAGATTTTACAGTGACTGTAATTACTAATTATAATTATAGTTTGTTTTGTCTTAGTAGAAGCTGTATATGGGCTTAAAGATCATGAAGACATTGTTTATAAGTTTTTTTACTTTTCCATAATAGAGAACACAGTCTAGCATGATTGCCATGAAAACCCATTCTTTTCATTATTGTAAGTTTAATAGTAGTGTTGACTAAAATGTGTATAGCTATAACTTAATATAGTAATAGCAGTAGCATAATAGCATGCTAATGATTGTATAATAATAGCATAACTAGTACTCATTATGTGCCAAGGATAATTCTAAGTACTTTATACACTGTATGTTAAAATTAAGTATTTATATATCAACTTAAATATTGACATATTTAATCCTATACAGCCCTATGAAGTTGGAACTTTATCTCCATTTTACAATTAAGAAAACTGAGCCTCTTAGAAATTAATAGCACCTGGTCACCCCACTATCTCCAGAGGCTTCCAAATACACACATTTGGAAACAATTCTGATTACTTCTCTCCACTTCCACTGGAACGATCCTACGCCAGGCTGCATGACTCACATGGGTGTTTGCAACAGTCTCATAATTTATTTCAACCTGTACCTTCCCAACATCACTCATCGTCTATCCCCAACACAGCAGTCCAAGTAACTCTTTTAAGATCTAAGGTAATACCGCATATTATTCTGTTTGAAACTGTTTAGTGTGTTAGTCATTCAATCATGTCCAACTCTTTGTGGCCCCATGGATTGGAGCCCACCAGGCTCCTCTGTCCTTGGAATTTTCCAGGCAAGAATATGGGATTGGGTTGCAATGCCGCTCTCCAGGTGATTTTCCTGACCCAGGGATTAAACCCTGGTCTCTTGCATTGCAGGCAGACTCTTTACCATTTGAGCTACCCAGAAGCCTTACTGCCTTTTATATAATACTTCAGTCTTCTATCAAGACTTCCATTCTGGTCAAATGGAAATCTCTCTCATTTTTACAAAAATACATTCTAACACTAGACAAAATATCACACTATACTTTTGTGGTATTTGTACTATATAGCCCTAGATATGGTCTTTTCAACAAGCTTATAAGCTTTTTGACAATAGTCATACCATGCCATTTTTTTGTAATCTCCAATTGTCATATAGACAATGTCTAAACTATGCTGTCAAATTTAATTGGAAATTTAACAATAATTGATAATTCCTTGATTCATCCACACTCAAAATATTTCTCTCAAATATAAGATGAAATTTTGCTAAATTTATATGGCTTGTTAATATGAAACTCATAATATGCATTTCTAAGAATGTTGACTTCTTGCAACCATGCTTTGAAACATATTTTATAAAATTTGCCAAACATTTTTTGAGGTGTGTACAAAGTGCATACATTTAATTCAAATTCTGAAGGTTAAAGCCCTTAGAATATATATTGTATGCATGCTCTGGGTCAATCACATAATGGCAAACTACATAAAGATGCAGAATAACATCTAAGAATTCTTGTCTTGAATAAATTACATGCTCATTAATCTTGCATAAGTGATTCCACATATGTGTCTTGGGACATGGAGTCACTTTTCCAATTTGTGTTTATTACCTAAAAGTGTTAATGTATTATTAATTCCACACAGGATTTGGGAGGTCTGGGACTTCATCGTAACATCCAGTTTAGTTTAATTAATAATATATATTTCTTTAATGATAAAATATCAATTAATAAACTTATACATATGAGTCTTAGAGGCCCTGGTGAGTCTCAGATAAGTTAACTCCAAGATGTACTGCCCAAGAAATTAACTTATTTACCAGCATTGTTTCTAAAGCAGAAAGGAATAGAAGTGTGGGAAGAGATGGAGGGACAGAATTGCAATTTGGATATATAGACCAGCACTTTGGAGCATATGTCTCTTTTTTGTAATTAGATTTCTTCACTTCTGTTGATTAGTAATTTGTTCATCATATGATCACCCGGAATTGGTCACTTAGTTTTATTAATTTCCTTTAGTTTTCATTCTAATGCTTAAGATCATTAGAGTGACTTAATCTCCTGTTTAAAAAAATTAATGTGGTTGTATTAATTTTTAATATTTTATTATTCATTCTAATGATCTGATAGCCAAGCAAAGATTTAATATCTGTATTGTTGTGGAAACAATTACTGTTTTAGACTGGATTATTAATAACTATGCAATTTTCACACTCCTTCTGGGAGGTATGTTCAGAATTATTTTCTTACTTCTGGGGCCGGTACCCAGAGTCACACTGTGTAAGACAATTACCTGGCTTATCTGCACTCCCCATTTCCTTCACCCTGCCTTCCAAGTCTAACTCAGAGGTATCTGCCTGTTCATTTTTCCTCTTCTCTCTGCACCTCTTCCAGACTTTTTATACACTATCTGCCAGGATTCCACGAGGTTCACATAAAAGAGACATGTGGTTAGGAGAATCCTGTTGAAGTCCTCTCATAAAAAGCTAGATACCAATAAGAAAAATCTTGCTTTAGTTTAATCAGCAGCAGAATAGCATAGTGATTTTAACCATAGAATCTAAAGCTTGAATTCATATTCTGGCTCTGCCTCTAGTATATGATTTTGGCTAATGCAGTCTCTGGACTTGATGAGACAAGCAGGGGAATGTTTATTGTAAAGTCTATTCTGTAAGAGAAGGCACACAGCCAGTTCAAGGTAGCCTTGAAGACAGGAAGCCAGAGCATACGTACTTTGACCTCATTCTCCTCTGATCCTTCCCTTCTCACTAGATGCTGCTGGAAGGCACGGGGCACAGTCTATCAACGTTACCTATACAGGTCAGCCGCATATCACCGGAGTCGTGGAGAAAAGAGCGACTCTTGAAGGGCAAAAGAAATGTAAATGGTACCCATATCCTGGACGCTGAATGAAGACAGTGTATCAAGGGGGACGGAGTGATACGTTGTTGCCAAAATCTGCAAGTACCATGGAGAAGATGAGGACAGAGATCTGCTATAGGGTTTAGCAATGTGGAGTTCACTGAAGAACATGGAAAGTGGAGTTCTGATAGAACACTGGAGACAAAAGCTGCTGCTGCTAAGTCACTTCAGTCGTGTCCGACTCTGTGCGACCCCATAGACGGCAGCCCACCAGGCTCCCCTGTCCCTGGGATTTTTTCAGGCAAGAACACTGGAGTGGGTTGCCATTTCCTTCTCCAATGCATGAAAGTGAAAAGTGACAGTGAAGTCACCCAGTCGTGTCTGACTCTTAGTGACCCCATGGACTGTAGCCTACCAGGCTCCTCCGTCCATGGGATTTTCCAGGCAAGAGTACTGGAGTGGGGTGTCATTGCCTTCTCCGGGGACAAAAGCTAGATTAGAGTAAATTGAAGAGTGAATGGGAAAAAATTGAGGGCAGGGTAGGAACAACTCCTCCAGAGCCCAGCAAGAATTTCAAAGCCCTGTGCTTAAATGTTAGAGTAGCAGAAATAGTTTACATGATGAAGTAAGTTGCTTCTGGATCCTGATGTGGCTGAGATGTAAATGACAGTTATATCATCATCCTTGGCCTCTTTCACCTAATAAATATCTCAAATCAGAGTGGGCTGCCAAGTTCATGCCTCCAGAAGATACAAAAGAAAGCTGGTAAAACACGTATTTGCGTTGTTATCTTTTTAATACACTTTGCACTGCTTTATAAATACCTCAAAATGAAATAAAGAACTGGAAGTGCTCATTCTTGCCTGTTCTTCAATGTAAAACTATGAAGCCTATGTACTGGTTTCAGGTAAGTAGTAAAGGCTATTGTGATAATACAGGCATAAGGTACTATAAGCCTGGTCAGGGTAGTGGAAGCAGAAGTTTAAAAGATAAGATTTTGGAGATAGAGTAATTAACATAACTTGTTTTTAACCAAATGTCTCCTTAAAATTCATATGTTGAAATTTTAGCCCTCAGTGGGATGGTGTTAGGAGGTGGGCCTTCAGAAGGTAATTATGCTTAGCTGAGGTCATGAAGGAAAAATCCTCAAGATGAGATTAGTGTCTTTATGAGAAAAGAGACCTGAGTTTGTGTTACATAATGAGAGAATGGGCATGTTAAGAACAGAAAAAAGGTCCTTAGTAGATACCCAATATGCTGGTACCTTCATCTTGGACTGTCTGAGCTCCAGAACTGTGAGAAATAAGTGCTTGCTCTCTAAGTCAGTCTATGAAATGTATTGTACCAGCCTGATCTAATCCCAAAAGATGGCTAAATGACTGGGTATGGGGTTGAAAAATAAGGAGGAACCAACGTTTTTCCTGGTTTTCTTCAACAGTAAGGAAAAATTGTGATTCCACAGACAGAAGCTTACAATTTTTAGTAAGAAAGCATAGGAAGGAGTTAGGAGAGCACTCAGAGAACAGCTGGTTTGAAATAAAGAAGATTCCGTTTGTGGAGTGTGATCTATGGCAAGCACTATAATACACACACCCGTGAATATCATCTGATGGAAGAGCTTAAACCTCATAATGAGAGAGAGGATGTGAACTTGCACCTAGGCATTACATAAATCCCTCTGGTGGGGAGCTTGAGAAGTTGCAAATGGGGAGAGAAGCAATGCAGAGAGGCTGGAATCCACACCCTGAAGCTTGTGCAATTAGTCTTCAGAAACTAAATATTTGTCTTTGTGTTTGCTGTTCCTTATTGTTTTTGTACCAGTTCATGGAATTTTGATTCCTGATCTTTGTCTTTTGTATCACTCGTTTTCACTTCAGACTTTTGGTTCTCTAGAAAGTTTTCTTTCTACAGCATCATTTAGGCCAGAGTTAAGGCTATTGAAAGTCACAAGGTAAAGGACAGATCCTTGTGACAATTGCTATTGAGTTTTCAGAGCAAAAGGCAGATTGAAGGAGTTAAGGGTATGGCTATGAAAGATGCAAATTCAAGATGCAAAGAAATAATGAACACCCTTTATTCAAAGAGCATAATCCTCAAAGTAGAAGATCCTTAAAAAAGAACCAAAAAAGGAAAAAGACCTTGATCTAGTAAGCTTTTAGTTTTTGATTCATATGATTAGTGTATAAAACAATCAATACTTTTTCTGTATACTAGCAATGAACAGTATGAATTTCAAATTGAGAAAACTATATTATTCATACTCAAATAAAAAACCAAAATACTTAAGAATAAATGTAACCAAAAAGGAGCAAGACCTGTGCACTGTAAACTACAAAATATTGCTAAGAGAAATTTAAAAAGATCCATAGAGAGACATTGCAGATTCATAGATTGGAAGACTCAATATTGCTTTGCTTTATATTTTTATTGGAATATAGTTGATTTATGATGCTGCGTTAATTTCTGCTCTATAGCAAAATTAATCAGTTATACATATATCCACTCTTTTTAAGTTATTTTCCCATGTAGGTCATTATAGAGTATTTAGAAGAGTTCCCTGTAGGTTCTTATTAGTTATTAGTAATTCTTATCATAATACAGTAGGTTTTTATTAGTTAACTATTTTATATATAGTAGTGTGCATATGTTAATCCCAATCTCTCAATTTATCCCTACCTTTACTTTTCTCCCCAGGTCACCATAAGGTTGTTTTCTACATTTGTGACTCTATTTTGTAAATAGACTTATTTGTAACATTTTATAGATTCCACATATAAGTGATATTATATGATACTTGTTGCTCTTTGTCTGGCTTACTTTACTCAGTGTGGCAATCTCCAGGTCCATGTTGCTGAAAATAAGCTTATTTCATTCTTTTTTACGGCTGAGTAACATTCCATTGTATAAATAAATGTGTCACATCTTTTTATCCGTGATTCTGTCAGTGAATATTTAGATTGCTTACATGTCCTGGATATTGTAAATAGTCCTGAAATGGACATTGAGGTGCATGTATCTTTTCAAATTATGGTTTTCTCTGGGTATATGCACAGGAGTGGATTTGCAGGATCATAATCATTTTATTTTTGTTTTTTTAAGGAACTTCCATACTGTTCTCCATAGTGGTTATTTACACTTTACAGTTTACATTACCACTAACAGTGTAGGAGGGTTAAAATAGCTGTTCTCCCCAAATTTGTCTATGGATTCAACATAAAAGTCCTGAAACAAAGAAATCCTTAAAAGGAAAAGAACATAGAACTTATATCATCCACTTTCAAAGCTTACTGTAAAGATTCAGTAATCAAAACTGTGCAATTGGCATAGTAATAGACAAATACATCAGTGAAATAGCATGCAAAATCCAGACATAAACCCTTAAATTATGGTCAGTTGATTTTTGACAAAGATGTCAAGGCAATTCATTGGTGAAAGAATATAGTCTTTTCAACAAATGATGCTAGGACAATTAAATATTCATATGTAAAAAAATAACTTAGACCCTTTCTTCTTATTGTACATAAAAGTCAAATAAAAATGTGGAAGACATAAAAAAGATAAACACATTGTAAATTTCAGTTTTCTAATAAAAAATTTTGAAAATTATTAAAAAAATAAAATAAAATTTTTAGAGAAAAATGGAGAAAATTCTTTGCGATTTTAGATGAGGCAAAGGTTTCTTAGGTATGATATATAAGGCACATTCTGTAAAGAAAAAACTGGAAAACTTTTACTCTTTAAAAGACACCACTAAAAACAAAATGGTGAACTGTAGACTGAGAAAAATATTTGAAAATAATATACTTAATAATCTGAAGTATATAGAAGCTCTTACAGCTCATTAATATGAATACAGACAACCCAGTTTAAAAGGTGGCAAAATATTTCACCAGAGAAGATATACAGAGGCTAACAATCATATGAGAAGTGCTCAACATTATTAACCATGTTGTTGTTGTGTTGTTCAGTCACTGAGTTGTGTCCAAATCTTTGTGACCCCGTGGACTGCAGCACACAGGCTCCTCTCTCCTCTCCTATCTCCTAGTGCTGTAGTAGTGAAGTCTCTCGGTCATATCCGACTCTGTAACCCCATGGACTGTAGCCTACCAGGCTTCTCAGTCCATGGGATTTTCCAAGCAAGAGTACTGGAGTGGGTTGCCATTTCCTTCTCCAGGGGATCTTCCTGACCCAGGGATTGAACTCAGGTCTCCTGCATTGTAGGCAGACACTTTACCCTCTGACCCACCAGGGAAGCCTGTCTCCTGGGGTCGTTCAAATTCATCTCCATTGAGTTTGGGATGCTATCTAACAATCTTATCCTCTGTTGCTCCCTTCTCCTTTCGCCTTCAGACTTTCCCAGTATCAGGGTTTTTTTTCAGAGTCAGCTCTTCACCTCAGATGGCCAAAATATTTGAGCTTTGGCATCAATCCTTCCAGTGAATATTCAGGGCTGATTTCCTTTAAGGAATGACTGACCTGATCTCCTTACAGTCCAAGGAACTCTCAGGAGTCTTCTCTAACACCACAGTTCAAAAGCATAGATTCTTCAGCGTTCAGCCATCTTCATGGTCCAACTCTCACATCCATACATGTACTGGAAAAACTGTAGCTTTGCCTATATGGACATTTGTCATTAAAGTGATGCCTCTGCTTTTGAATATGCTGTCTAGGTTTTTCATAGCTTTTTTTTTTCCCAAGGAGCAAGCATCTTCTAATTTCATGGCAGTAGTCACCATCCACCATGATTTTGGAGCTCAAGAAAATAAAATCTGTCACTGCTTCCATTTTTTCTCCCTTTTATTCGCCATGAAGTGATGAGACAAGATGCCATTGTCTTTCTTATGTTTTTGAATGTTGTGTTTCAAGCTAGCTTTCACACTCTTCTGTTCCACCCTCATCAAGAGACTCTGTAGTTCCTCATCACTTGCTGCCATTAGAGTGATGTCATCTGCATGTCTGAGATTATTGATATTTGTCCTGGCAATCTTAATTCCAGTTTATTATTCATTCAGCTCAGTATTTCACATGATGTGCTCTGCCTGGAAGTTAAATAAACAGGGCGACGATACACAGCCTTGTCGTACTCCTTTCCCAATTTTGAGCCAGTCAGTTGTCCATTGTCTGGTTCTAAATATTGCTTCTTGACTGGTATGCAGGTTTCTTCGGAGACAGATAAGGTAGCCTGGTTCCATCTCTAAGAATTTTGCATAGTTGATTGTGATCCACACAAAAGTCAGTGATGCAGAAATAGATGTTTTTTTCTGGAATTCCCTTGCTTTCTCCATGATCCAATCAATGTTGGCAATTTGATCTCTGGTTCTTTTGCCTTTTTTAAACCCATCTTAAAAAAGGAAGCTCTTGGTTCACATATTTCTAAAGCCTAGCTTGAAGGATTTTAAGCATTAGCTTGCTAGTATGGGAAATGAGCACAATTGTATGGTAGTTTGAACATTCTTTGGCATTCCCCTTCTTTGGGATTGAAATGAAAACTGACCTTTTCCAGTCCCGTGGCCAATGTTGTTTTTTCCAAATTTGCTGACGTATTGAGTGTAGCACTTTAACACATCACATTTTAGGATTTTAAATAGCTCAGCTGGAATTCCATCAACTCCACTAGCTTTGTTTGTAGGAATGCTTTCTATGGCCCACCTGACTTCACACTCCAGCATATCTGGCTCTAGGAGAGTGATCACACCATTGTGGTTATCTGGGTCATTAAGACCTTTATGGTATTGTTCTTCTGTATATTCTTGCCACTTCTTCTGAATCTCTTCTGCTTCTGTTAGGTCCTTGCAGCTTCTGTCCTTTATTGTGCTTGAAATGTCCTTCATATTTGCTTGAAATGTTCCCTTGATATCTCCAATTTTCTTGATCCTTGCTGTTCTTTGAAACCCTGCATTCAGTTGAATGTATCTTTCCCTTTCTCCTTTGCATTTCACTTCTCTTCTTTCTTCAGCTATTTTTAAGACCTCGTCAGACAACTACTTTGCCTTCTTGCATTTCTTTTTCTTTGGGATGTTTTTGGTCACTGCCTCCTGTACAGTGTTACTAACCTCTGTCCATAGTTCTTCAGGCATTCTGTCTACCAGATCTAATCCCTTGAATCTGTCATCTTCACTGTATAATCACAAGGGATTTGATTTAGGTCATGCCTAAATGGTCTCATGGTTTTCCCTTCCTTTTTAATTTAAGCCTGAATTTTGCAATAAGGAGCTCTTGATCTGAGCCACAGTAGCTCCAGGTCTTGTTTGTAGTAGTCCAGGTCTGACTGTATAGAGCTTATCTATCTTTGGCTTCAAAGAATATAAGCAGTCTTTTTTTGGTATTGACCATGTGGTGATATCCAAGTATAGAGTTGTCTCTTGGCTTGTTGGAAAAGGGTGTTTGCTATGACCAATGTGTTCTTTTGACAGAACTCTGTTAGCCTTGACCCTGATTCATTTTGTACTCCCAGGTCAAACTTGCCTATTATTCCAGGTATCTCTTGACTTCCTACTTTTGCATTCCAACCCCCTGTGATGAAAAGGACATCTTTTTTTTTTTTGGTGTCAGTTCTAGAAAGCGTTGTAGGTAGATCTTCATAGAACTGGTCAACTTCAACATCTTCAGCATCAGTGGATGGGAAATAGACTTGAATTACTGTGATACTGGATGGTTTGCCTTGGAAATGAAGTGAGACCATTCTGTCATTTTTGAGATTGTACCCAAATACTGCATTTTGGACTGTTTTTGATTATGAGGGTTACTCCGTTTCTTCTAAGAGATTCTTGCCCACAGATTTAAATATATGTTCACCTCAATTAAATTCTCCAATTCCTGTTCATTTTTGTTCACTGATTCCTAGAATGTTGATGTCCAGTCTTCCATCTCTTGCTTGATCACATCCAATTTACCTTGATTTATGGACCTAACATTCCAGGTTCCTATGCAATATTGTTCTTTACAGCATCGGACTTTACTTCCATCACCAGTCACATCTACAACCAGGTGTAGTTTTTGCTTTGGCTCTGTCTTTTCATTGTTTCTGGAGCTACTTCTACACTCTTCTCTGGTAGCATATTGGGCGCCTACCGACATGGGGAGTTCATCTTTCAGTGTCACATCAGTATTGTTCTTTAAAGCATGGGACTTTACTTTCACCACCAGACATATCCATAGCTGAGCGTCATTTCCATTTGGCACAACCACTTCATTTTTTTAGAGCTGTTAGTAATTGCCCTGTCCCTGCTCTTCCCCAGTAGCATATTGGACACCTTCTGACCTGAGGTGCTTATCTCCCAGTACTGTATCTTTTTCCCTTTTCATACTGTTTTTGGGGTTCTCTAGGCAAGGAAGCTGGAGTGAATTGCCATTTCCTTCTCCAGTGGACCATGTTTATTAGAACTCTTCACTGTGACCAGTCTATCTTGAGTGGCCCTGCACAGCATGGCTCATAGCTTCAAGTTACATAAACCCCTTTGCCCCAGCAAAGCTGTGATCCATGAAGAGGTATTAGCTCTGAGGAAGATCCAAATAAATATTTCAGTGAGATACTGCTACACAGCCATTTAGAAGAGCTATTATCAAGAAAATGGACAATACCAGGAGTTATTAAGGATTTGGAGAAACTGGAACTGTCACATGTTGAAATGGGAATGTAAAATGGTATTGACATTTTAGAAGACTGTTTGGTAGTTTCTTAATAAATTAAACACAAACTTACCATATTACCCATAAGTTCCTGTCCTCTCAATTCCAATATCTACCCAAAGTGAAAACTTTTGTCCATTCAAAGACCTGAATGTAAATATTCATAACTGTGTTCTTCATAATAGCCCAAAAATATAATCACAAAGTGTCCATCAGCTTGTGAATTCGTAAACACAGTGTGTATGTTCACACAAAGCCATATTTTGTCGGAATAAAAAGAAATGATTTGCTGATACATGCTACAACACAAATGGACCTCAAATCATTGCACTAAGTGAAAGAAGCCAGACACATATTGTTCACGTGAAATTTCTAGAAAGTTTTGTTCATGTGAAATTTCTAGATAAGGCTAAACTATAAAGAAAGAACAGTAATTGCCTGGGCTTAAGGGTGATTGCAAAGAATGTCTGTAAATCGGCCCAAAGGACAATTATGGTTTGATGAAAACGTTCAAAAACAAGGTTGTGGTGTTGACAGCAGAACTGTTTACATTTACTAAAAAATTATTAAATTGTGCACTTACAGTTCTTGAATATTGGTAGTATGCAAATTACATCTCAATAAATCTGTTTAAAATTCAAGTAGATTTTCAACAAAGGGCAATACATCAGTATTCACATGCATGGTCAGAGTATTTGAAATACAATTTTAATTCACCCCAGAGTTATGGTACCTAAGGAGATTTTGCTTTGCAATGCGTTGTTAAAAATAATTTTTTTATTCCCTTCTTTACAATGAGAGTTGAAAACCTACATCAATAATTAAAAGATGTAGCGTTTTTTTATATTTTGACAAATAAGTATGTGATTGAATATTTAAAATAGCTCATTAAAGCTAGTTAATCAAGTATTTTTTACATGACATCACTATCTGTGATGTTAAAAATGAATTACTTTTTTTAAAATGAAGTAACCAGTTGATTGAGTCAAATACACAAAACCTTAATATTTTCCCAGAAAATTCCTTTCTTCATGCTATATTAGTATTTTAAGATAATGATAAATGCAAATAAAATATAGTACTAAATTATTTTCCATAATCTCACCAGAAGAGCATTTTGTTTCAATTTTAGTTGTAGTACAATGCCCACAACATAAAATTTTCCCTCTTAGCATTTTTATACCTGTGTTATTCAGTGATATCAAGTATATTCATGGTATTATGCTACCATCAGCAACATCCATTCATAGAATTTGTTCATCATGCAAAACTGGAAGTCTGTACCTTTTAAACAATAGCTGTCAATTTCCACCTCCTCCAGCCCCAGTAACCACCATTCTATTTTCTATTTCCATGGATTTGATTGCTCTAGTTATCTCATATAAGTCAGATCATACAGTATTAGTCTTTTTGTGACTGGCTTATTTCACTTAGTATAATGTCTTCAGGGTTCCTCTATGTTGTAGCAAATGTCAGAATTTTATTCCTTTTAAAGACTGAATACTATTCCATTGTATGTGTTTACCACATTTTCTTTACCCATTGGTTTGTCTATAGACGCTTGGTTGTTTGTACCTTTTGGTTAGTGTGAATAATGCTGCTGTGAACATGGGTATACCAGTATCTCTTCAAGTCTCTGCTTTCAGTTCTTTTGGGTATATACCCAGAAGTGGAATTACCGAATCATATGGTAGTTCTATTCTTAATGTTTTGAGGAGCTACCATAATATTCTCCATAGTGGCTACAGCACTCCGTATTCCCATCATCAGTGCACAAGAATTCCAATTTGCCTAAACCCTCACTAATACTGGTCACTTTCTCCTTCATTTATTAAAATAGTAACCACCCTTAATGTGTATTAGGTACCTTAGAACACAGCATTCCCAATCCATTTCAGTATTACTATACCTGACTGATAGTAAACTATTGCTAATCAAACTTTATGAACTTAACCTAATAGAATATAACTAAAAGATTCAGTTGTCACATTCAGAGTAGTGTGTTAGGTCCTTGCTGTGTCCCTGTGGGATATGCTATGCACCAACTTGGAAACAGTATATTGGAGCAATACTTCACCTGGAAAAAAACCTGAACTCTAAATGGAATCAACCTGAAAGACTTTTTGAAACCAAAGTAAAATAAAATCGAAAAAGTATTCAATGTTTTAACCACAGACTATTTCTAATCCCATAAACAAACAAAGCAGACCAAGTCAGAACCAAATCCACAAAACTCATAAAATCTTTCTTTAAAAAGTGAGGCATTTGATACACTTTTTGAAATAAATAAGAATTTAAGTAATATTTCATTCAAGTCAAGTATCTGAATGATAGTGATGTTGGCACTCTGAATTCCAGCTGTAAACCTTCCTATATCTCATCCTGTTCAAGTTTAGATATTAATACATTAATTAGTTTGCTTTCAGTTTTTTGTTTATTATGGTACATTTGCATGGAATATTAGGGATTCTTGGCAAAGATTCATCTTTGTTAGCTAGTTTCCCCATATCGTTTCAACTGATCTTTGTCCCCTTTAGCAATATCTTCTCACGTAAATTTAACTTTGAGAGTTCTGTTCTTTGTTTCCTGGTGTTCTGTTTCTTTAAAATTTCTACCTTTTTCTTTTTTCTTGTCAAAATAGAGGTACTTATTTTGGGGTGTCAGGCAACAGATTCATACAAATGCATGTTGCTGACAACTGTCCTACCAACTTATGGTCTAACAAAAACTTAGCAATAAGACCAATCCTGATGCCTGATTAACAGGTCTCTCCCTAGTGCACAAGGCAACCATCAGCAGCAGACCCACTTCTCCCAGGAGAGTGTAAACATGACAGTAAACAGTCTACATCAAAGACATTTCAGTTCTGCAACAAGCCTTTCTGCTTCGGGTAAGTGAGATACACCCAAACAAAACATTAATCAGAAGACCCATTTCATGTCCCTTGGGGAATCAAAGCTACAGCAGACTAATCCTGCTCTCTAACTGTGATTTTGAACATTAAAAGAGTTCCTTTAAGGAAATGTAAAGGCTGAGAAAAGCAACACAAATGGAACAGGGATTTCATGATAATATAAAGTCTTGCTGTGAGTAAACATGAGAACATTGTAAAAATTTAGCTCTTTTAATTAGGCTCATCAACTCAGACTATATTTGAGGCCGTCTCTGACAGGTCTCCGGAGAAGGCAATGGCAAGCCACTCCAAGTACTCTTGCCTGGAAAATCCCATGGATGGAGGAGCCTGGTAGGCTGCAGTCCGTGGGGTCACTAGGGGTCGGACACGACTGAGCGACTTCACTTTCACTTTTCACTTTCACACATTGGAGAAGGAAATGGCAATCCACTCCAGTGTTCTTGCCTGGAGAATCCCAGGGACGGGGGAGCCTGGTGGGCTTCCGTCTATGGGGTCACACAGAGTCGGACACGACTGAAGTGACTTAGCAGCAGTTGACAGGTCTCAGTTAACAACGAGTTGAGAATAGTAGAGAATATGGCATTTACATTGTTCCCAATAAGGACCCTATGGCCTGTTTGAGTGAAGTAGTTTGTTTATTCATTTGTTATTTCCTGCTATAATATAGAATTTAAAAACAAGAATCAGCAGTAAAGTGTGAAAGTAAGACATGCAGAAGTAATATTTGCTTTCCAGGCATGTGGAGAGGGCTAATGTGGAATTTTCCAGCTCTCCACTTATGTTCGGAAATGTGGATTTTGAGTGTGTTGATGGAGGCCACCTAAAATTAGTGCTTGATCTTTGGTCTGTCATCCTAAGTTGTATTCTAGTGAAAAACAAAGGCGTCCATCCGTCCTGTATCCTACCCTTTGTTCTTCTCTTCTACTATTATCCCTCAATCTGTAAATGATAATACGCAAGATAGGTCCCAAGATGGGTAGAGGCTGTGAAGATTTTGGCAAGTTGTAATGATTTGGCCATGTGCTTTCCTGACTGTCATATATAAAACGTGAAAACAAGAGGGTAGCTTTTAGAGTAGCTATGCTTTTCCTTGACTGAATTAGAGGAGAAAACATTTCCTGCTGAGGTTTTGACAACCCAGGAAGAAGTTAAACCCTTAAATGCAAGTTCATTTGCTTGCTTTGCTTATGACAAGATGATACTCTTATCATAAATGTTAAAATTTTAACATTTGTGCTAAACTAGCACATAGGAGGTAGGTTGTTTTTTTAAAGAGAGATGCTGAAGCTTCAATACTTTGGCCACCTGATGCGAAGAACTGACTCACTGGAAAAGACCCTGGTGCTGGGAAGGATTGAAGACAAGAAGAGAAGGGGATGACAGAGGATGAGGTAGTTGGATGGCATCACCGACTGGATGGACATGAGTTTGAGCAAGCTCCAGGAGTTGGTGATGGACAGGGAAGCCTGGTGTGCTGCAGTCCAAGGGGTCACAAAGAGTCGGACATGACTGAGTGACTGAAGTGAACTATTATTTCCTCACTGTTTTTGTAATTTGAAAATGAATGAACATACTTTAAATCTTAAAACAGATGAAGTCTGAGGTTGACTAGATATGGCTGTTCATTGTTCACTCACTCAGTCGTGTCCAGTTCTTTGTGATCCGATGAACTGCAGCAGGCTAGGCTTCCTGGAACTTGCTCAGATCATGTCCACTGAGTCAATGATATCATCCAACCATCTCATCCTCTGTCACTCGCTTCTCTTCCTGCCCTCAATCTTTCCGAGTATAAGGATCTTTTCCAATGAGTTCGCTCTTTGCATCAGGTGGCCAGAGTATTCGAGCTTCAGCATCAGTCCTTCCAATAAATATTCAAGGTTGATTTCCTTTAGGACTGACTGGTTTGATCTCCTTGCTGTTCAAGGGACTCTCAGGAGTCTTCTCCAGCACCATAATTTGAAAGCTTCCGTTCTTTGACTCTCAGCCTTCTTTATGGTCCAACTCTCTTATCCATCCATGACTACTGGAAAAACCATAGCTATTACTATATGGACCTTTGTCAGCAAAGTGATGTCTCTGCTTTTTAATACACTGTCTAGATTTGTCATAGCTTTACTTCCAAGGAACAAGTATCTTTTAATTTCATGGCTGCACTGCAGATGGTGATTGCAGCCATGAAATTAAAAGACTTTTACTCCTTGGAAGGAAAGTTATGACCAACCTAGATAGCATATTAAAAGCAGAGACAGTACTTTGCCAACAAAGGTTCATCTAGTCAGGGCTATGGTTTTTCCAGTGATCATGTATGGATGTGAGAGTTGGACTGTGAAGAAAGCTGAGCACTGAAGAATTGATGCTTTTGAACTGTGGTGTTGGAGAAGACTCTTGAGAGTCCCTTGGACTGCAAGGAGCTCCAACCAGTCCATCCTAACGGAGATCAGTCCTGGGTGTTCATTGGAAGGACTGATGCTGAAGCTGAAACTTTGGCCACCTCATGTGAAGAGTTGACTCATTGGAAAAGACCCTGATGCTGGGAGGGACTGGGGGCAGGAGGAGAAAGGGACGACAGAGAATGAGATGGCTGGATGGCATCACCAACTCGATGTGTATGAGTTTGGGTGAACTCCGGTAGTTGGTGATGGACAGGGAAGACTGGCGTGCTGTGATTCATGGGGTCGCAAAGAGTTGGACATGACTGAGCGACTGAAATGAACTGAACTCTGCATAGACTTGTAAGCAGTGAATTATTTTTAGAAATCATGCATTCATAGAAACATAATGACATGTGTCCTATAAAGACCATGAAGTATCTCTTACAAAGTTAATGAATGTCTTTTCTTAAAAGCCAAAATCAAAACAGAAGTCTTTCTAGGGAGGTGAATCTTAATCTTAGTAATTATATAATCTTCCTTTTGAGGTATTAATATTTTCATAAAGAAGTTACTCTTTTCATCTCATAGTAGTGTCTTTTACTTAGGACATTCTTGAACACCCTAGAGGCCTTCTCTTCCAACCAAAGAAGTAATTAAGAAACATTTGTCTCTTTGTTTGTCTATTTTGTTGTGATGAGGAGCAATTTCATGGAAATGGGAGAAAAAAATAATCTCTTCAATTTTTCCTTACCAAGGAAATAGACAGGCCCAGACTTAGTGAACAACTTTCATGCTATGAGTTCTATAAATATTAAATATATTATAAAAATATGCATAGATGTATTAACATCTTTATTGCATTCTTAATAGTGAATGATTGTACAATATTTTTCATAACATTTTTTTAATCTTTAATATAGAAGGAGATTGATTACTGAGGTCTGTGGTATGACATTTTTCTTTTATTAATAGTGCAAATCTCCAAAAAATGCACATTTTATTAATTTTTTTACTAGCTTTTTGCAGAAAACAATGATTCCATTATATTCAGAGCTAGTGAGATACTCATTGTAATATAATGGTCAAGTTTATGTTTCATCCTAAACATTTTTGGTGACTATTTTTAAATAACTCAAAACAGAAACAGGAGAAGATATAAAGAGTTTGTTAATAAGCTTTTAAAGAAACATAGAGTAACCTGCATTTCTTAATCTTGAAAGTAAATATCTAAGGGACATTTAATGTCTTTTCACTGTTCTAAAACAACTTAAAAAATGTTTCCAGTCTATGAAATACAAGTGAGCTAAATAAATTTTGTCACTGAGTCAGGTTAATACAAATGATTCATTTAGCAACTATACACAGATAATCTTAAAATGGCTCAGAGGACTATGAAATGACGTAAGATTACTATTTACACTGAAAACAGAAGGTGGGACACTAAGTTTACTGTAGTAGTATGGAAAATTGCACAGGATAAATTATTTAAGATTTCACTTTGTAGAAAAAAAAGGAGAGTATCTGTAAGGGAAAAAAAGAATGTCTCATTTTTGTTAAAATCCTTGATTAAAAAATCAGACAATAGTTATTTATATCATTAACTATTCTTATTGTTATAGAGATAAAAATATCCATTACAGTATTGGACATGTTATATTGATATGTCCACAGGTCTAGGAAATGCTTCATAGACAGCAGTCCATATACTCCCTGAGGGGAAAGCAGAAAAGAAAAAAAAAAACTATAAATAAAATGTGGTATCCAGTGTTGCTAGCTCTCAGGAAATTGTGTACATTCACCTTTCCTCTAATATTATCTAATATGTTTCTTTACATCTTATAGGAGAAGACAGAGAGTAACATAGTTGGAGGAATTAATTTTCTTTAAGATAAAATCCAAAGAATTTCTACCTAACCATTTCAATATTTTAATATATTTATTGAGCAACTCAATTTCTTTACATTGCCTCTTCTAAGCCACATAAGAAGAAATAATAGGACAGGATGAACAATCTTGAATTCAGGAGTATTAGAGATAAATTATAAAATATATTGGTCTTGGCATATGCCTATAGTATTGATGGGAGTATATATTAATATAATTTTTAACTGGGGAAATATGAAAATATACTCTCTAGAAAGGTCACATTTTTGAAATGATAATTTCACTGGAAAAAATAATTTCTAAAGATATATAAGTCTGTGCTATAGTTGACAACATTTTTTAGTAGCCAAACAAAAAATAAAGTCTCCCAAATATTCAGCAATGGTGAAATGGCTTTTTAAATTATGGTGTTTCTATCTGATAATGTTATACATAACTTAAAATTATCTTTCAAAAAAAGATTAGATATGTTGAATAATATTTATAGAGCAATAAAAGTTGAAACACTAAACACAAAATTAAACAGTAGGGTATAATTATAAATTTATAAAAGTATAGTTTGAAGTAGCTAAATCTGTAGGGTGGGATTTGGGCTTTTGTTTCTTCTTAATATGTTTCTAGAGTTTGGCAATGAATATGTATTAGTTTCTGGTCAGAAAAAAACACTTATTTAAAAATATTTCCTCCATCAAGTGGAATAATAAGCAAGTAATCTCACATGATGGCCCAGTGGTAAAGAATACACCTGGAGACACAAGAGAAACGAGTTCGGTTTCTGGGTTGGGAGGATCCCCTAAAGTAGGAAATGGCAACCCACGCTAGTATTCTAGTATCCTGGAAAATTTCATGGACAGAGGAGCCTAGAGGGCTATAGTCCATGGGGCTGGAAAGAGTTGGACACTACTGAGCATGCATGTATTTTCCCTTCCTTCTCAAATCTCACCTGTGATAACATAAATATCATTGCAAGTAAGGAACTCTGAAAATCTTTTAAGATCTGGTTATGAACTATAGGCATGCCACATCAGATTGGAGGCAACCACAGGATTTCTGGATGTGGACAGATATGAAAGAGGGTAGGCAAAAATCAGAAACCAAATACCAAAACAACAACATCAATACCCATACATTATTAAAAACTTCCATTAAAAATGAATTTAAAAATAATGAACGTCCAACCTAGAGAGGCGAAACAAAATGCCTTCAAAGGAAATATTGAAAACTCTTCTCAGTTGAACAGAAGGCAAAAGTAAAAAGAAGCAGGAAAAGAACGGTATATAAAAAACACAAAATATAGTGATAGTCATAACAAATATGTCCAATGGTATGGTGCTGCTGCTGCTGCTGCTGCCAAGTCACTTCAGTTGTGTCCAACTCTGTGTGACCTCATGGGTGGCAGCCCACCAGGCTCCTCCGTCCACAGGATTCTCCAGGCAAGAATACTGGAGTGGGTTGCCATTTCCTTCTCCAATGCATGCATGCATGCTAAGTCGCTTCAGTCGTGTCTGACTCTGTGCGACCCTATGGACAGCAGCCCACCAGGCTGCTCTGTCCACAGGATTCTTCAGGCAAGAATACTGGAGTGGGTTGCCATTTCCTTCTCCTAATGGTATGCTAAAATATGTTTAACAGCTGTTTTCTTTGGAAGAATAAAAGGCCCTAGTTTGTAGAATTTGTGAATTTCTGTGGTGTAAATAATTCTACCATGTTGCCATGGCCTATTCCCAGTACTAATGTGATGTCACCGAAAGCAGAAATGTGCACAGTCAGGTTTTGTTCTGTGGTACAGGCTAGATCCTGAAACCATTGAGTATATATGAGTAAACCACAGTGCAGTAAAAAAGAAATGGGAATGGAAAAAATTTTCTGGTTCAAAGGTAAAAAATGTTACCAGCTATCTGCTTCCAATTATTCTTCATACACAAGATTTGAAAAGTAACAGCTAATATATACCATAATATACTAATCAGAAAAAAATAGACAACATATGCACTGAGATTGAAAAAAAAAAGATATCAGGAAAAAAATACTCAAATTTTACTGCAAAATACACCAAGGTATAAAGGCATTAATAGAAAAAAATAAATAGGACATCGCATAATAAAAGAAACAGTTCCCAGTGTCACACGTGTGTATGTTCCTGGGTTTTTTGTCTCGTCACAACAAAGATTTGGAGTGACGGACATTAAAGCCCCCTCGGTGTGTCACAGCTCTTGCTTGGGTCTTGGACATACCGTGTTATAGCTCTCCGGTCTCCAATGGACCATGTTATAGCTCTTAGACAAATCAGTGTTACAGCTCAGTGTTACAGCTCTATTTTATTTAGAAGATAGCAGGAAAATCCATCTTCAGGTGTGAGGGCACGTCGATCTAAAGACGCGAAGAGAAGAGCGCCCCAGTGCACAGGAGAGCGAGAGAGAGCTAGCTTTGGCTCCACTTTTTGTATGCTTTTTTTCCACCTGGGCCTGCCCTATGTAAATTGGGCCAGCCAGGAGTGTTGCTTGATTTACCTGAGGTCCTCACTCCAGTCCTCGGACCTTCCTTTGTTCTATTTTCGCGGGCTTTTCCCTCCCTTGTCTTTTGGCCACCGCCATTTTGGACTCCTTTTCCCTAGTCTACCAGGACATCAATATCACAAGTTTGTACACATCTAATAATACTGCCTCAAAAAGTACAAAGTCAATTCTATTGAAACTAAAAGGAGAGTTTTAACACATTTCTATCAGAAACTTATAAATCAAGTATATAAACAGCATCAGTGAGTTTAAACTAATAATTTTTTATTGACTCAATAGGACACAAAAGCATTTTGAAGCTCACATAAAATATTTACAAATTTCACCAAGTAATAGCTCAGAAAAAAGAAGTCTTAGCATATTTCAAAGAGTAAATAATATACAGAACATATTTATCACAATTTAATTAAATTTGGAATCCACAATTCAAAGGTGGTAGCATTTTTATGTTTAAAAATTAAAAGTGATCTTCTAAAAAGCAATGAACTAAAGAGGAAACCATGATAAAGTTACATATTTTAAACTTGGCAACAATAAAATATTTACAAATCAAAACTCGTGGGAAGCGTCTATTAAAGTTTATTTAAAAGAATTCCAATATAGGGAAATACTTATTGGAAATAAAAGAAGTTTGGTAAAGGTGGAAAAGTATAGTGAGAAAAAGTAAGGATTAGAAAAATGCTTTAAAGAGAAATTGACACTTGAGCTGCATTTTGAAGGATAAATAGAAATTTGTCAGGATAATTTTGGGGAGGACAGCATTTGAAGTGAAGGGAGCAACATAAGTAGTCAGCAAAATATTAAGGAACATGATGTGTTTGGGGAAGCACAAGTAATCTGGTATTATGAGACGTTGTATCAGGGGATAAAATTGGAAAATAAGTGGTGATCATGTTGTCTAACCTAAGTTTATGTGTCTAACATACAGTAAGGCCAAGCAAACTGAAACATTGGCGTTTGGAGCAAAGAAAGGTTTATTGCAGGGCCTAGCAAGGAAAGCATGTGACTAGTGCTCAAAATACTCAAACTCCCTGATGGTTTTTAAGGGAGATTGTTTATTTATTTATTTAAGGAAGATTTTTGAAAGGGAGAAGTTGGGGTTAGGGCTGCAGGGAGGACAGTGTTCCAGGGACCTTGTGCTTAGCCTGAAGTTATCATCCTGCCTCCTGGGTGGGGGCCTTAGTTCCTTTAGAAGAACTCAGAGATATATATTATGTATATTCCTTGAGGGGGAACTAGGGCTCTGCTTTATTGCTAAAATATTGTTTCTTAACTACATTTCCTTTGTTTCTGTATTCCTTCACCTCCCTAAGCAGTAACCTTTTGAATCTACCCTTTGCAATTCAGAGAGAAGGTTTAAGAGACTTCAGCCTCTTTCTTGCAAACAATAGATGGGGAACATGGGAGATGGGCATGTTAAGGAGGTGACCAGTGATCAAGAATGAGACTATTGAAATTATCCGGATATGATATTGTTGCAGGAAAGGGGACCCCTTCCAGGGCCTGAAACTGGGCTCTTGTCTAACACTCGGAAATGAATTGTCCGAGGAGACACATGTGCTGACAAAGCAAGAGATTTTACTGAGAAAGGGCACACTGAGGTGGAGAGCAGTAGGGTAAGGGAACCCAGGAGAACAGCTCTGCTGCGTGGCTCGCAGTCTCGGGTTTTATGGGGATGGGTTTAGTTTCCGGGTGGTCTTTGGCCAATCATTCTAATTCAGAGTCTTTCCTGGTGGCACATGCATCACTCAGCCAAGATGATGCTAGCGAGAAGGATTCTGGGAAGTGGACGGACACCTGGTGTCTCCTTTCGACCTTTCCCGAACTCTTCTGGTTGTTGGAGACTTATTAGTTCCATGTTCCTTACCAGGACCTCCTGTTGTAAAACAACTTATGCAAATGGTTACTATGGTGCCTGGCCAGGGTGGAAGGTTTCAATCAGTGTGCTTCCCCTAACAATATAGTATGTCCTGCATTAGAAGAGAGACAGTCGAATTAGAGAAAGGACATATTTGAAAGTCAGAGAGAAATGACAGTGAATGAGAACATCACAGTTGATTAAATATGGAAAGTAGATGAGAAGAAAGGGCCTGGAATTAATGTTTGGTCTCTGTCTTGGGTGGTTCGTTAAATGATAGATTAGTCTTCTCAGGTTCCCCTAAAAAAATACCATACACAGGATGATTTAAACAACAGAAATTTATTTCACACATCTGGAGGCTGGGAAGTCCAAGAGCAAGGTGCCAGCAAAGTAGGATTCTTTCTGAGGTCTCTTCTCTTGGCTTGTCGGTGGCTGCTGCATGCTCACATGACATTTTCTTTTGTTTACCTGAAGGAGAGAAAGAGAGCAAACTCCCTGGAGTCTCTTTTAAAGGCGTTAAACCCACCACCAGGGCCACACCCTTATGACCTCATCTAACCCTAATTATCTCCCAAAGGCTCCACTTCCAAATACCATCACTTTGGAGTTAGAGGTTCAGCATATGAATTTTTAGGACACAATTCACTCCTTGGCCGATGTTAATATGAAAATATGAAGAGAAATAAAGGAGAAAGACAATTTGCTCAGGAGGAATAATGGGTAAGGCTAAAGAGTATCAGTTTAGTTTTGGATATGATGGTGTTTAATTTTGAGTGCCTTTAGGATATGCAGGTGAAGATTTCTGGCAGACAGCTGATTATGTAACTAGAATTTTCAGAAAGCGATCGGGAGTGAGGGGTGAGATGTGATTTGGAAGTATTTATTTATTGCTTGTATACATATAAAGGAACAAGTGTGATAGAAAGAGGGCCACAGATGGATCCCATGGGAACACTGAGACATGTCCCATATATGGAGAGAGAGTGAAGAGACTGGGAAGAGGCTGAGGAATGGGAAGAGAAACAAATCTGTGTTGTCATAGAAACAAAAAATGTGATTGTTATCAGCCATAGAATGTTCAAATAAAGATTTTATTAATCTGATTTGGGCATGAGAATGTTATTGGGGAATTATTCCTAGGACAGTACCTCCATCTTAAATTAACTTTCATTGATTTAGTTATGCCCATCTCTTGCTCCAGGCTTCCTAGGTGGTGCTCGTGGTAAAGAACCCACCTGCCAATGCAGGAGGCATAAGACTCATGGGTTAGATCCCTGTTTGGAAAGATCCCTTGGAGGAGGGCATGGCAACCTGCTCCAGTATTCTTGCCTGGAGAATCCCATGGACGGAGGAGCCTGGTGGGCTACAGTCCATGGGGTCACAAAGAGTCAGACACAATTGAAACGACTTAGTACACACATGCATCCTTTTTTCCACTGTGCCTAAGCATGACCCAGAATAGTCTGCCTGCTACACTAGTTCTGATAGTGCAGAGAAGGGCCTTGTTTGCTCTTAATGGTTAGCCCAGATAGTAGAATCCCATGCTAAATCAGTACCTTTTCAGATGCCCTCTGTGACCTGAGGTTGATTTTCTCTAATCCAGACCACTTTTTTGAACAAACCTCCAATGACCTTCTGCTTACTGCCCCCTTTTCTCTGATTCCCCAATGCTGTCCCTTGTGCATCTTATCCTACTGCTTCTAGAAGGAGATCCCTGCTCCTTTCTGGATGCTTTGTATGTTTGATACATTCTGTTTCATGACCTGCTCCTTCATTCCTCTGTTCCCTATCACTTTTGGAGAGTATTCTTTCAGCAGAGCCTCCTGATTCCTTAGAATTGCTTTTATAAGGCAGTTACTGCTGGTGTTTGCAAGTTCATCCTTACTTTTTTTCAAAACCAAAAGGAAAAAAAAAGAAGGTAAAGGAATTGGCTTCAGCTCAGAGGAAGCATTCTGGGAAGAGAGCGCAGGCGGTCCTGTGATTCTGCATCTTAAACAGGGGCCTTTCCTCATGATGAGAATTACCTTGGCCTGAGCTGAGCCTTCCCAAAGGACCCTTTCCACTTAAGCTTTTTATTAAAAAAGTAAATTGGGATTATTGTATTCCCTCACTTTACATTGGAAGTAAAATTTTTAAATTAATTGTGGCCTAAACTGATAGCAAACAGAGAGGTTCTGATAGCAGCCTGGCGGCCTCTTGTTTAGCCAGCAGAGATTTCAGTTATTGCTTCTGGGAATGGCTTGGCTGAGATATTTTTAATTTACATTTTTTCTTCCTTCTAATGAAGGATTGAATTATGACTTACGAGAAAATCCCCAGTGTCTTGGAGAGAGAGAGAGAGATGTTGACTAACTTCCTCTGACTTGATTGGAGTGCAGTTATTTATTTGAAGCTAGTTTTAAGTTACAGGGGTGGCCTTCTGAAGGATTTCTGCACATAGGGGAGCACCGTCCAGAAAATGTCGTTGGCTCCCCTCAGGAGCCCACTATGGTCTGACTTCAGCACAGTGGGCAGTGTTGTAAAAGATCAGAAGGACGTCTCTGTACCAGTTATTTACACTCCTGGAATGTCCATCCCGATTGGACCAGTCAACCAGGGTTCAAAGTCAGAAACAGCTCTGGCCCCTCTGAACCTGCCTATGCCTTAGCAAGTAGGGAATTCCAAATGGCAGCCTCTCCATATAGCCACCACCTGCTAAGGAACAATCCCTACCAGACAGAACAGATTTGTAAATGGTAATCTCCGCTGTAACATTGCTCTCTGCCTGCTACATAGTGGGAATGGTAAAAATGTGGATGTTGCAAAACATAATTACTGGCCTGGAAATGTTCCTTCTGTGGCAGATGGTACGATCAAGAGCAGAGACAGACATGTCCTTCCGCAAACCAAGGGTAATGGTTACACAATAGGTAACAGCCACTAGAGGAGGCAGCTTTAGTAAAACTCAGTTATGTGTATTAAAATAACTTCTTTGAATGCGAACAGCTCAAGGAAAAATCTCTTTTGAGGACACCGGTCTTGAGTTCCACTACAAGCATGGGATACCCAGTTTACACTTCAAGAACAGAATGGGTGTGTCAGGTTTGCCTGTGTTCTAAGGTAATGCATTCTAGATGTTTCCATATTTCAGGGAAAGAATTTAAGAAGAGAGAAAGCAACACCAAACTGAGAACAGAACTCAAGCATAATGACCTTGGAAAAGCTTTTAGTCTGTGCCTCCAGTTTTCTGAAAGCAGCTTTCAACTGCAAAAATATTTTTTGAAGTTGCCGATTAGAGAAATCTGTCCTGAAGCTTATTTCAGTTTCCTTCTTGCTGCAGTGCCAAGCAGTATATGGCATCTCATGATGCATGTTCCTTTGTTTAGCCCACCTTATATAGAACTGCTGCGCTCCCAGCCCTTACTGCAAAGATAGAGCATTTTCCTAAGGATTGGATGAGACACGCTGCAGATTCAGTTAATGCATTTTTTCTAAATGCAAGAATTTTTTTTTTTTCCCAAGCACTGAGCCAAGTAACACATGGAAAAGAGCCTTTAATGTTTTGTAGAAAACAGTCCCCATTTGGTAATGTACACTGCAAGTTGAAAGATGGCATCCTGGCTTTTCCAATCAGTTCTAAAAGACTCACTATTTCCTATTTATTGTTTCTGTTTGGCAGAGCTCAGATTCTTAAAAGCAAGAGGGAGATAATTTCCTAAAGAAATTGGATTTTCTTTCTGATAATTAAGGCCTTGAGAGTCCAATATTTAGAAGAGCTCCAACCAAAATAGGAAGATTAAAAAGAAACGTTTTATTTTTTGATGTCACCCAAGTTAAGCCTAAAAGACAATGGAAAGTAGTCTCTCTTCTCATATTGGTGCAGTCATCAAATTATTTAGATCACATGGTACATAAATAGTTTTGCTCTTAGCATTTCCTCTTTGTTTCAGCTGGACATATGGGTAGACAGTAACTACCCATGAGAACTACCATGGGTTTCTCAACATTATAAACTCAACAGATGATTTGGCAACAACAAAAGAGTGTTGATAATCACTGTTCTGCACATCCAATGACTAAGTATAAAACCACTGAGAAGGACAGTTATCCTTGTTGTAGTCCTAAATGAAAGAGGTATGAATGAGAGCAGAGCCAAGGGAAATAGGTCCACCATACTCCAAATGGCCCACAAGAGATGCCTCCATGAAGATCAGGAAGAAATGATAAGCATGAAGCTGTGTCACACTGATGTCACTCAATGGTGGTTGTCAGTGTATATGGTTATGAGGATACCCATAGTAGTATTCAGGCTTTATGCCAATTCTTTAATGAATTGGGAGCCCTGTATTCTTACTTTATTTTGTTAAAAGTATTCAACTAAGGATTACCCTGTACAAAATAAATAATGTATTTCCACATCTTAAGAAGGGGTGAGATTTTAGGTAAGAAAGTACTCTTCTCAGGAGCACTCTTACTTCCTCAAATGTTGCATCTTTCCAATAACTGTAGGGGAAAACAAGTAGCAAAGTAATAAGCATATTTTTGTTTTAATATTCTTTCCTAATAATATTAAGATTCTTTGGACCATTTGTACATAAAGAACCGGAGAGGAAATGGCTGTCATTCATCCCGAAGCCTGAAGCATGGTCAGGATCACGTGTCATTTTTAAACAAAAAAGTGTAATGGGATGTGTGTAGCCCCTTCACCTGTTCTGTTCTGCTTCAGAGGTGGAAAACATGCTTTCCTCTCCATTCCTATAAATCTGCAGTGTAGACTTGAGAGCCTGCACTCTGATTCCTTTGGTTCCTTATAGTCTTTATTGTGTGTGCTGGGCTGTGCTTTTATATTATGAATGATGTTTTAAAGATTAAGACTCTGGACAACGTGCCATATCTTACTCATCATGACAGCCCCGGAAGCAGGGTAATTGGGAGTGGGGAGTCAGAGAGGGCTGAGTGAATTTTTGCCCATGGATGTGACTTCCTATGGATAAATGAGCATGAAAAAGCAGAAACACCTTTTCAAAATATAGTCGAAATACTGTTGTCAAACTACCAAGCTTAAATTTACACTGTGTAATATCTGTGACTGACCTACTGTCTAACTGCTTGCAAATGGTTTCTCCTCCAAGCAGAAGTAGGTAATGAGAATTTTATTCCAGCAATTCTCTATTTCAAACAGAATTCTGTAGGAGGTGCCGGTCTCTTTATACATTATTAAATCTCTCACTGAAGATTTTTTCCCCTGAAATCTGACCTAAGGTTTTCATTGGAAACTATTGAATTCTGAGTTGATTTGGAGTGCCTAGCAACTTAGATGAGCTGCATCAGTTTGAGTTAGATTTCGTGTTCCACGTACTAAAGTGTGTTTCCAGTGTCTGCCAGAAAAATCGGGGACCTTCCATCCTCTCCCAACCCCACCTCACTGTGCCATGGCTGTGCTTTGTTCAGCAGCATGAAATGGGTGCCCTGTTTCCAGCGGAAATGAGTACTGAGTAGGAAGCCCCCTCTTCCCTACTTCCCTGATTCCTGCCAGAAGATACATGATCCTAAAGAAGCTAGTCGTTTTTCTTCACTCCATCTCGTCCTTCTGTGTCCCAGCTTACACCTGCTCTACAAGGAATATGCTGCCAGTTACCTAAATGTGGTCAGAGAACTAAATAGGATCTTAATAAATGGGGGAAACAGATGGAGGCTAGAAGCTTTTGCAAAGTTAAAAGAATGGTGTGCTTAATAGACTAAATGCTTAATAGCAATAATAGCTGCCAAGTCACTACATAACTCACTAATATGCATGAACTGTAGCAGCAAGAAAGTGACTGCTTTCAGTCTCAAGGACTTTCCTAAAAATTCAAGGTTGTAAGAACCTAACCTAGAGAATAATTACTTGTCCAGACGTGATAACAGACTCTGGCAGAACAAAAATGACAGCTTGATTCACAGACAAATATAAGTCGGTCTTGGATGTCTGGCTTCCATTTTTCTGAGGAGAGATAGATGTCTTTAAAAAGCCTCAGCAGTGAACATCCTGTCAGTTTAAAAGGTCAGACACTGAAGTGTATCAGAAGAGATGATGCTGCACACACCATTGAGAGAAAAGAAATTGATTTCATTATCCTCGTTCATCTGTTATAGATTAATTCAGTTTCCAATATTGTGGCAATTAAGGCACTTTTGTATGCTGTCCTGACCTAGTTGAGGAACCAGGTAATAAACAGCAGTACCACTCAGGAGGGCAACTATGGCTGTTAAAAATCCTTAGAAACAAATGCCGTTTGGAACAGAGTTTGGAGTTTATGCATTCAACTGCAAGTGACTAAGAAAAAAAAAGAGCACAGATAAAAAACAACCCCCAGAAACATTTCCCTGTACGTCAGAAAGTAAATTTGCATTTGGGTAGCCGAGAGCCACACCAGGGCTTGAAAACAGTTCTGTAAGAGACATTTTGCTATTCATAGGGGACAGTATAGAAGTGACTGAGGGGGTAGAAAAATGCTGGAAGATTGGTACCGTCCCATGTCAGAGGGCTGATTTTCTGCCAGTCCAAACTTCTCAGCAATTTAAATGCCACATTTCGAAAGAGAATACAGCAGATCCTCCTAAACCAGCTCCTTCTGATTTTCTGTTTGCTCAATCACTCCAGCTTAAGACCCTCATCATCATATTAATCTGTAGGACCCCTTAAATTTCTCGCCAGTTTATATTCATACTGCTTCCAGCGAATTCACAATGTCTCCTTTATCTCTTCCTTTCTTTCCACTCCCCCTTACATGGTCCTCATAGAAGCCCTTGTTACTCCTTACTTGGACAACTGTTGCAGCTTTCTAACTGTCTCCTCACCCACCCTTTCCAAACGCTAGTGCAGTCTCCTCACAACTGACATATTAATCCTGCTAAAGTCTTTCTTTAATCAGGTCGACCTCTTGCTCTAAAGAGGCTTCCCAGTGACTACTGAATTAATACTAAGTTCTCACCCTAGCATTCCAGGCTCCTGAGGGAAAGCCTTAGCTGCTCGTTTGTGCCTGTCCCATTAGTCTTCCATGCCCCTTATACTCTGGTCAGTCTAGACTGAGTCAATCCTAAGCCACTTTTCCTGAGGAGCTCCATTTGTCTTTCTGCTCATTCTTTTCCTTCTTCTTGGGATGTCCTTTTCCCTTCCTTTAGCTCAGAATCCAACCCATTCTCCAAGGTCAGTCATGAAACGCTTCATAGAGCACTCCCTGACTTTCCTCTACTGAACATAATTTATCTCTGTTATTTATACCTCTCTTATGGCACAGATCATAACCCCATGGAACAGTTAAAAGATTGCAGGGGCTTAGAATAAGAAAATCTATTCTACTTTTGTCTCCTATGAATTGGGGCAAGACGTGTAACCTTTTAAAAATCTCAGTTTAGATAGTCAAATTCAACAAATATTTATTAAGAATCAACCCTATGCTTGAAATGTGTCAATGAACAAAGCAAATACATTCTGGGAGGAGAAGACAAGACCGTAGACATTTTAAAATGTACAAAGTAAGTAAATAACTGGTATGGCATGTTGTAAGATGATCGTTAGTATGATTTTTAAAAAGTAGAACACAGAAGCTGGGAGAGGCAGTTCAGTTCAGTTCAGTTCAGTCGCTCAGTCGTGTCCGATTCTCTGCGACCCCATGAATCACAGCACGCCAGGCCTCCCTGTCCATCACCAACTCCCGGAGTTCACTCAAACTCATGTCCACAGAGTCAGCGATGCCATCCAGCCATCTCATTCTCTGTCGTCCCTGTCTCCTTCCACCCCCAACCTTTCCCAGCATCAGAGTCTTTTCCAGTGAGTCAACTCGTCACATGAGGTGGCCAAAGTATCGCAGTTTCAGCTTCAGCATCAGTCCTTCCAATGAACACCCAGGATTGATCTTTATAATGGACTGGTTGGATCTCCTTGCAGTACAAGGGACTCTCAAGAGTCTTCTTTGGCACCACAGTTCAAAAGCATCAATTCTTCAGCGATCAGCTTTCTTCACTGTCCAACTCTCACATCCATACATGACCACGGGAAAAACCATAGCCTTGACTAGACGGACCTTGATTGGCAAAGTAATGTCTCTGCTTTTTAATATACTATCAAGTTTGGTCATAACTTTCCTTCCAAGGAGTAAGCGTCTTTTAATTTCATGGCTGCAATCAGCATCCGCAGTGATTTTGGAGCCCCCAAAAATAAAGTCTGACACTGTTTCCACTGTTTTTCCATCCATTTCCATGAAGTGATGGGACCAGATGCCATGATCTTTGTTTTCTGAATGTTGAGCTTCAAGCCAACCTTTTCACTCTCCTCTTTCACTTTCATCAAGAGGCTTTTGAGTTCCTCTTCACTTTCTGCCATAAGGGTGGTGTCATCTGCATATCTGAGGTTATTGATATTTCTCCCAGCAATCTTGATTCCAGCTTGAGCTTCTTCCAGCCCAGCGTTCCTAATGATGTACTCTGCATATAAGTTAAATAAGCAGGGTGACAATATACAGCCTTGACGTACTCCTTTTCCTATTTGGAACCAGTCTGTTGTTCCATGTACAGTTCTGCCTGTTGCTCAGAGGCAGGTTGAAATTTTAACTTGGGTTATCAGGGTAGGCCTTATTACAAAAATAGTATTGAAGTAAAATCTTAAAGGAGGTAAAGGAGTTCACCACTTGTCTATCTGGGGAAATGCAATCCCAGTGAAGAAAACAGCCAGTGCAAAAAATTAGGAGTGGTACAGTGGAATGAGTAAGGAAGAGACTAAAGAGGGAAAAGTTTAAGGAGAGAATGAGAACAGAGAAGAGACTTGAAGGGCCTTGTAGTCCATTGCAAGACTTTTTATTTTATACTCTGTGTGAAATGGGAGCCACTTCAGGTTTCTGGCATATCCAAGTAATCTGATGTGCATTTTAGAAGGGTCACTCTGACTTCTCTGTTGTGACTGTGGTGGAAAGTGGAAGCAAGGAGACCAGTCAGGGGTGTATATATGAATATGGAAAGACATGACGACGGTTTAAGTGAGAACAATATCAGTGGGTGTAAGGAGATGCAGACAAAATCTGGATGCGTTTTCAAGGTTTCCTTATGGACTGAATGTGATACGGAAATAAAGAGAGGGGTCGAGAATGACTCCAAGATTTCTGGCAAAATGGCACAATGGAGTCACCATCAGTTGAGATGGGGAGACCGGGTAAAGCAGTTTGGAGAGGAAGGCAAACATCAGGGGTTCAGTTCTGAACCTACTTGGACTTTGAGATTTCATTTAGGCATCCAAGCTGAAAAAAAAAATGTAGAAAAAAAAATGTAGGCAGTTGGAGGTATACAGCTATAAAATGGGAATAGTAAATCTTACAATATTCAACAAACAGAGTTGACATAAGATGAAATATGATGAGATTATGCATGCAAATTTTTTATTGCTTACATATGCTATCCTGTGTTTCCTTTCTATTATTATTTAGTGTTTTTGTATGTAATTTATGTCTGATATGTATTCTGAATCTTCTTGAAGCCAAAGCTATGATCATTTTATTTTTCATTCATTTTGAAAAAAACATGTATTGTTTGTCTCTTTTTATAAAAAATACAACTTCACTGGAGACAATAGTGACAGATGTTAACCAAACTTACTGTGGTGATCATTTTTCAATATATACAAATATCAAATCAGTAACTTCTGTACCTGAAGCTAATATATTATGTCAATTATACCTCAATAGAAAAATGAAAATGTTGAAAATAGCAATAATCATAAAAAAGCAAGTTAAAAATAACTACCTGTCATCACATCACTCGAAGATAAAAACTGACAATATTTTGGTCTGTCTTTGAACTTTACTTGATTATTTCTTGGTGGTTTCTTACTTTGGGTGTATTCCTCCCTCATGATATTTGTTAATATTATAATCTTTTGTACTAACATTTTAAAAAATATTTATTGAATTAAAATATATATTTCAGGTTTTCAAAGGATAGACCTGTTTAAAGGAGACATACAAAAATACATACTTTCCTGATTTCTTTACAACTTTTTCTGTTTCCTTGGTTAGTTACACCAAAACTTAAATCTAAGATTTTCAAGTCACAATCTTTCTTGACATTGTATCTTCAATATTGAAAAAAATTAGCTGTTTTTCCCCCTAAATCTATGCTAAAAGTTTCTCAGTAATTGCTATGCACACACTGATGTCAGCTGTGTAATTGTTTTTGTTACAAATTTCTAACCTCACTCCTGACTCTATTTTGTTTCAATTCTTATTTTTCTTTGTTCCTATACTTCCTAATTGCATTTTTTTACCTTTTAAAGTTTTTAAAAATCTTTTTTTGGATGAAGTTTCAGCCAGCCAACCAACAGCAAGTGTATTTATACCGTGGAAGCACAAGCTAGATATGAATGACTGTTAATGGCCTCTAGCTCCCAGATGAGAAGGAGGAAAGAATATGTATGCACAGAATGATGACTTTAAGTACTCTTTTAGTTCTAGATTTCATAGGCTTCAGAAATGATGTAATTTTGCTTTCTTAGATTTGTATTTCTTAGACTGGCTCATTATGGAAAAAAATATATTCCACAATTATTTTCTAGTGGGAAGGGTAAAAATAATGATTAATCAAACATTGCTATAAAAGCCAACACCTATGTTGCCCAAGCTGCAATGTATGTATTTATTGTCAATAATATGATTATATTTGTATTTTGGACAGTCATTTTTCTCAGTATTAATTTTTTCTTTTGGAGGAGAGAAAGGTTTATTGCAGGGCCAAGCAAGGAGAAGGGGGCAACTTCAGTATTAACAGTTTAAGATAAAAGTGTCTCCAACCTTTTATCCAATTTCTGTCTTCTGGCAGAAATCCTATTCATAATACTAAATTATACTTTTAATATAGGGACTATTATATATAGTATTATATATTATACTATATAAAAATATAGTAAAATTATACTATAATAAAATATAGGCTGACAGGTAATTTACTTCTAGTAGTTTGGTTATCCAAATATTTAATACCTCAATAAAAGCAGGTATTGCATTAGTGAAAAAAATAACCTCCCATCCTCCTGAGTTCTTTCTGTTTGGATATAAATAATTAATATTTATGAGGAAAATAATAAATAGATATGAACATCTGCACAAAATATTATATATGCTTTGAAAGAAAATGAAGTCTAAGCCTAGGGTAGCAATGGATAAGAAATAGACAAAGGAGATATGCATACAGAACACAAATATCATCTCAGAGCATTAAGAAAACTTTAATGTAAATATGGGTCCATAATTATTAAAATTAACTCTATCTCTATGGTCTTACACTACCCATCTTTTTTGCAGAGAAAATGATCTTGATAAAGCAGCAAAGTATAATAAAAATTATCCTGTGATAAATATTGTCATACTGGGTTTTACATTACTTTAAAGTGAGGAGAAAATAAAGGTTAAAAAGCGGTATTTGGGAAAGCAAAGTCATAAGAAGTTCATTGTTAAAGAGCAGGGCAACCAGATTAAGCGTAAAGTGACGGCGTTATTATTGTTTGTCATTAAGATTATTACAGCAGTTGCTGTGTGTCCTAACTCACTGTTTTGCTTCATACTGAAGCATCATTCTTTTCGAGCACTACAAACGGTACAATCAGCGGACAAAGAGACAACAGTGCCTGAATCTAAATCACTGGCGCTGAACTCAGGGAGACCACTCATGGAGCAGACAATTCATTCTCATTTCTAGTTGGCTAAATTACCTGGGGTCCACACAAGGACAAAAATTAAAAGAGATAATGAATGGCATATCCTGCAATATGTGGTCTGGAAAGCAGAGTTCTGAGTGTCAGTAGCTGCATTCTTGCAACAAGCAACAACAGTAATGTGCTCCATGTCTAAGGGGTTCCAGCTATTAATATGGGTGACAGCTCCCTTTGGCCAATATGGACAGTCTACATTGAGCAGGACTGCTGGTGAAAAATTTCCTTAGCATTCTTGAGGCAGGTAGAAAAGAATCTCTCTAACCTGATACCATCCTTGCCTATTATCCAAGATCTTTTTCTATCAAGTTTGATTCTGATCCCCCGTCACAACTTGTAGAAACATTTCAAACAGAGTGGTCTAAATATGCTTAACTGTATCTTCAATTTGGATTCAAAAGGAAAGTTACTTAAAGAACAATGTCTATGACTTCAGGGGCATATATAGAAGTGGAAATAAATGGCCTTTCCAGTAGATTAAATGCCAAAACTAAATTGAAGTATTTCATATGCTGGAGAAAAATGTAATTTATAACATATGTGCCACAGATTGTGGTGAAAGTTCTGGTAATAATAAGTCAAAGCCACTGTTGATTTAAATGACATATTGTTTCCTTTTTTGTTGAGGGTTCATATTTTTCATTTACTGAATTTAATCTTTTTTCCTATATAAGGAACAGATGAGTCATAGTTCTACAAGTGCTGCCTGAACTAATAAAATCTAATAATGCCATTTGCAAAATGGCCAAAAGTTTTTTTCTTTTCAAAGATTTTAATCTTATATGTCTGCTGCCAAATGCAATCATGTTTTAAAGCAAGCACTAGGTATGCCTTCTCTTCACTCAAGAGTAGAATGATATCTTTGTACTCCAAAGTACACTCTGAAAATTGGACAGTCTATCTGGTAGACCTGGATACATTGAACAGGATCTGCACTCCAGCAGATACACTGGTTTTGCGCAGGGTTCATAAATGTGCCTACTTACTGCCTCCCAGAAAAATTGTTGGAAGTGGGCTTCCTGGAAAGACTCTCCTTATTTCATAGAAAGTAGGTGAGTATTAGGATGAGTATTTCAGGAAACTGGAAGAATTCAGACTGCCACACACTTGATTGGAAATAAGTGGCTGAACACATCCATTCCCCCTACTGCTAAAATGATGACAATAAAATTATACAAGAAATTAATAAATCTATAACATTTGTGGCAATAAGAAAGACTGCCTGAAATGTCTAGGACAGTTTGAACAATGTCTGGAAACGAAAGCGACCCAAAATCCATATGGTAAAAAATGATCACAGAGCATAGGCCTGGTTCCTTGTTGTTTAGTCACTCAGTCATTTTTGTCTCCTCTGTGACCCCATGGATTGTAGCCCACCAGGCTCCTCTATCCATGGGATTTCCCAGGCAAGAATACTGGTGTGGGTTGCCATTGACTTCTCCAGGGGATCTTCCTGACCCAGGGATTGAGCCTGCATCTCTTAGGTCTTCTGCATTAGTTGGTGGTTTCTTTACCACTGAGCCACCAGGGAAGCCTAGGAAGCCTTAATTAAGGTATAAAAAGGAAAGAAAGAAAAAGGCAGAGTAAACATGTTATCAACAATACCCTGGTGATAGCAAGAAAAAGAATTTGGAGGGATGCAGCAGGGATATAACAGCATGTTTCAAACATGTTAGTATGGAAACTTTGGAGTGCTGTGATGATAGTATAAAGGCAGAAGCTACAACTTGGGGCTTTCCTGACATAGCAGTACTCTCATTCTGGAGAGCTGCACTGACCACTGACCTTCAGGAAGCCTGAGTGGGGAAGCTGTGATACCATCCAGAGCTGTGTTCATTCACTTGTCCTCTCCATCTCTTGAACAATGACCTCTACCTCTTCTTCACAACCTCTTTGCTATCAAATTGTAAACCAGGATAGAATAATTGCTAAAAGGACCAAGTCCAGAGTCACAGTCTCTGGATTTAATCTAAATTTTGCCAAGTTAGTAGCTGTGCAACACTACATGATTACTTAAGCTCTCTTTACTTCTATGTCCTTTCCTGTAGAATGGATTTATATTAGTATCCACTACTAGGGTGGTTGTATTTTATAAACTAGTATATGTACTCAGCACATAGATAAGCACTGTATGTTTGTTTTTTAATTATTATAATGGAATTATGATTATCAATTTGAAAGGTAGAGTTGAGAAACTTAGTGTAAGAAAATATGAACACAGATGAGAAATAATGAAATAAAAGAGATTAAAGAAGAAAAGAGAATTGAGAATGTTAAAAGATGTGGAAAATAGGTTCATCTATTTAGTCAGACTTCCACTAGCAAATGGAAGTGAGAAAATTATAAGAGAAATAGAAAATCAGAGTTGAATATCTGTTATTAAATTAAAAGAGATTCCCAGGTACAAAGAAATAAAATTTTAAAAAGAAACACAAACTGTCTTATGAAATTTCAGAAGTGTAAGAATCAGGAGGAAAAAACATTCTGAAATTTTTCAGAAGAAGAATACAGCTTACCTAAACATGAATGAAAATTGAACTTGCTTGAGGCTTCTCATGAGCAACATTGGAAGCTAGAGGTCAATGATGCATTGCCTTCAAAGTTTTTCAGGAAAATGACTTTGATAGAAAATGCTATGTCCAGCTAAATATAAATCAAGTATGGCAATACATATACATATATATATATATACACACACACACACATATTTGCAGACATATGACTCAAGAAGTGTACGTCACACAACTCAGACTTATTTTTTGAAGATAAACTTAAGCAAAAAAAAAAGGGAATTGAAATAAAAGCAAAATATAAGAGATGAAGAAATGGGGAATAAACCTAGATTGTCATGAAAGGATATTATGAACTGACAGTTTGTTAGTAGAAGTTACACATGGCAGAAAGTCCTAACTCAACTGGTTTAAACAATAAGAAAATTTGTTATTTAAAAAATGAGAACATTATGAGTTAGTAAATCTCCAAGGTTGGTTGGTTCAATTTTGTCACCAAGAATCCAATTTCTTTTCAGTTTTCTACTTTGCCACTAGGATCACAGGATGGCCAGTGCAGCTCAGATGTCACATTTAGATATGAGCAAGTCCAGCAGGGGAAGGGGAGAGAGAGAAAAGGGAGTCTCTTCCTCTGTGTTCACCCCCTTCTCTCCACTTTTATTCAGTAGATAAAATATCCCAGAAGCCTGTAACATATTCACTTCTATTTATCATTGGCCAGAATAGAGTATTTGTATATCCCACTGGAAGGACTGATGCTAAAGCTGAAACTCCAATACTTTGGCCACCTCATGCGACGAGTTGACTCACTAGAAAAGACTCTGATGCTGGGAAGGATTGGGGGCGGGAGGAGAAGGGGACGACAGAGAATGAGATGGCTGGATGGCATCACTGACTCTGTGGACATGAGTTTGATTGAACTCTGGGAGTTGGTGATGGACAGGGAGGCCTGGCGTGCTGTGATTCATGGGGTCGCAAAGAGTCGGACACGACTGAGCAACTGAACTGAACTGAAACCAATCACTAGCAAGGAGAATAAGATTATCATGATTGTTTAAGAGAAAACAGAAAGTTTCCTGAGTGTGTGCAGCAGGTCCAAGTTCATCAAACTGTGTACAATAAATATGTGCAGTTTTTTTTACATCAATAATATCTTAATCTGTTACTTTTAAAAATTTTATGTAGCTAATTTTTTTAATTTTTTTTATTAAAAAAATTGTTTTGGTTGTGTTGGTTTTTCATTGCTGAGCATGGGCTTTCTGTAGCTGCAAGAGCCGGGCACTGCTCTTCACTGTGGTGTGCAGCTGTCTCACTGTGGTGGTTTCTCTTGCTGTGCAACGGGCTCTAGGGCACATGGGCTTCAGTAGTTATGGAACATGGTCTCAGTAGTTGTGATGGGCTGAGTTGCCCCATAGCAAGTGGAATCTTTGTGGACCAGGGACTGAACCCGTGCCCCCTGCATTGGCAAGTGGATTCCTAACCATTGGACCACCAGGGAAGTCCCTGTCACTTAAAAAAAAAAAATACCAATAACAGCAACAAGTATGACCTTTTTCTTCAAGGAACATAGAAAAGGATAGATGTTAGACTAAGAAACATGATTTACAATTGAAATTGGTGCAGATGTAAATTTACAAATTCAGCTGATACATGTTAGAACCCAAAGTCAGTAAGCCCTATGAATAATATTCTTGACAATAAAATTGATACCTTTACATGGGTTTTCTGGTTCACATGATTATGATTAATGATGAAGAGAGGAAGGCATATGCCTTTTCTGTAGAGAATAAGAAGAGAGCTAGGGAGTTAAAAATTCTAAGAAGAAGGGGGAATAAACATGTATAAGGTCATGTTTCAGATATGAAACATGATAAAATATGGTCTGAATCTAAGCATGGGAAGTGTCTGACTCAGTGTCCTGAATGATAGACCCAACCCCACTGGTTAGGAAATACAGAAAAGACTGACAAATAGCTGAGTTAATGAGTAGTCATTTTGGATTTATCAGTTCTCCATGATGTATTTTTTTGGTACTCTGAACATCATTTATCTTTTTTATAGGATATTTTGTTTACATATTAATCAATTTCTTTTGTAAAATCCTCTTGAAAGTAAGCGTAAGTTTTGAAAACTATTCTTTACAATCAAAAAGAGGTTTCAAATTGTTTGATATTTACATCACATAAGCACTTTCTTCTGATTTCTTTGAGATAACAGACTCAGTTTTACTCCCTGAAACCTTAAACTATTAAAGAAATACACAATTTAAACAAAAATGAACTCAAACTATGATCATAACTCTAAGAAAAAACTTTTGAGAGTTAATATCTATTGTGTTGAAGAAACAAAGTTCAGACATCTTTTTCAAACTTACTACAGGTTTTTTTTGCTATAACTAAACTTAATAAAATTAAAAACATTTTATTTTTGTGAAATTTTTAAAAAAATTCAGTTCATTGGCCAGCACATGTCTGCATACCTGTGGTGTAACTTATCGAAATTGGGCCTCTCAACTATCTTAATAAAGCTGAGTATCTTAATAAAGCTGCTCGTCTTTTTCAGCTGTGATTTTCCAACTGTGTGTGTGGGTTTGACTCATCGTGACCTTAGGCATCTTGTCCCATCACTTCATGGGAAATAGATGGAAAAACAGTGGAAACAGTGTCAGACTTTATTTTTTTGGGCTTCAAAATCACTGCAGATGCTGATTGCAGCCATGAAATTAAAAGACGCTCACTCCTTGGAAGGAAAGTTATGACCAACCTTGATAGTATATTAAAAAGCAGAGACATTACTTTGCCAACAAAGGTCTGTCTAGTCAAGGCTATGGTTTTTCCCGTGGTCATGTATGGATGTGAGAGTTGGACTGTGAAGAAAGCTGATCGCCGAAGAATTGATGCTTTTGAACTGTGGTGTTGGAGAAGACCCTTGAGAGTCCCTTGGACTGCAAGGAGATCCAACCAGTCCATTCTAAAGGAGATCAATCCTGGGTGTTCATTGGAAGGACTGATGCTAAAGCTGAAACTGCAATACTTTGGCCACCTCATGCGACGAGTTGACTCACTGGAAAAGACTCTGATGCTGGGAAAGGTTGGGGGCGGGAGGAGAAGGGGACAACAGAGGCTGAGATGGCTGGATGGCATCACCGACTCTGTGGACATGAGTTTGAGTGAACTCCAGGAGTTGGTGATGGACAGGGAGGCCTGGCGTGCTGTGATTCATGGGGTCGCGGAGAGTCGGACACAACTGAGCGACTGAACTGAACTGAACTGATCTTAGGTATTGTGGGGGATAGTCTATAGAAGCCAAAGATGACTGGTTGACTTCATGGACCCAAGCAAATGAGACACTACTGGTTTCTGCTCTCTTGATAACTTACACCTACCCCACACATATAAAAAACCATACACACCCAGCAGAGGAAAGCCTCTCCTGCAGTAACCAGGTTTTAAAGGATTAGTTAGATATCCTCTAGATATATAGGCTAGGAAATAAAGTTAGAGAGTAGGTTGTCTCTAGAAAAACTTAAGTTCAAAGGTTTTGTCAGTGAGTGAATACAGTGAGTTAAAAGGGAACATATAGGTATATGAGCATTAAATAACTTAAGAGCTACATAAACTAAAAGCACTTCTATCTCATGCAAACTTTATGAAATAATTGTGTAAAATTGCTTGGGAAATTGTAGAAGAGTACTGTTAATGTTAATATTAACATTATCATATTTCAAGTATAGCTAGATTGTCAGATGATTTAATGTATAAGAATGAAAATATTTCTTAATTCATCTTGAAATCACTTATTTAGAACATACCACAAAGTTGAATTAATGTACTTTTTTTTCACATCTTTTTAGATGAATGGGTTATAATCAATTTCAGTCCCTGTTGCACATAATAACAATTAGACCTTTTTGCTGCAGGGAAGGCTTGAATTGTTTTTCCCTCTTTCCGCCTTAATTCTTCACAGAGAAACACCTAAGATATTTCTCAGTCATGTCCCTTCCTACTCATTTCATTAATCTTCCTTCAAGAGTTCATCAGCACATCACACCTAAACTAACTGCCTCCCAGTGTGCCAGCTTGGTCTCCTCTCCATCAGTTCTTTGATCCATCTTTGTCATGGCTAGTCAAAAAGCAATTCTGATTTTATCACTGCAACTATTTTGCAGAACCAATGTGGTAAGAAGGAAATTGTAAACATAGGTGTCAGAATTTGAATGAAGAAGGCAAAATTATTATTATTTATGGATGAATTGGAAAATATCAGTGAGCTTTGACCAGACAGTGCCTTCCTGAATGGAAGCCATATTCAGTTTCTTATTTCTGTTGCTCCATTTCTGAGGGTATCCTAATCACTGTTATAGGGTAATTCCCTTTCATCTTCCCTTTTCTTCCAAAGATAATCCTGATGTTTTTATTTTCCACAAAAAGTGGGTAAAGTGATAACTGTAATGAGAATTATTATTAAGCATTTAAATACACAGAATCTTTATTTAGTTGTACTTAGAATTAGGAAAAGCAAGTCAAAGTAACAGTATTATAAGCTGTTACAAAGAGTTGTCCTTAGGTTTCCTTTCAAAATTTTTTCTATGTAGTTGGTGTATGATTCTTTTAATTAGCATTGTTCATACCACAAATAACCTGCTTTTTTAAATTTATAAGCATGCCATTGCTTCATGGGAATAGCAGAGCATTTCTCTGGTATTTTTAATTGTTTATTTATAAATCTAATTTACTCTCCAATCTTATGAACTGGCTAGCTACCTTCTCAGATAGCCTCAGCTAAGGCATAATAGGAAATAAAACAGCAAATATTCCTTAGAAAGAACACAACCTGTAGGCCATCACCAGTAATGATCATGACTAAAGTTTAATGTGTGTGTTTGTATATTTATAAAATACATATCTTTATATATTTAAATTTTATATGTATATGAAGTTCAGTCAGAGTATAACTTCTTTTTATCTTCCCAACATTATGATCATAAGAGTCTTAATTGTAGCCAGCCAAAAAGAACTTTTGGTTCCTCATTCAAAGTTAGGGCAAATGTTCCTGGTAGTATCTGGATAAGTAGCCTATGTCATAGCGGAAAGGGAGGCTGTGAAATCACGCTCATGACACTTTTATTTAGTGTACCCTCTATTAGTCAGTTATCCAGAGAAACAGAACAAACAGGATGGAGATATATATATATTTCTTACTCCTCATCCCCTGGTGGAAGAATTTCATCTTTGATGTTAAGATTTCTAAGTTAACACCAAGAATCATAGTCTTCAGAGCAAAAATATTTTGAGGATGGTATGTTGTTACAGGGTTTCCCTGATGGCTCAGACAGTAAAAAATCTGCCTGCAATGCAGACTACCTGGGTTCAATCCCGGGGTCAGAATGATCTCCTGGAGAAGGAAATGGAAACTCACTCCAATATTCTTACCTGGAGAATTCCATGGACAGAAGAGCCTGGCAGGCTCCAGCCCATGGGGTCGCAAAGAGTCAGACAAGACTGAGCAACTAACACTTCCACTTCATGGGTTGTTTTGTTCATCAGTGACAATAACTCTATTGAAGACATTTGTGAAATGTTCGAAATATTTCACTCATGTGCCCTTCAAATCCGCTCTGCCCCATGTCTTTCTCAAGTTACCTCAGTGATGACCAGGCCCGTACGGGCTTTGAGAAGCTTAAAAGGAAACGGTAACCCACTCCAGTATTCTTGCCTGGAGAATCCCATGGACAGAGAAGCCTGGTAGGCTACAGTCCATGGGGTCGCAAAGAGTCGGACACGACTGAGCGACGGAACGGAATGGAACGTGCATGGTGCAGCCTGGGTCTGTGTCGTGTCCCTCTCGTTTCCTGTTCCAGAGCCTCTCTGATTCTGTGTCACAAACAGTGCAGAAACCTCCTCAGCAGTCATGCATGTGCAGACCAGAAGCTTATGAGCCACCTTTGTCCATGTTGGGGTGGGGGGTAGGGAATGTTTTCCCCAAAAGGAGCACCCTAAGATGCTTTTCATAAGATGCAAGTCTTAGTACCATTTGCCCAGTGTGGCGGTGAACTGGAAAATACAAACTTGTGTCAGCTGTGACATTCATTCCACTTCATTCCTTCTGTTTAACCTCCTCCTCTCAAGTACATTTACCAAACAGCCTATATACAGCTTTGTCCACAAGCTGTGCTAAAAGGATACCCAAGTTAAGACATGAATTACTTATATTCCCTATGCCTTGGTTTTTGGAACTCTGTGTCTTGACTATAAGAATAAGTGTATTGGTTTCTGGTTCAGAGTATATATCACTTTGTAAGATGATACCTCAGCCTCACAAGTTGTTTGCAGCTGACACTCAAATATACTTTAATAAAACATCCTACTGATATATGCCACTGGTTGTTTCTGGGTCAAGCAGCATGTGGTAAGACTAGAAATTATGACAATAATCATTTTATTGCCTTAATTATGTTTTAAGCATAAGTCTAATTAATCACCAGTGCTCTGTAAGACACTGTTGTGTGGTATAGGGTATTCAATAATTCCATGGATGGTTGTTGAAAGAAACATGGTAGGAGGGGGAAAAAGTTCAAACCAATAATAGCTATGAGAGAATCAATTTCAAGATAGGTTTTTAAGAAGTCCCTGGTCCCCAAGGAGGAGAGAAGGGCCTGGGGCTTTTGAAGAGGAGATAGGGGTCTGGAATTCTCAAGGAGGAGAAAAGGACAAACATTTTTTTTTCTTTAAGCCCAGAACTGATGATTGAACAACAAAACAACTCATCTTGCTCAAGGATATATTTTCCCTTAAACTCTGTGAGTGAAGTGAAGTCGCTCAGTTGTGTCCAACTCTTTGCGACCCCATAGACTGTAACCTACAAGACTCTTCTGTCCATGGGATTTTCCAGGCAATAGTACTGGAGTGGATTGCCATTTCCTTCTCCAGGGGATCTTCCCAACCCAGGGCTCGAACCCGGGTCTCCCGCATTGTAGACAGATGCTTTGCCGTCTGAGCCACCTCTGTACCTATGATTCTATAACAACAATGTGTCCTGCTTAAGGACATGTTTCTCCTTCTTGAGAACCTTCTGACTAATCCTGTCATCATAAAATGTATATTGTTGGGTCTGGTGAGACCTTTACAACCTTGAGACATTCTTTTGATTTATTGTAATAACCAATTTATAAAGTATATAGCTCCCTTGCTAAGACTAGCGAGGGGAGCACTCTCTGCCCGCTTTCTCTGTCCCTTTTCACTATAATAAAACTTCTGCCACAGAAGAGCCCTGAGTGGTCACGCCTGGTCTCTGGTCCTGAAGCTCAGTCTTCGGAGATCATGAATCCGACATCGTTCACCATAAGCTATCAGCTCTCTGTTCTAATACGGAAAAATTGAAGTTCCTTTCATGGTTAAATAAATCACATGTAATCAGCCTGACATCCAGCATCTAGATGCCCATCAAGAGTTAGGGTTGGTGCTGTTGAAAAATGGAAACTCACCAATAGCAGCAGCTTGATTGACCTAATGGAAATTTCCTAAAGGAAATCCATATTATTGAACTCATGCCAAGTCTTCATTCTTCCCAGCATCATCACTTCAAACCTTTTCTCTCTTTCTGCTGTGGAGTACCAACTTACGGTACCGAATTTTATATAGGTCTTATTTTCAAGCCACAAGAGCTGTCAGAGTTCCTGACTCAAAGTCAAAAGCTTGTTAATGACTAGAATCTAGATCAATTACTTATTCCCAAGGTGGATGAGAGCCTAGGAGAGAAGTGTCTGCTACTTTCAGCTGTGTCCCGAAGCTGATACCCAAAGCAGTATCACTGGTTTGGGAATTCCCCAAACATGAAAGCATTCTCAGATGTTCACAAGCCAAAAAGAAGATGACAAGCTTCCACTGCTAGGATTTCCAGTTTATTGTCATTGATATGGCTGTCATTTTTGGTTAAAATGCAATAACTTCTTTCAGAAAGAATAATCCCACCTCAGGTTGTTTAAAGTTGAGAAAACTTCAGCTACACTCCAGTGTAAAGGTAGCATTTAATAAAGGACAGGATTATCTTTCCTAATTACATCATCATCATCATTCACAAGTTTTTATTGATTGTCTCTATTACCAGTCATTGCATTAAGGACAAGAGCTCAGGAAGACAGACATGGCCACTGTGCTTGAGGACCTTACGGTCTACTAGGAGGGGATCTCATGATTGATTAATTATATTTGTGGCAATTTCTTGAAGGATAAATATAAGACACTATGAAAGAAAATAATGAGAAAACATGGCTTGTCTTGCTGGGTCATGGCATGATCCTTGAGGAACTATATTTACAATGAATCCTGTGAAAGTAGAAAGATGCAACACTGAGAAGGTCTGTTTGTGCCAGAGTCACATAATCCTTGACTATTATCCTCTGGTAGTTCAAGAATTTCCTATTCCTTCATGTTTATTTAATAAAGGATATGTAAAGGTACTTATTTGTGTTCAGGCTGGACTCAATTTAACTACATTGTAAAAAAAAAAAGCATAAAACAAAACACATTTTATGCTAAAGGAATCACCCATATGGAGGGATATTTCCCTTGTCCCAGCATTTCTGTGGAAATGGATAGCTCTAGCTTATTGGACAGGAGATTTTGTCATCTGATGTAGTGTCAGTGTTTTCCTCAATGAGAGCCTAATGTACCATCGAAATCATTGCCTTGCTACAAATAGAAAGTTAAAATTGTGCTGATATTTTACTCCCTCTGCACTTTCCATTTTGGCAGCATGGCTTTCTGGCTGGTTACTTTAATCATTTTAAGTGCTTGAACTAAGAACCCATTTAACACTTTCATTAATAAAGAAAAATGTGGTCCAGGAATAACCAACTTAGAATCTTGGAGGTCATATAATTTAACCACCATCCAATTCAGGGAACTCTGCATCACTTATCTGACAGGTGGTTACTCAGGATCGACTTAAAACCTTCCCAAGATGGAGAGTTCTGTAACTTCACAAGGAAAGAAAGTGTCCAAATGTGTTGAACTAGCAGAATCAGTCCTAGAATCTGGACATCATACGTTTGTATCTATCAGGATAGGTTCATATGTAGGTGACAGAGCATCCCAGTCCAATGAATAGTAGCCTAAACACACCAATACTCCTTTTAATTTTATGTAAAAAGTGCCTGGCAGATGGCAGTGGAGGGCTGTTATGGAAATTCTACAAAGTCATCAGGGACTCAGGAACTTAGGCCCCTTTCAGTTCCAGGCTGCCAAACCTAGGCCTTTATCTCCATGGACCCAGATGGCTCTTTGAACTCCAGCTATCAGGTTTCATTTCCAACTGGCATGAAGGATGAAGGGACTATCCTTTAAGAAAGGTTTCAGAAAGCTGGAACAAAATTCTTCTATACATGTCTCACTGGCCAGAACACAGTCACAGGAAATACCTGATGCAGAGGAAACTGAGAAATGCAGTCTTTAAGCAGCCGTATGTGCAGATAACAGTTGTGGGTCCTACTACGAAGGAAGATGGGGAGGGTGAGATTTAGAGTAGAACAGGTGTTGACAGACAGACCTTTACTGCAAAAGGCTAGATAGTAAATACTTTCAGCTTTGCAGGCTCTATGTTTGCAGATGCAAATACTCAACTCTGCTGTTGTAGTGCAAAAGCAGTCATAGCCAACACACAAGCAAATAAATGTAGTTATGTCCCAATAAAACTTTATTTGCAAAAGCAAGTAGCAGCCAGATTTAAACCAGTTGCTGACTTATACGTTGAGTAGGCAAATAGATTCCCTGGGTATACCCACTCCCTTTCCGTATCCCCAGGCTGGGAGCCTGATGTTGGGCCTAAAGCCTTCACATAAGTGCAAGAACTTCTTTGATATCATTGTTCTCCAGTTTGTGGGTTGCCCACCCAGCAGTTATAGGGTTTGGTTTTACCATGATTGCACCACCACTGTCTCCCTGCAGCTTCTCCTTTGTCCTTGGATGTGGAGTATCTTTTCTTGGTAGGTTCTAGTGTCTTCCTATTGATGGTTGTTCAATAGCTAGTTGCGATTTTAGCACTCTCACAGAAGATACGCACACGTTCTTCTACTCTGCCATCTTGAACCAATCTTGAGAAGACAAATAGAAAGATGTGCCACATTGATTCATGTATCTGAAGATAGCAATTACTTTGTTGATAGCCTTTATCATATTGTTGGGTCACATTAATATGTTAGCAACTAGATCCTTGGTTCCATTTTATATGAAATGCTAATTAAGCAATGGTTTTATTTTTGAAAGCCTTACATTTGTCTTTGATACACTGGGTCTTTTCTGCTGCCATTGGTGAATTTGTTATGCCTTCAACATCTTTCAAACTGCTAATGAAATTGTTGAATAGAATAGTCATAGGCATGTTACAGGGATTTTTCTCCATAATTGAACTCATAGATGAACCAAAACACTTTGGAAAGTACTATATCTGTGGCTGGGGGGCTTCCCAGTTTCTGCTAGTGGTAAAGAACCTGCCTGCCAATGCAGGAGACACAGGAGACTCAGGTTCAATCCCTGGGTAAGGAAGATTCCCTTGAGGAGAGCATGGCAACCCACTCAAGTATTCTTGCCTGGGAAATCCCATGGACAGAGGAGCCTGGCAGACTATGGTCTATAGGGTCGCAAAGAGTTGGACACAACTGAAGCAGCTTAGCACATACGTCGGTGATTCTCAACACTTAATGCTCATAAAAATCACATGAAAATATTATCAGAGGTCTACCTCGCAAAGATTCTAGTATTAAGTGGGGCTTGGCATCTTTAGTTAAAAAGCTCACCAGGTAATTCTCACCAGGTGCATCCGGGATTAAGAACCACTCCTCTGGTCTATTGGGGCATTCTTCTAACTTCCTACACTTATAGGTAAATCAGACAATAGGAAACAGCTCAGCGAGCAGCTCAGGCTCTGGTCCTGAAGATCCCTGCAAAACGGTGAGGGAGGAAGATGTAAGGAAAGCACAGGAGTAAGGGAGAGGAAATTCAATCAATATTCAGAGGTAGTTAGGATGTAATGTAGACACCTGCGGCTCTGTCCTGCCTAAATAAATGAAAATAAAACGCCCTTTAAAAAATTGTATTTCATCTAAGCTTACCAAATTGAAGGCCTAAGATCATTGTCTTTCTGCCCAAGGCTCTCTTCATGTGCCATTAACTATCATATAGAAATTCATTTTTGCAGACTGTCATTCATTTATTTATTCCAGTATCTTACTGAGTGTTTTTCTTGGATAGTTTGATGTGCTAGATATGCGAAAACTTTTCTTTTTATTATGTTCCACAGAGGGAAAGAAAAACAAAGAAATAAACAAGATAAAATTTTATTCATCCAGTCCTCAGTGTACGGATGTTCTACCTGAAATATATTTAATTCCTAAAATTCTGAAAGAGAAAGATGATAGTCATTTGTGTTACTGATGAGGAAACTGCAGTGTACACTGTAATCTTGCGGAGTCCGTCCCTCCCCTTTCCCTACATATTTCATTGACAGCCAGAGCTATGGCTAATGCAGGTTTGTCGATGGGATGTGACAGAAGTAGCTGACAACTGGCACCAAAAGGAGCGGTTTCTAGATGTTACCCACTGTTCCGTGTATTGAGAAGCAACCAGCCATTCATTTCTGCCTTCTAGCATTAATGACGAAGTTTAGGAGATGAGATTCTCTTTCGCTCACACACGAAAACGAAATCATAGCAGAACATGAATGCTAAGTGCTAAATAAGATCAGATAATAAAGAATGTAAAATGTCTGTCCCTGCTGTATAATGCAATCTTTCTTAAAAGCAAATCTATAATGTTCCTTAAATGTATAAAGTCCTTCAACTGCTTTCAATTTATTCTCGGGTGGTCCACAAACTAGGTTTAGAATAGGAAACCCCTTTGGATCGCATTTGTCTTTACTGTTGCCATCCCATACCCCACCCAACCTTGTATTACTCCAGCCTCATCCAGTCCACATGTTACCTTTTCTAAGAAACCGTCTCTGGTGACATAAATGGCCACTTTTCCTCATTGAGTGCACTCATGGAATCTTGGTTGTATTTCTCTCATAGCTCTCATAACACTGAATTAAGCTTTTCTTATTATTTATGTACTCTCCTTTGTGCAATTTGGTAAACTTTAATTCTCCCAGGAGACATTTTTAGTAGACGCGGTAGGCTGCCCACTCAATACTTATTAACTCGGTCTTCCTTGTCAACACAAACTAGCTTTATCTAAGTATTCAGCTTTCAGGGAAAGTGTATTCTCATTTCAGGAGTCAATCCTAGATTAGTATATTGGTTTACTGCCAGTAATTGGTTTAGGGATGGAAAAGTAACATAATTCTGGCCAACAAGACGTGAAAGACTGTCAACTGGGTGGCAAAAAACTCCTAAAGAGAGTTCTTCTCTTTCGAAAAGTGACACACAGTCTTTCTTTGGACTTCATTATGGCTGGAATTTCTGTAGGAAAATGTGCAACAGAAATATATAAAGAAGCTGGGTTTTCTCAGTCTTCATTAATTCAGTGAATAACAAACTCTAGAGCCACTCTGCCTAGGAGCATCTTGTAACCTGAAGCTGGAAGTATCCAAAATGATACAAAACTGCCTCTTTCATTTCTCCTATTTTGTTCTGTATAAGTAAGTTAAGAGTTCAACATGGTTGACTCCACAGTTAATCACCAGGCCTATGTTTTTCAAACACTAAATATCAGAGATTTAATATTATTCAGGGAGATGTTAAAGTCAACAGTGTAATCTGTTCCAGTTGCTAGTTTTTAAGATTAAACAATGGAAAAATACACTTTTTAAAAAATTTAAAATGAAGAAACGGAGAACCTCCGAATACTTTTGAGATGAGGATTTCCAGGAATTAGTAAAGCCCAAATATAATCAGGTGGCTGATGACTTAACTATCTAGTAGATCTCTCATCCAATTTAATGTTAGTGCCATCGTGATAATTTTTAGTTTTATGATTTATTTTTAATAATATATTAATTTTTAACTTATATCCACAGTGAGCATTTGGATAGATCAAAGAGAAATAAGAGATGCCAGTGCTCAAGTACAAGTTGATGGGAAGTATAAAAACAATACTAACTATAAATTCAGTTCGTGGGTTCTATGCAAGATCCAGTTCCGTATGTTACATTTTTCTGTTCTAAATTCTGCTCAGTATCGAAAGATGCCTCTAGTACTATGGAAATTAAACAGATAAATTCTAGTGATGATTATATCTAATTTGGCTTTTCATTTGTAGGGAATAAAAACTCTCCCCACCCACAATCTGTTACTTGAAGAGAAGAGCTTATAAATCACAGTTTAAAACCTTCATTTTTTTGTTTCATCATTTTTAGAGTGGAAATTATAAGTCCCTTGATTTTTGAAGTGTAAAATGTAGAATGCTAAGCAAGTTCATGAAAAGCTTTGAAAACTTTTATGTTGTATATGTTTAATGGCCTCTCTTGAAGTATAGAGAGCTTTTTGGTCATTTTTTAAATGTTTAATTTAGATCTAATTTTAGACTTAAAGAAAATTTGCAAATGCAAAGTAGTACACAAGACTACCCAGGATGCCCTTTACCCATCCTCTTACACTTATCTAACCATAGAATAATCATCAAAGGTAAGAAATTAACACTGGCACAGCATTATAAACTAGAGACTTTAGTCACATTTCACCAATTTTCCATAAATGTCCTTTTTTTGTTCCAGGATCCAATCGAAGATCTCACATTTAATTTAGTTGCCATGTGTCCTTGGTCTCCTCTATTTTGTGACAATTCATCAGGCTTTTCTTGTCTCTCATGACTTGATGTTTTCTCTTTATTAGATTGAGTCTCTGTAATATTGGGAAGGATAACGGGTACTTTGTACCTGTCAGGAGTAGATGATATCAATATATATTTCCAGTAACATTAATTTTGATCACTTAGATAAGGTGGTGTCTGCCAGGTCTCTTCACTGTAAAATTACTGTTTTTCCATTTACAGTTAATAATGGCAAGCTACTCCAATACTGTTGCCTAGAAAATCCCATGGATGGAGGAGCCTGGTAGGCCACAGTCCGTGGAGTCAATAAGGGTCGGACACGACTGAGCGACTTCACTTTCACTTTTCACTTTCACACATTGGAGAAGGAAATGGCAACCCACTCCAGTGTTCTTGCCTGTAGAATCCCAGGGACGGGAGAGCCTGGTGGGCTTCCATCTATGGGGTTACACAGAGTCGGACACGACTGAAGTGACTTAGCAGCAGTAGCAGCAAGTATTACGGAGAGATACAGCTAGGGATGTGAGAGTTGGACTGTGAAGAAAGCTGATCGCCGAAGAATTGATGCTTTTGAACTGTGGTGCTGGAGAAGACTCTTGAGAGTCCCTTGGACTGCAAGGAGATCCAACCAGTCCATTCTAAAGGAGATCAACCCTGGGTGTTCAATGGAAGGACTGATGCTAAAGCTGAAACTCCAATACTTTGGCCACCTCATGCAACGAGTTGACTCACTGGAAAAGACTCTGATGCTGGGAGGGGTTGAGGGTGGGAGGAGACGGGGACGACAGAGGATGAGATGGCTGGATGGCATCACCGACTCGAAGGACGTGAGTTTGAGTGAACTTCAGGAGTTGGTGATGGACAGGGAGGCCTGGCGTGCTGTGATTCATGGGGTCGCAAAGAGTTGGACACGACTGAGCGACTGAACTGACTGACTGACAGCTTCACTGGTAGCTCAGCTGGTAAAGAATCCACCTGCAATGCACAAGACCTGAGTTTGATCCCTGGGTTGGGATAAACCTGGAGAAGGGAAAGGGAAGAGATACACTTTATAATTAACAAATATTTGGGGTAAAATAGTTATCCTGTTTCTGTATAAATTTTCACTCACTGTATTTAGCAGCCATTTGGTGGATCTTTCTTGCAGCAATTATTACTGTGGTATCCCTAACTCCCCATTTATTTATGTATTCAGCTTTCTTTGTGTATCTCTTTGGATTCATATGTACCTATGTTATGCTTTGGGGTTATATAACAATATTCATTGTTATTATTATTTTCACTTCCAGAAAACATTTTTTATAGGATCCTGTACACTTCAAAAACAAAATAGAAAGTTGTAACCATGTCAGAGAACCTGAATATCCATAGCAATATGATTATAATTTAATATTCACTGAGTACCAGCAATAAGCTAAATTTTCTTTTTTTTTAACTCTTTATTTTATATTGGAGTACAGTTGATTATGGAGAAGGAAGTGGCAGCCCACTCCAGTATTCTTGTCTGGGAAATCCCATGGGCAGAGAAGCTCAACAAGTTAGTCCATGGGGTCGCAAAGAGTCGGACACAGCTTGAACTACTAAACAACAAAATAGTTGGTTTACAATGCTGTGTTAGTTTCAGGTGTACAGCAAAGTGATTTGGTTATACACATATATGTATCTATTTTTTTTTCAAATGCTTTTCCCATTTGTGTTATTAAATAACATTGCTATTTATCCTCTGTGCTATACAGTAGGTCCTGGTTGGTTATCCATTTTAAATTTAGCAGTGTGTACATGTCAATCCAAACTCTCTAACGATCCCTCCCCCATCCCCCTAGCAATACTCTTATTATTTATTTTGTTGTTTAAGTTGTATCTAGTTGGGCCATCATGAGTTCACGTTGATAGCTCTGACTCCAGTCCAAAATCAACTACATGATTCATTTGGGCCTCCCCTTTTTGCCTATCTACAACTTCTTTTCCTAGGATGAGAACCTTCACTCGCATTATCATGGCATATTTACTTAGTATATATATTTGCTTAGTGTATATATATATATATATATTTGCTTAGTATATATATATTTTAAGAACTGATAAACTATACTTCTGGGAGAAAAACATTTACCAAATAAAAAGTGAAGGTAGTATAAAATTATTTCTATCTATAGCCTTATAGAATCTAATCAAATCACTTTTTATCAAACATACTTACCTGGGTTCATTTCTTTCCCATTCTCTTTATTCATTTGTAACTCAAGATTTTCTTCTAGACTGTTTTCTTGGAGTTTGATAATTTTACATATTAACTCTAGGTATATCGTTCACCTTAAGTTAATTTTCATATAGGTTGAAACTTTTGTTTTGCATACGATGTCCAACTTTTCCCACTATAGATTTTAAAGAGACTAGTCTTTCTCCATTGATTTGCATTTGTGCTTTTGACAAAAATCAACAACTATAATTTACTATATTTGTATATATCTATTTCTGTTTCATTGACCTACAGGCCTTTAAAAAATTCTTTTTATTGAATGCATTTGAGTCAGTTTTAATAAGCTGGATGAACATGGAGCCTATTATATATAGTGAAGTAAGTCAGAAGGAGAAAAACAAATATCACATATTTACTCGTGTATATGGAATCTAAAAGGATGGTATTGATTTGTGTGACTCAGGGAGCTCAAAACTGGTGCTCTGTGACAACCTAGAGGCATGGGGTGGGGTGGGAGGTGGATAGGAGATTCAAGAGGGAGATGACATATATATACCTATGGCTGATGCATGTTGATATATGGCAGAAACCAATACAATATTATAAAGCAATTATCCTTCAATTTAAAAATAATAAATGTCAATAAAAGAATGACAGAATAAACCCTTTTATCAATGTGTTATATCGACAGGAAAAAACCTTTTATCAGTGTACTATATCTTCAATATACAAATTCAACACACACATTTTTGGATGTATAGATAACACTTGGGGGATTTTATTTAAATTAGTTTTTTAAAATTTTTAATTCCAATCATTCATGGCTGATCTATAGAAATAATATTGATTGTTGTATGTCAATCTTGTGTCCGGAAATCTTGTGTACACACTTGCTTGTTTGAGGACATTTTTATAAGTTCTTTAGAATTTTTTACATATTCTTCTGTGAATAAAGACAGTTTTATTTCATCTTTTCTAGTCTTTCTGCCTTTTCTTTCTTCTTCTTGTGTTTTTGTACTGGCTAGAACTTCCAGTACAATGCTGAACTGGAGAAAATATTTCCTGTCTTGTTTCCAGTGGGAGATAGTACATTCAATCTTTCACCATTTAGTGTGTTGTTATCTATAGCTACCTAACAGGTATGCTTTATCATATTAAGAAAAGTCGCTTCTATTCCTAGTTTTCTGAGAGGTTTTATCGTGAGTTTTGATGTTGAATTTTATCAAATACTCTGTGTGTCTTCTGAAGATGATGATGAGTTTTCTTTAATAAATAACCTTCACTCTTATGTTTGTTATTTTCTTCCTGCTTTGGATTTACTTTGCTCTCCTTTTGTTTGTTTCTTAAGATGGAAGCTTAGGTTATTGATTTGAAACCTTTTTTTCCAATATAAAAATTTAGAGTAGTGACATCATCAGGATGATGACATAGGCCATTCCTTACTTCAGTCCCCTTCACAAAAAGACCACCTGTCAACTATTCATAGACCAGACACCATTGAAAAAATCCCAGAACCCTAAGATGAGGCTGACATACCTCCCAGACAGCACAAACCAAGGCAGACTGTGTTAGAAGGGTAAGAGAAACCACCTGCCCCAGGCCGTCACACCACTGCAAAGGGGGCTCCTCTAAGCCACAGCTTCTCCAGTGGGAAAAAAAGAGCCCAAGGTGGACATTCAGCTTCCTTAGTGTTGGAGGACACTTCCCAGGAGGCTCATTTGTTTCTCACATCCTGGGAACCACTGGAGTAAGGAACCTACAGAGCTTGGCCACTGGGGATCAGATAGAGACTTAGAACAGAGGCAGAGCTTATCATTATCAGAGCTTGAGTCTTTGCTGATCCTATTTCTGCTTGCAGTGGTGCCTGAGCAGAGATCCCAGCCACAGCTCTACTCATCTGCAGAGTCCAGTCAGTGACCGCATCTGGCCCAGAAGCTCAGTTGTGGGTTCTACTTGACTTTAGATCCCTAGCCAGTAGGCCATATCAGCCATGGAACCCATTCTGGGTCCCTAACCAGTCAGGTGAGCACATTTGTAGTCCTCTTCCAATGCTGAGCACAGCTTCCAGTCCTGCCCCGGCAGGAAGCATGGTCTGGCAGCCATGGAGCATATGTGAAGGCCTGTGTGTCCAGAAGCCAAGTCAGCAACCCTGTTAACTATTGAACATAGCCTCTGGCACCACGAAACCAGGGAATCTGAACAGTGACCCTGAGTAGCCTTGGAGTCCAGCCTATGGTACCTCTCAGCTCTAAAATCTAATCTACGACTCCATCCTGCTTCAGAGCCTAGCAAGTGATACTGCTAGGCTCAGCCTCAGGCTTGGGATTCTGCATAGCCTGTGGCCTCACCTGACCAAGGAGACTATAGACAGCAACCCAGCCTGACAGTGAAGCGTCTCCAGCCTCATCTACTCTGGGAGTGGTCCATTGACCTGGCCATTGACTTCACCCAACAGAAGAGCATGGAATATACATATATCAAATCATTATGTTGTACACTTTAAAGATGCACAGTGTTATATGCCAATTATATATTGCTAAAGCTCAAGTGAGGAGAAGAATCTATTGCTATCAGTTTCTATCTAAGCGCTGCTACATCACATCCGTCAAATTTTGAAATGTGGTACTTTTATTTTCATTGAGGTCAAACATTTTAAAATTTCCATTGAAATTTCCTCAGTAACATATGGGGGCATTAGAGTATGTTATTTGTTTTCAAAAACATTTAGGGATTTTTCAGATAATTTTTTGTTATTTATATTTCTAGTTTGTTATAATCAAGCATATACTTGGCATTTTTTTTTCTAGTATTTTAAGTTTGTGGATGTTTGTTTTACAGCCACAATATGGCCTGTCTTGGAGACTGTTCCCAGTGCTCCAGTGAAAATATATATTCTGCTACCATTCAGTAGCTGCTGCTACTGCTGCTAAGTCGCTTCAGTCATGTCCAACTCTTTGAGACCCCATAGACAGCAGCCCACCAGGCTCGCCTGTCCCTGGGATTCTCCAGGCAAGAACACTGGAGTGGGTTGCCATTTCCTTCTCCAGTGCATGAAAGTGAAAAGTGAAATTGCTCAGTTGTGTCTGATTCTTCGCGACCCCATGGACTGCAGCCTACCAGGCTCCTCTGCCCATGGGATTTTCCAGGCAAGCGTACTGGAGTGGGTTGCCATTGCCTTCTCCAACCATTCAGTAGAGTTTTCTACAAATGTGAATTAGGTCTAACTGTTCTTTATAACATCTGTATCTTTATTCACTTTCTGTATACTTTATCAGCCATATTTTCTTGAAAGCCAGATGTCTTATGTAGTCACTGGAGATTGGCGTAAATAGTTTATCCCTAGAAATAAGCATTCCTTCCTCTCTGATAGGACCTTAGTGTGCAGATTTGAGTGTATTATATTTAGGAGCTGGTGTGGGTTGAAGGTCGTATATTGCTATAGTTATCCCTAGAGGACCACAGGCATCAGATTCCTATAGTGACTGTGTTTGCAGGCCAAGGAGCTGATTTGACAGCAATATCTACTTTACCTTTTAGGTCTTTCCCTTCAACTATTCCAAGAGAGGATCTCTTTTAGGTCTATCAGCGGTATCTGGCTGTTACTTGCTCCTGCAAGCTCCTCAGTGGGATGGGGGAAGGGAGAGCCGTGGTACGGAGGGAGTGGGGAGCATTTTCTGTTGTTCTGATTAACCCGCACTCTTAGGCAGGCACCTGTCCCTGGTGCCATTTTAGTTCTTTTCCCCAGTCCCACCACTTAGTCCTGGGCCCTCCATGTATTCCTGTCCCTCATGAATGACAGAGATATTTGTCTCCCTGTTGCTTTTCCCAGAGTCCATGAATTTTCACCTAGGTGCTGAGGGTAAAAATGTTTGTTGACCTTCATGCCACAAATTAAGGCTTTCTTTATAGGGAAGATAAGGGAAATTGTCTAGGTGGAGTCTTAAAATACCTATCCTGCATAAGCTGCTGTCCTCCCTGTCACCACCACGGCCACAACAAAGTCTTTTTAAGGGTTCTTTCCTCATTATTCTGTGAAAGCATGATGAGGTTAATGGAGAAGAAACCTGAGTGTCCTTCACACTCTCCTGCCAGCCACATTTACCCTTTACCACCTTGTGATCTACTCAAACTGAGCTCTCCTTACTGACGCTGGGGCCTCTACTCCACGTAAGGAATCATTCATATCTCTTTGCTCCCTTAGGTGCCTGTGTCTCCTTGGATTTGTGACCAGTGTATTGCCTGTGCCTCCTTTCTCCAGTGGATTTGAAAGAAAAAGTCATAAATTTGCACTTTTTCTGGATTTTTAATTATTCATTTATTTTTTAATTATCAGGGTGAGAGAGATGCTCTCACGTCCTTGAGCAGAACCAGAGCCGTGTAGGAAGGTTTTAAGGGACAGTCTGGTTGAAAGCAAGAACTATGGATCTTGTTTTAAAGCTGCAACTGTACAGCATTTTATTTATGAGTAAGAAATTGTCTCAAATCAAAAAACAGGGAGGGGAAGCAGCTGATGGGACCAAAAGGTAAACTAACAACTCCCTCCCACCCTGTGCTGTCACCCTACACAGCTGGGGCACTGTGCCCAAGCCACTTACAAGTCAAAACGCTATTAGCTTCCTCACTCTGGCCATCTTTGTTTCTCTCTCACCCACCTTTTGCAGTTTCTGTCTCTGCTGTGGTCTCTTTATCTGTCTTTCTCTCCACCATAACCTGGAGTAAAATGGCTAAAACAGGGTCGCACCCCTTTGTCTTGTCAAAGAGTGAACTTTCTAAACAATGGGAGAAAAAAGGAAACTCTATCCCTGTCATGCCTTGGGGGTATGGTTGACAATTTGGGGATTTGTTTTTGTTTTTAACTTTCAGTCATAAGCCACCTTGTCTTCACTTAGCAATGCACACAAGAGTGGTTGTCTAGTTCTCCTTCCCGCCCTTTCTCCATTGGAATCCTGCCAGATGATACCGTTCAAAAGTGATCAAATCACTTCAAAAAATTCTAAGGAAGCTCATGACTGTATATATAACTGTGGAAAGGTTTATAAGTCAAAAAATACTGTAGATGGTAGAGTCTGCCTGCAATGCAGGAGATTACTAGTCGATCCCTAGGTCAGGAAGATCCCCTGAAGAAGGGAATAGCAACCCACTCCAGAATTCTTGCCTGGAGAATTTCATGAACAGAGGAGACTGGTGGGTTGCAGTGCATGGGGTCGCAAAGAGTTGGACATGAGTGAGTGACTAACACACACACAGACTTGTGTAGGTTGTCTCCTAGTTTTGACTTCTGCTCACTTGTTCTGACCCTTTTTGCAGTAGTATGATAACGTTATACCTGAATTTTATCTGCACTGCAAGTGTTTCCCCACTGGCCTTTCACGGTTGTGTGCATGGCGTACTGTTTCTTCTTTGTGATGGTTTCTCATTCCCATGCTCTGCATTCATAGGTCCATAATTGCCCATTCATAGGTCCATATGCCCCTGTCCATAGTTGCCCAGGCCTCCAGGAACCTATGTCAAGTTCAGAGGCGTTGCCTCTTGTAGTCTAGGAGAAGAGTTTGGACATCAGTGTCTGCCACATGACACACCCTCATTAAGAGAGTAAATGTGTGACTGAATAAAAAAACAAGCTAACAAACTAGCCGGAGTCCCAGCCATAAAAGACTTCTCATAGAGAAGTAACTTGAGCTAAGTTTTGAAGGATGTTTATATCTAAGATTGGTAAAGAGGTGAAGCGAATGCCTTAAAAAATACATAAATCATCCCTCTATACCAACACTCCCTTTGCTGCCTTGCCAAGATTAACATCGTGTCAGTACATTGCTGGCAGCCAGTGTCACCATCATTTTTCCTCCTCTGATCTCTACCTTATCTCTTAGATACTTTTGTTTTGCTTATGTTGATAATTCAATACTGCAGCTTCCTCTGTGTTTCCACTCTGCAGTCATAGAGCTCACTTTTGATCTTGCATCAGCAGCCCATTCACTGATGAATGCCTGAGACCTTTCGAATCCTTTATACCTGTTATGATTCACTATCTTGGGTGTGTGATACTTGCTCTTGAATTTTGTGAAAACTTTATTTTTTCAACGTTTCTCACTTCATCCAAATCATCAGTTTCTTCCAAGAGTCTACCTTGGGATGCTTCAGTGCTGACTAACCAGCACCCTAGTATCATGGACTCTTCAGTAAACTGGCTAAAGAAGGTTATCCCAGGAACACCCCATTGTTGGATCATTTCTATCATCTTTGCTCAGCACCCTGGCTGATATTACGTATATATATGTAATATATATGCATATATGTTCCCTGGTAGCTCAGACAGTAGAGAACCCACCTGCCAATTCAGGAGAGTTCAATCCATGGGTCGGGAAGATCCCCTGGAGAAGGGAATGGCAACCCACTCCAGTGTTCTTGCCTGGAGAATTCCACGGACAGAGGAGCCTTGTGGGCTGTAGTCCATGGGGTCGCAAAGAATCAGACACAACCGAGCATGCATGCATGCATTGAGAACTCTGACTTCATTTTATACATACAAGTGTAAACCCATTGTGGCGTGGGGGAAAGCTTCATAAAGTTTTTCTCCCTAACTTTCAAAAATTATGTCTTATTTGATTGTTGGGATCTTTTTACAATGTATGCATTATCAAATCATCATGTACACTTTAAACATATTATAACTTTATTTGTCAATCACACCTCAATAAAACTGAAAAAAATCTCCTTTGCACTTTTAAAAACATCTCTGAATTATCTCCAGCAAAGTGAAAGGTAGGGTTTTTATGTTTAAATTTGTCACAAAAATTTACATAGACTTTAAATTTGAACTTGAAGAGTATACTTTGAAAAATTAAATGTGTAACTTCACAGCATCAAGCAACAAGATATAAAGTACTTCCATCACCTATCTGAGAAATTTCACTCTTCCCCCTTCTCATCAATCTTGCCTCTAAAGTCACCAGTATATTTATTTTTATCACCATAGTTTGGCTTTGGTGTTCTCGAGTGTCATAAAAGTGGAAACATACTGTGTTTACTTTTATGCTTTGCTTCTTTTGCTCACTGTAACCTTTTAGGGATTGTTTAGTGCATCAATTAAAAGATGCTTACTCCTTGGAAGGAAAGTTATGACCAACCTTGATAGTATATTAAAAAGCAGAGACATTACTTTGCCAACCCAAGGTCCATCTAGTCAAGGCTATGGTTTTTCCCGTGGTCATGTATGGATGTGAGAGTTGGACTGTGAAGAAAGCTGATCGCCGAAGAATTGATGCTTTTGAACTGTGGTGTTGGAGAAAACTCTTGAGAGTCCCTTGGACTGCAAGGAGATCCAACCAGTCCATTCTAAAGGAGATCAATCCTGGGTGTTCATTGGAAAGACTGATGCAGAAGCTGAAGCTGCAATACTTTGGCCACCTCATGCAATGAGTTGACTCACTGGAAAAGACTCTGATGCTGGGAAAGGTTGGGGGCGGGAGGAGAAGGGGACGACAGAGAATGAGATGGCTGGATGGCATCACCGACTCTGTGGACATGAGTTTGAGTGAACTCCGGGAGTTGGTGATGGACAGGGAGGCCTGGCGTGCTGTGATTCATGGGGTTGCGGAGAATCGGACACGACTGAGCGACTGAAATGAACTGAACTGAACTGAGTGCATCAGTTAAATGTTTTTTAAAATTTTTAACAGTTTTCCATTCTAATAACTTACCACTACTGGTTTATCCACTCCTCCAATGATAAGCATCAGAGTTGTTTCTAGTTTGGGGCTATTCTGAATAAAGCTGTTTTAAACAGTCTTGTGCAAGTATATCGTGAGCATATATTTTCATTTGTTTTAGATAAATACTTGTGGTAGGCAGAGTAATGGCCTCTCATATATCCACATCCCCAGATCCAGTGAATAAGTTGCATGGCGAGGGAAATTCTGGTAGCAGATGGAAGTAATGTTACTAATCATTAGCTGACCTAAACGGAGCAGGGCTTCCCAAGTGGCTCAGTGGTAAAGAATCTGCCTGCCAATGAAGAAGATACAGGAGACCTAGGTTTGATTCCTGGGTCAGGAAGATCCCCTGGAGGAGGAAATGGCAACCCACCTCCAGTATTCTTGCCTAGAGAATTCCATGGACAGAGGAATTTGGCAGGCTACAGTCCATGGGGTTGCAGAGTCAGACACAACTGAGCATTGGGATGTGCAAGGGAGCATGTGCTGGATATCCAGTTGTACCCAATATTATCACTAGCATCCTTATATAAGGTAGAGAAACGCCGGAGAGTCAGTGCTAGAGAGATGTGGTGAGGGAAAGAAGGGACTGGATGTTGCTGGCTTTAAAGGTAAAAGGAAGCTATAAAGACAAGAAATGTGGGCGACATCTAGAAGAAAAAGGCATGAAAGTGAATTTTCTCCTTGAGCCTCTAGAAAGGAATGGAGCCCTGGCGTCACCTTGATTTTAGCCCAATGAGACCCATTTTGGACTTCTGAATTCCAGAATGGTAAGATAATAACTTTAAGTTTAGCCACTAAGTTTGTTAACAGTTCCAACAACAAGAAAGTTATATCAGTGAATGAAATGCTGAGTCATATGGTAGGCCTATAGTTAACTTCATAAGGAACTACTGGATTTTTTCAAACATACTAATTTACATTCTCTCCCATCAACAATGCATAAGAATTTAGTTGCTCTAAAACCTTGCCAACATTTAGTGTTGTTCATTTTTTAATTTTAGCCTTTTTGTCAGGAGTAAATTATTATCACATTGTAGTATTGATTTGATGACTAATGATATTGGGCACATTTTCACGTACTTGTAGTCCATTTCTATGTCTTCTGGGAAATACCTGCTCAAGACCTTGACCTGTTTGTAATTGTGTTGTTTGCTTGTTATTTGTAAGAGTTTTTAGTATGTTCTAGAGATAAATCCTTTATCACATACAAGTATTGTCAGTACATTCCTCCCACCTGTGTCTTGTCTTAATGTTTTCTTTAGGGCATCTGTTGATGAGCAGATATTTTAAAATTTAAATCAAATCTGTCTTTATAGTTTAATATTTAGAGTTTTTTGTTTCATGGCTAAAAAGCCTTTGTCTAACCCATGGTCTTAAGATTACTCTGTCGTGTATGGTAGAACTTTTACAATTTTAGCTTTTAATTTTTGTATGTGACATGAAGTGGGAATCACTGTTTTCCTTACTTTCATTGCAAACTGTTGAAATGACTTTCTTTTCCCCATTAAACTGCAGTGACGTCATTAGACCATGTATTTATTTCTGCTTGTTCTATTTGCTTCCATTGATCTATTTGTCTATTTGTATTTCAATGCTGCACTGGTTATTGTCACTTAATAGTAATGCTTAAAATTAAGTAGTGTTAATCAATTACGTAATTAAGCCTCCAAACCTTTCTCTCTTTTTTTGATGATTGCTTCATCTATTCTAGATCTTTTGATTTTATTTAAGTTTTAGAATCAGGTTGTCAGTATCTATGATATGTCTTTTTTTCTTTTACTTCAATTACCTTGAATCTCTATGTTTGGAAAGAATGGGAATCTTAAAAATACTGAATTTTCAATTCATGAATATGGCACGTTTCTTCTTTAATTAGGTCTTTAAATTTTCTCTTAGTTTAGAATGTTTAATATAGAAGACTTAAATATGTCTTTCATTAAATTTATTCCTAAGTATTTTGTGGGGTTGTTAGGTGCTGTTAAATTGTGTGGCTTATTAATATCTTCCAGTTCCTTGTTGGTATTAAAATCAATTGATTTCTGTATGTTGACCTTGTATTCTAGGGTCTTTCTTACTCATTAGTCATAGTATTTTTCTGGGTTTCATAGGATTTTCTACATACATTCTGATGTAACTATGTCATCTATGCATAGACAAATTTATTTTTTCTCTTCCAATCTTTATACCATTCATTTTTCTGTGCCATATTATACTGGGTAGGAGATTTAGTACAGCTTTGGATAGAATGGTGTAAGTGAATACCTTCACCTTGTTTTTGATAGTAGGGAAAAAGTGGAGTGTATGTCAGTTTCAACTATCATGTTAAAGGATGGTTTTTCACAGATGCCATTTATAATTGAAGTGCTTTTCTATGCTTAGTTTAAGAATTTGTCATGAATGAGTGTTAAATGTTATCTGCTTGTTCTTTTGCTTCAATTAAGGTAATTATGATTCTTATTCTCTGCTAATGTGACTTTTCTCTTTTTAATCTTGTCACAACCTTACAATCTGGGGATAAACTCCATCTGATTCTTTATATATAATGCTAGATTCCATTTGCTAACATTTGGTTAAGAATTTTTATTAGTAGGTTCATAAGAAATATTGGCCTGTAATTTAATTTTTATCTTAATGTCTTTGTTTAGGCTGGTTTTAAAGTTATGCTGGTTTCATGAAAAGACATAGAAAATACTGCCACACATTATTTTTCCTAAATGAGTCATGTAAAATATTAATCATTATGAAATATCGGGTAGAATTCACCAGTGAAGTTATCTAGACCTAATGTTTTCTTTGTGGGAAAATATTTACCTATGAATTAAATTTCTTTAATAAGCTGAAAAGGATTCAGGCTTTCTATATCAATCAGTTTTAGAAAGTTTTTTTCTAGAATTTTTGTCTTTTTCATCTAACTTGTCAAATTTATTTGTGCTAAATTGTACATAGATAATTTAAACCATCCAGAATGCTTTTATTTGATATCACTTCATTTTTAGCTCTAGAATTTCCATTTCTCTTTAATTTCTATTTCTTTGAGATTTGTCCACCTTTTCATTTAAATCCTTGAATGTGTTTATAATAGCTGTTTTAAAATCTATCTGCTATCACTCATATCTATTTTTTAAATTATTTTTCTCCTTGACTATGAGCAACATTTTCCTGCTTTTGTCTCATAACTTTCCATTGTATATGTTGTTTTGTGGAGAGTTTCATGTGCGTTATCTTCATTTTAGTCCTGTTAAGTTTTATCTGACAACTGACTGATGGATTATTTTGATCCTTTAAACTTGGTTTTGTGCTTTGTAGGAAGCATTGATTTCAGGACTATTTTTCCCAATTAGATCTAGTGTATTTCCTTTCCTCTGGGTCATGATTTTTGCAGAATCTTGATTGGATGTCTAGATTGCTCAGTGAGTTGTCTCTACTCTAGCTGGTCCAAATTCTGACCTCTTTTAGTCCCGTGCAATGTCTGACATCTCTTCTGCTCTTGGCCTCCTCAAAGTCACTGGCTGCTAGGCCTCATGGACAATGCCCTGTTCATGAGCACTTGGCCCTCAGCCAAAGACAGAAAGTGAACCTTCATGAAAACTTCCAGGGTGCCCTCCCTATTCAGGATACAAGAATACTTCACTTTCCATCCCGTGTTCCTCCAGTTCCAGCTGCCTTAGCCACTTCAGATGAAATCTACAACTCTTCCCAGAGATTTCTGCTCTCTCCTGGACTTACCTCGTTACTGAAAAGTTATGGAAAGTGTCTCATATAGACATTAGGGATGATAAGCCTACCTCATGGATTTTCCTTTCTCTCAAGGATAGTAGGGCTGCTCAGGTCCCAATGCTTGAAAGTCATTCTCATATTTTTTCCTGTTTTTTATAATTATTTACATAGGAGAGTAGGTTCAAAACAAGTTACTTACAGTTCCTGGAAGCCACAGTTCTCTAATATACTTTTTGAGTTCCTTCTATGTATAAAATAGTGTGTTCATTATTTATGGAGCAGAAATAAAGTTTTCTTCAATCTGAGAGATAAGAAAGGTCCATATATAACTACAGTATGAGATGAGTGACTTTTTTCTGTTCCTGGAATGCACCAAGACATTTTCCACCTAAGAACTTAGCAAGTCCCTGTGTCTCAAATACTTCCCTCTACCCTTAACCTGAATAACTTTTATTCATCCATCAGATCTCAGCTGAAATGTTACTTCCTCAGGAAGTCTTCTCTGACTTTTGACTCTGTATTATTTTCTTTAACCTTTTTCTTTCTCATGATAGTCTGTAGTTTTCCAATACAACTCTTACTACAATTGCTCCTTATACATATCTGTGATTATTTCTGTATTTCATAAATGTAAGACTAAGTAAATTTTTTCACTACTATATCCCTAGACCTATCACAGTATTAAAATAATAGCATAATAATATTAAAATAAGAGTATAAGATATTTCTTTAATGGAAAATTAAGGAATTGTAAGTATCACAATCAGCATAGAAAATACTTATATTCTCTCTGACATTCATTTCCTTTTGGGTAGATCAGAAAGGGTCTTAAGAGATGGAATTTTAAGAGTCAGAGATGGGAAAGGGGGCTTTCTAGACAAGCTGGCATGGGTTTAGAACATAAAAGTCATAATTCATGGGTTTAGAACATCAAACTCATAATTCAAAAGTCATAATTATCTAGACCTGTTTTTCTAGAGAATTAATTAGAATGGATTCATTAGGATGACAAAAAGAAATAAGACTTAGAAGGCAAATGAGTTTAGAGTCCTAATCTTACCACCTTCATAATAAAAACCAATGTGTAAAGCATAAATCTCTGCATAATAACAAGTATATATAATATTTATTTTAAGGATGTAACTTATCTTTAAAAAGCTAGCATTACATATTAGTTGCTGTGAATAATTTCATAAGAAGACATTGACTTAAAAAACTGATACCCATGAATTTTAGTGCCTCAATGTGAAATGCAGTTTTGTTGAGTAGGATACCCAGAAATAAGCTGCTCTGTGTCAGACCCAATAAAGCATAAACTTTTCTACCTATAATTCGTAGCCATGTTAGTATTAAATGAACCACAGGACGTGTGAAGTGACATGGAGATGGGATCCTTAAGAGTGTGGGATATGATACAGTTCTGGAAACCTACTTGTAATTCACCTCTTATGCCTCTAGGAGAATGCTTGGAACCACAAGTGAATACTTATGAGCATAGTTGGGGTGGGTACTGGGAAAAGGAATCCAGATGCCATCCCCCTCTGAGACTTTGGTATATGCATGCTCCAGTTCCTTCCCCCATTTGCAGTTAAGCACTAACATACAAATGAGTGGCCTACCTATTGCCTCATGCTGTTAATTCTTGGAATAGTTGTAGTTGAGGCTTTCTGCAAGGCAGTCAACGCCACCTCCAGGAACCAATTAGTCTCTTCCTATTACCCCAGTCCTACTAGTAAAACCCACTCAGTCACAGGGATCATGATCAACCCCATTTACAGGACCTCCCTGGTCCTTCTTGGTCCACTTAACAGAACGTATATGATTTTCCTCATCTTTACTTTCTCCAAGTGTTGTCTTATACCTTGAAAAGTGAAGTGACTCTATAATTAAGTTACATAGTCAGTGTGAGGAATTCTCCACCCAAACTGGTCAATAACTAACCTCTCTGCAAGAGGATTTCATCTCTCCTGACACCACCACAGTGTGGAAAGGAGGAGGTGTGACCAACAACTCTCTCACCCGGTGGCATTAGCTGAATTTGCATTTTCAGCTTGCTAAGTTCCCATCTTCTTAGCTCTCAAAAGCTGAGCTAACTTAGACTGGTCCTTCTTTCCAACCAGCTAAGTGCTGCTTGTCTTTTCTCTATTTAAAGCCATTTCATTGGGAGGCCTCCCCCGAGACTCCAAACCAGATCCAGCTCCCCTGCTATATATGTCTCTTTGTCACACTGCTAGCATCTTGACAGCAGAAAAGTGGTACATTTCACAATTAAGAGAGTGGCCTTCTTGGGAGCCCAACTGCCTGCCTTTCAACCCTAACTCAAGTTATATTAGCAGGTAACATGTTTTTAACTTCTCTGTGTCCCAGTTGCTTCATATTTAAGATGGAGATACTGCATCTATTTCATAGGGTTGTTTTCAAGGTAATTTTATGTAAGTTTATATGTAAAGCACTTAAATAGTGGCATTATTTGTCAATTATTGTCACAACTTTTGATTATTCATTTATTTTTACTTGACTCATTCATTAAACACTCAATTTAGTAAATGCTTGCTATGTGCCAAACTTCACTGATTGATATATATATATATCAGTGAACAATATGTCTGCCTTAAAGACTTCTGTTAGTGTTCTAGATAAAAACACAAATAACAACTGAACATTATATAGTATATGAGAAAGTGATTCTTAAAAATAGGATTTTTAGTCTATTGGATGGATCTAGAGGCTGTCATACAGAGTGAAGTAAGTCAGAAAAATGTGTATTAACACATGCAGAATCTAGAAAAACAGTATACAGATGAATTTATCTGCAAAGCAGAAATAGACAGATGAAGAGAATAGACATGAAAACCAAGGGGAGAATGGGTGATTGAATAAATTAGATTGGAATTGACATATACATAACTACTATGTATAAAATAGGTAACTAACGAGAACCTACTCTATAACACTAGAGGAAGAAAAGGTAGTCTGTAGAACACATATTAAGCTTAAAAATGCATTTCAATGTACATTAGGTGCAGACAAATACTGTTTGATTCCACTTAGAATCAATACTTAGAATACTTAGACAAATAGTTTGATTCCACTTAGAATCAATACCTAGAATACTTAGAATCAGTATCTAGAATAGTCAAATTCATAGTCAGAAAGTATACTGGAATTAAAACTATATATATATTGGTAGGTTCCAGGGACTGGAGGTGAGGGGGAGGCAGAATGAGGGGTTAGTATTTAATAGATAGAGTTTCAGTTTAGGAAGGTGAAAAATTAGGGCAATGGATGATGGTGAGAGTTGCACAACAATGTAAATGTACTTAGTGCCACTGAATTGTATAGTTAAATATGGTTATAATAGTATGTTTTATATTATGTGACTTTTACCATTACCATAGTAAAAAAAAAATATTTTTTATATAAATACAAATAGAAAAAAATAGAGCCAAGTAAAGAGAATTGGGAGTACTTAGAGAATGGATTGTAACTTTAAGTGAATGTGGTCTTGGACGGCCTCATAAGACAATGTAACATTTGAGTAAAAACAGAACAGATTTCTGGGTGAAGATTGTTCCCATGACAGGACAGATGACAAGGTTCTGAGGGAGGTCTGGGTGTGTGTGGCCTGTGGAAGGGAAAGGGAGGCCCATATGGCTGGAAAATGGGAAGAGAAAGGATGAGGACAGGAGTTGGTGGCCTGGGCCCTTTAGACCAATGTAAGGACTTCTACTCTTGGGAAAATGGGCCGTGTTGCAGGATTTTGAGCAGAGAAATAACAGTCTGACTTGTGTTATGAAAGCATCACTCTTGCTCTGTTGAGAACAGACCATGTGTGAGGGTGACATAACTAAAAAAACACAAGACCTGTTAGGAGCCCATAGCTGAAATCCACACATGAGAAGACTATGGGCTGCAGGGGAGAGGTGAAGATGTAATCAGATTCTGGATTCCTTCTGCAAATAGAGACAGCAGACTTCTTGACAAAATGTTGACAAGGGCGGCATAGAGAAAGATGATCACTCTTCACCCACGAGAAAATTAGTCATGACCATGTTCATAGTTGTTATTTCTTCAAATGAAAAGATGCCTGATGTACAGTTGTCACCACCGTTCAACAGAAGTAGGTCAACAGTATTCTAGGAGATGGAAGTTTAAACTAGAATTTCAATTCATTTTTAATCAAATCTTTTCAAAATTATTCTTAACCAGAACACTCCTATTCCTAAGAGATTCTTAGGAATCTGACTGATGTAGTTGAAGTCAGAGCACAAGAAGGTAGCGTATTTTAATAGATATTTTTCTTAAAAACACACATACAATCAAATAGCCTATTTTGCATAGTACTCCTCCCTTGAGGCCTGAGTCACTGTCATTCTTCCCTGTATACACATCAAATACACCTGGGCACTTGTAGCAGTTTTCACATACTCACTAGATATGTGATATTACCACCTTGGCTATCAGCAAATCTTGTTCTTGGAGCCACTCAATTTAAAATCATTTTTGCGTGTTTACTTCTATTGGTTTTTATTAAGTTTTGGAAGAGAGGCACACTGACTAGGAGTTTACATCTAAGAGGGGATGTTTAATTATTTTGCCCCCATTTCAATCCTTTTCCCTCTACAAATGTACCATCAAGGTTCAAGAAGTTGTTCTGGGAACTGGAAATGATCTCCTGACTTTCCTATAGTTCACTCCTACTTAATATCATCCTGTGTCAGTTCTTTAATTGTCTTCATAAAATGACATAATGCCTATTTGACAAAAGGTAGAAAATGTGACTTCACAGATTTCCCTCTCCTTCAGTGGTGAAATAGACTTTCCTTCCCTTTTCACACTGTGGCATGGTCGTCCTGGTGATCCCAGCACAGCTTTGTGCATTTCGAAGCTGGGAACGGAACCAAGGAACCCAGGTTGAACCAATACATTTGGCCTCATTAGCACTGATAGCTCAGGACTTCCTCATAACTGATGGGGGAATTTTTTTTTTTCAGTTAACGAAACAAATGCCACAAAATTCACACATACTAGTATTTATTAAGCACCTTTATCTTTCATAGATCTTTTTTTTTTTTAATAATTCCTTAGGAAGTCAAAAATTCCAAATGAATGGCACACTTTGCTTTTACAACCAGCCACGTGACCAGAAGTCTTTCTTTAAACTATTGTTAAACTATTTTAACAGGTAAAACAAGACTAATTTGAAACCTATTTGACTAATTTAAAACCAAAAGGCAGCTATCTCACACTGAGAAATCTGGCATCTTTTAAATGATTAGCTCTTTGGGAAAACAAGTATGTTCTGTAAACTCACAGAATTCTGATATCTCTTAAGAGCATTGGGAAGCCTGTATCTGAGAGGACTTGCCTCCTACACATAACGTTTTTTTCCTCTGTTTTTAATAAAATGTCTATGGACTTAAATAGGCTTCCCTGATAGCTCAGTTGGTAAAAACTCCCCATAGAGGGATATAAAACAGCTGTATGCAGAAATACCCAAAGCCTCCTCAAAAAAAGAGGTGTCAACCATGATGATTAGAAGTGAAAACACCTTATTAGGTATAAGGTCATTTTGGGGGCTCGCTCACTGACTGTAAATGTATGTTCCCAGCTTCTTCAATTAAATAACAAGGGGAAATGGAAAAACACAAAAATTATCATTGCTGGGGTGAGAAAGATGTGGTGTAATAATGGGGGGAAAAAACCCTTGATTAAATGCAGCATTACCATGAATCAATAGCATCATTAGCTGTTAGGCTTCAGGATTTTTAATAAGGAATCAAAGACCAAAATGAGAATGATTTAGAATCTATTATTCAGGAGGCAAGAAATTGGAGTGATAATCATACCAAATGAGCCAAAAATAAGGGATTAAGAAAAGGTATTTAAAAGTGAGTAAGAATAAAATATACAAATTTAAGCCAAAGCAAGCTAATACCTCATTACAATGACTTGACATTTAAAGCAAGCACACAATTCCAAATCCAGCTCTATGAAAATCACTTATTAAATAAAATCTGCTAGACACTCTCTGTGGTTGCAATACATTAGAAGTGACTTAACTATTTTGATATCTAAATTTAACAGTTTTCCCATAAACAGGAACTTTGCAGAGAGGCACAGTACAGGCAAGATCTTTTTCTACTAAAAATCCTAAGTGATGACATCTATGTATCGACCAACCTACCTGTCTGCTTACCTATTTCTTTCTCCATTCAAATAGCTTGCATCTCTGTAATATGCCCACACACCAAAAGAAATGCTCCAAACTCTCAAAATCTCCTAATATCTTTGAGAACAGATGCATTAACAGAATCCCTCCATGGATCTGTGATGTGTGGGGCTTTAATGCTTTGTTCTGTGCAACACACAAGAAGTAAATCAAACATTTCAAGTACTGGACATTAGTAATACCCCCGTCCTCAAAGGAGGACCCACTCCTAATGGAAAGATTATTCTCCAAACCTCATCAGCAGTGCCAGCCTCAAGGTGACTCACTCTCCCACCTGAACCTGCAGCAATTTCTTCCTCCACTGCTCTTGCCAGACATTAGCTGTTGCCATCCTCCACAAAGGGACATTAATAGTCTTGAAGGCAATATGCTGTTTTTGTTCTTGCTTCCTTGTCCCCTCCCTTGTTGCTCATTAACTTATATCTGCCCTCTAGGAATATAACTAAGTAATCATCTAAGGTGAGGTAGAGAGCTCTTGCAACTTCACAGATAAAGAGGAGAGGGAAAAGGTTTTTTAAAGTAAATTATTAAAACCAAGATAACTCATTATTCATGAACCAGAGATCAGCTACTCCAAATGTCCTTAAAGTTGGTGATCGTCAATGTCGTATAATACATTTGAACTCATTCTGGATTCAGAGTGCAGTTATAAACACCACTTTCTCACCTCTTAAAATGTTCAGTCTATTGACAGAAAACATGCACAAGGTTAGCAAAGATGACAAAACATGTTGAGATAACACACAAACAGCTTGCCCTCTGGGTCGTTTAACATGGTGCCCTTTAGTGCTTAAAAGAGAGAGAGCATTTCTTTGCAGGGAAGGTTGCCTAAATTCAAGTGTATCATATATTCAAGCAAATATATGCTTTGTCTTGGTGGATTGGTGCTCAGTTGCTTCTGAGCACCGGCTCTATGCTTCTGTGTCAGACTCTGCGTGACACTATGCGCTGTAGCCCGCCAGGCTCCTCAGTCCTTGGGATTCTCCAGGCAAGAATTCTGGAGTGGGTTGGCATGCCCTCCTCCAGGGGATCTTCCTGACCCAGGGATCGAACCTGTGTCTTCTACATCTACCTGCATTGACAGGCAGATTCTTTACCACTAGCACCTCCACTTCTCTTGGAGTGGAGACATCCTATCCTGCAAGACTGCTAGACTCTTAAGTGAACTTCAGGGTTACTGAAGGGGTTAAGACTAAATTTTCTGAATGTACAAAATAAGGAAAATGAAGATCTCCTGGGAGAGCAGCATGCTACGGTATGGCAAACCCTAACCCTCCCATCCATTCTTCTGTAAATTCGTGCTCCTTGAAGTTGAGTCTTGCTTGCAAAATGCCATGTAGGAATTTTCACTTCCTCTGTCAACCAGTAAAGAACCTTTGGACAAGTTGAACAGAAAACTCCTTTTCCAACTCCTGTGTTATGTTATGTATTGGATTCAGAGTTCCTTTTCGAAAATGCCTTCTTTGACCCCTAGCCATGACATACTCCATTCCAATTTATAGTCTCCTTTATAGACGGAGAAGAAAATGCAGTGAGTTGTTCGATGCCTATTGTCTGGGCTGTAATGATGATGATTCAGCTAAGGTTTGCTGAGGGTATTGACATTCTTAGAGGAAGGGCACTGAAGTGCACTGCACAGGCCTCTGGGAAATCTCAATCTTTTCCTCATGCAAAGATACTTTCAGATACTTCAGAACTGTGGTAATATTATGCTTTGGAAGATGAGGAAAGTGCTTTTATTTCCCTGTATGTGGGACAACATCTTGACGACTATAACTGCTTTTTCAGAGTTTCTAAAGATCAAGTCCACAAAAAAAAAAAAAAAAAATCTCTTTATCCTAAAATTTTCCTATTGAAAGAAACTAATCATGCTGCCCTGCCCCTTATAAACCTCCACTTAAAGTTTCTACTATAGTCACTGTTCTCTAATGAGCACAGATTTCCTTTTAAACTCACAAAAATAAGATACAGACCATATTCATGATTGGGCAGAAGAACTGGAGTTTATTTTTTGGTAACGTATTGCAGAATGCAGAATTGAGGGCAACAGAGAATGAGATGGTTGGATGGCATCGCTGACTCAAGTTCGGGCAAACTCCCGGAGATAGTGAAAGACAGGGAAGGATGGTGTGCTGCAGTTCATGGGATCACAAAGAATTGGACATGACTTAGCAACTGAACAATGATATTGCAGAATATTTCTCTTTATATGAGGATAATTTTTATAGCAAAAGTAGTCTTTTTGCTACTCTGAGCTTGGTTGTATGTCCAGTGACTGCTGAAAGCATTGGTAGTTGACCAGGTCAATTTAGATTCAAGCATCTGGGTAGGAGGCTGGCTTTCAGAACTAGAGCGAAAGGCCAGATCAGAAAGATTCAAACTACTCTTAAAAAATGAGTTTTTGTGGAGATGACATTGACAACCAGTGTATTCTCACCTAGAAATTATATTCCCAAGGATACTTTCTAAGGATTGGTTCTCTTCTTTTTTTAATCATCAAACCTGTCCCAGTACTGCCATGCCTGAAAAACAATATACGTACTTTGCAAACACTTCTTAAATTATGTATGTCCCCTAGATAATCTCCATACCTCTAAAAGTATGTCTCTTTTGAGTATAGTCTAGGAATTTTTTTCCTTCTCTGTTTGAGAGATTTAAGAAAAAGAAAATCTATAATAAATCACTTTTACTCATTATTTAACCTTATACTGCGGTATTGTTACCTAGTTAAGCCTCCCACTACGCTTTCTCCTTGATTTCATATGACTTGTCTCTGTATTGTAGCAACTTTTTCTTTGGCCAAGTCCACAAGCACCTATAAAGGGACCCTACCTTCTTATAGCAGCACCTGGAAGATTTCCTTTTTTTCAGCCTCCTACTCCAGCCCTCTCACCTCCTCTCTCTCTGCCACAAAGGATTCTCTTCAATCTCATAAATTCACCTGCCCATATTAGAAAATAAAAGTATACAGTCAATCTGGACGCTTGGAAAGTGACAAAAGTCTCTATTCCAAAGATTTTTCCAAAATGAGTTTTCCCATTCCACCTGAATCCTGGCTTTACATTTCTTGTCCCATCTAACACAAAGGAGATTTACTTTTGATTCTTCTCAGTAACAGGTCACCAGGTATGCCGTATCCAGTTTCAGAACTGTTCCCTCATGGGAGAATTTAGTTTGAAAGACCAGTTGTGAGAACCTGCTGAGTACCTCTGCCACATGTCTAGGCATACAAGACCATGTATGTATGCAGCACACCTCGGGATACGGGGTTCTGATGCCAAATGGAAGAAAAGTGTGGACTCAGTGGTGGGGGTGTGTGTGTTCATAAACTTCTGTGTGGGAGGTGTGTCTGAGTCTAGTTAATTCTACCCCTGTCTGTCTTCTGCTGTGACAATGGAGATAGAAGTCCAGGTTCTCATCAATCCACTGGTACTTGAAATGTAACAGTGCCCTTAACAGTTCATTTCCTATTCTAGAATCTAACTTTCTGAGCTGATTGTGTGTTACATGGGACTAACATGGTGTCCTGTCTGACTCAAGTACAAACTACATATTTAATTGCACTTTTACTGATTTTTTGTCTGACTTACTTAAAACAGATTTTTAAAATTTAATGGTAAAACTCTCATTTTTTCCCTAATCTAGTCAAATGTAACACCACAAAAGTTTACTGAATTACCATCCAAATTCCTTTCTTCCCTGGGAGGAATAACTGGAACTATAAAGCAAGGTGATTATAGCTCTTGTAATTCACTGTAGCTTTCCAATATACATACAGTACAGAAAATGCATGACAGTTTATATCATGTCACATTAAAACCAAGAAGAGCTTAAATGGGCAAGATTCTGAGGATAGTGAGATTCTATTGTATACTTTCTGTTCATCCCTGATCCTTCTCTTCTGGTCCCTCGATATCCACATAAAAGTTTTTTCTTTTATAATTTAGGTAAAAACTTCTATGAGTTAAGGAGCATATCTTCAAATGTTCCATATGAAGAGATGATTGGTTGACTGGCCAACATCCAGTTCCTTCATACTCATAGCTGACATGTCTCTGCACCTAAAAACCTATGGTGCTGTAGGCTGAAGTCATTACCTAGTGAACCATTTGGGAGTGAGGCTAGAAAGCTCATCTCTTTTTTCTTAATTAATAGCTCACTCATTAGTCCGTGGGGTCGCTACTAGTCGGACAAGACTGAGCGACTTCACTTTCACTTTTCACTTTCACACATTGGAGAAGGAAATGGCAACCCACTCCAGTGTTCTTGCCTGGAGAATCCCAGGGACGGGGGAGCCTGGTGGGCTGCCGTCTATGGGGTCGCACAGAGTCGGACGCGACTGAAGCGACTTAGCAGCAGCAGCAGCATTATGAATCATCCTTTTTTATTATTATTCATCTTCATGGCTTAGATATCATCTTGCACATGCAGTCCATTCTGTTTTGTGATTCTTCTGTTTTAATAAACTCTACCAAATTACAAAAATATGATTTGGTACCAGTTTTCTTTGGAAAATAAACACCATTTAGAATATGTTGGTATGAAACAGGCTCTTATGAGTTTGCCTGGAAACTATTCCTGAGAGAAAATGAATTCAAAGATTCAGTATCTAATTACAAATTCAATGTTGAAATGTAAACCACATGTAAGTTCAGGCATGCCAAGTGATTTCTTTTAGGCTCTATTGCTCTTACAAAGGAAATATTATCACTCTTGGTATATATCATCACCGATTAGGGACATGATCAGAGTTATATTAACCCCAGCTCTTCATGCAGGTAGAATGGCTTCAAGAATTCTAATTGCATCCATCAATTCTTCTTTTAAAAGTATCTATTAAACATCTATCAATATGGCTGCCAGTTAAAAACAAAAATCTTGAGCTCAACTCTGCTTACTTTTTCAAACCACGGTCTCTCCATCCCCTATAGAAAAATGAGACATAATAGAATTTTTCGAGTGGACAATGACTGAATATGTAATTTGGAAATCTCTTCGGGCAGTTCTGATAAACTCATCCATACTCATTTGAGAAGCCCTGCTCTATATTCTTTCTGTTGGAAATCTCATTTACTCCCATGGCTTCAAATAACTTTAATATGCAAACAACCCTCGAGTCTGTACTTCAACATTGTTTTTCTCCCCTGAACTCCAAAACCTTCTGCCTCTAGATTGCCTCCTTTAAAGTGGTTCCTCACATAAAACTTCCTCAAAATCAAACTCAGGGTCAGCTGCTCCATGTATTGAATTTTCCTGTGGTTTCTACTTCATTAGTTATCACTGTGTGTATAAATACTGCTATTGGAAGCTTAAAATCATTATTGTCTCTTCCCTCCCCTGTGTCTTGGAACTTCATGTCTTCTCTCAGAGTCTAGTTGGTTCTTTACCCATAGCGTGTCTCTATAATCTGTCTCTTGTTCTCCATCTCCATTATCACCCCTTAGAGACAAAACCGCTATTGACTGGTATTTGAACAACTGCCAATTGCCGCGTGGCAATTCCACACCTGGTACAAGTTCTTCAGTTACCATTCTAAAACAAGAAAGAAGATTATTTCACTCAGATCTTTAAACTTTGATGGTATTTTTGTCACCTACCAGATTAATTTAATCACTATAATGAGTGATATAACACTCTTCAGATTGTAACTTTATTTCATAACCTGCCACTTTCTTTCTCCCTTGAACTTGAAGCATATAAAATGTCTCTGGATTTCTGAAAAAACTTTTTCCTTCAGTGCCTCTACATACTTGAAGCTACTCTATTTTGTAGGACAACTTGGATTTGCAATGCAGATTTACTCTCTAACCTTAGATTCACAGTATATAAATTGAGAATAGCAATAGCCATCTTACAGATTTGTTAGATTATTAAGGGAGGTGTTTCTAAGGCCCTGAATACATATCCTAGTACAAAATTAATGTTCAGTAAGTGGTAGCTGTTTAATGCTGTTTGCTTGTACCTGACAGTTTTAATTTAGCATTATATTGTGAATATTTCTCCATGCTATCAAATGGTCTTTGAAAATATGATTATAAACTGCTGCATAGAAATAAATTACATGGATATACCTTAATTTATTATGCCAAGTGCCTATCGGCGGGCATTTATATTGTTTTCAACTCTTTACTTTTATAAATAGCACTATAATAAACATCAGCATACATAAATCTTTGAGGACACTTCCAAATATTTTCCTAGGATAAATTACTGGAAGTAGAACATTTTAAGACTCTAGAAACTTAGTCAAACTACTTTCGAGAGAGGTAGCAATTGATGGCGCCACTAGCAGTGTATGAGAGCTCTTTCACTTGTACCCTTTCAAATATACAGAGTAGATTCTTTCTCTTTCAGTCTCTTCACTAGTATAATGATATCTCACTTATTTTTGTTACAACAACCAAACACTTCTCCATATTTAATCCATTAGGCTCTTTTAGTAACAGGAACAAAAACCCATTAGCCTTGAAGAATCTTGGAAGGTTTTATTGACCTGTCTTTTGGCCTCATGGGAGTAGACTGTACATTTCAAACTTTGTCCAAAAGGTGGTCTTATCTTCATTTAACCACATCTTAATCACCCCTCAGTTCAGTTCAGTTCAGTTGCTCAGTCGTGTCCGACTCTCTGCGACCCCATGAATCACAGCACCCCAGGCCTCCCTGTCCATCACCAACTCCCAGAGTTCACTCAAACTCATGTCCATCCAGTCGGTGATGCCATCCAGCCATCTCATTCTCTGTCGTCCCCTTCTCCTCCTGCCCCCAATCCCTCCCAGCATCAGAGTCTTTTCCAGTGAGTCAACTCATCGCATGAGGTAGCCAAAGAATTGGAGTTTCAGCTTTGGCATCAGTCCTTCCAATGAACACCCAGGACTGATCTCCTTTAGGATGGACTGGTTAGATCTCCTTGCAGTCCAAGGGACTCTCAAGAGTCTTCTCCAGCACCACAGTTCAAAAGCATCAATTCTTTGGCAATCAGCTTTCTTCACAGTCCAAACCAATCCCCAATTGGTAATCCTATCAATCCCCAATAACCAATAACTTTGTGTGCTCAGTCACTCAGTCATGTCGGACTCTTTGCGAACCCGTAGACTGTAGCCTCCCAGGCTCCTCAGTCAATGGGATTCTCCAGGCAAGAATACTGGAGTGGGTTTCCATTCCCTTCTCCAGGAGATCTTCCTGACCCAGGGATTGAACCCAGGTCTCCTGCATTGCCAGGTGGGTTCTTTACCACTAGCGCCACCTGGGAAGCCCCAACTAAATATAAAAGCCATTTTATGATTCCTTGACATTCATCCCTCGTACCACGCCCTCAAAATATAAAAATCTTTATCCCATGATAAATGGAAAGATAATTATTAGGAGTAATAGAAGGGATGAGACTACTTAACCTCAAAATTTTGAGCTCAATCAAGGTTCTGTTTGAATCACTGGTATCAGTGGCCCTTATCTGGCATCAAGGATCAGTTAAACACCAAAAATTACATAAATCCTTCTTATCCACTGGCAGAAAAGATAAACGTAATATTATTTCATACACTGATTACTAGCTAAGGAAATGTCAGATGATATAGGCCATATAGTTCAATAGGATTATATTTTATAGTCATTGCCTCCCCAAGGTCAAGCATACTGTAATCACTCAAAAAGAAAAAAAAAAGTTGAATGAAAGAAAAAGATACATATAAACCAGATTTGACTTTCAACTACTTTTACTTTTCACTCAACTACTTTCATTTTCTTGTGACAGCTCTCAAAATTCTGATTAAACTTCCTCTCAAAATGTTTAGTTTGCATGTATTGAATTGATAATAGATAAACGTAATTTCTGATTTCATTATTAGTCTTCATATATTCTCCACTCCAGTATTCTTGGGCTTCCCTTGTGGCTCAGCTGATAACAAACCTGCCTGCAATGTGAGACCTGAATTTGATCCCTAGGTTGGGAAGATCCCCTGGAAAAAGGAAAGGCTACCCATTCAAGTATTCTAGCTTGGAGAATTCCATGGACTGTATAATCCATGGGGGTAGCAAAGTGTTATACATGACTGAGCAACTTCTTTTTCACTTTCATTCTTTTTTGAGATATCATAGCATAATATGCTTTAATATGTTGTGACATATGTTACATGTATCCTGTAAGCCAGCAAGTCTGCTTGTAATTTAACCTAAGAAAATAAATATAGAATTCCAGAAATAGAAAATGAATTAAATATTCCAGTGTGTGTTAACAAGCAAAGAGGGGAGAAAAGGAAACAATTCATATATTCAAACATGGAATTAATTAAATATACTGCAGAACATCTACACTTGAGTACTATCCAGCCATTGAAACTGGTGTTATAAAAGAATGTTTAAACACACAGAAACTATTTTTAATAAGTGAAAACATCAGGTCACACAGCTATACACAGAATAATATCCTGTCTCCCTGTTCTGTCTTGAACCTGCCATCAGTGATTTTACCAAACGATAGGAAGGTTACTAATGACCTCTGTATTGTGAACTGTCCAGTGCTCAGTTCTCAATGCTATTCTTACTTGACCTATTGGCATCATTTGACTTAGATGACTGCACCCTCCTCCTCAGAATGGACTCAGAACTTGACTTAAGGAGAACCATGTGTTCTTCATTCTCTTTCTTCAAAGACGTCTCTTCCCCAGCCTCCTTTGTTCATTTTGTGTATCATATCTTAAAATATGAGTTCCCAGTCCTGTCTTTGATTCTTTCCACTTCGTCTCTACTTGCCCCTGGGTGATTCCACTCAGTCTTACGGCTTTAAACGCCATCTATAAAAGCTGATGTTAGCCAAATTTCAGTGTTAGCCTGGACCTCTAGTCTGAACCCCAGACTCTGCACTTGGCTGTCTATCTGATGTTACCAGTTAAATATTTAAAAAGCAGTTTTGATTAAACTTAAAAAATGAACTCCTGATGTTTTACATTCAAACCTATTGCTCCCACAATCTTTACAATATCAAACAATGGCAACTCTATTCTTCAAATAAAGCGGTGATAATAATAACGGAGTGAAGTGGATTAGGACCCTCAGGGATGGGAGAGGGAGTGTTGAAGAGAAAAGATTTACATATTTAGTTCTCTCAGTTTTCTTCTAAATCTCTTTGAATATGCCAACATTGGTTGGATCATCAAAAAAGCAAGAGAGTTCCAGAAAAACATCTATTTCTGCTTTATTGACTATGCGGATCACAATAAACGGTGGAAAATTCTGAAAGAGATGGGAATACCAAACCACCTGACCTGCCTCTTGAGAAACCTGTATGCAGGTCAGGAAGCAATAGTTAGAACTGGACATGGAACAACAGACTGGTTCCAAATAGGAGAAAGGGTACGTCAAGGCTGTATATTGTCACCCTACTTATTTAACTTATATACAGAGTACATCATGAGAAACACTGGGCTGGAAGAAGCACAAGCTGGAATCGAGATTGCCAGGAGAAATATCAATAATCTCAGATATGCAGATGACACCACCCTTATGACAGAAAGTGAAGAAGAACTAGAGAGCTTATTGAAGAAATTGAAAGAGGAGAGTGAAAAAGTTGGCTTAAACTTAACATTCAGAAAACTAAGATCATGGCATCTGGTCCATCACTTCATGGCAAATAGATGGGGAAACAGTAGCTGACTTTTTCCACTGACTTTTTTCCACTTTTCCCAGTTATTTTTCTGGGCTCCAAAATCATGCAGATGGTGATTGCAGCCATGAAATTAAGACACTTACTCTTTGGAAGGAAAGTTATGACCAACCTAGATAGCATATTAAAAAGCAGAGACATTACTTTGTCAACAAAGGTCCATCTAGTCTAGGCTATGGTTTTTCCCGTGGTCATGTATGGATGTGAGAGTTGGACTATAAAGAAAGCTGAGCGCAGAAGAATTGATGCTTTTGAACTGTGGTGTTGGAGAAGATTCTTGAGAGTATCTTGGACTGCAAGGAGCTCCAACCAGTCCATCCTAAAGGAGATCAGTCCTGGGTGTTCATTATAAGGACTGATGTTGAAGCTGAAACTCCAATATTTTGGCCACCTGATGCGAAGAGCTGACTCATTTGAAAAGACCCTGATGTTGGGAAAGATTGAAGGCAGGAGGAGAAGGGGACAACAGAGGATGAGATAGTTAGATGGCATCACTGACGCAATGGACATGAGTTTGGGTAAACTCTGGGAATTGGTGATGGACAGGGGGCCTGGCGTGCTGAGGTTCATGGGGTCACAAAGAGTCGGACACAACTGAGCGATTGAACTGATTCATAAGGTTAAGTTTAGGCTTCAGTAGCACCAACTTCTGCAATCTCCCTCTTTCTCTTTTTAGTCACTAAGTCATGTCCAACTCTTACGATCCCATGAACTGTAGCCTGCCAGGCTCCTCTGTTGATGGGATTTTCCAGGCAAGAATATTGGAGTGGCTTGCCATTTCCTTCTCTAGGAAATCTTCCCAACCCAGGTATCAAACCCGGGTCTCCTGCACTGCAGTCAGATTCTTTACCAACTGAGCTACAAGTCTGCAATATTAACTGTCAATATTTCTCAACAAAAGTAATTCCTGAATTGACATATAAGTGACGTAGATTAATTTAAAAAATCCCAGTCTCAAAATATTAGGCTTATTTAGAGTAAAAATTCTACCCTATGGCAAAAAGTTAGAAGCATTCTTTTTCACTTTAGGAGCAAGATGAGCATGTCTATGATTGTCTCATCTAATTCAAAATACTGGAACTCCTAAACAGCATAATAAGACAAGAAAAAGCAAAATTATAAGGATTGGAGTGAAATAAAACTATTTTTCAAAGATTTCTCCTACATTCAAAACCCCCAATTTCCTATAAATTGTCTTAATTAATAAGAGACTGACTATTTTAGTACATGAAAGATCAATAAGTATCAAAAAAGTCATTTGCATTTCTAGCTGCCAGAATAGGGATAGAAAATATAATTTTACTAAACAGACAGACTAAATATCCTAATGATATTAGTTTTTTCCAATTCTATCTAATATTCATTGCAATTTTAGTCATAATCTCAACAAAAATTTTAAAATTTATATGGAAGAATCGTCAAGAAAAACATTATTGAAAAGAATGCATATAATGGATTAAAGACATATATAAAGGTAAAATTTAAATTTTTGAAATAATATAGAATATTCTTTTAATGCTTTTGAGAAAGGGAAAGATTTATTGAATAAGCCAGAAAAGAAACAATCAATAAAGTTAACTATAATAAAATTAAGAACTTCTGGTTCTGAAAAGTGGTTTTAAAGAAAACTTTAAATGTACAACCAAGGAGGAGATATTTACAACATAACCACCAAAATACTCATGTCCAGAACATAAAAACAACTTCCACAATTTAAGAAAAAAATAATATCCCCCAAATAACACATATGAAAAAATATTTCACGTAGGATGTAAGAATAAAAAGATGCTCAAAGTCATTAGCAATCACATCTGAAAACTTTAAAAAAGTACACACAAAATGAGCTACCATCCCACACTTGGCTCAAAAAATTATATAACATAGTTAAGAGTTAGTGGGGATGAGAAGCAATAGAAACTCTTAAATGCTACTCTTGGGAGAATAAATTGATGCAAAATTATGGAATTATGTAATAAAGTTTAAAATACACATATTCTGTCACCCAGTATTATCAATCCTAGGTAGTACATCTTAGAGAAACTTTTGTACATGTGTACCAGGAGACATGAATAAAAACAATCATCATTACTTAATTTTCAATAGCAATAAACTATAAGTGAAATGTGTCCATCAAAGGAGGATAAATAAATAGTTGTGAAATAGTCATATGATAAAACACTCTATCACAGTAAAAGTAAATAGTTCTGTGAACCAAAATGGATGAATCTCAGAACGCTGAGTGATTATAAAACAAGTCCCATTAATACCACTCATAACAAGTTCAAAAACTGGCAATATTAAAAAACATATGTTGTTTAGGGTTAAAATCAACTCTATGAAGAAAAGCAAGAGAATGAAACAATTCAGAGTAGTGTTTGTCTCTGGTGAATATTGGAGGATGTTGCCAGGGATGGTACACAGAGAAACACTGTAAGGATGATGGTCTCTTTAAGATGTTATAGGTTCTGGGTGTTCATTTGTATTTCTTTATGAGTTACCCAAGCATTGCATATATACTTCTATATGTTTTGCGTATTTTATGTATAACAGAACGTTTGGCCAAAGTTACTACATTTTGTTAAAACAATCAAGTACTAATATGTCTTGTTGATTATATTCTCAGGCAGGAGGAAGCTGGGATATAGTTAGGATGGCCCACTTACTTGTATCCTCATTCCCAGCTTCTCATCTTCTCAACATGTTAGGTGAGAATCTCATGCCAGGTACCTTGCCACTTGCCCCCCTCCACCCTTCTCTGCTCTCTTCCCTGCCATGGGAGGGTGACCTATAAAGACCAAGTGAATGGCCTCTATTTTCTTTGGCTTCTGCTTTGCTTGGGTCAGTGGAGAGCTCTAAAAGGTGATTAGGTGGAGGGACAATAGTGAGATGAAGGTATCCATAACTTTCATTCTTTCCCACCAAAATTGTCTCTGGTTGCCTGATATGTATATATGTGAAAGCTGTTCAGTTGTGTTCAACTCTTTGTGACCCCATGGACTGTAGCCTACCAGGTTCCTCTGTCCATGGAATTCAGGCAAGAATACTGGAGTGGGTAGCCGTTCCCTTCTCCAGGGTGTCTTCCCAACCCAGGGACTGAACCCAGGTCTGCATTGCAGGTGAATTCTTTACCGTCTGAGCCACCAGGCAAGTCCCTAGCTGCCTGATGCTCGGAACTAAATGTCACTGCTTCTTTCAAAGCTGTCAGCCTTACATGACTTCTTCTTCTAGGTTCTGAGAAGTTTCTCAACCTTTCAGATCTGGAGGGCCTGATAGTCAATCTCATATTAAACAGTTGGGTAACTGTGCCAAATACGTGGTTCCCTGAAACCTGTACCTCAATGAGAAGTCCCTTTGTAATTAAACCCTCTTGAAGTATTCTGAGTGTAGCATCTAATTCTTTTTAGGACCTTGCCTGGTATAAATGAAGAGGTATGGGAAGAAAATTAGAGGAAATGGCATATAACAATTTTTTTTAAGTATTTGGAGGAGCATTGAATAGTTTTTGTTTGGACTCTGACAACTATATTAACTTTTTTAAATGAGGAAAAAAGAGTGATAGAGGTCTTAATTAAGAGCTATTTGTTCTCGTATTCAACAGGGATATGGTATGTCAAACAGTGTTAGAGGAAGGCGATTCTGGTAGCTTTATGTAGGGTAAGCTGTGGAGCAACGTTCTAGAAGGAAGAAGACCATGAGTTAGCAGGCCAGTAGGAGCTGGCTTGGTGAGAGGGTCTGAGAATACCCATTTGAGGGGCTATGCACTCAGGTCCCTTTATGTTCCTAGTCCCACATGATGACCGTACACCCTGATCTCATCTGGCATGCCTCGTGTGTGAAGTGAATTCTGTATGCATGTCAAGCAAAGGGATAACATGACATGAAAAAAACAGAGAGTGAGTTACACAGCTCTTTTTTACTGCCAATAATATTTTAATTTGTATCCTTATCATTGCTAATTGTTATCACCCTGTTCCAGGCCTTTAGCAACATTTCATATTCCACTTTAGGTGTACTTTGAACCTTTATTGTACCAACACAAATACTCATTAGTGTTTTGCTCTGCATCCTTTTAAATCGAATCTTTTTATATTGTTACTTTGCCCACAATGGACTCTGTAATGTCTCTCTGTTTAGCACCATCTGCAGATTTAATTAATGTGCTGTTTTGCTCATCTTCTGGATGATGAATAAAGATGTTGAATAAAATAGAGCTTAATACCATAATGCCTGGCACCCTGTAGCCACTTCCCTCTAAATGAACTCAAGTGCAGTTTGCTTTTATATCTGCTCATGGCCTTTTGCGATATTCTGAATCCATATAGAAAGTGTTCTTGCATCATATTTGGGTTTGCAAATCTAAATTGGAAGTTTCCCTCAGAAGCAATAACTCATCTGTGGATTGCATGACCTGCACATTTTCAACCTAACCAGTCTATGTGCAAGTCAGTTTAATGTAGATTTCTATTATGAGGAAACCTACCCTTTTTAACACTTTAGAAATTCTCTAAATGTTCTCACAGTTCCTTTATAATTTGGCCTTTTCAATGACCAGTGACCTTATAAAGCAGGTAGATTTCTATATTTCTCATGAGGAGCTTGAGACTCTGAAATTAATTTACAGAAAACTAATGATAGTTCCAGCTTTAGGATTCTGGCTGATGCCTGATTGGGTATGCTAACTGGTTGAAATACACTGCCTCAAGTTAGAAATTTGGAGGAAGAACTTCTGCTACCATATCTTCAACTCAGTGAGTTTGGGAGAGAATGTTAGATCTTATAAAGGCCCAGCAACATAAGTTTTGATTTTTCTCAACACTCTTTTGGTGGTTCTTACTGATTCTTAGCTACATATTAAGGCCAAATAAATGCAAAAAGGTAGATCTTGTAAATATTCTTTTGTAGGCAGTGTATACTTGTAGATATGCCCACAGATAAGCTCATCTTTCTGTTAGCTTAAGAGAATGTACACGGTAATGCAGAGTCAGCTAGGCTAAGTTATTAATGCCAGTTTATTACTTATGAGTGGGTTGTTCCAGCTGATTTTCTGCTTCATAGGAGAGGTTTACTAGCCTCCCTTAGGCTAGGTTCTCTCCCTTCTACTGCTCAATCATCAACCCCCCGAATTCATCCTAAGGCCATGCAGACCTCTGGCCTCTATTAGCCAGCACTCAGTTTCCTCTACAGGGGAAATGCCAGGGGCTGACAGCACATTCTTCACTTAACCTTGCCTCTGGGCTGATTGGCAGTGGGGGGTTTCTCAGCTTAGCTTTGCTGCTGATTTCCAACTCACCACAGGGCTCCTTTGTGCATGAGACTGTCAGGAGCTCCTGAGTATGGATATGTGAGGGACCTTTCTGGGCCCAGCCCAAAAATGATGATAAAGAGCTGGATGTAGGATGAGGACCATAAACGTCAAAGCTGACTATTTCTTCAGTTTCTGTCTCTGGCTAGTTCTTAACACATTGTTAAAATCAATTGTAAGACCCTTGGGCAAGTTGTGTATCTTCAGTTTTTCTCACCTATAAGGAAAATAACAAAAGTAGAAACTTTAGTTGACACAATCTGTAATGTACCAGAGAATTAAAATGCATAAACACATATTCTTACACGGTAGCTTTCCTTTCTACATCATAAGCCATTGAAACTCTGCACTACAACTGTCCATCAAATTGTTATAAAGACACACACCTTCTTAACAAATCAGTGTAGCACAACATACAAGCAAACAGCTATTTTTGGTATTGTTTTTATATATCTTTGAATAATCAGAAAGTAAACATTTTTTAGCTTTATGTTAATAAACTTTTAAGTGAAAGTCATTATTAACCAAGATAAAAATAGAAAGAAAATGTCTCATGTATTAAGGCAGTTGTTTAAAGTACAGGGTAGTGTTTGGTGTATGAATTGTACCACTCACCACTCCCCTGTAATCCGGGTCTTCATCACAGGGTCTATACAGGAAAACTGAATCAAGTGTGGATCGACTTCAGCTAGACTGAGTGTAAAGCTTGATTGATAGTAAAACTTTATTGGACAATGTGTCAGGGACTTGAGGCCAAAGTGAGACCTCCGTTTCTTTCAAGGATGACCTGATCCACTCAGTCAACCTGATAGTGGCTTATCACCCAGCTATCAGAAGAAATAGGTGAGCCACTGTACCTGAGGGGTGGGTGGGGCAAGGGGAGTCAGTGAAGGAAAAAGGAAAAAAAAAATTGGGGAATTTTCTCTAGTAAGAATATTTAATGCAGAACCCATCCTTTATTTAAAAGTCTCTAAGATATTCAGTCCCATGAGTTATAAAGGAAGTGTGAATAGTAATAGTTATTTATTTAGCATCAATTTCATACCAGGTACTTTACATATATTATCTTATTCTCTTCCTATCCAAATCATATGAGAGATGCTGTCACAGACATCTTACTGATGAATCTGATACCAAGGCAGTTACCGAGGTCACATAGAAAGAGCTAGAGAGAGGATTGAGGTCCAGTTGTGGCTGATCTCAAAGCTGTCAGAGCAGATTGCTTTTGTCCAGTTGGTGAAAACAAAGATATACACTGTCACATGCTTATAATGTATAATCAGCCGAACTGGGAAAAGAGTCTGGCTGAAAATTCCATCCATTTTCCAACAAGTATTTCTCTGATGAATCTGCCATTTCATGGCATCTCTCCATGCTTATTTGAAATTATAATTTTTTTTAAACCAGAGCTCACCATGTTTGTCAGGTATTATCTAATGATACTAAGTACCACCCACTCCCTTCTAAGCTCTCTCAGGAAGGAGCTAAAATCCAGGAAATTATATTCCACCAACTCAGTATAACTGAGGGCAGGTGTAAGTGAAGGCTCAGCATGCATGGCTTCCAGGCTTCCTTCAAAATACAAACCAAAGCAATACTGTAGACAGTCAAGATCATCTCTTTCCCTGGGACTCCTGCCCTTCTAGATATTCTGAAATCCTGCAGAGTCCTCACTTTACTTCCTTCCGTTTGGCTCTTTGAATGCTTGTGCAAGCCTCTAATTTTTTATGTTAGTTTTGTTCCTGGTTTTTTAATCTACCTTGAAAGTGAGAAGTGAAAGTCATTCAGTCGTGTCCGACTCCTTGCGACCTCATAGACTATACTATCCATGGAATTCTCCAGGCCAGTATACTGGAGTGGGTAGCCTTTCCCTTCTCCAGGGGATCTTCCCAACCCAGGGTTCGAACCCAGGTCTCCCGCATTGCAGGTGGATTCTTTACCAGCTGAGCCACAAGGGAAGCCCACGAACACTGGAGTGGGTAGCCTAACCCTTCTCCAGTGGATCTTCCCGGGATTGGCAAATGAGAGCCCATGGGACAATTCTGAAAATTCTGTTTTTGTAAATGAGATTTAGAAGGACCCAGCCACACGACTGATTTCACGTGTTGTCTGTGGCTGTTTTACATCTGCAATATCAGAGTCGAGTAATTGCAACAAGAGACAAAGGACCCATATGGTGGACAGAATAATAGCCTCCAAAGGTACCCTTGTCCTAATTCTAGGAATTCGTGAATGTTAATTTACATGGCGAAAGAGACTTTGCAGATGTGAATTAAGGATTTGAGATGGAAAAATAATCCTGGCTTATCTCGGTGAGCCCAGTATCAGGGTCAGGAGAGGAGAGGGATATAAAGATGTTGTGCTACTGGCTTTGAAGAGGGAAGAAGGGGCTGTAGTCTAAGGAATGCAGGTGGTCTTAGAGCTGGAAAATGTGAGGGGATGGATTCTCCTCTGAAGCCTGCAAGGGGAGCACAGCCCTGCCAACACTGGGATTCTGGGACTTGTGACCTCCAAAACTGAAATACAAATTTGTGTAGTTTACAGCCACTAAGTTTGTGGTAATTTATTATAGGAACACTAGGAAGCTAGTGGCTATAAAACTTGAAATATTTACTCTCTGGTTCTTACAGAATAAGTTTGCTGACTCCATTTCTGTCAAAGACAAATGACTCTGATTAGTGATAGAATCTTATTATCTGGGTCAGAGAACAAACAAGGTTCTCATTGGGCAAAGACTATCATGTTTTTCATTTAAAGACCTGACTATTATCATTAGTAGCAATTACCCAAATCTCACTGGAAAAGCACTTTTAGAAAACCTTTCATTCATACATATCTTCTATTTAATTTTATATGAAACTTTAAAAAATTTGTCTATTCCATTGATTTGTAGGAAATATTTGTATATATTCTGAATAGTAATTGTCTGCTATACATGTTGCAAATAACTTACATTCCTTGTCTTTTTATGTTTAACAGTATTCTTTTATATAGATAAGTTTATACTTATTATGAAGAAAAATATATCAGTCTTGTGTTTTAGGAAACTGTTTCACTTCCTAAGGTCATAAATATTTTCCTATAATTACTTCTAATATTTTTAAATGTTTCTTTTTCATATTTACATCTTTAAAATAAACATTTCTCCAAAGAAGACATAAAGATGGCTAACAAACACATGAAAAAATGCTCAACATCCCTCATAATCAGAGAAATGCAAATCAAAACCACAATGAGATACCATTTCACACCAGTCAGAATGGCTGCTATCCAAAAGTCTACATGCAATAAATGCTGGAGAGGGTGTGGAGAAAAGGGAACCCTCTTACACTGTTGGTGGGAATGCAAACTAGTACAGCCACTATGGAGAACAGTGTGGAGATTCCTCAAAAAACTGGAAATAGAACTGCCATATGATCCAGCAATCGCACTCCTGGGCATATACACCGAGGAAACCAGAATTGAAAGAGACACATGTACTCCAATGTTCATTGCAGCACTGTTTATAATAGCCAGGACATGGAAGCAACCTAGATGTCCATCTGCAGATGAATGGATAAGAAAGCTTTGGTACATATACACAATGGAGTATTTTTCAGCCATCAAAAAGAATGCATTTGAATCAGTTTTAATGAGGTGGATGAAATTGGAGCCAATTATACAGAGTGAAGTAAGCCAGAAAGAAAAACATCAATACAGTATACTAACGCATATATATGGAATTTAGAAAGATGGTAACCTGAACCCTGTATACGACTGCAAAAGAGACATAGGCATATAGAACAGTCTTTGGGACTCTGGGAGAGGGTGAAGGTGGGATGATAGGGGAGAACGGCATTGTAGCATGTATATTATCATAAGTGACCAGTCCAGGTTCGACGCATGATACAGGATGCTTGGGGCTGGTGCACGGGGATGACATGGAGGGAGGATATGGGTAGGAGGGAGGTGGGAGGGGGGTTCGGGAGGGAGAGCACATGTACACCCGGGGCGGATTCATGTCAATGTGTGGCAAAACCAACCAATATATTAATGTAAGGTAATTTGCCTCCAATAAAATAAATTTTAAAAAAATAAATAAAAAATAAAATAATGAAAAATGTCTTTTATTGAAATAACACTTTTCTCCAAGGGAGAAAAAACATTGACTAAACAGTCATTAAATTCTGGTTACTGCAGCATTGATACAAAATGCCGATTTTATCAGTCTCACTGGGAAATCATTTTGAAAAAAGTATCTTTTTTTCCCATTGATTCTTCAACATATGTCTTTTTTTTTTTTTTTTAACATTCCTATTCTTAATCCCTGTTACATCTGTGCAGTTACCACATTCTCATTACAGGTGTTCTCCAGCTCCACCATTCTCCTTCCATGCTAATGCTTTCAGATCATCTTTCTTGCTCATGACCTGGGTCAGTCCCCTCCTGCCATTTGCTTTCATTTTCTTCTATCGTAAAAGTCAGATATTTCATTAACCACGCGGTATGACTTTCAGTTATTTCCCACTCCTTTGACTCTTTCTTGCACATTTTGTTACCCATCATGTTTCCTCCTGTTTTACTTTCTACTGATTCTTGCTCATTCTTCCAGATGCTTCACAATTTCCCCAAAGCCCGTAGTATACAATTTAGAATAGCATACACTTGCCCTTTTCTAATCATTCCTTTCCTGCAAACACTCTCTATTGGCCCCCGAAAAGGAAGTGCTTGGGTGACATATCTTTGAATTATACAGGACAGCTTGGCAGCTACCAAAAATTTTCTCCTCACAGATTGATTGTCTCAGACAATTCTAAAAACACATCTGTCCCCAGTGATTTAATTTGCTTGATAGTAAATCCATTGTAATCTACTCGGATAACAACTTGCTATTTATATCAAACTAGTATCCAATTCTGAGATGTTAAATATAGGATTCTGAATCCACATTTCCTGACACTCATTTCTAATAAACCATGGCGTACGCGAGAATGAACATTTAACTTTATAGAGCCTCAGCTGCAAGGCAAAAGAGTTTAAAGCACCAGGTCATAAGAAAGCCACAAGAAAAGCCTCTATTTCTAAACTAAATAGAGCATTAAAATTTTTTTCAGAGCTAGGAAAGACCTTACAGATCACCCATTGCAATCCTTTTTATTTTAGAAATGAGGGAGCTGACACAATTTGAGAACTCCGATAACTCATTCAAAGTCCCGTAGCCAGCCAGGGGGAGAATCAAGCTAGAATCTCAGGTTCCTCACTTTAGCCCACAGATCAGAGCTTGTCTGCCCTGCCATACCCTGAAACAGCACCAGAGCATCCTCTATGGACACCAGGAATTTCACCCATTTTCTCAAAACAAACTTACTACTTTTAGAAGCTCAGAAAAATAGTCTGTACTCTATCCACTATGTAGCCAGCCCTGAATGATGATGAGCACTTTTGTATGTAAAAGCACATCAGTGGAGGGGTGGAAGAATGACCACTGCAAAGAACCTGAGGACTGGACTTTAGAATATGAGGAGGAAAATGTCTTTGTTTTATCAAAAGAGAAGTCATTCCAGCAAATTTTCTAAATCCAATGTTAATGGATAAGTAGCCTAAGTTGGGGGTGTTACAAAAGCTAAATAGCCCGTGGTCTTGTTGATTTTTCTATTCATCTCAAGAGTCTTTGCAAAGAGAAACGTTTCATTCTGAACACGTGTCAGTGACATTAATTAAGAAAAACTAGTGAAAGAAGAAAACTACAATGGTATGTTGTCACTGGTTCTGTAATATCTTAAGCATTTTATCTGATGAGCTCCTTTACCTTCTAACTTAGATCAAAGTTTACAGTCTAAGAACAGATGGGGATTGCCAACATAAGGAAACATAATTACATTATGGAGACAATCTGTAAAAACCCATGACTGTTGTTATGTTTAACATTTGACTAAACTTTGACCGCATATAGCATACACTACCATTCAGATGTCTCCATATACTACTATTTCACTTATTATGAACAACCATTGAATGTGGCCTCCCACGTGTAACAGGAAAGAGAAATCACAGTGTTATAATTTCCATAACAAAATGTCATCTGAGTAATTTTATAACTATAGCAGTTAGTTTTATGTCTTAAGAAATGCTGTGTTTCATTAACTTATTAATTATTCATAGAAAAATTAAGCACATTTATAGACAGAAATACCAGGTACAAAAACAATGTAATATAAGCCACACTTCACTAAAATGATAGAATGCAGTAAAATGTTTTATGTTACATATTATCCCTCAGTTGTTAAACTGTATCAGCCTAATAAAATTAGTGAAGAAAACCCTACTTTTGTATTTTTAAATTTCAGAGTCTGAAGTTATTCAATTTTTTTAAGCATTTTTTTTGGAAAATACTGAGTGAGGATCTGATATATGCCTTGCCTAACAATGTCCCTGGCTCTGGGGAAAAATCAAGGTATTAGTTCAGTGTCTGCATTCAGGAACAGCTAATTCTTTCTGCACATTGTAACCATCCATGGTCTTTTTTAAGACTGGTTTCAGCTGGTCTAAGCCTCTATTGAAGGCTTGATGGCCGGTAGACTGTCTGACCAAGAGGTACGTGAAGTGACACTGTACAGTCAGTCTCCCTCACTGTATAGAGTAGGAATTCTCCATCTAAGTGAGTCATTAGTTTGCTTATCTATAAAGTAGATTTTACTTTCATAGCTCTACATTTCCCTATGAATTATAGGCTGTCTTCCTACTTTTGAAGGACATGTATATAAGCTAAGACTGTCCCTGGAAAACCTGGACACACACCCATCCTAGTTCTCCCCCCAGGGTCTGCCATTTATAAACTATTCATGGGTGAATAATCAGATCAAGATACTCTACTTCTTAAAATGTCCCTCTGACTTCCCTTCATCATTAGAATAGAATTTAAAATTCTTTCCAAGGCCTGCATGGCCCTCGAGTGGATTAGACCCCAGCCGCCTCTCTCCTCCTCAACTCCCTGTTCTCCCCGCTGCTCTTCAGCCTGTTGAATATGTTGAGGCTCAGAGTAACTGGCGTCTTCATGGCCTTAAACATTCCTCCCAGAGAGCTTCAGGGCTCCTTCTCTTCATTCAGGTCTCTCTTAAATGCGACCTCTCAGAGGCACCTTGCCTAACATCCTGTATAAAACAGCAACTCTCCACACATATATACTTCTGGTAGTCTGTTTTGTTTTTCTTCTTTATAATCTACTGCTTATGCTGCCTATTTGTTGATTGGTTGCCTCTACTCTAGGATGTTAGATATGTGAAATCAGGGACGACTGCTTGTTCAATATTTCATTATGTCTCCAGGACCTACAAGAGTATCTGGCGTTTTAGTGGCCCTTGACAAATATTCCTTAAATAAATGTTGACTGGATGAAAATATTCACAGCACTGACCTTAACTCCTTATGTTATATAATAAGGAAACTGAAATACATGTTATTTAATTTCCAGTCTGCGAATCTTTGCATGAATGTTGGCACTGAATTAAGTACAGTGTTTATAGGAGCCTAAGTGTTCTTGCCTGGAGAATCCCAGGGACAGGGGAGCCTGGTGGGCTTCCGTCTATGGGGTCACACAGAGTCGGACACGACTGAAGTGACTTAGCAGCAGCAGCAGCAAGAGCCTCTCAAGTGTTACCTATTTTCCGATGCTTTTCTCAGCTTCTGCACGCACAGACTCTGTACTCTCATAGCTAATATAGACCTCAATTATAGCTCTTCTCACACGAACCATCACCAGTCGGAAAAGGATCAAGACATGAGAGAGCAAAGTGCACTTTGGGAGCTAACTAGTAAGTCTGGTATGGGCAGAATGGGGTAAATTGACAGTGGAGATGCAGGCAGAATTAGATCTTTTCATAAGACAAATTAGCAATTTGTATTTTATCCCAGGGCAATAGGTGGTCATTCAAGAATTTTAAACTGAGGAGTGATGGGACCAGAAGTGCATTTGCAAAGGGTAAATCTGGCCAGCGTGTGAAAGATGTAGGGTACTAAGACTAGCCTCACAGAAGTCCTCAAGCATTCACTACAGTTGTCCCATCTTAAGTGTTGCTGGCCTGACTAAGGGTGGTGGCCATGGGGTAAAGGCCTCTGGATGGATTACCTCTTTGCATCCCTCAACCTTTCCTTTTAATGTATTGCTTCTCTAGATTCCGTTGTATTGCTACAAAAGGAAAGAAAATGCCTAGCAGTTCTCTGTAGTAGATATACCCAAAGCACAGCAACTGAGTAACTGGATTAATTAATCGAAATTCATGCTTTCTTTCCAGATTGTACCAAATTACCTCTTTTTAAAAATGAAATTCCTAGTGAAGAAGATGAATATATTTAAGGTAGAAGATAAGACAATGTTATTATAGTTCCAAGTCATTAGTTAACATCATTTTAGTATTTTGTGAACATTCTGATGCCCCATGGACCTATTAAAGGGTCCAAAGAACCTCTACTCCAAAAGAGTGGTGGTGACTGAATGCCTGGTTCTAGGTAGGTGTGTTTCAGTTAAGACTGTCACGATAGGAATCACAGAGGACACGTTCTTCAGTGTTTATCTGAGCAGTACTTGTTTCCTCAGCCTCTCTGGAGAATCCCAGGGATGGGGGAGCCTGGTGGGCTGCCGTCTATGGGGTCGCACAGAGTCGGACACGACTGAAGCGACTTAGCAGCAGCAGCAGCTAGTGCCAAGTTCATAGCCAGTGAATCTCAGGGTGAACTACCCTGTCTCTCCTTTCTTTTTCTCCCCTTCTGTGTCTCCCATCGTGTGTGTGTGTGTGTGTGTGTGTGTGATAAATGCGTGATTTATGTATGTACTTGTGTGTATATGCACATATTTTGAGAGAGAAATTGAGTGGGGGAGAAAAAGAGAATATGCTCTCTCCTGAATAGAAAGATGGCGTATGACATATGAAACAATTTAGAGATGTAAGGGTTATTCTATATCCTGAAAGTACCTGGTATGTGCATGCGTGCTCAATTGTTTCAGTCGTGTCTAACTCTTTACAACTCTATGAACTGTAGCCTGCCAGGCTTCTCTGTCTGTGGGATTCTCCAGGCAAGAATACTGGAATGGGTTGCCATTTCCTCCTCCAGGGGATGTTCCCAACCAAGGGATCCAACATGCGCCTCCTGCACTGCAGACAGATTCTTTACCCACTGAGCCACCTGGGAAGCCTGACAGTACCTGGTATGTCCACCATTTTCAAAGTGTTTTCTTTTGCAAGACAAAGTTACCAGTTAAAATGCAAAAGATGCTGGAGGGCTAATCCACTAGTCTTTTACTTCAAGTAGTTGGTTATATTAGTTCTGTCTTCTGTGGTTAGGGGGACTTTCAGGATAAGTGATGTAAAGGAAGTAAACTGTTAAAACAATATAATAGTGCGTATTCACTAGAGATTATTTAGAAAACTCAGTTAAGTAAAAAGAGGAAAACTTAAGTCATTTACAATTTCATCTCTCAAGATATAAGCACTTATACTTTAATATACTCTATTTTATATTTCATATTTGGTCTTTAAAAATTTATTTGAATGGCTACAGAATATTTCACTTTCTGGACATACCACAAGTATGTAAAAAAGTCTCTATACAACACTTTATATTGCTTTCCATCATAAACAGAATAGTGATACTTTTGTCATTCAATATAAATCAGTTGCTGTGTGAAAGAATTTATTCACTGTAAGATCTTTAATACATATTACAAAATAGGTGATGTCTCCTTAGAACTCACCAGCAGTGTGTGAAAAGGCCTATTTTGTCAGATCTTTGTTAAATGTGGGAATTTTCATTTTAAAACAATGCTTGCCAAGGTGATAATATAACTGGTGCTCTGTATTTTTTTCAATTCAGTTTCTTCGATTGCTAGTGAAACTGACACATTTTTTAATAAGATGCTGTGATGGTGAAGTAGCAGAATGACTGCTTCTCTCCTTCAAGACTAAGTTGAGGTAAACACATAACACCTCTGTGAGAAACCCATGGCTTAAGGGGCTGTTTTGGTGTTGGAGGAATACAGCTTTGACCTGAGGCAAGAGGCAGCAAGGTGAAGCTGTGGGGGTTACTAAGAAAAGAATTGATAGGGGTCATCCCTTGCTTCTTCTCCTTCATCCTTACTTTAGGACAAAAAAAAAAAAGTGCTTGTTGATCTCTACCATGACAAGTAAGATCAGGGCAAAGTGTAAGGCACTGAGAGAATCTAGTGTGGATTGGCCAACTCAGGCATTCACGCCCAAAAGGCTAGTTAAATGTTATATAAACTACAATAAATATCAGTGAATTAAACTTAGCTGATACAGCTGTGCAGATGAAGCATATATAAAACCTAAAGACCAAAGTGAAGAGGATAGAAAGCAACATGTCAGTCAAATGCTAACCTAAAGAAACTGCTGCAACCTAATATCAGATGACAGAGAAGGCAATGGCACCCCACTCCAGTACTCTTGCCTGGGAAATCCCATGGACAGAGGACCCTGGTAGGCTACAGTCCATGGGGTCACTAAGAGTCGGACACGACTGATGCAACTTAGCAGCAGCAGCAGCAATATCAGATGAAGTAAGTTGAACAGAAAAATTACACTTGTGAAGGAGCATGGCATTGTCATAATATTTCAATTCACCAAAAAGATATAGCAATTTTAAATATCTTTACGGCCAACAAAATAGCCTTAAATATTTTTTTAAAATGTGTGTTCTCAGAGTGTTAATACTATCATAGTGATATCAGCATACTTCTTTTGATTATTGATAGACTAAACAGGCATGAAATCATTACCAATATAGAAGATCTGAACACATTTTAAAACTTCATCTAATTCACATATCAAAGGTTCTGTGCAAAATATATCATATATATGATACACATTGACACATACATATCATACATATAATGGGTATGTAGGAAAGAGATCTAATTGATCTATATAGTTTTAACAATTGTTTAAAGTTAATATGAAAACAATAAATAGAAACAAAAACACAACAATTTTATGTTTCATGTGTCAATCTGTAGAATCTAATAAAAGATATTTCAAGGGAAATGTATAGTCATAAGTATTATACTCCTATTGAGATGCTGACTGCTGTAACTACAGATAAAGTGGGAATGTAGAGTGCTGTCAAGTCATATTCCAAAGTTTTTAAAACTTATATTTAAAAAATCTAAACATAATTAAATAGTAGCTGATAAATAATAAAGTTACTATACCTCAATCAAGTGAGATATATCCCAGACATGCAAGGCTGGATTAATATTAGAAAAAACGTATGATCATGTTTTAGATGTAGGACAGGCATTCTATTTTTTATTAAACTTTTTATTTTGTATTGGAGTAGAGCTGATTAGCAATATTGTGATAGTTTCAGGTGAACAGAGAAGCAACTCGGCCATAAATATACATGTATCCATTCTCCCCCAAACTCTCTCCTATCCAGGCTTCCACATAACAATGAGCAGAGTTTCATGTGCTGTACAGTAGGTCCTTATTGGTTATCCATTTGAAATGTAGTGGTATGTACATGTCCATCCCAAATTTCCTACCTGTCCCCCCTCACCCCTGCCGGCAACCATAACATCATTCTCTAGTCTGTGAGTCTGTTTCTGTTTTTTAAATGAGTTTGTTTCTCATATCTTATCTTTTTAGATTCTGCGTATAAGGGATATGTCATACAAAGTTTCTGCTTATCTGGGACAGGTATTTCACTTAACCTCTTAGTAAATTAGAAGGAATTCCTTTAACCTGATAGAGAGGTCTTGTCTTTTTAAATAGATACTCTTCAAGCATCATCTTAAATAAGGAAATGTCAGAAGTATTGCCTTTACAATCAGGAAAGAGACATAGAAGCCCACTATCCCCATTTTTATTCAAGATAATAAGCTCCATTTTGAACTTATTTATTCAGTAAACATTAAGTTTGATAATTCCATGATAGATTATGGATGCACCCAATCTCTTGTACATTGATCATTGACTTGTAAATTAGTGAAAGCACTTTGGAAAATAGAACTGTTCTATCTCAAAGTTGAATATTCATGTACCTGAGAACCTAGCAGCTCTGCTCCTAGGTTATGCAGATGATGTCTTGCTCAAACGTCACAGGAGAGATGCACAAGAGTATTCACAGTAGCACTATTTACGGTAGAACCTGGAAAAAATACAAATACATATGAAGGGGACTTCCCTGGTGGTCCAGTGGCTAAGACTCCAGGCTCTCAATGCAGGGGTCCAGGGTTTGATCCTTAGTCTGGGAACTAGATCCCACATGCTGCAACTCAAGAGTTTGCATGCTACAACTAAGGCCTGGTGCAGCCAAATTTTAAAAAATGCAAATCAATAGGAGCCAAAAGAATGACCTATTGCAATAAAGCATGGTATCCTTTGTAGGAAAATAAAAACAGTAAAATTCTGTTTTTTAGAAATCAAGTGAGTGAAGTGAAATAAAGCACTACCTAAAAGGAAACAAGGAAATGACAAAGACAAGATTCAGGATGATAAAATTCAGGTGGTGGTAGAGATTGGAGAGCTTCCAAAATAAGATTGGAGAGCTATAGGGTAAACATGTACATTATTGTCATGTCCTACCTTTTTTGTGTGGTGGGTTCATGGATGCTTATTACATTATTGAAAATAATTACTGCAGCTAAATAACTGAAAACATAGCATATATGGGTTAATGATGAGGGTATATAATAAATTTATGATTACTCCAATTCTGTATAACTGATATTCAAGGAGAAAAATGTAAGCTTTTTAGCTATTTGAGTGCCAGAAAATGGTGAGGTAGCAAAAGGACGCAGATAATTGGAGGGACATTGAAAACAAACTTTTCTCATGTGTTTGCCTAGTATTTACCCTGCACAGAGCACTCAGGACATTGATGACCACAGCAGGCATAAGCCCACTGACCATCAGTGCTATGTGAAATAGCTAGCCGAATCTCTCTAACCCATAGTGCTTATCCCAAACAGTATATAAATAAAGTACATGAAACATTTTAGAAGGACAAATATTAGAGACTTTGCAAGGTACTATAAATAATTATGCATTTGCTTCAATCCAGTTCAGTCACTCTGTCACGTCCGACTCTTTGCAAACCCATGGACTACAGCACGCCAGGCTTCCCTTTCCATCACCAACTCCCAGAGCTTGCACAAACTCATGTCAGTTGAGTTAGAAAAGACCTTGAGGCGGGAAAAGATTGAAGGCAGGAGGAGAATGGGACAACAGAGAATGAGATGGTTGGATGGCATCACTGACTCAATGAACATGCGTTTGAGTAAACTCCGGGAGTAGGAGATGGACAAGGAGGCCTGATGTGCTGCAGTCCATAGGGTCGCAAAGAGTCGGACGTGACCGAGCAACTGAACTGTACTGATGCCATCCAACCATCTTATACTCTGTCATCGCCTTCTCCTCCTGCCTTCAGTCTTTACCAGCAGCAGGGTCTTTTCCAATGAGTCAGTTCTTTGCATGAGATGGCCAAAGTATTGGAGTTTCAGCTTTAGCATCAGTCCTTCCAATGAATATTGGTTGGTTTGGTCTTAGGATTGGTTGGTTTGATCTCCTTGCAGTCCAAGGGACTCTCAAGAGTCTTCTCCAACACCACAGTTCAAAAGCATCAATTCTTCGGTGTTCAGCTTTCTTTATAGTCCAACTCTCACATCCATACATGACTACTGGAAAAACCATAGCTTTGACTAGATGGACCTTAGTTCACAAAGTAATGTCTCTGCTTTTTAATATGCTGTCTAGGTTGGTCACAGCTTTTCTTCCAAGGATCAAGTGTCTTTTAATTTCATGGCTGCAGTCACCATCTGCAGTGATTTTGGAGTCCAAAAATCGCCTTTCACTGTTTCCCCATCTATTTGCCATGAGTGATGGGATCGGATGCCATGATCTTCGTTTTTTGAATGTTGAGTTTTAAGCCCAGTTTTTCACTCTCCTCTTTCACTTTCATCAAGAGGCACTTTAGTTCTTCCTCACTTTCTGCCATAAGGGTGTTGTCATCTGCATATCTGAGGTTACTGGTGTTTCTCCCAGCAATCTTGATTCCAGCTTGTACTTCATCCAGCCCAGCATTTTGCATTATGTACTCTGCATAGAAGTTAAATAAGCAGGGTGACAATATACAGCCTGACGTACTCCTTTCCCAATTTGGAACCAGTTTGTTGTTCCATGTCTGGTTCGAACTGTTGCTTCTTGACATGCATACAGATTTCTCAGGAGGCAGGTTAAGGTAGCCTTGTATTCCCATCTCTTTAAGAATTTTCCACAGATTGTTGTGATCCACAGAGTCAAAGGCTTTGGTTTAGTCAGTAAAGCAGAAATAGAAGTTTTTCTGGAACTCTCTTGCATTTGCCTATTCACTAATATATCCAACAAATATATATTAAGCCAGAACTCTGTATCCAGATATATTTTTGGCACTGATGAGAGTTATAGCCCATATTCCAGAGGGGCCCCACTGTGCACAGGAGACCACGTATTGGCTAAAATTATAAAACCAAGGACCATAATTTCTAGGGTCAACTATTTAAAATTAGAACATTTTGAGAAAATTTAGAGGTAGACATCATCATTGTAGTTATACTAGAGGCGACTATAATGGAACATAAGGAATGACAACCTGGGATAGTCAGAGAGGGCTTCATTATGGAAGTGACCGTGATTCTCTGTAGTTATCTTATTAAATGACCTAAAATGTACTGTAAAGAATAAATAGTTGGCCAACCAAATAAGAGAAGGCACAATATGTACAAAACCATGGAGATGTGAGAGCATGTGGTATATCCTGGGAGTTTTTATACTCTGCTGTGCTAAAGCCTAGATATTATGGGTGGGGGGGAGACTAATAGTGGAAGTAAGTTATGTTAGCCCTTTGATGGTCTGGCCCAGCCTACCGCCTTATTTCAAAGTAGCATCCCCATTAATAATATGAAGATAGATAGTATTATATACACGCCTACTCTTAGCTTGGTGCCTGCTACTAAAATACTCTTTTTCCCCAGTTAAACTATTATTGATCGTCTAAATTACAGTTTGCCTTAAGAACCTGAATACTGTGGTTGAAGTTTCCTACCCTTTTTCCATGCTGACTTATCAAACCTTTCCATGTTTTTTTAAAAATACATCTTAACTGTTTGATAAATGAAAAAATGATTTCTCATAACAGCTTTATATCTAGAACTCAGATTTAGTTTCATCCAGTAAAAGATATTGTGTCAAGACACCTTTTCATGCCCTCCAAACCAGCTCATAATTGAAAGTATGGGTGAGTGTAATCAAGTGGGGACCTCTAACAAACCTATTCCACTCACCTATGTAGTAACAGACCTGTGGCTGCTGAAATACATACACTCCATAGGTCACGGGGAGTTGGACATCATTCATTGCCATACCTCCGTGACTGGAGGCTGCTCGTTTACTCCCAGAGCTGACCTGAACTTGCCTAGCAACAGGATGTTGTTGCCAGTGGTAACCATTCCATGGGGAAATGTTTGTTCTGAGTGTTTGGGGTCTTTGTCTTTACAGACACATAGCACTTTGATAGACTTTACAAGTGGCATTGTCTCATCACCTAACATACCCCATTATTTTGCCTCCTGTGCATGTACAAACTTAGAAATTTGTCATTTAGAAATAGAAGCACAGTTTACTTTTTAGGATTGGCCTCCCCCTTGATTTGAATAAGTTATTTTTTCACCCAGACCAAAAACAGATGTCTCACCAAGTCTTATTGGAATTGACTGCCCTCCCACACAAGCCCCACCTGTGAGTTCTCAGGTGTGGCCAACATGAGCCATAGGGAATGAGTTGTAAACAAAATTTTTAAAATAATAATTCAGAAAGCAGAAAAATTCATTTGAAAATGTGCTGTCGAGGCATTTAAGTTATCAGCATGTTAAACTGAGGTTCAAAGATCTTCAGTTTGAAACGATTTGCTTTAGAGCAAGATTTCTTAATCTCAACACGCCACATTTTGGCTGGAAAGCTCTTCATTCAGAGAAGGCAATGGCAAGCCACTCCAATACTCTTGCCTAGAAAATCCCAAGGATGGAGGAGCCTGGTGGGCTGCAGTCCATGGGGTCTCTAAGGGTCGGATACGACTGAGCGACTTCACTTTCACTTTTCACTTTCACACATTGGAGAAGGAGGTGGCAACCCACTCCGGTGTTCTTGCCTGGAGAATCGCAGGGACGGGGGAGCCTGGTGGGCTTCCGTCTATGGGGTCACACAGAGTCGGACACGACTGAAGTGACTTAGCAGCAGCAGCTCTTCATTGTGGAGGGCTGTCCTAGACACTGAAGAATATTTAGCCATCTCTCTTATGTCTACCCACTGGAAGCAAGGAGGAGCCTACCTCCTAGTTATGGCAACCAAAAATGTCTTCAGACATTGACAAATATTTGTGAACCCTTGGGGACAAGATTGATTTTGGTTGAAAACTGCTAATAGATTCAATTAAAAGAAAAAATGTTTCGATGTAGAATTATTAGCCAAACAAGCAAACCAGGCATAATTGATGGAAAGATGAATGAGAGTTTAAATTTATTTTTTCCAGGTTAGTGTTTTATTTTCTTTAAATAAATACATAGAAGCAGGATTGCTAGATCATAGGATAGGTCTATTTATAATTTTTTCAGGAACCTCCATACTGTTTTCCATTGTTGCTGTACCAGTTTACTTTCTAATTTTTAGATGTAGAGTCATTAGCCAATCATGCAAACCAGGCATGCTTGATGGAAAGATGAATGAGAATGTAAATTATTTTAAGTCTTAGAAAACAGCCCAAAATACCAACACTCAATTAAAGCTTCTGTTGTGCTTATAGAGGACTTAAAAAAAAAAAAAGAACAATGTGTGACAAGCCAGTGCCTAAAATCATCTTGACAATTAAATAAAATATTTAGATGAATTTATTTTCCACTAGTTCATGTAGAATCAGTTTTTGTCCTTTGCCTAAGCTTTGTTTGTTATTCTAGTTATGGTGAATTCTGTTGATTGTTACCAACTGGTCAGTAGCTTTCTGCTATACTTTCGGTTTCAACCAGGAGTTATATATAATTGACCATATGGGGAAACTGAGATATACTCAATTAACTTTAGTATGATACTCCCATAATTTTTTAATATTGGTGGTCACATTATGGCTATATAGCAGAATGTCTTGGTTTGTTGGATACATGCCAAAGTGTTAGGATGATGAGGGTTGCTTATCATGATTATATGGGCAACTTCTCTAATCATTGAGGAAAAAATTCTTTATATTTTGTATGTATTGTATTTATATATTGTAACGTCTCTGTAACTTTGAGATTATTTTGAGTATTTTAAAAATATAAAAATTTCACTCTGTACATAGGAAGAAAAAGGTAGAGGAAGATGATGTATATAATGTGGATGCTGACCTAGATGTCCATCGGCAGATGAATGGATAAGAAAGCTGTGGTACATATACACAATGGAATATTACTCAGCCATTGAAAAGAATACATTTAAATCAGTTCTAATGAGGTGGATCAAACTGGAGCCTATTATACAGAGTGAAGTAAATCAGAAAGAAAAACACCAATACAGTATAGTAACACATATATATGGAATTTAGAAAGATGGTAATGATGACCCTATATGCGAGACAGCAAAAGAGACACAGATGTATAGAACAGTCTTTTGGACTCTGTGGGAGAAGGCAAGGGTCGGATGATTTGAGTGAATAGCATGGAAACATGTATATTATCATATGTGAAACAAATCGCCAGTCCAGGTTCCATGCATGAGACAGTGTGCTCAGGGCTGGTGCACCGGGATGACCCTGAGGGATGGGATGGGAAGGGAGGTGGGAAGCAGGGTCAGAAGGGGGAACACCTGTATACCCATGGCTGATTTATGTCAATGTCTGGCAAAAACCATTACAATATTGTAAAGTAATTAGCCTCCAATTAAAATAAATTAATTAATTATAAAAAGAGGAAAAAAAATATGTAAGGTGAAAAAAATAGAAATACACACCTGTAGTAGTTAGGGGTAAAGAAGCACAATGTCTCCAAATAACTGTCAAACGATTCAGAAAATATATATTCAGAGAGAGAGAAAGGGAGGGAGGGACAAAGGAACAGAAGGATATACACACAGAAAATGTGGATGAAGGAATGCTGGAGTAATTGGCATTTTGCAGGGGCAACATTTCTGTAAATCTGAAATTATTTCAAAATTAAAAGTTTAAAAAAAGACAAAAAAAATAACGTGGGTGCTGTCACTAAGTCGACTTAATCTTAACTGAGCATGAGCAGGGAAACCTGAATACATTATTCTCTCAGTAGGTTTCAATTCCTATATGACTCTTACAGTGTGAACATCTTGACACATTTACATTTCACTGGCAATTTCAGTAATTATCAAGGGTAATTTTATTTTTTTTAACTCTATGAAAGTTTTTCTTTACATATTGCCTTCAGAAGTTATTCTCATATTGAGATGCAACCAGGAAAGAATGAAGAAAATCAAAACAATGTCAGTGGAAATTTAAGGAATCTTAAGAGGATGAGTATGTACTCAGGAGGCTAAAGGCAGCCTGGGCCAATGAGACAAAGCACAACACTGGAGCCCTGCTGGTCTGAAACCTGGGCTGGCTCATTCTTGAGCTCCTTAGGAAATGTCATCTATAAAAAGGAGAAACTTCCAGTGGCCCCACTATGTCTAGTTGTGTTTCTTTTTATTAGGGGCTGCTAACTACTTCCATGTCATGGGTTTCCCAGGTGGCCCAGTGGTAAAAATGAAAAATCCTCCTGCCAATGCAGGAGACGTGGGTTCAATCCCTGGATTAGGAAGATGCCCTGGAGGAGGAAATGGCAACCCACTCCAGAAATCTTGCCTGGAAAAATTCCATGGACAGAGGAGCAGGCTACAGTTCATGGGTTGCAAAGAGTCAGACATGACTGACTAAGCATGCATGCAACCACCTCCATGGATGGGAGGAGATTGGGTAAATGCAGCTTCATATTAGGTGTTTGGAATTAACATATACACACTACTATATATAAAATAGATAATCAACCGGGACTTGTTTTATAAGGAATTCTACTTAGTATTATGTAATATCCTATATAGGAAAAAAATCTGAAAAATTATCAATAAATGAATATATACAGCTGAATCATTTTGCTGTAGAACTGAAACTAACACAATGCTATAAATCAACTATACTTCAACAGAAAATAATTTTCTTTTTTAAATGCACCAGCAGAACCATCAATGGAATGCAAAAGCCTTTCAGATTAGTACCTTTTAGACTAGTCAAAAAGGGTATCAGTGTCTTTGACCAGAACAATTCCAATGGGGTCATGGCAGTGGGTTAAAGAGGTAACAATGCGGAAACCTTGCATGGCACCAGGTTGGGAAGAGGGAAAAGGGTAGATAACAGCAATGGAGGGGCATAAGATTAACAGAAGAATTTTTGTTTGTTTTTTATGAGATGAAAGAAGTTGCATGCATGCTCAGTCACTTCAGTCGTGTCCAACTCTTTGTGAGTTATGGGCGGTAGTCTGCCAGGCTCCTCTGTCCATGGGATTCTCCAGGCAAGAATCCTGGAGTGGGTTGCTGTGCCCTCCTCCAGGGGATCTTCCTGACCCAGGAATCGAACCCATATCTCCTGCGTCTCCTGCATTGCAGGCAGGTCTTTACCCACCAAACCACCTGGGAAGCTCGAGAGAAGCTTCAGTTCAGTTCAGTTCAGTCACTCAGTCGTGTCTGACTCTTCACGACCCCATGAATCACAGCACATAAATTTGGTGAGAGAAAAACCCACAGAAAGCGAGTAGTAGCTTTGCTGCTAAGTAGTTTGGAAGAACAATCTAGAATCGAGGAAACAGAGCTCTTGAAGAGGCTGAAGCTGAATCCCAATAAAAAGTAAGGGGTTCCTAAGCTGAAAGGAGAGAAATGGGAGTCAATGGTTTCAAGGATGGAACAGATCTGCTGCTGCTAAGTCACTTCAGTAGTGTCTGACTCTGTGTGACCCCACAGACGGAAGCCCACCAGGCTCCCCCGTTCCTGGGATTCTCCAGGCAAGAACACTGGAGTGGGTTGCCATTTCCTTCTCCAATGTGTGAAAGTAAAAAGTGAAAGTGAAGTCGCTCAGTCATGTCTGACGCTTAGCGACCCCATGGACTGCAGCCTACCAGGCTCCTCCATCCATGGGATTTTCTAGGCAAGAATACTGGAGTGGATTGCCATTGCCTTCTCCAGCTCTGTGGAATTCTATGTTAAGTTAGAAGAAGGATTCATGGTGTATAGCCAAGACAGTGAGGGTATGGGACTGAAAATATGAACAATAGAGTGGGTCACCTACAAAGCCGTTGTTTATAACTCCTGGGTGTGAATTCTGTGCCTGAGGTCGTGAAGAAAAACCCATGACCATAATTCAGCTTTCCCGTGGGAATCCTCTGTACAGAGTCCCTGCTGTATTCTTCTCCCTGTCGGCAAAAAGTTGGCTACATTTTTGTTTGTTTCCTATACAATGATTTTCTATGTTAATTTTTCTTGGCTCAGGAGAGGTCTCTAATCTGACCTAGTAGACATTTCTTAAAGCTTGTTCAGTACAACTTACAGGTTCTGACCGTCACCACCACCATCAGAACTATAGACCAGGTTTGAGAATTCACTTATTAATAGTGATAGCAGTTTGGAAAGTCATGTTTCAAGCCATAATATAACCTAGTTCCCGTATTTTTGGAAAGTATTAAATACTCATTTTCAAACTACCACCTTTATTTTATATCTTACACTTTCACTTGTTTATGGAATTACCTTTTAATTTTCATGGGTGGAGCCTTAGTCAAGTGACTTGCAAAGCCCAGAGCATAACTTTCCAACCTGGTGATCCTTGAGAAGGGGCTATTTTGAGGAAATTGCTTTTAAAATGGGATTTTTGCAATGCTGCTGAGTCAGGTGTTTTAAAGTTTGTACTTACGCCCTTTGGCAACGAGTGTTTAGGATGTCCATTTATTGATCTAAATAATAAATATGAGGAGTCAGTTTGCTTTGCATTAAATAAATGTGCCATTTCTGCTTAAACATATATCTCAAATTCAAGCAGATAAATCAAACGTGAAGGGAGAATCAAGACAAACAAGAGTAAAAATTCCCAGAGTGGCTAATGAGGAGCAAGAAGTAGGTGACCTTTGAATCTTTTCAAGATGATTAAATACCCACATTCTTACAATGAGACTCCTCCATCCATACACTCTTCAGTGAGGTTGGGTGTTGTGCCATTATCTGGGGAAGTCAAATTGGACTTGCCTTGAATTAAATTTGTTCTTTGGGTCCTGACATTTATCAATACAGAATGTGTTCCCTAGAAAACCAATGTCAGCACTTCCAGACCCAGCAGCACTGAATAGTTCCACTTTGCTCTGGAGCACTTGTTCATTATGGCTGATGTACTCAGAGTGAGGCTGGGGGTGTGTGCACACACCGCAAAGGTGACTGATGGAGGCTGGAAAGAGGATAGTCAGAAAAACCCAAGGATTCATGGAGAAAAGAGGAATCGGCACCCTTAACTTGTGTAGGTGGGAGCCAGCCCCCTCCTCCCATTTCTTACTGTGTTGTCTTATGTACATTGCAACCCACTGGGTAGAGATTGTGGCTGCTTAATATTCCATTCAGAACCTGCTTCACAGTTGGCGTTCAATACATGTTAAATAACAATAATAACACCACATACAGCCTCTAATTTCAGAAAGTGAGGTAGAAATTGCTGTTTTGAATCTCCATATTAATGGCACTGGCTTTGGATGCCTTTTTCCTCTCCCAACACTGTCTGTTTCCTGCTGGCTGTTACACATTGTACACTCACAAAGCCGCCACTACTAGCCAATCATCCTGATCAGCTGCCACAAGGGTCAGAATGCATCAGCTCTCTCCACGTGCCTGCACACACACTCCTCTGTGCACAGGATGACAAAAAGAAGCCACTGCCCTCAAAAGAGCAGCTCTGATCCAGCTGCTCACTGCACACCATCACCTCTGGCCTGTGTGCCCCCTACCTGAGCACAGACATGAGGGGAGGGCGTTGGAGTGGAGAAATCATGAATTCTTTTCTAGCTCTTTCTGGTCACCAACAGTGTCCAGCAAGCTAGGCAGGAGTTCTGCCTACTGGTCAGCATTTGCTTAAAATGGTTGGGTTGAATTGGATTTGGTGGAATGCCTTTTTTTTTTTTTTTCTGTAAAGTTGGTCATTTTTTTTCATAAGAAAGATTTCTTCTTATTTGAAACGCTGCTTGGCAACTGAGAGAGAGCAGTTTAGCTTCAAATTAAAATAGTTGCTGTCAATCAGAAGCTAACTACAAGGCTAGTGGACAGTCTTTTTTTTTTTAATTGAAGATTTTAATAGATTTTCTTTAGCTAGATATAAGAAAGGGAAGTGCATCTGTAGGAGGGAGGCAATGATGGAGTCTAGTGAGGGGGCCAAGGAGGAAGGGAAGGAAGGATAAGATGTGGCTTGGGTTTAAGGAGGAGTATTCAGAGGGCAGGGTTAGGGAGGGAAAAAGACTTTTTTTTTCGGTTGCTTGTCTATTTTACCAGCTCTGCTTAAATTGACTTAGTGTTTGGAAGAATATAATTCATCCCAGAAGGTTTTTCTAATGGGCAAAACACTATCTTTGTTTATGTTAAATGTGGTAGAGATAGATAAATGTTCTAATTTATATTTATAATTGACTCTTTACAATGGCAAATTTTAATTCCAGAAGCATGGGGTGACCATTTCAGCAGTGTGGGAGCTCCATCAGGCTATGCCTTAACTCAGAGGAGGGGTCAGAAGATGGGCATGGGCTGCTGCTGCTGCTGCTGCTAAGTTGCTTCAGTCGTGTCCGCCTCTGTGCAACCCCATAGATGGTAGCCTACCAGGCTCCCCCGTCCCTGGGATTATCCAGGCAAGAACACTGGAGTGGGTTGCCATTTCCTTCTCCAATGCATGAAAGTGACAAGTGAAAATGAAGTCCCTCAGTCATATCCGACTCTTAGCGACCCCATGGACTGCAGCCCAGTAGGCTCCTCCATCCATGGGATTTTCCAGGCAAGAGTACTGGAGTGGGGTGCCATTGCCTTCTCCGGGCATGGGCTAGGACTATATAATAAATAATACTAAAAGCACTGAGTGCTTACTACATGCCAAGTTGCTGTTCTCTAAATGCTTTGCATGAAATCATTTCTGTAAATTCTCACAACAAATCAGTGAGAAGGGGGACTGTTCTTTCTATCTTACAGAGGAGGAAATTGAGACACAGAGAGACTAAGTGACTTATCCAAGGTTGCACTAAGAAAGTCATGATACCAGAATTTTAGCTCAGTCGTTTTAAATTCCAGGAGCTGTGGTCTCAACTGAGCATTCAACATTTAAAAAAAACAGAGTGTAGAATATCATGTGGCTTTTCATTACCTGCAAGATAAATTCCTGACTCTTTAGCAGGCACATCGCTGAACTCTGTGTGTTGAAGGTCTGTCATGGTCCAGACACAGCCTCATTGCTAGCCTCAGTTTCAGTCACTGTTCATAAATGGCCTCCAACCAAGCCAGCTCAGTTTACTTGCAGCTGGGTTTTTCTTTTCCCCTGAGCCTCTTCATATCTGCAAACACTCATTCCTTGCTTCTATTTCCCAGAGTCTTCACTTTCTCTCTTCTTTATCTGAGAGATTTGCCTTTCAAATGGCAGCTCAGACTTTGCCTCCTCTGAGAAGGCATATCTGAATTCTCCATCAGGTTTAAGGATCCCTTCATCTGTAATCCCACAACACCTAGATACCTTACTGCATTGCCCTGTCACTATTCTTTTACACATTTTACTCTGTCATTTGAATATAACCATTCAGAGATAATACAATACCTTATTCCTGCTTTTATGTCTGGTGTCTTTAAAAGTACCTTATGAGTGAATGTTAGTTGCTCAGTCTTGTTCGACTCTGCCACCCCATGGGCTGTAGCCTGCCAGGCTCCTCTGGCCCTGAAATTTTCCAGGCAAGAATATTGGAGTGGGTAGCCATTCCCTTCTCCAGGGGATCTTCCTTACCCAGGGATCAAACATAGGTCTCCTGCATTGCAGGCAGATTCTTTACTGTCTGAGCCCCACCTTGTGAGTGAGAGGCATTTAGTAACTATTGGTGAATGAACGCTGAATGAGCCTACTCCCCAGGCTCCTTTTCACCCATGAGGTCTCAACCTAAATGTCAGTTCCTCCGTGAGTTCTTTTATGACCGTTGCCTTCATTTGCCCTCTGAGGTAAATAAAAGATTGCTAAATTACTTGCCATCCTTTCCATTAAGAAGTGGGTGTAAACCTTTTCCCTTGAGTCTGAGCAGACTCATGACTGCTTAACCAATGGAACACAGCCTAAATGATGCTTCTCTGGGTGTCCAGCTCAGGCTATCAGAGACTGGCAGCTACTTCTTCCTGTCTGCTGGGGTGGTTGTTTTTCAGTTGCTAAGTTGTATCTGACTTTTTATAACCTCATGGACAGCACCACTTCAGGCTTTCCTGTCCTTCACTATCTTCTGGAATTTGTGCAAACTCATGTCCGTTGATGCCATCCAACCATCTCATCCTCTGTCGCCCCCTTCTCCCTGCCCTCAATCTTTCCCAGCATTAGAGTCTTTTCCAGTGCGTCTCCTCAGGTATGTGCTCATGGATCCCAGCTTCATGCTATGAGGAAGTACTATGAAGAGGCCCACATGGAGAACAGCCCACAGCCAGTGCTAAATTGAATCCATGCGAGTAAAGTCAGCTACTACCATTAAGAGTAGGAATGAACTGTTCCAGCTAAGACCTGACCAAACTGCAGTTGGTTGGCAAAATAAAAGGTTGTGCTAACCCACTAAGTGTAGGTTGATTTTTTTTATGTTGTTCATCACTACAGAGCTGGAATATTCTCTAACACATCATCCTGTTGATTTTTGCTTATAATATATCTCAATCTGAAAGGGTCATGTTTATCACCTCTCTCCTCCCAATTACCATGCATGCGTGTGTGCTAAGTCACTTCAGTCACGTCCAACTCTTTGCAACCCTCTGGACTATAGCCCACCAAGTTCCTCTGTCCGTGGGATTCTCCAGGCAAGAATACTAGAGTGGGTTGCCCTGCCTTCCTCCAGGGGATCTTCCAGACCCAGGAACAAAACCTGTGTCTCCTATAGCTACTGCATTGAAGGCAGGTTCTTTACCACTGAGCCAACAGGGAAGCTCTCCCAGTTACCATCCTCAGTTAAAAGTGAATTCCACGTCTGTCCTATCCACTTCTACAAAATGGTACCTAACATGGAACCCACACTTGGTAAATCCTTCTTGGAGCTACGGTAGAAGAAAGGTGCCCATGATGAAACCAGGGTCCTTGGACATTTTGATGAAATCATCTATCTTATGTTGAAAGTTACAGCATATTTTCCAAGATAACAGTATTTCAAGTTCCATGTTATAGGCAATGACAATTACTACCTTAGACTGACTTTACTAAGGTAAGATATACATTTCTTATTTTTTTAATTGTTGTTTATCTTAAAACAGATATGTTCTAGTAAGGTGAGGATGGGAGAACAGAGAATGGTGGTGTCATGGTAGAAAAGAATGTCTGTGTTTATAGGCAAAATAATTTACAAAAAAAAAAAAAAACTGGAAACTTAAAAAAAAAAAAATCTCTTTTTTTGTTGGACAATCCTTCTAGAGAACCCAGCATTAATCCATGTTCTCTAAAATATGATTTTTTAAACAATTGATCCTAATAAGTTATGTTCTTTAAAAAATCCTGTCATGTTTTAATTTAGTCTTAAATAATTACACACAGCTCTTCAAACTACAGATCATAAAACTTAAGAAGAAAAACTCACTTTCACAGAGGTTATTCAAATAAAAGAACAGAAAGATGTAAAAGTTTTAATGGCATTTTTTCCCAGTAACTGGGCACTTTCTTCTAATGATAAGAGGGGAATCTTGGTCTTGATATACTCATTCCCAGCTCCATGAGCAAGTGGGGCACTTTAAGTCCATGAGGGAAATAAAGTATCAAATGATCAGCAAGAAGCCGAACTTTAAATCTACAAGTGCACTTTCCATTCCTATGGAAATTGCACATTCTGTGGAAATGTACTTAGATTGTCATTGTCTAGTCAAATACGGTGAAAATGCAAGTTGAAGGAGCATAATTAAGGTTAAAAAAAAGATAAAATGAGAATTGCTGTCTTTCATGAAGCCTAATCAGCACCTTGGACGTGTCTATGGGCACAAGAACGGTCAGACACATTCTCCTGAACCACTGGTCCTCAATTATCATCATCTGTGGCTTGTTATGTAAGTGTATGCACTATTTCAGTATCCTTGCTTAGGTAGTCTGGATGCTCTGTTGAATAGAAATTTTCTTGGAGTGGGCTCCTTCAAATCCCATTGCCTAGGTCTATTTCTTTGATTTCATGCAGCTTGTCAAGTTATCAATAAAGCAGAAATACTCCTTTTTTGAAAGAGTGAGAGCTTTTTTTTGGAAATACAGTCGGTGAATTCTAATGTTAGCTTTAAAGAAGACTTGTAAAAATACCAAATATGCTGTTATATTTTTGTGCATCCACAGAGATAGGAATAATAGAAATCACTGATAGAAGAATTAGCTTTGCACAGCTAAATCTCCCAATGTCAAATCTCTCCTACAGAATGACATGAAATATAATTAAACTTGAGTCCAGAAATATTTATTATTTATTGAACGTCTAAGATGCTCAAGGCAATGGCATATGTTCTGTAAAGGACATAGTGCCATCAACCTATAGTCCTAATCAGCAAGTAGCTTTCATTGTGTGTTAACATCTCACCACTTAAGAAAATGAATATAATTTTATATAAGTGGATGCAAAGATTGTAAAGATGTCCCCATAAACAGATGGGGGAGTACGGTTAGATCCTCAAATTCAACTTCCCTGTGCCTTACTATTTGGCTAAGCAGAAGTGGTTAGGTAGCAATCCCTTGAGAAACACTAGGTATAGGCCTGTGAAAACAGACTCAGAAATGATTTTCCTAGTACTTTTTACTAGAATATTGCTCACATCACCTAATGGCCAAGAATTTTAATGAAATTTTAATAATGTAAAATGTTGCAAACTTCCATTTTCCTGTCTACCTGCCTTGCCCACAGGACATGCGACTGGCTCACTTATTTTTTCTACTTAAAGCTATTTCATAAACTTAAGAGGCAGAACACATTTCTGAGGAGGAGATAATATTCAAAAGAAGATATTTTGGATTTCAAGATCATCAAGGCCATAAAGAGGACCAGGGGAATGCCTCAATCATATCTTCCTACTCCTCCCCACTGTGTTTGTTTTTTTTTTTTAACTGCAGAAGTAAGTAACTATCTCTCTTCATTTGTAAAAATGATTTGAAAGGTTTTTGCTTTCTTATTTATAGACTCAAGTTCACAAAATCAAATTTCAGGAGATGGGTAGGTTTGCAGTCATTCTGCTGTTTCATCTCCTGTTCCTAGAATGCAATTCTGATTATTTCAGAAGCTCATTGACCGTAGGATATCAATGTTCTGTAAACTTCTCACATTTGTTTCAAGGGCAAATTTTCTTGCGCACAAATGAAACCAGTTCATTATCTTGAAAAACTCCTGGCAGAACGCAGCTATTCCTCAATAAAAACCTGTTTTACATCATCACAGTCAAACCCAAATGTGAAGAATGTTACTGTTATTGGAGCTAAGCGTAAGAGCATCAGGGTTGAGATGATAAAGAATGATACAGGCAATGCCAGGGAACGTGGATGTTTTGCTTAGGTAATGGGAACTTTTCAAGCAGTTTCAAGCAGGAGCATAGCACAATCATATTTTCGGTTACAAAGATCACCAGAAGTCGTGTGGAGAAAGAATTGGAGGAAACAAGACTGGAGACCAAGACAACATTTTCAATAATCTTGTTTAGAGAAGAAAAGAGTCTGCATTGAGGGATAGCCATGAGAATGGGAAAGAGAAACAGAGACAGGACTTCAAGAAAGACACCAAGCAGAATCATCAGGACTTAGTGACTAAGTGTGAGAGGAAAAGCGAGGGCTTAGTTGTTGTTTTCATGACTTCTGGCTTTGAGAGTTGGCTAAGGCTTTGTGCCATCTCACAGAATAAAAGAGTAATGATAAAGATTTAAGTTGTGGTTTGGAAGAAACAATAATGAGTTGGAGAACCTTGGAAACATTCTTCAAACTAGATGCTTGAAACAGTGGTTTGAGATAACTAGTTCTGGGAAATCAGGAAGAAAGGTTCTGTAAGTTTTTTGTGTTGAATTTTAAATAGCTCTTAGTTTCAAACTGTTGTGTTAATTAGTATATACAGGACTTGCAAAATACTGGTGGTATATCAGTGGCACTTGATAAGGTCACTCAGGAAGGGTAGGTAGAGGAGAAAAATAGAAAGCTGAGAAGGAAACCATCATATAAAGAAGAGTAGATAGAATGGAAGTCTGCATGGGGATATGAAGGAAATAGGAAAATTATTTAGGAGGAAAGCTGTCCTAGAAGCCTAGCAAAGAAAATGATTCAAGTATGACAGTTACCAGTAGTATCAAATGTGACCTGAAAGAGAAATATGATCAAAGTTTGCAAATATACAAAGATATTATTGTGCATTTGATAATTACTAAAACGGTTTTCCATGGGGAAGAATGCCCTATTCACCCATTTGGTCTCTAATACTCCATGTAAGACTCAACCCCGTGCATGAACACTCTCCTCATCCTGCTTGGGTTCCACCTCCCTGTGCCAAGTCATCACCCCGGAAGACCTTCCCCCATCTCCCCTTCCTTGGGTTCTGACACGCCACACTACTGCTTTCCTAGGACAACATCCTCCTCACCTCGATCAGATCCCAGTACTACACTGGTCCAGCACAACTGTTCCCTGCCTCGAACAAGGAGACCTGAAATGCTTTGCCCCACTTTAATGCCTTTAGGAATGAACTGTCCATGGAAGGGAAGGAAAAAGGAAGAGAAAGAACAAATTTACATAATTTGAATTGTCTATGATAAAAACCCTACTGGCTACATACTCCAACAGGCAGCAACTATTTCTCCTTAGAGGGAAGCTCTGGATCCATCCAGAGGTAGAAAGTGTGATATGCCAGTCTGGCCGGCCAAAAAAACTTCAAAATGTGTGTTAGATTTGTCACTGGGAGAGTGTCTATGGTCTTGGTTAGAACCATTTTGCTGTCTTCATCCGCATTTTAAAATGTTTCAGATTTCGACCTTGGTTTTTATTTCTTCTCTGTTATATATTTTTTCTGTAGATCTTTTACAAACTATGTTTTTAAATTGATAGCTATAATTTTCCAGTTAAAATCTTCCATAATTACCAGATCCTTATTTCCAAATAATTTATAATCCCCATTAAATGCTCCACAGGTGACCAGTAATGTTTGAAATTTAACTACTGTCTTTCCCCCCAACCCTGACTAATCCTACCATTTTTCACTTTTCTATGAATGGTATCTCTCTTCTCCTGGCCATCCAAGTTAAAAATTTTATGCTCCTCCATACTTTCCCGCTCTCTGATTCCTCAAACCCAATGTCTAAGACCTGTCATTTTGACTTCATAAGTAAATCTGAAATATATCCTCTCCTTTTCATTTTCACTATTATTGCCTTAATTAAATGATGTGATTCACATCTCTAATCCACATTCAGACTTAAGGAACTCATTCTTTTTGGTAGCTAGGCTGTTGCCTGCTGATGGCTCACTGATAAAAAAAATCTCTTCCAATCAGGAATTTTCCAGAAAGGGAGTTAGCTACCTTACCTAAGGTTACATCCCCTTCCCAGGAGCAACTTACATCCACTGACTACTGGTTGGTACAAAAGTACAAAGCCACCTTGACCCTCCTTCCACAATCTGCAACAACTTTGAACAGCCATCCCAGTGACTGAGTTTCCCTATGAGATGACCAAGAATTTGTTGTAATTCCATTGCAGTTGAATGTCTCCCAATCCTGAGTCCTTCAAGCCCTCACAGGTGTTGCCAAACGCATACCAAACTCTCTCTGTGTAACTCTTCATCTCACAGTTTGTTTCCTAGGAAATCTGATTGCAGACATAAGGATAATTGATGCTTAGAGTAGACCAAGGAGACAGAATCTGCACGCCGGATGACCTACCAGTCCACTGGCAAGTCTGAAAGTAGGCTTCTCTCTAACATACTGTACTGATTCAATTGTTCAGACTCTGCAGTGGGAAGTTCAAACTGTCTGGTTCTGGAAGGGAATGCAGTGCCTCAAGTATTTGCGAGATTGAGAGTAAGTAATCATAAGGACAATGGAGTTGGATACTGTTGCTGGTGCCATGTATTCATTGGAGAAAACAAAGCTTGGGGAGGGTTCAGTTCAGTTCAGTTCAGTTCAAGTGTTAAAATCAGTCTCCTTGATAGCTGATAAAGGAATTCACCGCTCTTGCAGTTTCAGTTCAGTTCAGTCACTCAGTCGTGTTTGATTCTTTGCAACCCCTTGGACTGCAGCGTGCCAGGCTTCCCTGTCCATCACCAAATCGCAGAACTTACTCAAACTCATGTCCATCGAGTTGGTGATGCCATCCAACCATATCATCCTCTGTTGTCCCCTTCTCCTGCCTTCAATCTTTCCCAGCATCAGAGTGTTTTCCACAGAATCAATTCTTCGCATCAGATGGCCAAAGTATTGGAGTTTCAGCTTCAGCATCAGTCCTTCCAATGAATATTCAGGACTGATTTCCTTTAGGATTGGATCTCCGTGCTGTCCAAGGGACTCTCAAGGGTCTTCTCCACACCACAATTCAAAAGCATCAGTTCTTCAGTGTTCAGCTTTTTTTATAGTCCAACACTCACATCCATAGATAACTACTGGAAAAAACATAGCTTTGACTAGACAGACCTTTGTTGGCAAAGTAATGTCTCTATTTTTCAGTATGCTGTCTAGGTTGGTCATAGCTTTTCTTCCAAGGAGCAAATGTCTTTTAATTTCATGACAGCAGTCACCATCTGCAACGATTTTGGAGCCCCCCAAAATAAAGTCTGTCACTGTTTCCATTGTTTCCCCATCTATTTGCCATGAAGTGAAGGGACCGGATGCCATGATTTTCGTTTTCTGAATGTGGAGTCTTAAGCCAGCCTTTTCACTCTCTTCTTTCACTTTCATCAAGAGGCTCTTTAGTTCTTCTTCGCTTTCTGCCATAATGGTGGTGTCATCTGCATGTCTGAGGTTATTGATATTTCTCCTGGAAATCTTGATTTCAGCTTGTGCTTCATCCACCCCAGCATTTTGCATGATGTACTCTGCATAGAAGTTAAATAAACAGGGTGATAATATACAGCTTTGATGTACTCCTTTCACGATTTGGAACCAGTCAATCTGTTGTTCCATCTCTGGTTCTATCTGTTGCTTCTTGACATGCAAACAGATTTCTCAGGAGGAAAGTAAGGTGGTCTCGTATTCCAATCTCTTGAAGAATTTTCCAGTTTGTTTTAATCCACACAGTCAAAGGCTTTGGCATAGTCAAGCAGAAGTAGATGTTTTTCTAGAACTCTCTTGCTTTTTCGATGATCCAACAGATGTTGGCAATTTGATCTCTGGTTTCTCTGCCTTTTCTAAACCCACCTTGAACATCTGGAAGTTCATGGTTCACATACTGTTGAGCCTGGCTTGGAGAATTTTGAGCATTACTTTGCTAGTGTGTGAGATGAGTACAATTTTGCTGTAGTTTGAGCATTCTTTGACATTGCCTTTCTTTGGGATTGGAATGAAAACTGACCTTTTCCAGTCCTGTGGCCACTGCTGAGTCTTCCACATTTGCTGGTATATTGAGTGCAGCACTTTCACAGCGTCATCTTTTAGGATTTGAAATAGCTCAACTGGAATTCCATCACCTCCACCAACTTTATTCATAATGATGCTTCCTGAGGCCCACTTGACTTCATATTCCAGAATGTCTGGCTATGGGAAAGTGTCACGATCATGGTTATCTGGCTCATGAAGATCTTTTCTGCATAATTCTTCTGTATATTATTGCCACCTCTTCTTAATATCTTCTTTTTCTTTTAGGTCCATACCATTTCTGTCCTTTATTGTGCCCACCTTTGCATGAAATGTTCCCTTGATATCTCTAATTGTCTTGAGGAGATCTCTAGTCTTTTCCCTTCTATTGTTTTCCTCTATTTCTTTGCATTGATCACTGAGGAAGGCTTTCTTATCTCTCCTTCCTATTCCTTAGAATTCTGCATTTAAATAGGTATATCTATCCTTTTCTCCTTTGCCTTTAGCTTCTCTTCTTTTCACAGCTATTTGTAAGACCTCCTCAGACAACCTTTTTGCATTTCTTTTTATTGGGGATGGTCTTGATCACTGCCTCCTGTACAATGTCACAAACCTCCATCCATAGTTCTTCAGGCACTCTGTCTATCAGATCTAATCCCCTGAATCTATTTGTCACTTCCACTGTATAATCATAAGGGATTTATTTTAGGTCATACCTGAATGCTCCATTGGTTTTCCCTACTTTCTTCAATTTAAGTCTGAATTTTGCAATAAGGAGTTCATGATCTGAGCCACAGTCAGCTCCCACTCTTGTTTTTGCTGACTGTATAGAGCTTCTTCATCTTTGGCTGCAAAGAATATAATCAACCTGATTTCATTAAAGGCAGATAATCTTTGGATAAGATTAGAATCACTTATAATGATAGTGGTGCTTTGGTAAAGTTGAATTCCTAGCCACTGTAAGTCTGCTATGCAGGTTTCAAGGCAGTGGTTGGGAAGCTCTGAGGCCTTGAGACTTGGGATAGGCATATCTAGTCAATGCACTCAAATCTTTAATCCCCCAGATTCTCTGAATCCTTTGAGGCTGCAGTGGCCCCATCCTCCCCTCTATAGGCTAGCATTCTCCTTGTCTTCCTTGAAAATGATGCAGAGACATCTATTTTTAATGAAAAAAAAATATATATATATACACACCCTCAACCCAGGATCTCTCTCTTCATATCTTCTTGCCACCAAACCAGTAACTAGAATTAAGTCCCAAGGATGCTTAGCTAGGGAAACACTGATCTGGCTATGGTAAGAAAGAGACTGTAATTGAAGAAGTTTTAGCACCTCAGCAACATGTGTCAACACGAGTAAGGAAGCATATAATGGGACTGAATCCTGAGATTGATGTATCAACAAGGGCAGAATATAAAATTGGAGAGAAGGGAGTTTATCAACAGTAAAACACTCTTCCATTGTGTAGAATTTAATACCATCATGGAAGAGGCACTATACAGCCCAAGAAGTCAAAAGAATGGCTTGACCAGTTGGTGTCAGCCAGACGCTATTAGCCATTCTAGTGCTAAAAAATTGGATGTATTAATGGAGGTGCCATGGGCTAGCCAGCAAGGGCTCCCACTAACCAAGGATGACTTAGCTGTTGCCACTGTTAAATATCCAACATTACAGCAACAGAGTCTGACAGTGATGTCCCAGCATGCCACCATCCACTGAGGAGGCCAACCAGGCACTTGTACTCTGAAAGAGGCAGTGATACATATTGAATGGAATTGACACATATTCCAGGTATGAGTTTACATTTCCTACCCACAACACCATATGGGAAAAATGCCTAACCTCACAGAGCTCAAATCCTAGCAGTATAGGAAGACAAATGTTAGTAACTGGTCTGTAATTCATCCTTCTTACCCTGGAGACAAGTTGAGGGTCAGTGGGGAGAATGGAGGAAGGAAAAGAAAGAAGTGATATGGTCAAGATTTTTTTTTTTTGGCAAATATGCTAATCAGATTTTCTGACAGTATTTACTAATGAATACTCTTTATTATTAGTATGTGGTAAGCAACACATGCCAGGTGTGTCTAGGTTCGCTAATAGTAACCTGGTCAGAAATCATGGCCACAGAGAAGGCAATGGCAACCCACTCCATTAATCTTTCCTGGAGAATCCCAGGGACGGCAGAGTCTGGTGCACTGCCGTCTATGGGGTCACACAGAGTCAGACATGACAGAAGCGACTTAGCAGCAGCAGCAGCAGAAATCATAGCCAAGTTCTGCCATGTCCATACTCTTCCATGTGAACAACCATGCCTACTCTCTTCCACATCTCTCTACTGCCATAGAACTGAGTAGTTACTATAGAGACCATCTGGCCTGCAAAGCTGAAATGCTTACTGTTTGACGTTTCAGGGAAAAATGTTTGCTAATTCCTAGTATAGACAATGCCCTGAAAGCATCATTTAGAAATCTCATATCTTAAATATATGCCCTGGTTCATTCTAATGTAGCAAGAATAAGTGCCAAGATGGTATAATTCCTGTAAATCAAAGGATAAAAGTGGTTTTGGATGGAAACAACTTTGTTCGCTATGATTTCTTCGTATTAACAGAGCTATACCTCACACCCTCCTATGATTTCATCTAGGTAAAAGTTCCTCTTGCTCCCTCAATCAGAAGGTAACAGGATTCTGGCAAACTAGGAGACCTTATCTCTTGCCTCCTTACTGTTTCTTCGCTGAAGTGGGCAAGTGGTGCTTGGTATTTTAATGTTGAACCATGTTTGGCATGCACTGCAGAGTCCCTCAAAGTTTTCTATTGGTCCTGATACAGTTATACATTTTCTAATTGTCTTGATAGTTAGCTTGGCATTCTTCAATGGAGGTCTTTCAAATTCCTTTTAAAAGACATATCCCTGTTTAGAAGAGATATTCTTGAAGTTGACTTTGGAACAGCTCTACTTAAAACAGACGGTTAAGGGGCCTAGTACCCCATCCATTCCTTCTCTGGGGTCTCCCAGAATGAGTTTCCTGGAGACCGTACAGCTGAGTAGATCAGATTGAAGTATCTAAAATAGGTCAATGTTAAGGTCTCCTTCAGTTGTAATTTATTACAACTTTTAAGTCTTGTATCTTGGACTCAAAGGATTATTTCCCCTGCTCTATCAACCCCTCTATGCTCTTTGAGAGAAATATATATTACATGTTCAAATGTGTCAAAGGTTTTATCATGTTTCAAAATCCTGGCTGTCCACTATGTAAGACACAAGGCTCCTCCCTCCTCTACTTTTTCATCTTAGCTTACAGAGGAGGAAACTTCTGCTAATAGTCTAGCCCTTACAGGCTCCTTCCCATAGAAGAAGCAACTGGTCTAACTGGTCAAAGTCCAGGATATTCTCTGAACCATGTTTCACCAGTGCTCATGGCCCTCACTTTAAAGACTAATGGGAGTACTTGCCTTCTCTTTTACCTCCTGTGCCCGGGTATCTGTGGCCACTTTCTGTCCTCCTGAGTCCACATGCCCAAACAGGGCCCTGGGTTTGCCTTCTCGAGATATGTGGTGTATATTATTGCATATTCCAAACTTGTAAATCCTAAAGAAATCAAACCTGAATATTTATTGGAAAGACTAATGCTGAAGCTCCAATATTTTGGCCACCTGATGGGAAGAGCCGACTCATTATAAAATACCCTGATGCTGGGAAAGATAAAAGGCAAAGGAGAAAAAGGCAGCAGAGGATGAGGTGGTTAGATAGAATCACCGACTCCATAGATGTGAATCTGAGCAAACTCCAGGAGATGGTAGAGTCCAGAGGAGGCTGGCATGCTTCAGTCCATGGGGTTGCAAAGGGTTGGGTCGGACATGACTAAGTGACTGAATAACAAACAGCAATGTTAAATGGACTCTTAGATTCAAAATAATAAGGGAAAGGCCTCATAATAACCTTAGGATTAAGCTTCTTGGTCCAGCAAAATTTAACAGAAGCATAGCAGTTAGGGGGTTACAAGGCATTCACCTGCATATTAATAAAAATTTTGGAATCCTACTGGTCAGAGCTCTAGAAGGGAGGAGAAATGAAAGACATCCTCAAATCTTACATCCTTATGAACCAGCATTTATGAACCAAGTGACTCCGGTGAGCAAGATCCCTAAACCCAGTGTGGTAATAGGTGCCTGCCGGTACTGAAGTGTATTTAGTAGGTATAATTTGTGATAGTTAGATATCAAAGCATCTATGACTGGGCCTCTAGATCCTGGGTTACTGATGTGCTTAGCAAAAATGAAAATAAATAAATAAATAAATGGCAGTCATTTTAGGCATAGGGAACCAAGTTTGCTTGTCAGAATCACAGACAAAGAGAAAGGATTGAAATGTCTTAGACAGAGGTAGAGACTTCTTTCCTAGGAATACGAAATCAGAAGGAAAATGAAGTTTCTCTTCTCCGGAATGCACTACAAACATACTTTCATAAATGTGGCTGTAAGACACAAGACCCAAAGTAGTTTTCTCAACTCCGGGGCACATTAGAATCATATGGGGAGTTTTAAAAAATATATGTCTGATTTCTAAGCCCTACAACAGACTGATTGATAACAAAGTCTCTAATGGAAGGGGTCCAAACATCTGTAATTTTAAAAGTTTCCCAAATGACTCTAATGTCCAGCCAGATTTGGGAATCACTAGGCAGTGTAACCAGTCCATTCTAAGGGAGATCGATCCTGGGTGTTCATTGGAAGGACTGATGCTAAAGCTGAAACTGCAATACTTTGGCCACCTCATGCGACGAGTTGACTCACTGGAAAAGACTCTGATGCTGGGAAAGGTTGGGGGCGGAAGGAGAAGGGGATGACAGAGAATGAGATGGCCGGATGGCATCACCGACTCTGTGGACATGAGTTTGAGTGAACTCCGGGAGTTGGTAATGGACAGGGAGGCCTGGCGTGCTGTGATTCATGGGGTCGCGGAGAGTCGGACACGACTGAGCAACTGAACTGAACTGAACTGAACTGAGGCAGTGTAAGTGGCTTCCCAGATGATTTAGCAGTAAAGAATCTGCCTGCCAATGCAGGAGAAACAGGTGACAATTGTTCGATGCCTGAATCAGAAAGATCCCTGCAAGAGAAAATGACAACTCACTCCAGTTATTCTTGCCTGGAAAATCCTAGAGACACAGAAGTCTGGTGGGCTACAGTCCACAGGGTTGCAAAGAGTCAGACACAACTTAGACTGCCTTGCTGTTGTTTAGTCACTAAGTACTGCAGAAACGTAGTGGGAAGGATTTTTGCGCGCTCAACGTTGTAAGGCAGAAATCTAACAGGTTTTGCTATTTGTTTCATTCTCACTCATTATATGTTTCAGCCAGGGCTGAGGGACGAGGGGAGGAAAGATCGACGTTGGATGCACAAGGAAAAGGAGGAAATAGATTCCTGTGCTGATGGAAGGGTGAAGGTTTAAACTTAAAAAGCAGAGGAGAAGCAAGGTTTTGGAGAGAGGGGCTCATGTAGAGATCTCATTTGGGTTGTGAAGAACTGGAATTTGTTTTAAAGGTTAAAATGACACAGGAGAGGCTAACGAGAATTTTGTTAACCCTCATATTTATTGAGATTCCCCTTATGGCTAGCATTTACAAAGGTGTGCTGATGAGATAAAGAATATTCCAAAGCCCTCCCCGCTTTCTTCCTTTGTTCACTTCACATAGTTCAGGGCACCACAAGGAAAAGTCAATTTTTAAATTTCAGGTCCAGCCAAATCATTAAAATAGCTGGGGTGGCTTAGTGGCTTCATAAAAATTAAATCAGGCACACATTTTGAGTAAGCTCATTATGGAAATAAGGAATCCACAGAGCCGTTTTAAAGTTGATGCTAGATCCAAAATCTTTCCATTATCTTATACATGTGTGTCTATATGTGCTGGAATGTCCAGTACGTGGTTATATAAAAATGCCTGATGGCAGCCCCTCTGCTTTCCCCAATGGATATTTTGATTTATACCGCTTCCAGCTTTATTCGACTTCCACTGATTAGTTTGCATTTACATTTTCATAGCATCCAGCTGCTCGGCATTCATGATTTACATTCATCCAATGTAATTAAAGTATTTGTTGTGGGTTTATAAGCTTTTTAATGGTCTATATTTCTGCATTTTGTGTCTCTCCTTCTCCAAATTTATTTTATTCATCAAGCTGTGTCCTAAAAAGCAGTAGAAACAATTACCTCTAAAGTATGTTAGTATACAGCATGAATAACGCTCACACTGGATTTAAAACTACCCTCACCCGAATTACCAATTCAGTGCTGAAAATAAATGTCTCTCTCTCCAGAAATTAGAATCTAATTATGTACAATAAACCACGTTAAATAATATCAAGGGTCTAGCCTAAACCAACAAAGACTCAAACATCCCCATAGAAAGCAGAACTGTTCCTGCTCACATTTGTTCTTTGGGGCCAAGGTTATTTTTGGAGGTCACAGGCACTGTCGAGAACCTGTCCAGGTGTCAAGGAGACAGAGCTGAAATGCACGCTAAAGAAGTAGTAGCCTGTTCTCTTGCCTGCTACTCTCTACAAACCAATTTGGTAAATACTCTCGTTTCAGTCCCCTGTAATTAATAGGTAATTAGCTGTGACTCTAGGACGAAACAGCAAAATGACAACAAAGCCATTTAGACTTTTAGTATAAATGGAATCGCCCAATGCAGTCAATACTTCAATATGATTTCAGAAGCTGAAATAATCTCTAGGTTTTAAATTCCCATTGACCTCTAAATCAATCCTGACTTCTAACTTTTAAGTCTCTTTTGGCATTAATCCCACCCCGTATTTGCTTTTATCTTTGGATATACTCCTGTAAAACCCTAGAATCAGCTAACCTTATCTTCTCCTAAACTCAATTCTTTCAGCCACCTCTCAGCATTTTTCCAAGCCTATATAAAATTCACCAATTTACCATCTTATTAGATGCTAAACCACACTCTTAATCTGTTTCAAGTCATAGGTCAAAGCTAACATTTTTTTAAAATCCTGCCCAGTTAATACTGAGAATTTGCTCCCAACTTCTTTTTAACATATTGAAACAATTATTTTACCCTTGTGTCTGTTTATCTCTTTAGTATTCACCTGTGCAGTTTTGATTATCTCATCTCCCCTGTTTGGTTGAAAAGAGAGGGTAAGAAATTGCTGTTTGTTTTAATTGGTGCTGAAAAGAACAGCTTTGATTTTTTTTTTTTTTTAAAGTTTTGGTTGGGAGAAGAAGAAAGAGAAATTGGTAATGGTAAATGGAACTTTATCCCAAGTGGTTTCTCTTTTGAAAGAAATAGAAAACATATAATAAGATGGTTATAAATACTTCTGATATGCTAATTAGAATGGCAGTATCCATTGTCCATAATCTAAGCATGCTGGTTTATATTAAAATAAATTAAAAATAGTTGCAAAACATGCTTAGTGCTACATATCAATGTAGACTTTTACTGACGAGCCTACTGAGATTCTGGTGTAATTACTTTTTAGTTTTTATGGCTATTCCATGACTTTTAACTCAAATTCCACCTCTGAATGTTTAGACCACAACAGCTAAATGATTATACTCTCTTTAAGAAATACCTGCCATTAGCTTTTTAAAAAACTTATTTTGAGATAAGTTCTGACTTTTGGAAAAGTTGTAAGAATAGTGTATTCATTTCCTACAAAAAAAGAAAACACACACACATATTTTGTCTCAAGGTGAAGCCCAAGGTGTCAGAAGGGCTACATTCCTTCTGAAGAACCTAAAGGAGAATCTGTTTTATTGCTTTTTCCAGCTTCTGGAAGCCATCTGCATTACTTGGCTCATGGCCCCCTCCTACATCTTCAAAGCCTGCATTGCAGCATCTTCCAATCTGTCTTTAACTCTGTCTGGCCTCTGAAATCCCTCTTTTGCTTGTGGATGTTTGTGATTATATTGGACCCATCTGGATAATTCGGGATAATCTTCCTATCTCAAGATCTTAACTTGCTCACATCTACATCATCCCCTTTGCCAAGTTAGTTAACATAACCACGTGTTGAGGTTAAGATGTGGACATCTTTTGAGAGGAGTGGGCATTATTCTGCTACCACATATGGAATAAAGAATTCTTGTATATTCTTCTCCTAGAGTCCCTAGATGTTAAAATCTTACCACATTAGTCTCTATATTTCTCTTCCTTTCTCTCTTTCCATATACATATTATTTTTTCCTGAACCTTTAGAAAGTATGTTGCAGACATGATACCACTTTACCCCTGAATACTCAGTGTATATTTCCTAAAAACAAGTTTATTCCCTTATGCAACCACCAAATTTATGTTAAATCAGAAAATTAACATTGATAAAATACTACTAGCTAATCTAAAGGTCTGTTTCAGATTTTGCCAGTTATCATAATAATGTCCTTTACAATAAAAGATGCCAGATCATAGGTTCAGGTCATGCTGTCTAACTTGTCTCTTTAGGTTCCTTTGATCTGAAATGGTTGCTTATTCTTTCTTTTATGATGTGGATGACTTTAAGAGTATAGGTCAGTTATTTTGGAAAATGTCTCTTAATTTGGATGTTTGTTTTCTCATGATTATATTCAGATTATACATTTTTGGCAGAAATATCAAAGACATGAAACTGTGTTCTTTACAGTGCATCATATCAGGAAACATCAGAAATGTTCTATATCTAAATTCGGTCTCATTTTAATAATAAGTTCTCACATTTAATGAATTCTTGCTGTATGTGTGCTTCTGAGCTAAACACTCTACATATATTTACACTCTACATATATTATCTAATTTAATTTTCCATATTTGTTTTCACTATGACTGAAAGGGGATTCACACAACTAGTGAGGTAAAAGTCTGGAATTTGACCCCCTTCTCTGTTTTGTTCCAAATGCCATGCTTTTTTTCACTTTATTTACAATAAAGGGAGTTTTTAAGTACTTAAAACAACTTGACCAAGACAGCCTTGATGTTCCCCTCAGTTTTACTAAATTTCAGATAGATTCTTCCTGACGTTAGGCCCCACCTTCCTTTTCTTCCAGTATTTACTTTAGAAAACTTAAAATTGTGAATTCTTTTTCTGACCCCTTGAGATGTAAATCTTGTTCCAGCCTCTTGCCAGTTTTACAATCCAGAAATGGCTTTCTCAAGGACTGGGAACCATCTCTTTAAAATGTCATCAAGAAAGACAGTGCCCCCTCCCACTCTCTCTGGGAGGTTAGGAGCCTAAATTCAATAAGTGCCAGTTAGCAAACACCTGGACCAACTTCCCTGTCAACTTCCTCCAGTAGGTGTCCACTAACTCACCCTTACACTTAAAAACTCCTCTTGACTGGTGTCACAACATCGCTGGTGGCTCAGTCGGTAGAGAATCCGCCTGCAGTGCAGGAGACCCAGGTTCGATCTGTCGGGAAGATCCCCTGGAGAAGGAATGGCTACCTGCACCAGTATTCTTGCTTGGGAAATACAGTGGACAAAGGAGCCTGGCAGGCTACAGTGCATGGAGTCTCAAGAGTCGGACATGACTTAGTGACTAAACCACCATCTGCCTTGTGTCAGTGGAGTTGAGTTCAGTCTCTCCCTTGTAACGTTAATCTCTCTCCCCTGTTGCAACAGTCTTGAATAAAGTCATCTTATCCAGGGCAATAATTTTTTTACCAGTTTGTATGGAAAAAAAATTATTTTAATCGATTGAATCAAGTTTTCCCCAACAAGCATAATTTGGCAGTGACGAGTGTAGCAGTTTTAGTTCTTATTTTTTTAATGACACCTATATCACATACTATGATGTGATAGCTCTCACTTTGACACAGCCATGGTCTTGTTTTAAACAGAAAAGTACACCTTCCTGTTTTGCCACTGAAATAAACACTTAAGATTGCCTTTTACCCATTTTCTAGGGACAGCTATTCACATGGGCTAATGGGAGCTGCCAGGTTCATACCAGCAATATCTCCTTGCTGCTGCTGCTAAGTCACTTCAGTCGTGTCCAACTCTGTGTGACCCCATAGACGGAAGCCCACCAGGCTCCCCCGTCCCTGGGATTCTCCAGGCAAGAACACTGGAGTGGGTTGCCATTTCCTTCTCCAATGTGTGAAAGTAAAAAGTGAAAGTGAAGTCGCTCAGTCGTGTCCGACTCTTAGCGACCCCACGGACTGCAGCCTACCAGGCTCCTCCATCCATGGGATTTTCTAGGCAATAGTACTGGAGTGGCTTGCCATTGCCTTCTCCGAATATCTCCTTACTTTATCCCTAAAAATGTCCTCTCTTATAGAGTCAGTCCTCTCTTAAAACTCCTTTGCAAAGGAAGGCGTTCTACTAATGTTTTCATTACTTAAAATGTACTTTTACCCCTGCCTTAGGATGTAAATTCTTTGTTTGGAGGTACACATGAGAGTATTTTTGGCTCTCCAGAAACTTTAGGACAGATGTTGTGATTTATATCTCTGTATGCTCACTCTTTTGGCTGCGTGCATTGGGGTTAGGGAGAAGGAGAGGCTGTGCATTTTGTTAACAGTGATTTTGGTATTCCAGTGGAAGTGCCAGCTGAGTATATTCACTACTAATCCTCAGATTCTAATTCCATAATTGCCTTGTTTTGTGTTAGCTTTATTTTTGCCTTCCACGTATCCAATTGTCAGTTACTATTTCATAAATATCTTCTCTCATCATTCTGAGAATATGTATACTTTCCCGAAGGTTTTTCTTACTCCTTTCATTGGCTCTATTTTATCCAAATTTCTTCATTATGATTGTCTCATAGCTAGCAGAGTTATTCTTCAACTACCTGTTTAAACCTAGCTCCCCACTTATATTTGAAAGTGGGGTACTCAAAAGCTAATTGGAAGGTGTGTGTCAGTCCCTAGAGCTTTCTACCAACAGAATTTGCCCATTTCATTGGGGGCCTTCTTGACAGCATTATCTTCAATTTTATTTTGTGAATGAGGGATCCTATCACTTCTCACTTGTGGGTATAAGATAAGCCTGGGAGCAGAATTGTGGATGATGAAGGTAAGGTTGTGTATAAGGAGCTAGGAAGCTCATGATTCAATATGTAGACTGATTTGATCCCTGTTTTCAGTCCTCATTTCACCTGCCCTGCAGTATGTTAGATGTGCTAAGTCCATGGCTTCTCTAGTTCTATTTCTGGCTTTTTCTGGTTCTGTTTTGTGTGTGTGTGTGTCTTAGAGGAGAAAATGGGAAAAGACTGGTCACCTGTTTTCAAGTATTGGAGAAGAAAAAGAGGGGATCCTGTGATTTCTTATATATACTTTTAGTCTTTCTGTATTCCTGGTTTTCTCAACTTCGGAATTTTTCTGGAGTTCTGTAGCATTAGCTCACTTGCTCTTGTAAGTTTCTACTTACACAGATACCTTGCATCTTCTTACATTTCTTTATCCTTGTTGATGAATATTTTTTAGAAATACTTTACACTCCTTTCAATGAATTTTTGGGAGGGTACAGAAATAAATATAGGAGTTCAGCCTGCCATCTCTAACTGTTGGTAGGTTTCATTTTTAAATTTAGATTTCTTTTAATGCCTATGTCTTTATAGCATCTTTTTAAATTGATTTAACCTCTGTAAAATGGGCATACTGTCCTAAATGCTCTTGTGTGTGGCATGTATGTATGTGTGTATGGTATTTGCAGTGAGGTTACAATAATATGAGCACTTACATATGCCAGGCACTGAGATAAACACATCACATGGGTTATTTATGCATAACGCTCTCATCTCATAGATAATATTGTGTTTGATTTACAGATGAAGAAATCGAGATGCTTAAAGGTTAAATAACTTGCCAAAAGATCACAAGCTGTGGAGCTGTGATTCAAACGCAGGCAGTTGTCTCAAGGATGTGCTATCAGTCACTCTACTATATATCCTCTTAGTTACGTAGCTTTTATGTATGTATGTATGTGTGTGTGTGTGTATACTTTTTACAAGTGTACTAACTGCTGTATTTCTTTCTTTTTACTTGTATAGCCATTGTAGTAACTGGGAACAGCATTTGCCTTAGAACAAACTTGTCTCATTAGAGGATGAATGTTACTGACACTGTACCCTATCTCATGCCAGCAGCATGCTTCGTCTATAGAAAAATCTCAGTAAATATTGATTATTTCACTTTATTCTGATACCCATACACAGGTCATAAAGTTCTTCAATTTGCAAATATTCTTGCATCTAAAATGTAAGCAGTTTTTCTTGGTGTGGGGGGTGGTTCAGGGGATGGCTCTCACAGAGCTGATATTTTCATAGGAGTTGTTTACTTCTAGGTTGAAATGAAGAATCTATTATACAACCCAGCTGTTCTCTTCCCATAACCATTCTGCATTTAGATGTGTGCTATTTAGGTCCACTGTATGTGATTTAAGTCATTTAGGTTTAGATGGGCCCTGGACTGTATCTGATAGAGAAAGAAAAATACAACCACCTTTTTAAAATAGAGAGCTAAACTTCTGCACGTGCTATGTAAACGAAATTGTTGTGGCTTTCTTTCCATGAAAGACAGGACCCTAAGCCCTTGGCTCAGATGTGTATGTATACCTCTGCCCTCTCCAAATGCATTACACCTCATTAACACACACACACACACACACACACACATTGTTTTCAGGTTCAAGGTCACAGTGAAGGCTATCTTTCACCTCGATGAATGATAACAATGAGAATGAATTCCTTTTCGTTACTGGGTCAAATACTCCAGACATTCTTCCTCCTTACCTTGCTAGGAGAGAGCCACTGTTTTTAAATAAGAAAGCAGTGAGATTCTTCACTGTATATTTTGACTAGAGACTCAATTAGTACTAGATTTTTCAATGACTGATGATCTGCCTTCACTTCAAAATAGCCTGGAGCCACGAACTTCTTTCAAAAAGCATACCTGAGGGTTGGCAGTAGGCAGCAGCTTTGCCTTCATTACTGATCTTTCGATAATTCTAAATAGAAATTGTACTTGGTATCCTATTTCCCATCCACTCTGTTCAAAAAAAAAAAAACAAGTTTTCTAGTAAATGATTTGGAACTATCTATGGACATTCTTCAGAGAAAGCAATGATACCCCACTCCAGGACTCTTGCCTGGAAAATCCCATGCACGGAGGAGCCTGGTGGGCTGCAGTCCATGGGGTCACACAGAGTCAGACACGACTGAAGCGACTTAGTAGCAGCATAGACATTCTAACTACAAGAGAGGGTTAGAAAAATTAGAACCAATGACCTTCTGGGTAAAGGGTACAAAAACAGACTTAGTTTACTTTGTATCTGGACATTGAGGGTACATTTGTGCATGTGTGTTGTATATGTTGCTTTCTGCACAGATGGTTTGTTGTAATTAGATGATATAAAACAAACGCAGAACAGATTCTCCTTAAATTCAAGAGATGATTTCCGGTATTTCAAAGCAGTGTTCAGGATAAGTGGTCATGCTGCTGCTGCTGCTGCTAAGTGGCTTCAGTCGTGTCCGACTCTATGCAACCCCACAGACGGCAGCCGACCAGGCTCCGCCGTCCCTGGGATTCTCCAGGCAAGAACACTGGAGTGGGTTGCCATTTCCTTCTCCGATGTGTGAAAGTGAAAAGTGAAAGTGAAGTCGAAATTCTGCTTCTGTTTTATTCTTTCTTGCCTTCTCTCATCTATGTATGTAACTGTTCTCCTTTCTCTATTTTCTCAGTACGTTGGTATTATCTCCTCTGTGTCCCTCTTGGTTCCTTTATTAAAATTTTTCTTCTGGTGTATAATTAAATTTCACGAAATAAATGTGGATTCATCCTGCTGAATGGTAATATGTTGAACTCTGCTATTAGCTCAGACCATTTGGGGAATGTTGTCAAAGTCTTGTGGAATTTTCCCAGAACTAATAGGATTTGAAAATAAAAATCCACCCATTTACTTCCCAGGTTTGTTTGTTGTTGGTTTCTTGGTGAAAGAAAGTGACCTGTTCTTGATGAACTTGACATTGATTAGACTCAGAGTTGAGGGGCCTTCCCAGAAAGTCAGGGCCACACAACAAACAGATCTGAAGCAAGAATCCAGTTTTCACTTTTAGAATCCGTTGCAGTTTTTATTCTGCAAGGTTCGACTTCACCTTCTTGTCCTCTCCTGTCAGTTAGGAAGGGAACTGCCTCAACACCTGTGAGATCTGTAGCACTAGAAAACTCTGTACTTTTAAAACAGCAGTGTCATTTACATAATTCCCTTTCCCACTTAGGAAGTTTTCTGTTCCCTCTCAGTGAAATTTGCATCTCAATCTCTCTTCCTTGTAAGAGCCTCCAAAAACCCTTAAGTCACAGTATTTTTGAAAACATGAAAGTTATGATTTGACTTTTCCATTGCCTGTTTATCCATTGGATTAGTGATTTTCATTAACCTCGGGAATTTAAGGAGGCAAAGCTCCTGACTGAGAATAGATCTTTATCGTGAAATCAAATTATCAGATGAAACCTTAATTAGGATTTGCGCTGCTGATCAAAGGAACAGCCAAGGGATTATGTGGCAAAAAAAAAAAAAGGCAACTCATAAGCTACCCAGTGCCAATGGATGGATTTTCTCCATGATGCTTTTATGTGTACCAAAGTCGGATTTTGGATATATGGTCCACTAATAAACTAGAAATACCAATCTGTTATTTTTAAGTGAGCCTACTAATTTATTATTTGAGAATCAATCTGAAGAGAATAATAAAAGTTGTCCAAATAAAATAAATCCTGTGAGGTCCGTAAGTGAAGTGAAAATCACTCAGTCATGTCTGACTCTTTGCAACCCCATAGACTGTACATTTCATGGAATTCTCCAGGCCTTGTTTTATCACCAAGGATAAGACAGCCAAAGGAAGGTAGTCCAAAGAAGCTTGTTAGATTCCTCACAGATCAGGGCCCCAAGAAGGGGCAAGACTCTGTGTTCATCATCCTACGAGGAATAAAAGTCTGAAGTTAGGTCAGAGATTCCAGCTTTGAGCCTAAAATCAGCTGTGCCTGCCTGGGCATCTTTGGCCAGCCACTGGTATTGCATATCTTCTAGCTACAGATTTAGTCTAAGGTCCAGAGCCAGGGAAAAACCTGTCTGTCATTAGACTTATTATCCTTCCACCAGCAATGACTTTGGAATTGACCCATGATCTCCTGCTCAGATGATCCCCCTGGGACTCATATAGTCAACTTATATTTGTTGACCATCTTTAATGGGCCAACTGCCTTGAGAGGTTCTGGGGAAACAGCAGTGAAAAACTTATCATTCCTTCCTTTAAAGAACTGTCATTTCACTAAGGAGATACAATTTAAATAGTTCTAATAAAATATAGCAGGTGCTATGTTAGAGGTAAATGTGACAAAGAATGCTGTAGGAATATGAAGGATACCCAACCAAGTTGAGGGGTAGGGGAGGAATGGTCAGGAAAGACTTTCAAGGACTTTAAAATATTTTACTGAAGCATCAGGGGTATGGTTGAGCTCTGTGGTTGGGAAGCAAGCTATGAGGTGAGAAGGTTGGCAGAGACCAAACCAGAAAAGCCTTTATACCCCACACTAAAGTGGTCAGACTTCATCCTTAGAGCAACAGGGAATACACGGAAGGTTTAAAGCACAGGGAAGACAAGACCAGATGGGAGCGCTAGGAATAAGGCTGAGTTCACTGTGGAGCATGGTGTGGAAATGAGCAAGGCTGAAGGCAATCATCTAGTCTATCCAAAGCCCAAGCCTTGGGAGTAGTAGAAGGGATGGGACAGTTTCAGGGGCTATTAATGAGACAGAACTGTAAGATTAAGGGGTTGATCAGATAAAGGTGAGGGAAAATTAACCAGATGTATAATTAAAAAACACCAAGTTTCTTTCCTGGGCAAATAGGTAAACGGTGCTATGTTTTTCTGAAATATATATTATATGAACAGTAGGTTTTATGAAGACAGTATATGATAAGTTCAATTTGGGGACATTTAGCATTGAAGTGTCTGCAGGCATCCCAAGTGGAGCTGTTCATCAGGTAGTGGTTCTAGGAGTCTAAACTCAGGTCTGAACCATGACATTTGGAGGTTGTCAACATAGAGATGGTAAATGAAGTCATGAGGATTGAGAATAAAGATAGAAGGAAACTTGAAGCCTGTGCAAAGAGAGAGAGAAGTCTATCTTGGGAAGTACATCTTCCTCCACTCTTCCTTAGTGTCTTGGCAGAATGGTTCGTCTCCTGTCCTGGTTTCCATTTCCCATTCCAGTTCGCTGCTTGAATGGTTGCCCTGCTCTAAGCCCTGAGATTACCTTGTTGGTACCCAAAAAGTCAGTAAACCCATACCAAACAAGCTCCTTTTTAGAAGACTGGGCACTTTTCCTTTATCATCAGCTGATGACTGGAGTCCTGCTACAAGCCAGTCATTTTCTCCTGGGACGAAGCTACCTTCAAGTTCTTTCTGAAAACTCTAGAGCTGGGTCCCTTCCACAAACCGTGGCTATGAATACCATTCCAGATTAAACTCAAGACTCTCTGGCTTCCTTGGCCCACTGCTGCTGCTGCTGCTGCTAAGTCACTTCAGTCGTGTCTGACTCTGTGTGACCTCATAGACGGAAGCCCACCAGGCTCCCCCGTCCCTGGGATTCTCCAGGCAAGAACACTGGAGTGGGTTGCCATTTCCTTCTCCAATGTGTGAAAGTGAAAAGTGAAAGTGAAGTCGCTCAGTCGTGTCTGACCCTTAGTGACCCCACAGACTGCAGCCTACCAGGCTCCTCCATCCATGGGATTTTCTAGGCAAGAGTACTGGAATGGCTTGCCATTGCCTTCTCCGTTGGCCCACTGGCCAGCCCCTTTTTGCATTAAGCATGTTTGAATTTGGGGGTTAGACAAATCTCAGGTTAAAATCTGACTTTACGGCTTAATAATTTTGAGACCTTGAGTAAGTTGTCCTTTCTGACTTCATTTTCTAGATCTGTAAAATGGATTAATAATTCCTATCCTCTGGGGCTATTTTGAGGATTGTGCTAGAATATATGCATAAAGTTCGTGACACTGCTCTGTAAATTAATACACATTGCTTTTTTCTATATTTTCCCAGCTTGATTATAACTAATGTGAGAACAGTATGGTACAGTGGGAATAACAAATGCATGTAGTAAAGGCTTAAATGTTCATATTTTTAGAGTCTTAAAATAGGTTTCAAATTACCTTACTTCAGTGTGAGTGATTTTATATATGGCAGTTCTTTCTGAGCTTCAGTTTTCTCACTTGTAAAATGAGGATAATACCTCTGTTATTTACTTCACAGTTGTCATATGCCTCAAAGATAATGCACGTTACAGCACTTTGATAACTAGAAAGTTCCTTAAAAATGTAAAATATTAAGCACTTCATTTCACTCATAGGAGATATTAACAAAATTATTTTTTATATCAGTATATGAACAGTCCGGACATCCCAAACTTTTGACCAGAAAATGTTCATGTATTGCTATTAAATTATTTGAATTACCTACAAAAATCTCACTTTAAGGTGACTCAAGATTACATTTTTTATTGCTATAAATCTTAGTCTACAAACATTTATTGAACACTTATCAGTGAAAGACACTGAGCTTGGTCCTAAGAAACAGAGAGGAAATATCTAATAGCTGAGTTTCAGAGGTTTACATCCTAGGTCATGCTATTGGTAAAGAACCCACCTGCCAATGTAGGAGATTCAAGAGATCCGGGTTCGATCCCTGGGTCCAGAAGATCCCCTGGAGAAGGGCATAGCAATCCACTCCAGTATTTTTGCCTGGAGAATCCCATGGACAGTGGAGCCTGGTGGGCTAGAGTCCAAAGGGTAGCAAAGAGTCAAACACGACTGAAGTGACAGCATGCATGCTCACATCCTAGAAAGAAGATGGTGAAATAATTACCATATGGACTTACAAGGTTTGAAGATTTAGTAGATGTACTTGGTGGAAGCTGAAGGGATCAGGGATGTCTTCTTAAAGGAACTAATAGCATGCAGAGTTTTGAAGGATGAGTAAGAAGAGTTCGGTGAACAATTTATGAGTAGAAATGGAAGTTCTCGAAGGTATTCTAGACAGGAGCAGCAGCAATGACAAAGATAAGAGTATCGACTTGATAAGTCACCATAATTTTAACACAGTTGATTTGCATTCATTCAGGGGTGGAGAACAGTGGGTGAGAGAGAGGCAGCAACAAGAGTAAGTCTGAAATTGAGCCATAGATGGAAATCTTGCCATGGAAATATATTGAGTACTAGGTTCCACATGATGAGGATAAAATTTACTTTGTATATCCTTTCAGTTCAGTTCAGTCGCTCAGTCGTGTCCGACTCTTTGCGACCCCATGAATCACAGCACGCCAGGCCTCCCTGTCCATCACCAACTCCCGGAGTTCATTCAAACTCATGTCCACAGAGTCAGTGATGCCATCCAGCCATCTCATTCTCTGTCATCCCCTTCTCCTCCTGCCCCCAATCCTTCCCAGCATCAGAGTCTTTTCCAGTGAGTCAACTCGTCACATGAGGTGACCAAAGTATTGGAGTTTCAGCTTTAGCATCAGTCCTTCCAGTGAACACCCAGGATTGATCTCCTTTAGGATGGACTGGCTGGATCTCCTTGCAGTCCAAGGGACTCTCAAGAGTCTTCTCCAGCACCACAGTTCAAAGTAGAGCAATTCTGGGGGCAGGGATAGTACTGGGGAGGAGAAATTATTGCAGTGAGACCTAACAAGGCCATAATCTAAATTAATGATGGTGGAAAAAGAGAGCTATATCAAGTAAAGCTTCATTAAAGGGGAAGACTTGATTACTGGGAGTGACATGGCAAGTGAAGGGGAAGAAAAAATTAAGATATTCTGATTTTTCTGACTTGTACAGGAGGAGGGTGTTAGGCTATACAAAGAGCTAAAGGGTAGAGAAAGTACTGCTGGACAGGAGAAGAGGCGAAGAGAAGAGCAGGAATATTTAATTTCACGGCTAAATATGGGCAGGTAGTCAAGCCCAGAAGACAACCTTTATCATTAGTAGGAAACTCCAAGGATAGGACGTATGCTATGCTAAGTCACTTCAGTTGTGTCTGATTCTTTGTCACCCCATGGACTATAGTCTGCCAGGCTCCACTGTCCATGGGATTCTCCAGGCGATGATACGGGAGTGGGTTGCCATGCCCTCCTCAATAGGCTGTATACCTTCCCATTATATACACTATCATCCCTTCTCTCACTTGTCTCCTAACTCATACTATCTCTTTGGCTAGCTTTTGAGAATCTGAAATTCCCTTTAAATATACTTAATAAAAATTCAGGAAAATTCCCTGAAAATATATTGATTCAACTCAATTGTTTGATATTTTAAATTCTGGTAGAGGGAAGGGACCCAAAACTCTTAAAAAAAATGATTATTCTTAACCAGAAAATAATCCCATGAATAAGCTTTTGATTCTAACTTTATTGAATTAAGTCTGCCTCCTCCTTTCATAATCTTTCAGATTACCAGCCATGGAACGTTGTTTAATTCTCTCATATTCCTATTGTTACTGCTTTACATGTCTTAGCATAGTCAACCAAGGCTTCTAAAAACCATCTTAATCTGAAATCATTGAAGAATAATAGTAGTAAAAATAATAATACAAAGTATGCATCATTTGCTATGTGTCAGATTCAACTGCTTTAAACAAACTCATTTAATGATCACAAAGATTATTTCTACGACAAAGATTATTAGCACTATCTGTATTTTAATATAAAGGAACTAAGGCATGAGGAACGCTGGGCTGGAAGAAGCACAAGCTGGAATCAAGATTGCCGGGAGAAATATCAATAACCTCAGATATGCAGAAGACACCACCCTTATGGCAGAAAGTGAAGAGGAACTCAAAGGCCTCTTGATGAAAGTGAAAGAGGAGAGTGAAAAGGTTGGCTTGAAGCTCAACATTCAGAAAACGAAGATCATGGCATCTGGTCCCATCACTTCATGGGAAATAGATGGGGAAACAGTGGAAACAGTGTCAGACTTTATTTTTTTGGGCTCCAAAATCACTTCGGATGCTGATTGCAGCCATGAAATTAAAAGACGCTTACTCCTTGGAAGGAAAGTTATGACCAGCCTAGATAGTATATTAAAAAGCAGAGACATTACTTTGTATGGATGTGAGAGCTGGACTGTGAAGAAAGCTGAGTGCCGAAGAATTGATGCTTTTGAACTGTGGTGCTGGAGAAGACTCTTGAGAGTCCTTTGGACTGCAAGGAGATCCAACCAGTCCATTCTAAAGGAGATCAGTCCTGGGTGTTCGTTGGAAGGACTTATGCTAAAGCTGAGACTCCAATACTTTGGCCACCTCATGCGACGAGTTGACTCACTGGAAAAGAGTCTGATGCTAGGAGGGATTGGGGGTAGGAGGAGACGGGGACGGCAGAGAATGAGATGGCTGGATGGCATCACCGACTCGATGGACATGAGTTTGAGTGAACTTCGGGAGTTGGTGATGGACAGGGAGGCCTGGCATGCTGTGGTTCATGGGGTCGCAAAGAGTCGGACATGACTAAGCAACTGAACTGAACTGAATTGAAGGCAAGAGGAAATTTAATAACTTTCCCAGTATATAGAGAGTAAGTAAAAGAGCAAGAATTCAAATTTAGGCAGTTGGGAATCAGCGGGCTTGTACTTCATCACCCCACTATTAAAGGTGTGGATAATTCTAAAGGGACTAGTAAAGCTGGCACTCTCGCCCTCTTGGGGTCAGAATACAGTATCATATATGTATATATCAAATCATATATGAATATATTAACATATTAATACTGGGCATATTAAAACCATAAAGGCAAAAGTCTCCTCAACCAAGAATATAAAGAATAAAATCCCACATCACACAGCCTGGGTTCATATCCCAATCTGGCTTAGTACCTCAACTTACCAAGGTTTGAATTATTGTAAGTTGAGTGACTATGGTTGTTGTTTAGTCACCCAGTGATGTCCAGCTCTTTGTGGCCCCATGGACTACAACACATCAGACCTTTCTGTCCCTCACCATCTCCAAAGTTTGCCCAAGTTCATGTCCATTTCATCAGTGATGCCATCCAGCCATCTCATCCTCTATTGCCCCCTTCTCCTCCTGCCCTCAATCTTTCCCAGCATCAGCGTCTTTTCCAACGAGTGGGCTCTTCGCATCAGGTGACCAAAATATTGAAGTTTCAGCTTCAGCATCAGTCCTTCCAAAGAGTATTCAGAGATGATTTCCCTTAATATTGACTGGTTTGATCTCCTTGCAGTCCAAGGGCCTCTCGGGAGTCTTCTTAAGCACCACAGTTTGAAGGTACCTGTTCTTCAGTGCTCTGTCTTCTTTCCAGTCCAGCTCTCTCAACCATACATGACCAGCAGAAGACCATAGCCTTGACTATATGGACCTTTGTTGGCAGAGGAATGTTTCTGCTTCTCAACACACTGACTAGGTTTGCCATAGCTTTCCTGTCAAGAAGCAATCGTCTTCTGATTTCATGGCTGCAGTCACCATCTGCAGTGATTTCAGAGCTCAAGAAAAGGAAATATGTCACTACTTCCACCTTTCCCCATTCTATTTGCCAAGAAGTAATGGCTATGGTTTTTCCCGTGGTCATGTATGGATGTGAGAGTTGGACTGTGAAGACAGTTGATCGCCGAAGAATTGATGCTTTTGAACTGCGGTGCTGGAGAAGACTCTTGAGAGTCCCTTGGACTGCAAGGAGATCCAACCAGTCCATTCTAAAGGAGATCGATCCTGGGTGTTCATTGGAAGGACTGATGCTAAAGCTGAAACTCCAATACTTTGGCCACCTCACGCGATGAGTTGACTCACTGGAAAAGACTCTGATGCTGGGAAGGATTGGGGGCGGGAGGAGAAGGGGACAACAGAGAATGAGATGGCTGGATGGCATCACCGACTCTGTGGACATGAGTTTGAATGAACTCCAGGAGTTGGTGATGGACAGGGAGGCCTGGCGTGCTGCAATTCATGGGGTCGCGGAGAGTCAGACACGACTGATCGACTGAACTGAACTGAACTGAATGGGGCTGGATGTCATAATCTCAATTTTTTTAATATTTAGTTTTAAGCTGGCTCTTTCTCTCTCTTTCTTCACCTTCATCAAGAGGCTGTTTAGTTCCTCTTCACTTTCTGCCATTAGAGTATCATCCACATATCTGAGGTCGTTGCTAATTCTCTTGCCTATTTGATGACAGCTTGTAACTCATCCAGTCCAGCATTTCTCATGATGTGCTCTGTGTATAGGTTAAATTAACAAGGTGACAGTAGACAGCCCTGTTGTACTCCTTTCTTAATCCTGAACCAATCCGTTGTTCCATACAGGGTTCTTACTGTTGCTTCTTGATCCATAAACAGTTTTCTCAGGAGACAGGTAAGATGATCTGGTATTCCCTTCTCTCTAAGAACTTTCCACAGTTTGTTATGATCCACACAGTCAAAGGCTTTAGTGCAGTCGATGAAACAGAGGTGGATGTTTTTCTGGAATTCCATTGCTTTCTCTATGATCCAGAGAATGTTGACAATTTAATCTCTAGTTCCTCTGCCTTTTCTAAACCCAGCTTGGATGTCTGGAAGTTCTTGGTTCACGTAATGCTGAAGCCTAGCATGCAAGATTTTAAGCATGACCTTACTATCATGGGAGATGAGTGCAACTGTCCAATGGTTTGAATATTCTTTAGTACTGCCCTTCTTGGGAATTGGGATGAAGATTGACCTTTTCCAGTTCTGTGGCCACTGCTAGGTCTTCCAGATTTGCTGACATACTGAGTGCAGCATTTTGATAGCATCATCTTTTTGGGTTTTGAAAAGCTCTACTGGAATTCCATCACATCCTCTAGCTTTATTGACAGCAGTGCTTCCTAAGGCCAACTTGACTTTACACTTCAGAATGTCTGGCTCTGGGTGACTGGCCACACCATCATAGTTATCTGGTTCATTAATATATTTTTTGTACAGTTTTTCCGTGTATTCTTTCCATCTCTTCTTGGTCTCTTTTGCTCTATGAGGTCTCTACCATTTCTGTCCTTTATTGTGCCCATCTTTGGGTGAAATGTTCCCTTGATATTTTCAGTATTCTTGAAGAGATCTCTAGTCTTTCACTTTATGTTGTTTTCCTCTATTTCTTTGCATTGTTCATTGAAGAATGCCTTCTTGTCTCTCCTTGCTATTCTCTGGAACTCTGCATTTTATTGGGTGTACTTTCCCTTTCTCCCTTGCTTTTTGCATCTCTTCTTCCTTTAGTTATTTGTAGAGCCTCCTCAGAAAACCCCTTTGCCTTCTTGCATTTCTTTTTCTTTGGGGTGATTTTGTGCACAGCCTCCAATACAATATTACAGACCTCCATCCATAGTTCATCAGGCACACTGTTTACTAGATCTAATCCCTTGAATCTATTCATCACCTCCACTGCATATTCATAGGGGATTTGATTAAATCATACCTGGCTGGCCTAGTGGTTTTCCCTACTTTCTTTAGTTTAAGCCTGAGTTTTGCTATGGGAAGCCGATGATCTGAGCCACAGTCAGCTCCAGATCTTGGTTTTTTGTTTTTGTTTTTGTTTTTTTGCTGACTGTGTATAGCTTCTTCATCTTTGGCTACAAAGAATGTAATCAATTTGATCTCAGTATTGACCATTTGGTGATGTCCATGTGTAAAGCTGTCTCTTGTATTGTTGAAAAATGGTGTTTGCTATGACCAATGCATTCTCTTGGCAGAATTCAGTTAGCCTTTGCCTATCCATAGAGCTTGTGGCTCAGCTGGCAAAGAATCTGCCTGCAATGCAGGAGACCTGGGTTCGATTCCTGCATTGGGAAGATCTCCTGGAGAAGGGAACAGCTACCCACTCCAGTATTCTGGCCTAGAGAATTCCAAGGACTATACAGTCCATGGAGTTAAAAGAGTCAGACACGACCCAATGACTTTCACTTTCACATCCATAGAGCAACTATGAATCTGTTACTTAATCTCTATTAGACTCATTTACTAATCTGTAAAATAAATGTAATATAACCTTATTACAGGGATATGGTAAAGGTTAAATGAAGAGAATGTGCCTGAAATACTCTGCCCATATTTATATCCTACTTACCCTGACATAATATATGCCTTCAGTGCTCTCATCCCTTTACATGTGTGAACTCATTTAATCCTCCCAACAAGCTTATGATGTAGACCCTATTTTTGTCATCATAGTCATTTTACAGGTGAAGACACTGAGGCACAAGGAGATTAAATAACTTGTACAAATTCATACATGTATATAACTGGTGGCCGTGGCTGGTCTGGCTCTTAAGTCCTCTGTCAGTGGCCATGCTATGCTGCCACGCTAAGCATAGCACACAGGTGTGTTAAGGCTGCCACCTTGCTGCCCAAGTGGGTCTTGTCCTTTTGTGGGCAAAATTATTTCATCTCCCTTTCTCATATGCAGGGAATAGCCCCTGAAACAGTACAGGTAACTATTAGCTTAATAAGTAAGAAAAAATTTTGTGAGATGGAAGTGAAGAAGGAATTCACAGGTCCTGGACTCCATCTTAGGCCTCTTCATGCTGATCATGCTCGGCCACCTCTCCAATGGACTCTGAACTCTGTGCTTAGTGCCTATGGAAACTACAATAGAAAGATAAGACCCCCTCTAGATAGGGGAATCTTGAAGATCACATCCAGGTTACTCATCACCTAAGAGAAAACATACTGTAATCACCCCTGCCTCCGGACAGTTCTTAAATTCTTTCCTTGTCTATCGGAATGTAATCACAGGCTTAATGATTATTAACTGTTTGAACATCTAACACATGAATGATGAGGTTATTGTGATTGTATTTACCCTTCCTTTGTTTATGTAAGTCTCAAGGAAATTGGGATGGTGGGTTCGACGTACACATGGGGTATAAAAGATTTTCACAAACAGTGGTTGGGGTCCTTAGCTAAGAGGAGACTCTGCCTTGGGCCCGCTGGTGTAATAAACTGCACTTCACTATCTGCATTGTCCTTCTGAGTGAGTTTGTTTCCTGGAACGTGTGGCTACAACAGAAGAATAAAAAATTTTAAAGGAAAGCTATGGAAGGAAGGATCTCCCCTCCTCAACAATTGGTTGGAAGTCATCCCCTCTCCAAGCACATGCAGGGGTCGTGTATATGATTGAACTGGATGTTACCCAATGATCGACTAATGATCTTAGGCAGTTATTATTTCAATGAGCCCTTAAACCAAAATAAACTTGTTTCTGCCTGTCTGTATGGTAGCATCTAGTTCATGTGATAAAATTCTTTATAAGAAAAAAACCTCAAGCTTTGTTTTCTTTTTTTGTTGCCAAGTTGGATGGCATACTGATATATGACCGCTTAGGAGTGAAGTCTGACCACTAGTGTCTGACCACGTTCTCTTGGCCAACCAGCTGTTTACCTCTCAGCTTCTCCACTGTCCACGGCTGCTGGATAATGTTATTAATATCCCCAAACCAGGTCTGACCCAGAATTAGCAGTCAGGAAATGGTGGCTATTATCATTGTGATTTCAAAAAGCCACTAAACTTTCTTAGAAAAATCTAATCCCTAAGACTTCTTTTCCTGTCTATATTTAGCATTGATTTTTCTATTTTAAAGCCAAAGATCATATTCCATTTTGAAGTCTAACAAATTCTAATCTCTCAGAAGGTTCAAACAATATTATCATTCACTATGAGTTTGAGCAGTCTTTCTTTCTACTTTGCTGACATTTTGGGTTGAATTAATTCCATTACAGCTGTGCATCTTTCCTCTCACAGCGGTTATCCACGCAATTGAGAATTATGGACCACACAAATCAGGTCAATGAAAAGTTCTAATTGTGCTCAGCTGTCTTCTTTCTATACCTTCCTTTATAATGCGGTAACAACAGATGTGATTGCAGCCACCATTCCAGAACAGTGGGGTGACCCCGACTCTTAACTATCCACATGGTTAAAGGGTAAAGCTTCCCCGAATGTCCTTTGTCTCTTAAAATGAAGTTGCTTTAGAGCTTTCCTAAATAAAAGCCCACAGTGCATTATGTACTGTGTATTTCAGGCAAATAAAAATGTTTAAATCCACAGACTGAAAATGATCTTCACACATAAAATGAAATCTGATCAGTTTACAGCCCGACATGAACAGAACTCCCAAATTAGGCACTTCCAAATTCAGCACAGCAAACACTGCCAGCCACCAAAGGAATGGGAGAAATCAAAGCCCTTCTAAATCTTCCTTCCATGACATATAAAAGATTCAGCAGAGTAGAGGTCAAAGAATATGAGGGGGAAAAGGTATAAAGGAAAAGAAAGATAGCTGATTTTTTTTTTTTTTTAGTATGAAGGGATAGAACCTAATTATTCTTTTATGCAGAAAATCCCTTTGGCTGTACACATGAATAAGAGCACTCAAGGCAGCAACATTTTTCTTATAATTAGAAGAAATTATGATGTCTCTCTTGAAAGGCAGAATTTTCCTTATCATGAAAAACAGTGTTCTTTATCATCCTTACTTTTTATTAGAGCCTTCAAAATGAGGTTTTCTTGAGCCTCTTGAAATAAATCCATTCCACTTTGAACTGCCGGAACTAACTATTAAAATGTGGCCTGATTCATCCTGAGAAATGGCCATATGCACACTTGCCTGCGATCATAATGACTGCTAGGTGAATTATAAAGAACACTGAATTCCTTTCTCCCACAACCTGAACTGCGCCGAGTTGGAAAATGTATGGATTACCCCTTTAAATAGGCTGGTGCGTCTCATCTTTACATTCATTTATTTTTTTCAACAAGTATTTCTTAAATGGCACTATGAGCAAAGCACTCGGCATGGGGCTGACTTTGCTGTGGCTGCTTGGAAATTAGCCTAAACAAAACACCGCACGTAAAAGATGATAATCATCAAGCCATGAAGGGAACTTTTGTTTCGGATACAATTTGAAGGCATTGGGAAGGTAACAGTGCTCTTTAATTTCATACCGTACCTTCATGGGGAATAGACACACAGCTCCAAGTTGTTATCAGCAACCGAAGGAAATATTGACACCAGGGATGCGAAAATCTCAGTGCGGTAGCTGCTCTGCTTAGCTGTTCGTGCTGAGTTCTCAGGGGTGAGCCTTTCCCTAGGATGGCTTCCACACAGTCTGACTTAGAGACTTGGCTTTTGGTACTTGGGCTCACTGTCTCCCTCATGAACACACTTAGTGTGTGCAGGTCTCCCCAGAGTTGTTTTTTCCCACTCATACTTTTATTATTCCCTTTATTATTTTTTCTTATATATTTTATAATTCTCTTCCACCCTGTTTTTCACAAGCCTGAAGCACCTTTAGAGGGTTTGAAAAGGAGAGGAGAATACATTAAAAACAATTCCAATAGATGTGCCCCTATGAGTTGCAGTAAAGGACTGAGTTTGTCCCCAGCATCTTAATATTAGCATTGAATTGTAGTTGCCTAGAATTATCAGCATGGCTCCTCCTATTAGATAGCCTCCTTCCATCAAGAACTTACTATATTCTATGCACTCCTGTACTTTTAACCATCTGATCACCATAGTGGGTCTTTGGAAAGTAACTTACAATTGAAGAACTGATGTCTTTGGTGCCCTCCCTTAGGTCCTCTACAAAAACTGTATTTGATTTATTTAAACTAAATATTTCCAGAACTCCAGTCATGTATAAGACACTGTGCTACATGCTCCAGGAAAAAAAAAAGAAAAAGAAAACTGTCTTTAGAAAGGTCTAAAGGGAAAAATAAGGTAAATGCGTACTAACTGTAATAAAGATGAAAGTTTTGGCTTGGGGGCAGAGTTAGAACAAGAATTAGACTCAAGAATATTATGAGTCGTTCTTCACTTTCCTGTGTGTATAATTATGGAAACATATGTAAAAGACAACATTAGTCAACTCCAAAGAAAACAAACATCTACTGTGACTGCACCGCAGTCCCACACACATGAGCTGTAAGTATATAGTGGATAGTTTTTCGAGTTCAGAGGGAGAGATGGAGCGTATTTGGCTGAGGGGAGGGTTTTTTTGGTTTGTTTGCTTGTTTTGGCCACTCTGTGGGGTATCTTAGTTCTCAACTAAGGGATAGAACCTGTCCCCCACCTGCCACCACCCGCCTCTCCACCATGCATTGCTCACAAGGAGTCTTAATCCCTGGAGTATCAGGGAATTCCTTTAAGGAGGTATTATTTTAAATGATCCTGCAAGGATGAATGAAATGTCATTAAGATAGAAATGTAATCTTGCATGTGGGGGAAAAAAAAAACAACCTAGGACCATCAAAAGTTTTGACATGCAGGGGAATGTAAGGAAGGGCTTAGTCCTTTGAGTTGTTAGCTTGGCCAGGAGACTGGAGTGGAAAATTGATAGGACTCTATCAAAGCTAGAATCCCAGAAGCTGTGCCACCACTGAACCTCAAGAAATGAATACTTCTTCCTAGATTTTCTGTAGAAGCCCCTGTACGACACCAACTGGTGGTTAAAACCTCAAATGGATTTCTTTAGGAGGAAGGAGTTTGAGTCAGTTGTATCCATGTCTTGCATTCTTCATCAATTGAGAAGTTTACGTTATATACTAAGTGTTCAATAATTATTTATTGACAGACTAGTGAGCCTTATAAATTATACTAAATATCAGCTACAAACTAAAAATAAGTTCAGAGCCTTCTCTGATATTTGCACATTAGCTCACAGAAACCAGAGCTTTGAAACTCCTTAGCAACCATACCAGACAGGAGCCTGATCAAAAATAGGTTCTTGGATCCAGTTCCAACATGTGTATGTTGGAGAGCTTCTTCACACCATAAGCAATTCTTGGACATTGGCAGAATGTCTGAGAATTCAACTTCAATTGTGACATTATCTACCTGGAAATAGCATCAGATTTCACAGGTTAAGGGCTCAGCCCTTACAAAACTGCCACCTCCCTCTCACCCAGCCTCCCTTCAGGTGGCAGTAAAAAGCCCAAATTATACCTGTGCTTCTGACCAACTGGCTATAAATCAGAAGTTCCCATGACCCCCTTCTCAGATTAATTTGCTAAAGCAGCTCACATAACTCAAATATTTTCCTTACTATATCACCAGTTTATTATAAAAGGATATAACTCAGGAACAGTCAAATGGAAGAGATGCAGAGGTCAAGGCATGGCAAAAAGGCAGGGAGCTTCCATGCCCTCTTGAAGCATGCCGTTATTCCTGTATCTCCTTGTGTTCATCAGCTCAGAAGCGCTTTGGACAGTGTCCATTTGGGTTGTTACAGATGCTTCCTTACATAGGTGGGATTGATTCAGTCATTGGCAATTGGCAATCAGCGCAACCTCCAGCCCCACTCCTCTCCCCAGATGTCAGAGGGTGGAACAAAAGTTCTAACCCTCAAATCACATGGTTGGCTCCATTGGCAGCCAATCCCCAACTAGTTTGGAAAGTAGGTGCTTTCCAAAAGTCTGTTCATTGATATAACAAAAGATACTTTTATCACTTTCAACACTTAGAAAATCCCAAAAGTTTGGAGAGTTCTGTGCCAGAAATGGGGCAAAGGTCAAATATATATTTCTTATTATAAATCACAATATCACAGTATAGTTTTAGAAAAGTTTAATATTTTTCCCAAGTTGCTTTTTATGTGAGATCTCTAGAAATGTTTTATAGTATTGTATAATTTAAAAAAAACTGGCATAGTTTAAGAATACATAGTATATTATCCTGGCAATTAACTACTTATACTATTATTTATGTATGTATTAATTCAAAACTGGTATATTGAATGCCAAATATGAGTCAGACTCTAAACAAGGTTGAGGTGATTATGAAGATAACTGAGATGGGATTCCCGCTTATAAAACTTCACAATTTAGGATAGGGGGGGAAATAAACACACAATGGAAGGGTTTTACTAAGGAGACATCAATTGTTTCAACAAATACTGCCACTAACAGCGTTGAAACTGGGTAATCCCTTATTTTTAACAATTGAAGAATCTGAGAATTCACATTTTCTTTTAGACAAATATATTTGCCATTTAGTATTTTATCAAAACATTTATTGATTTTATAATAAGAAAAACAACAGCTGCATTTTTAAATTATAACATAATCACTGGACCTAAAGGATAAAAATTAACAATTTGGGAAGAAATATTTTAATAAAACAGTCAATGAGAATACATGAAGAGACAAATGATTTTGTTAAAAAAAACCGCTTCTCTCAATAAATGTCATAATTGAACACAAATGTATTATTGTTAAACCATAGAAATAATTAAGAAAAAAGACTAATTTATGTTGTGCTTCTTTTATAACAATTTGAAATAAATCCATCCTATAATTGGTCAGATAATTTACTTTTAGAACTAGGTCACAGGATTTAAAGATCACTCTGGTGGGCTATATCCTCATGACTGCCAAGAATGAAAGTATCTTTAGAATCACCAAATGACCATTTCATACACCTTCTTCCCACTTTTAATGATCTGAGTTCTTTATGTAGCCATATATGTAAACCACATATGTACCTCATTCCTTTAATATTATTTTTTCCAAAATGTTTTTCAGATCTGATGCAAAATAAAAGGTACTTAACCCACAGGGTGACTTTCTTTCTGTTATAATTTCAGTGCAGGTAGGAAGAATGCTTGAAAATGCCAGTGTTTCTTGCTATCATTTCACATCCACAAGTTAGAGGTTTCAACAGAGGGTCTTTATCGTTCACCCTTTTGGACAAATGGCTGGATCATAAGGAGTTAACATAGTTTAAGACTTGAAAGAGAAAAATGTTCCTAGCAAAAAAAGGCTTACAGCAAAATAATGAGTGCCAAGGTTGAAGCTGCTCTTTCGTGCTTTAGTGCTAGAGCTGCATTATTCACAACTGCCAATCAGCTAATCTGAAAAGAATTTGTTCTTTACTGAATTTCCCCTTTATTGCTCCCACCCCACTGGTCTGGTGTACATTGCCTCCAGCTAGGAGGGTTTAGAAATGGCTACTAAACAGACAACAAATGCTGTTCTCTGCATCAAAGGGCAGTGGACACTGTGGAGAGAAAGGGCTTTTGCTCACCCCTATTTCCTTTTCACATTTAGCCTTTGTCACTGCAATCCTGAAAACCTCAGGCCATTGCAAAAGGAGAAATTGCCTGTCAATTTCTGAAAAATTCAATACTGAGCTTTTACTGAAGATTTGGGGTGCGAACTGGTTGCAGCTTCCTGAAATACTAGCAGCAAAAAAAATAAAAAAATTTAAGTCTTCAGTAAACAAATTTTAACAAATGCTGTGGCCACTGCCTAACCTGGTCACTATTATGTATAAAGTGAGGAAATCATGATTTACAGTTGAAAACAAAGAGTCTTAGATGGAGGTGAAAGCCAGGTTCTGAAATTACCCCTGCATTGACGTTTGGAGCATCCTTATAAATGCTGGCCATGTTGTCACGACAAATGAGTGTGTGAGTGCATGCATGAGCAACGTTAGTGGACACATAAAAATAGATTTATGTATAAATATTGCAGATGTATATTTTAACCAGCATGGAGTAGTATCTTGGCAAATTTGATTAATGCCCCAGGGTTCTTTTTTCCCTTTGGTATATTCATGAAGCACCAGTTAAGAAGGTTGGAATTTATGTAGGTCTACTGGGGAGTAATTATCACTCAATGCATTAGCACTGAAAAATCAGAGATCACTGCCAGCTTTCCTCACTTCCAAGGCAAGGCTAAACATTGCCTCAGATTGAGTCAAACGGTCTTTGTAAATTTCTTTGACTAATTCACCAAGTGGCAATGCAGGAGTGACACTGGCTTCTGTTGTAGGTATTTCCATACTGAGGAAAACACAGTTCTGAGAAGCTGTATTTTTGAACCATTCTAAACCAGAAATTTCTGTGTGCTCCAGATGGGCACACACACCCAAGGGATGTCTAGCTCGCAGGCTCTTGATAGGTGAAGAAGGTGTGGATTGGACCTGAGATGGGTTTGGTTTGCTGCTGTTGTTAGTTCTGAGCGGAAGTGCACAGATCCAATTAGATTATCGAGGCAGGCTGGAGGGAGTGAAGTCACCCCAGATGATGAACTCAGATGCGTTGTTAATTCTACCTCTAATCCCATACCTGTTCAGTTAGACACTAGAGCTTCTTTGCCAGTTGCAGTTATCACCATCATCCCCTAGCGACAGGCCCAGCACTCCATCTCCCTGCAGAGCCCCTGAGCTGCCAACCCAACTGCCCTTTCACTGGTTTCCTGCCACGTTTCCCCCAGACCCCCACACGCGTTACCGCAAACCCACCAATCTGCCCCCTGCCTCTCCACTAATCCCACTGCTCCACATTAATTCAGCCTCCTAGGGAGTAGTGGGAGCATGGGTCCATTAGGTGGTCAGAGGCACCGCAGACCACAGGCCATAGTGCAGAGTCAGATACCACTGAGCTTCAAGCCAGCCAAGCCTCAGCATATCCGCCAACAACGGGGCAAGAGTCTACCTGGATGCAGCATCCAGTGTTCTAATAAGAAATATATATATATATATATATATATAATCACTTAACCGACCCAATAGCCCCTAAATGTTATGTCATTTTATTTTGGAGTTAGAGACCCTTCATTTGTTAAGATACAGTATTGAGAAATCCAACGAATACATCATTTTATGCTCCTGAAAGAATTTTCCTCTCCCGCCACCGTAAGGAGTATGTATAATGCCATTCAAATGTGGTTTTGTCACAAATGAACTGTATCCACGTGACTTAAGTGAACATGCACACATGTGTAAATACCTAGAAAGATAAGTGAATAAGAAGAGAAGGGGTGGTGGGGGTGGGGCGCTGGAGAGGGCACGCGCATGCGCTATACAAAGGGAGGGGGCAACCAAAGGACTCGCTGCAATGCAGTTTTACATACAGGCCTGTAGGAGCAACCGGAATGTTATTAGACCATAAAAGCACATCAGGCTGATTTATGGTTTCTGATCAAGGTTTCTGTGAAAATTACTCTGCATCACCGGCTCAAGGTGACTGCTACCATTAATGTGTGGAAAATAAATGAGATGGGGACGCTGATAGCAGAGGAAGGGAAGGAAGTGCGAGGCAGTTTATACAGCACAGGTTCCCCATCTTGTTTTACAGTGCAGAGAAGCCTGTCATCAAAATGATTGCTGTGGGGCAGGAAAGGCAATTCTGGGTAATTAGATCTTATGGCGTGTAGCCGGTGCTTTCTTACAGCGAATGGATCAGGATGATCGGGCGAATGCCTGCTCTCTGCATGCCATCTTTTCTATTTTCTGCTCATATTCAGAGAGTGTAGTTTAAATTTAAGAGGAGAAGTGTGGCAATACTGTTTTCCTGACTCCATTTGACTCTAATAGTATTCATTCCCAGTCTACTGTTTTCCCGACTCTATTTGTTTCTAATAGTATTCATCTCTCCCCAATAAATAATCTTCCAAATTGGAGACTTTCCAGGAGAATTGATGTCTGGGAATATTTTATATGTCATCCGATGGCAACAAAAGAGTTCCTCTGGTCTTTTCCATCCCTTCCCTGTTTATAATTCATCACTGAAACATTTTGTACATGAAATGCCCTACTGCCTGTTTCAATATAAACAAATAGCATATACCCCAAGACCTTCTTGTGAGATAGCTGCTGCGAAAGGTATGAAAGCTGTTTGCTCGCAAAACGCCCTGCTCTTCCTCCTAGTCCCTTTGTTCTTTTAGCCATTGTGAACTCTGCCTGCCTGAGCATTTGCTTGTATTTGGTGTCTTCATATTAGAGTTGGGAATGGCTCTCTTCCAGGATTTTGACTCTACATGCAAGTAGACAGCCCTGCCTTTTGAAATGCTTGGATAAAACTGAGTAGATGAAAAGATTTTCAAATCTTCTTTTTTTTTTTTTTTTTAACTGCACCCGTTTCCCTAGCTATCCTTAAACTTGCCTTCTGACACTCTGTCTAGCATCCCCCATCTGGAACATGCCAGTGTCTGCTTTCCCAGCTGCTTCTGCTGCACTGATGGCCACTAAGAGGCATGGCTCCAAGGAAACCCACAGGCCTAGAGAACACTCAGGCCATTTAGCCAAGAAAGAACAGAGACCTGCATTTTCCCCTCACGCTCTGTTTTTAAGTAAGGCTTTCCCTTTAGTGACACATCTCACTCACCCTTAAGCGCCCATGTCTGTGTGATAGCTGGGCTGGATTGAGACTTTCATCCCTGTACAGACACACAGACACACCTCCTGAAATACTGCCTCAGACAGACATTCAGGATTGGTGCTGCTGACCCATGTTGTCAAGGATTCTGTTTCAAAAGCTCCAACACAGTCTCTAGACTATCCCCCAAATACCCGATACCCAAAAGGTTTAATTGAAGCAAGGGATTCTAATATCCATACAGCATTTTAAAGTCTTCAGAAAAGCTTTCTTTCACACCATGTCTTTTTATCATCACCGCAGTAGGAAGAGATCACTAAGATGGTCATTAGGATTTCCATCTTCCGAATGGAAAATGCAAGCTCAGAGAAGCCACTTGTTTTGCCTGAAATCATTTCGTTCATAGTAGTGGAGCCAACTCTCATTTTCTTTACCGTTCTCCAAGTAGGCTACTATAGTTACAAAAAACAAAAAAGAAAAAAATCATCCTGGGAGAAAACAGACTACTATTCTTGTAGTGACTCAGTTATGAACAAGAGGCAAGATGCCAGACAAGACTCCTAACTACTTTGAGTTCCTTGATTTACTCAACTATGTGGAAACCCACTCTAGTATTTTTACCTGGAAAATTCCATGAACAGAAGAGCCCGGCAGGCTAGAGTCCTCATGGGGTCTCAAAGAGTAGGACACAACTGAGCACACATTCCCATATGGACTAGAAATTGTCTATAGTACCTTCTAGAACTCTTTTTTTCTATTTTCAATAGCTTTCTCAGGAACCATACTATGTTGGGAAGAATATCTAGTCACTGCCAACATCTTGGGAGAAAAAGAAAAGGACTGTCTTCCCAGTTACCATTCCCATCTCCAATGCATACCTATGCATATGCAAGCCGCATCTTCCCTCCCCACAACTATTCTGTTTGGACGAGAAAATTCTGAGACAAGAGAGAAGCCAGCAATTCTTGGGAGCATTCTTAGGAATATATGAGTATCCTAAGATGCCTGTTTCATTTTAAGATTAAAGTTTAGCTCTGCAAATAATTACTAAAGTCCATATGGAGGAGAGGGCACATCCAGAGGCCCCAGAGGAACATGTGCCAAAGTACAGCATCATCTGAGATGCTGCCAGATCGCTATTGCTTCATGGCAGTGGCACAAGCTGAACGAATCTAATACATCTCCCCTCATGTGGGGTCATCCCCTCATATGGAGTCATTCCCCCCGTTATGCAGCTTCATTTAATTTGGCTGATGCTACCTTTTACTGCAAATGATTCTACAGTTTGCTAGCTTCTTTAGCTTCAAAAGGATTATTTAGTTGACCTTCAGAAAGGTCCATTTGTAAACTCAAGGATAATGGCAGAACATTTGAAATTCTGCTACTTATGAGTATATGGGAATATTGGGGGTGGGGAAGCCACTTTACTGCTTTAGAAAACAATTGTTTTGCTTGAGAGGTAAAGACTTGATTGATCACAGAGCTCACCTTCTTCAGAAACATCTTTTTCAGAAAATTGTCCCCGCGATGACTATGTTGTTTACTGGATTTCTGTGGCCTGTTCCCACGGTAAAACATGTCTGGGGTTTAAGCAACTGCAGTAGGCTTGGCGGAGAGTTTTGAGTTCCAGATGTGGTAAAATCCCATTCTCAATCCTGTCTTCCCTGACCAAAGCCCAACTCCCCAGGACCAAAGGGAAACTGAAACACTATTGAGAAAAAGGACTATAAGTTCCACAGAAAATATTTAGGAAGCCCTCAGGATGTGACCACACTAACTAGCAGTCATAAAAAGGTAGAGGGAAAATATAGTGCCACACCAGTGGCTTAGCCCAGCGACCAACTGCTCTGAAGTCAACCAGTTACCCTCAGGTTTGCTCCAGTGGATCAGAATCAATTGTTTTAGCTAATAATAATGAACACTGTATATCTGACTTCACACAAAAGGCACTAAAATCAACTGCCAGGCTGAGAGAAACACAGAAGTGTCCTGGCGACACACATGTGTGTGTTTTAGAGGAACAAGTGAGTAGGAGGGAGATGAGGACCACCTTTCTTTCACATAAAACTTGAGCTGTCTTTTCTCCTTTGCCCCCAGACAAAAAGCAGTGTAGCTAAACTGCTTAAGTCTCAGTTCTTCGTAATACATAAAGCAGACCTTATCTCCCTCCATTAAAAATCTTGCCTTTCCTTTCAGATAACCAGCTAGAACTAAAACGCCACATTTTCTTTCCTCTAAGGAAACACATCACGGTAGGCGTGTTTAAATTTAGGGCGATGGATGGAAACAATTTGCCTCTCAGCCCTTGAAGCCCAAATCCTCAGGCCTGTGCATTTCCTGAGAGGATCGGTGCTTACACAATAGCCTCATGTTTTGTCAGTTTTGCTGTAAAAATACCCAGCAATTTCTTTAAGTACTGCAATTTTGAAAATTTCTAGAAGACATCATCTAGTAGCCAATCAGACAATAGAAGCAGGAAGAATGACAAAGCTCTTCAATAAACAGAGCCTCTCCAAACTTTACATGATAAATACAGTTGACCACAAGGAAGATTTCACTGTCCTTGTGTTCCCTACTTATTTAGTAAACTCTTAGAGAAAACTTTTCTAGCTACACTCTTCTAGCTCTTATGTGTGGAAAAGAATGTATCTGAAGAAGCACCCTTGCCCACAGGGTATGAAGTAGTTATTGCTATTACCCATTTTTAGGACAACCTATTGTGGCATGTTGTGAACATTAAAATCTGTTTGGACTCAGAAATTAAACTTTTTCTTTCCTTCCCTTGTTGCAGCAGAAGTTTGTTTAAAATTTAGTGTTCTTTGCCTTCAAGGAGAAGGAAATTATTTTCTGATTCACTTTGGTTACAAAGTCTCAGCACAATCTGTTGCAAAGGAATGGTGAGGTATTATGGAAAAGGCAAAAAAGAAAGGATGGAAGTACTTAAACAAAATATCTTAGACAAAAGCAGAGAGGAGAGGAGCTTCCTTTTCAGCCTAGAAAGAGATTCTGCCTGGCCGAGGAAAGGGGAAAGAGACAGAATGGGGAGGCGCTGTTATGATAGATCTAGAAAGTCCAGGGTGGGTGCCTGGGTGGATGCCTGTTGTACAAGCATGACTGGTAGGGAGCATTTGTATCTTCCTGACAGACACAATCTGGGCATCCAGAAGCTGTCTGGGAACTAGATCAACACAGCAGACCACTCAGCCATCCCATGTACCAACTGTCAGGCTGGAGTACTTCCTGTTGTTTCTGGAGAGAATTTCTCTTTACTTCTAAGCAACAACTTGCCCAGAGATAGCCCAGCTAGGGTGATGCTCATCCAGGTCCACAGATACATTGGGTCTCCACTAAACTAAATCTTTGAGAACCAACCCCTCTCCCCATTCTCCACAGGCACCGCTAGGACCCTGATCACCTGAGGTTTCAAGACAAAGAAGAACGGGGTCATGACATACAGGAAGACAGCAATGAATGGAACCAAACAGAAATCTACTTGAGCCTAAGGCAGTGATCTCTCCTCTCAAGGAAAATAAATTCTTGGATTTCACAAATAGTTCAGCCCATTTGTCAGGATAGAAGAGCTAGTTGGGGTTTGGGAACAGGCAATGTTTATTTGTTGTTCATGCCTCCATTGGAAACTCACTTATATGGAAACTTATATGACCCTATTAGGTGAAGCCATATAAAATCTTCAAATGCTTCACCATTTTCAATCTACTAAAATGGCAATTTTATGTTGTCTAACACAATCATAGACTCTGGGGACTTGGGAAGCCAGTTAGCAATGGAATTTCTATATAAGACAACGGAATTTCTATATAAGACTTAGAAGTGTCATTTTGGTGGAGAGTGGAGACATGTAAGAAACTTACAGGGAAGCTTCATTTGCTTAGCACACATACTGTTTTTACTTAGTTCACACATTTACTTGGAATGCTCCCCTCCAGCACTTCTCACCTAGCCATCCTTGCCACTTGATCCCAGTCACTGATCCCAGTCATTCCTTCTATCAAATACATAACTAAAAATACATATATGTGCTTTCTTTTTTTTTTATTTTGCTGTAGAGGCTTTATTTTCTTTCAGTTTACCTTTTCCTGTACCACAATGACTTTCATTATCACACCAAGATATGAGATTCCCAAATCAACATATAAGTTTCCGTGTTGCTGTTCAGTTGCTCAGTTGTGTCCTACTCTGCAACCCCATGGAATGCAGCATGCCAGGCTTCCCTGTCCTTCACTATGTCCTGGAGTTTACTCAAACTCGTGTCCTTTGAGTCAATGATGTCATCTAACCATCTCATCCTCTGTTGCTCCCTTTTCCTCCTGCCCTCAATCTTTCCAAGTATCAGGGTAGTTTCTAGTTAGTTGGTTCTGAGCATCAAGTGGCCAAAGTATTGTAGCTTTAGCTTCAGCATCAGTTCTTCCAATGAATATCAAGGGTTGATTTCCTTTAGGATTGACTGGTTTGATCTTACTGTCCAAGAGTTTTCTCCAGCACTACAGTTCAAAAGCATCAGTTTTTCAGTGCTCAGACTTCTTTATGGTGCAGCTTTCACATCCATACATATTAGTGAATGCAAGTGATATGGGGCACATGATGTGGCATTTGAGCCCTTTATCCTGACCATACCAGACATCTCTATTCACCGCATATCAAAAATTATTTTTAAAGTTTTCTAAAGTCTTTGGAGAAGACAAAGGAATTTAAAAATCTGGCCATTACCATGCTTAGCTATTTAGAATAGTTCTTGTCAGTACATTTGTATGAGATATCAATAACTACTTAAGACTCAGGGCTGCACCACCCAAAAAAAGAGTAAACAGTACAGGGAACTCAGAGCTGATAAACGTGCCAGTTCATAGTAGCCAGACTGAACACACACTTCCAACAGCAAGTAATGTTTAAAATTCATAACTGCCTTCCAGTCAAAGCCTATGAAACATGTGAAGAAACATTAAAGTATGACTTATAATGAAGAGAATATTCATCAAAGAAATGGGCAGAATTGGTACATATGTTGAAATTAGCAGAGGGCATTGAAATGTTATTATAACTGCAGTTCATATGTCCAGAAAGTTAAGACATGAAAACTATAAAAAAGGATTCAAACAAAACTTCTGTAGGTGAAACCTTTAACATCTGAGGTAAAAATTACACGGGATGGGACTGGTGGAAGTTTAGACATTGCCTAAGAGGAGACTAAAAGATTAGTTATCTTGAGCACATACCAATAGAACTAATTCAAAATAAAACACAGTGAATTTAAAATGAACAATGAGCTGTGGGAAAACTTGAAGTTACCAAATATATGTGTGATTAGAATTCCCAAAAGGAAAAGGAAGAAATGTTGAAAGAAATAATAGCTGACATTTTGTCCAAATTTGAGGGAAACTATAAACCCATGGTTCTAAGCTCAGAGAATCTGCAGCAGAAGAAATATGAAGAAAACTCCTCCAAGATGTATAATAATCAAGTTGCCCAAGAGAACAGACACGTAGACATAGACAGCAGCATATTTCATGTTGGAAACAACACAAGTAAGAAGAAAGAGGAGCTACATCTCTAAAGTATGGAAATTTTAAAATAGTAACATAAGCACTAACTTAGACTCCTATACCCAGCAAAAATATCTTTGAACTGAAAGTGAAATAAAGAAATTTTCAGAAATATAAAGCCTTAGAAAATTTGTGATGAGAGGACTTGGACTTATAAGAAATCTTTAAAACCTTCTTCAGGTGAAAGTAAAGTGATACCAGACGGAAGTATGGGCCTACACAAAGTAATGAAGAGACTGGAAACAGCAGCACATGGGCAATTGCATGAGATTTTCTTCTATTTATTATCGTTAAAATATAATTGAATATTTAAACACATGTATAATATGTATAAAAGTAAAATATAAGACAACAGTAACATAGAGGCTTGGGGGGAAAAATGGAAATGGACTACTGTAAGTATCTTATACCGTAGGTGAAGTTGCATAACACCACTTGAAGGTAAACTGTAATAAATTTAAAATGTATACTATAAATCCTAAAACACTAGAATAACAAAATATATTCTATAGGAAATAACCCAAACAAAGAAGATAAGGTGAAATTTTAAAATATTCAATTATTCCAAAATTAGAGAGAAACAGAGAAAAAGAACAGATGGAGTAAATAGAAATAAGAGAGCAAGATGGCAGATTTAAATCTAGCTTTATCAATAACCATATTAATATAAATGCTCTGTATACTCTAATCAAAAAGAAGAGATTATCAGATTTGATTTTTTTAAAACAGACCCAACTTTATACTCTCTAAAAATATAAATATAAAAAGTAAAGGAATATAAAACTACAACACACAGACAGCAAATAAGGCAAGAGTGGCTATATTAATAACAGACTAATTAGCATTAGTCTCTTCCTGTAAGTATCTCTTCCTAAATGCCCCACAGGAATCTCAGTGAACATGTCATCTTTCCCCAAAACTGCCCCTTGCCTGTGTTCACTTCCCTGTCAGATGACTCTTTCACTTACTTAACCCTTTTGCTTGAAACCAGAAAACAGTGGGCCAAGAGCAGTAAGCTTTCGGATTTGCAGCAGACCCTGCCTTCACTTATATGCTCTACAGCCTATATTTTTTTGACTCAAGAGATGATGACCTAATTTTACCTGCAGTAACCTCGGCATGTCTTCCACCGCAGACTGTGGAGGGAGGGTCATAAAGAAGATGACCATGCCCTTGGAGGATCATTCTGGATTTCCAGTAGCTGCCCGTTCAAGGCGCGTTCCCTCTCGCCCCACCATTTATCACCAGACTATTAAAATACTTTCCTAACTGGCTTCTTGGCTCCAGTCTCCATATATTCAATGTAGACACCTCTCTCCCCATTGCTGCTAAGTATATTTTTCTAGAAAAAAAAAAAAAGAACCAATGACCTAGGATGCAGTGTGAGACCCTGCCTACAGGATGTCTCATATCTAATCTATCCATGCCTTTGCCATACCTTATTCTCTAAATTTGATATGTTGGTTTGCCCTCTAGCTTTTGTTTTATTCATTTCTTCAGCCTAAAATATACTCTTTACCCCTTTTCTGAGCTTCTCTGTTTGTTCAGATGGTAAAGAATCTGCCCACAATGCAAGAGACCCAGGTTTGATCCCTTGGTCGGGAAGATCCCCTGAAGTAGGAAATGGCAACCCACTCCAGTATGCTTACCTGGAGAGTTCCATCGACAGAGGAGACTGGTGGGCTACAGTCCATGCAGTCGCAAAGAATCAGATATGACTGACTGACTAACACTTTCACTTTCACCCCATTTCTACACACCAAGAAAAATCCCCAATTATTTTTCAAGTCTTAGACAAAGCATTATCTCAATGAAAATGTTCTGATATCTCTCCCTATTCTAATCATAGTATAACTCATGTCATTTAAGCCTAACTGCTATTGTTTTGTGTGCGAGCCTGCTGAGTCATGTCTTAATTCTTTGCGACCCCATGGACTGAAGCCAGTCAGGCTCCTTTGTCCGTGGGATTTCCCAGGCAAGAATACTGGAGTGGGTTGCCATTTCCTCCTCCAGGGGATCTTCCCCAGCCAGAGATCAAACCTGAGTCTCCAACATTAGCAGGAGGATTCTCTACCACTGAGCCACACGGGAAGCCCTATAGCACCTATAAAATGTTTTTACTTTGTATGAAGAAATGCCTTGTGGTTTACACAACTTTTATACTCAGGACCCAACACAAGGTAGCTCAATCTTGGTACTACTGACATTTTAGACCAGATAATTCTGTGTTGTGGGGGCTACCCTGTGCACTGTCAGAGCACTCTTCCTCCTCGGTGATGACAATCAAACATGCTTTCAGACATGGCCGGCATCCCCTTATGGGAAAAATTACTCTGAATGAGAACTATTGGCCTCATACATTTTTGTTGTTGTTCAGTCACTAAGTCGTGTCCGACTCTGCAACCCCATTGGCTGTGGCACACCAGGCTTCCCTGTCCTTCACTACCTCCCGGAGTTTGCTCAGATTCATGTCCGTTGAGTCGGTGAGGCTATCCAATCATCTCATTTTCTGCTGCCCTCCTTCTCCTTTTGCCATCAATCTTTCCCAGCATTAGGGTCTTTTTCAGTGACTCCTCACATCAGGTGACCGAAGTCCTGGGCACATAAAAGCATGTGGAATAAGATCATATATTGTTTTCTGGACTGGCAGACAGTAAGCAGGAAAAGGTAGAACTTAACCTATCCCACATTTAGGCTTGAGAAGAGAGGGATACAGTGGGTAAAGAGAGGACCAAGAAAAAAGCTACAATATTGGAGCCTGGTCTTGGGGGTTTGTGGGGGGGTGGTGGAAGGAAGGGCTCTGTATGCAATCAAAGTTGGATCAAAACATGAATGTGTCCTCTCTTCTCTTTATAAGAGAAGTCCAAACTAGTCAGTGTAGAGCCAAACTTTGAAGTCTGAATCAAAAAGAGAACTGTGTGGATTCTCCAAGATAAACATGATCAAAGCAGGCCAGTATACATGCATATCCAGAATGGGCCGGAATGTGCTCCAATATTCTTACCGAAATGCAAATAGATTTCTGGTTCATGAAGGCGAGCAGTTGTTAGATATCTCCTCCATACTGATCACTGCCCTCCTAGACACCTGAGAAGCAACGATAAACATTCCATTCCAATGGAATATAAATGAGGTAGAATCTCCTCTCTTTCCAGTTCTGGATTTGGTCACCAAGATTTGGGAGACACATGCAGAACTACAGAAGGATCTGGATGTAGATTAGCAGGGTTTTTGTTTGTTTGTTTGTTTTTGGAGAGGTCAAATATATTTTTGCACTGAAATGAAGAACATGTGAGAGTCATAATAGAAATGCAGGAATCATAAATAGCAAAGCTAATGCCAACACAGCAGCAGTGCGAGAGATCAGCAAAGAGGCATGACTGAATGTTAAAAATAAAATAGGTTCTGAACAGACATACCGAATATAGGAATTTTGTTTTGTTTTGTTTTTGGAAGCCAGTGTAACAAATGATGGTAATAGTAACTTTGGCAGGCTGCTAAAAAGCTGGGCATCTCAAAAAATGATTCTCTTTTCCTTTGCAAAAATTATATGAAAATGAAACTGGGATACTTATTTCTCTTTTTAACACAGCAGGGATCTCTTACAGCAAATAAGCCTAACAATGCTCCAATGCGGGAAGCACTGATGCTGTTAAGAAGTGACCATCGTCATTATCCACACAATGCATCAGATACCCAAACTGTGCCTTTGTCTTCCTCTTTGGCCTTCAAAGTGCTGTTTCTTTTTCCCTATAAAATCATAAAAGGTGTTATTAAAAAACAGAGTGGCAGGTCCTCAACTATCCTCTCTCTCATCTCATCCTATGCTGAGAGTCCCAGAAAGAAAGAAACCCCAAACATGTAGTTTAAAGATTAGTACACAGGATGTGGAAGAACTTCTTGATTCAACAATTAACATTTTTGTTATTCAGTATCTCCATTGTGTCAAGACTTTGTATCAGGTTCTGTGCCAGTGAAAACATATATACAAAGAATCCGAGGAAACATTTTTTTTCTGGAGCTTGAGAATTGTTAAAGAGAACAATAAGCCACGAAGCAACTGTATGTTTACAAAGCAGGCCGCTTAGATCAGAGAGCAGAGGCAAAGCAAGGCCCGGAATGTTTAAGGGACCTCAATCAATGAAGGCTTTCAAAGAGAATGTTTAATTGTTAAAGGTCCCTGACAGACACTTAAAAGTAGAACAGACCCTTATCAACCTGAGAGAAAATTAGATTTAATAGCACTTAAAATCAGAGGGGTAAATTAAAGGACATCCGTATGGCTGCACTGGCAGCCATGACAATGTGGCTCCATCTCGCCGAGCTTCGTTTTTCTCACTCATTCAATGTTACAGAAGTAATTCCTTCTACAGAGGCAAGTTGCGAAGTTTAAGTGAGGTAATGGGCCCTGCTCATGCACAAGGAATGGAGTTGTTACTACTACTATTGCAACGACTTCCATGAACTTAAAATTGTTGGACAGGAGAACAAACACCAAATTGATCAAAAGTTATTGTCTCTTGATACTGGGATGAGATGTAAATTGACTTTCCTTTCTACTTTTCCACATTTTCTGTGTTTTCTATAATGAGCATACATTATTTTATCATCAGTAAAACATCAGCCTTTAAAACAGATTTTAAATGTAATCGAATGAATTATTTGGTAGAATAATTAATGTTAATCCAACTCACATAATCAAGTAGCTTTTGAATGTACAAATCCTTGATTATATTGTGCCAAACATTGTCCTCAGCCTTGTACAGAAATAGGAGAGCATGCTCCTGGGCTGCAGGGAGATTAGTTTTATGAATAAATGTCTCCTTTCTTCTGTTTCTCCATTAAAGCAAGTAATCTGCAGTTACATACATAGATTTGCATGGAAAAGTTACCAAAGTCCAACTCTTAAAGGTTCAGGATTGGGAGTTAAATGATGTGAATTCAAGTGCTGACTAATATCTAGCAGTATTAATTGACTGCCTACTATGTGCTGGGACATTTTCTAGGCATGAGGAAAACAGCAGTAAACAAATATGTAGCTTTGGATGTGGTCTTTTAATCTTTCTGACCTGTGCAATGGAAAGAAATACATGAAATAACATATAGTGTCCGGAAGAAAGTAAGCACACAGCATCCTTCTGTACTGAATCTTACCCATCAGCATTCAAGCGTAGTGGTAAGTCTCCCATTTTTAAAATAATCATCCAATTTCTTTGATTCTACACTCCCTTCCAGTTACCAATTTACTTTTTCCCTACTGTTGATTGACTACCCTGAAGATAAGTGTTGTCCATACTCACTGTTTCCAACTTCTCCCCTCCCGTTCTATCTTGAACACATTCCAAACAGGGATTGGCCCAGAAACTGCTTTTGTCACCCGGGATTCAGCTAGTAAATACTATGCCTTTGTGCAAACCAGAAAACGGCACCCGCCTGCATGGGTACATTATGAATAGCTGTGCCCTCCACATGCACGGAGCAGAGGCGGGGAGAGCTTCATGACCACTCACACACTTGAACAGAAACCATTGTGCAAGACATGCCAGCCCATCCACAGTGCTGCTTCTATGGCTGCTGGTGGTTAAGCCTACTGATCAGTTCTCAGCCCTGATTGATGTTACCTGCATTGCCAGCAACACAGGCCAGGGTGGATTCCTACCTACTCTTTGAAGCACCTTCATGACAGCACATTCTTTTTTTTTTTTAACTCTTTTTCTCCTTGTTGGCTTCTCTTCCCCCCCCCCAATTTTATTGAGATATAACTGAAATAAAACACTGTATAAGTTCAGGTTATACCATGTGATGATTTCATACACATATATACCGTGAAGTGATTACCACAATAATTAATACCTCCATCACCTCACACAGGTACCATATGCGTGTATGTGTTCATGTGCCTGTTTGGTGAGGACATTTAAGATCCTCTCTTCTAGCAACTATAATGCAATATTGGGAACTATAATTAACACCCTGTACATTAGCTCCCCAGAACTTATTCATCTTATAACTGGAAGTTTAACCAGTATCTCCAGCACCTTCAACCAACATCTCCCCATTTCTCCTTCCCTCCATAGCCCCTGGCAACCACCTTTCTAATCTAATTCTGTGAGTAAAATATTGCACAGTATCTTATATGTGGAATCTAAAAACATAAAAGCAAAAATATCAAACTGGTAGGAACAGGGTAGAAGAGGGACTAATTGTCAGGGGCTGGAGAAAATGGGAAGATGTTGGTAAAAAGGTACAAACTTTCAGTTATGAAATTAATAAGGTCTGAGGATCTAATATAAAATATGGTGACTATAGTTGATAACACAGTATTGTGATTTTGAATTATTTTAACAACAAAAAAAAGTATTTGTCTTCCTCTGACTTCTTTTGCTTGGTATAACACACTCAAGGTCCATCTATTTTTTTTGCATGACAGGATTTCATTCTTTCTCATGGATAAATAACATTCTGTTGTTTTACATATGTGTGTATATATATATATTATACACATATATGAAAGTGGTATATATATATATATTATATACCATCTTTTGTATCCATTCTTCTGTCAATGAACAGGTAAGTTATTTTCATATCTTGGCTATTGTGAGTAATACTGAAATAAATAAGGGAGTACAGATATTTTTCAAGAAACCAGTTTCATTTCCTTTATGTATATACCCAGAAGTGGAATTGCTGGATCATATGCTAGTTTTAATTTTGGAGAAACCCCTGTACTGTTTTCTATAGTGGCTATACCAATAGCGCACAAGTGATCAATTTTCTCCACATCTTGCCAACACTTATCTCTTTTCTTTTGATAATAGCCATTCTGATATGATATTCTGAGGTGATATTTCATTGTGGCTTTAATTAGTGATGTTGAGTACCTGTTGGCTATTTGTGTGTCTTTGGAAAATGTTATTCACTTCCTCTGCCCATTTTTTAATTGGATTATTTGGGATTGTTTTTGCTATTAAGTTGTCTGATTTCTTTATATACTTTGATTCCCTTTTCTTTATCTTTTGTATATATTGTAGGTTTTTGTTCTGTGGTTACCATGGGGTATATATAAACCATCTTACAGATTCAGTAGTCTATTTCATGTTGATATGGACTTAGCGTCAATCTCATACAAAAATTACTCTTTTACTCACTGCCGTTTTGTTTTTGATGTCACAATTTACTTTTTGTATTATATATCCATTAACTATTATAGCTATAGATATTTGTATACTTTTGTCCTTTAATTTTTATACTAGAGTTAAGTGGCTAATACATCACTAGATTACAGTGGTATTAGTGTTCTAAATTTGAACATATGTTTTCCTTTACTGGTGCTTTGTATATTTTCATATGTTTTTATGTTATGAGTCAGCAACCTTTTATTTCAAACATGAATAACTCCTCTATCAGCATTGGAAGTCCCTAACCCATGAACTGTATCCATCTGCCTCTCAGTCATTTCCCTCTAGGTACTTAATAGACATCTCAAAGTTAACAAGGCCGAACTGAGTTCCAGTCGCTTCTCTAAGCCAAACATTGTCTTCGATTATCATTCTAATTATTCAGATGAAAAACTTTGTCTTTCTTCTTTGTCTCATACCCGCACATTCACCTATAAGCATATTCATCAGCACAACCTTCAAGTGTTGAAGGAATTCAACAATGTCTTACAACCTCTACTACTCATGCTTGATCCAAAGCAAAACCATCATTCATCTATTATTTCAGTTGCTTCCTAACTGAACTGTTGAATCTGCTTCTTTTCTGGTCCCCCTTCAGTCTATTTTCTACGTAAGTCAGAATGAGCCTGTTAACCTTCAGGTCGGATTATTTCACCTGTCTCTTGAAAACCTCCCAGTGGGTTCCTGGCTAAACCAGAGAAAATCAGTGATGGTGACGTCACACCAGCGCCCCCTGCTGATATCTGGCCTGCACTGCCTCTCTGACCTCATCTCTGATACCTTTGGCCCCAGCACACACTGCTCATTTTTCTTCTGCCACATTCACCGATTTATTTTCCCTTGGCGTGCACTTACCTCAGGGATTTTCTGCTTACTCTGCAAGTGTTTTTTCCTCCCCCTTCAGAAAACTCCCTTATTTACTCCCTACTTTCTTCTCAATGATGCTTCCATGACAATCATCTTCAAACTACAACACTCCATTTTCCTTTTCTGCCTTATTATTCAATAATATAAAATATGTTTTACTTATATTTTGTTTTCTTTTTGTCTCCCCCCAAAATAACATAAGGTCCACATGGGTAAACCATTTTTTGTGTTAACTCTTTTATCCCTAGAACCTCAGCTAGAGCCTAACAATTAGTCAGTGCTCAAAAAATATTTGTTGAATCAATATATTTACATACATGTAAATTTTATATAATTGAAAGAACATATAATATCCATCAAGAATGGCAAAGATTTTTTTCCTTGACTATTTCCAAGTGGCAGCCCCACAGAAGTTTCAGAAAGAAGAGAAGGTTCCAGTGATTCCAGAAGTGACTGACCAAATGCCTGCAGTCACATGGCAAAACGCAGGTGCTGGGGAAATAAAGGCAGTAGGAGTCCTCATTTGTGAAATTTACCAAATTTATATTTCTTTTATTCTCGAGCACAGGTCAAACTCAGATGACTATAAAAAAGATTCCTAAAGAGACAAATTAGATAGGTCAGAGAAATTTAAGGAGACTAAGTTAAAAGTGTAGAGTAGTAAAATATACATGCGTAGGCATGTTGACTGGAGAAGGAAATGGCAACCCACTCCAGTGTTCTTGCCTGGAGAATCCCAGGGACGGGGGAGCCTGGTGGACTTCCGTCTGTGGGGTCACACAGAGTTGGACACAACTGAAGTGACTCAGCAGCAGCAGCAGCAGGCATGTTGACTCACCTAGAGTCAGACATCCTGGAATGTGAAGTCAAGTGGGCCTTAGAAAGCATCACTACAAACAAAGCTAGTGGAGGTGATGGAACTCCAGTTGCGCTATTACGAATTCTAAAAGATGATGCTGTGAAAGTGCTGCACTCAATATGCCAGCAAATTTGGAAAGCTCAGCAGTGGCCACAGGACTGGAAAAGATCAGTTTTCATTCCAATCCCAAAGTAAGACAATGCCAAAGAATGCTCAAGCTACTGCACAATTGCATTCATCTCACACGCTAGTAAAGTCATGCTCAAAATTCTCCAAGCCAGGCCTCAGCAATACATGAACCATGAACTTCCAGATGTTCAAGCTGGTTTGAGAAAAGGCAGAGGAACTAGAGATCAAACTGCCAACATCTGCTGGATGATCGAAAAAAGCAAGAGAATTCTAAATAAACATCTATTTCTGCTTTATTGACTATGTCAAAGCCTTTGACTGTGTGAATCACAATAAACTTTAAAAAATTCTGAAAGAGATGGGAATACCAGACCACCAGACCTGCCTCTTGAGATATCCGTATGCAGGTCAGGAAGCTGAAACTCCAGTACTTTGGCCATCTGATGCAAAGAGCTGACTCATTGGAAAAGACCCTGATGCTGGGAAAGATTAAGGGCAGTAGGAGGAGGGGACAACAGAGGATGAGATGGCTGGATGGCATCACCGACTCAATGGACATGAGTTTGGGTAAACTCCGGGAGTTGGTAATGGACAGGGAGGCCTGGTGTGCTGTGACTCATGGGGTCGCAAAGAATCAGACACAAATGAGCGACTGAACTGAACTGAGGCATGTTGAGGTTCACTGTTGTCACCAGTATATTGTCCTCCTTTTCTTCCTTTTCACACCCCCACATTTAAGTGTGGTTATTCAATCAGCACTGGACAATGAAATGTGAATTTTACATCCACTTGTCACTACCTGTATTTGGCAGTTTTCTTTGTATTTATCTCGTTTGTGTTCTGTTCACTGTGATTCTTAAATCTGTGGACTGATGTATTTGATCTGTTTTAGAAAATGCTTCAGTTCAGTTCAGTTCAGTCACCCAGTCGTGTCCGACTCTCCGCGACCCCATGAATCACAGCACGCCAGGCCTCCCTGTCCATCACCAACTCCTGAAGTTCACTCAAACTCATGTCCACAGAGTTGGTGATGCCATCCAGCCATCTCATTCTCGGTCGTCCCCTTCTCCTCCCGCCCCCAACCTTTCTCAGCATCAGAGTCTTTTCCAGTGAGTCAACTCATTGCATGAGGTGGCCAAAGGACTGCAGTTTCAGCTTCAGCATCAGTCCCTCTAATGAACACCCAGGATCGATCTCCCTTCGAATGGACTGGTTGGGTCTCCTTGCGGTACAAGGGACTCTCAAGAGTCTTCTCCAACACCACAGTTCAAAAGCATCAATTCTTCGGCGATCAGCTTTCTTCACAGTCCAACTCTCACATCCATACATGACCACGGGAAAAACCATTGCCCTGACTAGACGGACCTTGGTTGGCAAAGTAATGTCTCTGGTTTTTAATATATTATCAAGGTTGGTCATAACTTTCCTTCCAAGGAGTAAGCGTCTTTTAATTTCATGGCTGCAATCAGCATCTGCAGTGATTTTGGAGCCCAAAACAATAAAGTCTGACACTTAGCCATTGTCTTTCCGAGTATTGATCTGTCCCATCCTCTCTTGTCTCTTTCTTATGCTTCAGTTACATACATATTAAGCCATGTGTCTGTATCTCTCACGTCCTTTGTGCATTATTTGTGTTGTTCTTTTTAGTTTTTTGTCTCTGTACTTCAGTTTGAGTTTTTACTGACCTACCCCCGAGTTCTATAAGCATGTCCTTTGCCTTGTTCAAGTATAATTCATTTAAATTCTTGAATATTTTATTCCAGAATATTCATTCTTTTTCATAGTTGTCAATTATTTAATAAAATACTCTCTTCATCCTTTTTGTCAGTCTTCTATTGTTTAACCTGTTTAAGGTTTTTTAGTCTTTTTCAACATATGTGTGTATCTCTTCTATCAGTGACTTTTCCCCCTAATTATTAGACACAGTTTCTTGCTTCTTTACAAGTCTTTTAAGTTTTTACTATGTACTAGACATCACATGTGAAATAAATGGAGTCTAAAATTGATCTAATTTTTTTCCAAGAAAGGGTTTACCCTTTCCTGAGTTGTTCAGATGAGGTGAGAGTCTGATCAAAACAAAGCTATCAGGAATTTAGTCAAAGCCAGGTTTTAGCTTTAATTAGAATTATTCCTCCTCTAGTATCATCTGTATGTAGTATGTATCTGTATGTAGCATGTATCTGTATGTAGTAGGCCCCTCCCTCTAGGGCGACTTTTCCTTCAAAGCACCATGAGACTGTGAGTGATTTATTTTTCTAGTCCAGCCCTCCAAGATCCCCATACTACCCTATCACTTAATATCTTGTGGAAAAAAACAAGCCCGGAGATGCTTCTAGATTCCAATCTTTCACAATAGTTCATGTGGCCATCAAATGCTCTGCAGGTTTCACTTTCATTCTAGTTGTATCCTTCTCTCTGTTGCAAGCCCATCCTCAGTCCATCTCCAGGCATGACAAATGCCACCATAGGAGAAAGTATCTTATGAGCTAAATTAATCAAGACTCTCCATGTCTAGAACTTAATTTCACTTTTTTATTTTTTTTTCTAAAGCTCTCCTATATCTGTAAATATATAAAGGTTATGAATATTGTTTTTATTTCTCAGTTATAGCTTGCCACTACCTCTTACATCATAACTGTTAACACCAGTGGAAATCAAATTCTATATTTAGGATTTAGTTGGTAAAACCTAAACATAGCACTTCATCATTCTTAAGCTTTACGTCCACTGATCAGGCTCTGAAATATTAATTGTGTTATTCAAACCATTAGAAAGTATTGCCAGTTCTCTCATCTAATCATTTGATTTGCATATCATCTGTATATTCAATCAGTAAATTAACTAGGACTAAGTTATTCTGGCTATGGTTAACTGCAGATTTTTCTAATGAAATATTAGAAATTTGCTTGAATTGATAGCTCCATCAATTAACACTCTTTAAGCAAATATTCAAATAGATGTTAGATCATTCTTTACTAATGCTCATGTCATTTCTTCACCTACAAAAGAGATTATCAATGGGCGTTAAGGGGGCTAGAGTAATTATGGCATGTTGGCTTAGTTTCCCTGAAACATGTAAAGCAGTAACAGTTGTTTTGAAGTTGATAATTTATAAGTTACAATTATAACTCTTACTAGTTGTACTAGTGGTTTAGAAGTGGTGGTACATTATTCAGAATACTTAAAATCATTGCAAGCTGAATAGATAAAACATCCATCTGAAATTTGAAAGCACAAGTCACTGAAGAAAATACAGGTTTCTGTCTGAAACATAACAGAAATTCTAATAAAGGATATCAGCACATGAAAGTAAGGTGCTCTGGAAGTGGTATTTGTGAGAAAGTGGTAAGAAAAGAAGCACTTTTCATTTGTACAAATATATTTATTTTAGTTCCAGTACGTTATACACCAGTTTTTTTTTAAATTTGATTTAGTTTTATTTCAAGATAAACACATTTTTATTATGCTTTTAAATACAGGTATGTAGGTTTTTCAGCACTGATTGTATATTGCATTACCCATGAGTCTTTGTTTCGATGTCCATGAGGGATTGAAACATGAGTATTTTTTAAAGTACTTATATCAAAATTTCTGGAAAAGGAGCCCACAAATGTAATTTTTTAAAGACTATTTTAGTTTTAAGTCTACTATAAAATGAAGAGGAAGGTACAGAGATTTACCATAAATCCCCAACTCCCATGTCTGTATAGCCTTCATGATTATCAATATTGCTCATTTTTTCTGAAGATGAATTTGCATTAATGAATCATAATCACTCAAAGTCTGTAGTTTACCTTAGGGTTCACCCTTAGTGTTATACATGCTATGGGTTTGGAAAAATGTATAATGACATATGTCCATCATTGTAATATCATACAGAGTATTTCCACTACTCTAAAAAAAACTGTACTCTCCCTATTCAACTTTTTCTCATCCCACTCTTGGCAACCATGGATCTGTTTGTCTTTATAGTCTTACCTTTCCCAGGATGTCATATAGTTGGAATCATATAGTATGTAGACTTCTCAGATGGACTTGAAGTCTCACTTAGTAAACTGCATTTAAAGTTCCTGCAGGTCATTTCATGGCTTGATAATTCATTTCTTTTTAGCACTGAAAAATATTCCATTGAATGAATATATAATAATTTTATCTATTCACATACTGAAAAACATCATGGTTGCTTCCAGTTTGGGGCAGTAACTGATAAAGCTGCTAGAAACATTTGTGTGCAGGTTTTGGTGTGGACATAAATGTTCAGCCCCTCAGAGGAAATATCAAGGAGTGAGATTGCTGAGTCGGATGGTCACAGTATGTTGAGTTTTGCCGGAAACTGCCAAACTGTCTTCCAAAGTACCTGTGCCATTATGCATCAGCATTTCCTATTGTTCCATATTTACATGTACATCTAAATCTCATTCATTTTATCTGACCCCCTTGGATCTAACAATCTGGATTTTTATTGCTTGTTCATATTTGATTTTACTTTTTGACCCACTCTGCACTTACTGACTGTATCTCGGTCAGTTCCCCAGCTTAGACCCAAGTTTAAGAGTTCAGTGTTCCTTATTTTCACTGACCCACATAGTCTGCAGAGGGGAAATCCAACCCTTACTCATGATGGAAAAGTGCTGCTTTACAGAGTTGTGCTCTTGTATTGAAATACTAGGCAAGATTTTCCAAGATCATGGCCAACATCATTCATAGGCTGGGCAAGTAGAATGGAGGTCTGAAATGAAACAGCACAACTTTCCTTATAAGTAAATATATGTTACAAACTTATACTACAACAGCTGGAGTAGACTCAGTTCAGTTCAGTAGCTCAGTCGTGTCCAACTTTTTGTGACCCCATGGACCACAGCACGCCAGGCCTCCGTGTCCATCACCAACTCCCAGAGTTTACGCAAACTCATGTCCATTGAGTTGGTGACGCCATCCAACCATCTCATCCTCTGTCTTCCCCTTCTCCTCCTGCCTTTAATCTTTCCCAGCATCAGGGTCTTTTCAAATGAGTCAACTCTTCACATGAGGTGGCCAAAGTATTGGAGTTTCAGCTTTAGCATCAGTCCTTCCAATGAACATTCAGGACTGATGTCCTTTAGGATGGACTGGTTGGATCTCCTTGCAGTCCAAGGGACTCTCAAGAGTCTTCTCCAATATCATGGTTCAAAAACTTCAATTCTTCGGCACTCAGCTTTCTTTATAGTCCAACTTTCATATCCATACATGACTACTGGAAAAATCATAGCCCTGACTAGACAGACTTTTGTTGGCAAAGTAATGTCTCTGCTTTTTAATATGCTGTCTAGGTTGGTCATAACTTTCCTTCCAAGTTGTAAGTGTCTTTTTATTTCATGGCTGCAATCACCATCTGCAGTGATTTTGGAGCACACAAAAAAATAGTTTTCCACTGTTTCCCTATCTATTTGCCATGAAGTGATGGGACAGGATACCATGATCTTAGTTTTCAGAATGTTGAGCTTTAAGCCAACTTTTTCACTCTCCTCTTTCACTTTCATCAAGAGGCTTTTTAGTTCCTCTTCACTTTCTGCCACAAGGGTGGTGTCATCTGCGTATCTGAGGTTATTGATATTTCTCCCAGCAATCTTGATTCCAGCTTGTGCTTCTTCTAGCCCAGCGTTCCTCATGATGTACTCTGCATATAAGGTAAATAAGCAGGATGACAATATACAGCCTTGACGTACTCCTTTTCCTATTTGGAACCAGTCCATTGTTCCATGTCCAGTTCTAACTGTTGCTTCCTGACCTGCATACAGATTTCTCAAGAGGAAGGTCAAGTGGTCTGGTATTCTCACCTTTTGAAGAATTTTCCACAGTTTATTGTGATCCAGAGTCAAAGGCCTTGACAAAGTCAATAAAGCAGAAATAGATGTTTTCCTGGAACTCTCTTGCTTTTTAGATGATCCAGCGGATGTTGGCAATTTGATCTCTGGTTCCTCTGCCTTTTCTAAAACCAGCTTAAACATCTGGAAGTTCATGGTTCATGTATTGCTGAGGCCTGGCTTGGAGAATTTTGAGCATTACTTTACTAGCGTGTGCAATGAGTGCAATTGTGCAGTAGCTTGAGCATTCTTTGGCATTGCCTTTCTTTGGGATTGGAATGAAAACTGACTTTTCCCAGTCCTGTGGCCACTGGTGAGTTTTCTAAATTTGCGGACTAGCAAAGGGAAAACAAGGCTGTTAAAGTGTGTGGGTGTTTAGGTAGTGGGAGGAGATAAAATTGGTTGACTTCTGGAACCAAATTAGAATGGGACAGGAGCAAAATCCTGGTTATTGTTAAGTTAGATCATATTACCATGTGATTATATAGATGGGAAACACAATAGTACCTGGGTTCAAGAGCTCTGACATGAGATCCATAAGGGAATGTTCTGTGACTCCGAGAAAGTCTAAAAACTATAGAAGCTCTTAACTGTGCAAGAACCTAGAAGTCCTCACTTGAGCTGGAATCACAGATCAGACAAACAAGAAGCACAGCTCCATACTGAAGCTTAGCAAACACTCGGTCAGAGCTCTGTATCACTCTCTGCTCTGCCCAGAGCCCAACTTACATCAACAACAAACACTATGTCAGTCACAGATTATATTCAATATAACCAAAAGGCCCAGTGAGATTAGAATTGAATGAAACAGGAAGATGATGGTAGGTAGATAGCGTGAAAGTGAACGTTGCTCAGTTGTGTCTGACTCTTTGCAACCCCATGGAATTCTCTAGGTCAGAGTACTGGAGTGGGTAGGCTTTCCCTTCTCCAGGGGATCTTCCCAACCCAGGGATTGAACCCAGGTCTCCCACATTGCAGGCGGTTTCTTTACCAGTTGAGCCACAAGGGAAGCCCAAGAATACTGGAGTGGATAGCCTATTGCTTCTCCAGTGGATCTTCCTGACCCAGGAATCAAACCGGGATCTCCTGCATTGCAGGCAGATTTTTTACCAGCTGAGCTATCAGGGAAGCCCAGATAGATAGCATGGACCAAGTAAATAAGTCAGGGGTTAGTGACACAGAGAGGTAACACTTTTCTGTAATGAACTGACAAGAGGTTAAGTAGGTAGAAGAAAGGTTGAATGTTACCTCAAAGCTGAGAGGTAGGGAAGAAAGGAGGTTCTGTGCTCAGTGCTCGCTATGGGACCAAGAAGTGCTTATGAGTGAGCAGTGGGTCTAATATCACAGTTTATCATCTTGAGCAGACCACTTTTCTTATCAGGCCTCTGATCATGCAATAAGGACAAAAGGATTTTAGGAACTGAACTAATTACCAAGTCAAAGATCACTATAGATAATATCAAAACCAGCCTATGCAAACTGTAGGCTAATAAGGGAGCAGAACAGATGCTGACAACCTACAGAGCAATGTCGTCCAGTCTTAGAATTCTGGATCCCCAAGGAGACCCTAAACTATGGTTAGGAATGTTTAGATCCTTATGTGTTCCAGGTATTTTCAAATGATGAGATAATCTTTTCAAATGTCTGCTGATACCATAAGGTTAATCAAATATAAATTTATTAAGAAATATCGTTTTATTGAATCCATAGAAGTTTATTTTCATTCTGTATTTTCTAAATACTATAATTGCAAATACTAAAATATAACTACTATCAGATATTGGTCTGAGTAAGTAAGTGTTAGTCACTCAGTCATGCCCTACTATTTAGATCCCATGGACTGCAGCCCACCAAGCTCCTCTGCCCATGAGATTTTCCAGGCAAGGATCCTGGAGTGGGTTGTCATTTGCTTCTCCAGGGAATATTGGTCTGAGAAAATGTTTATGGGGAATATTTTCTAACATTAGTCACATAGGCTGAGAACTACTGCTTTAAAGGAAAAGACAGAGACAGAATCATCCCAAGGAGGAAGCAGCTCGACTTGATCGGGATGGGGGTGAAGACCGTGTGACAAAGCAGAGGTTAACTCAGCTCAGTTCCCCTCTGCACCATTTCCTAGCTGTGAGCAAATTATTTATCTTTCTGTGGCTGTTTTGTCAATGTTAAAATGGTCAGAGTATTATCCAAATGGAAAGTGTTGTTGCAAGAATTAATGACAATGTATGCAAAGAATCTGGCACATAATAGCTACTCAATAAATGGTAACCATTAACGCTACTGCAAAAGAAAAGAAAATTGTGAGATAAAAGTGAGAAACAAATAAAATTCAAAATAAGGAAAAGTAAAGAATGCTGAAAAATTGGTCAGAAAAATATAAATACAGAGTCAAGGTATAGAGAGATGAGAACTTTGCTCCTAGATCTGCCATTTAGGAGGTGAGCATAAATGTTAAGTAACTAGTTACTTCCTCACTGACATAAAATATTTGGACTCAGCTTTAAAATCATATGATTTTTCTGTGATTACTTTTAGAATAACAAAGTCAACCCCAGATACATGAGTTAGTTCAGCTGTTGAGTAATTAGTACATGCTCTCTGCAGCTTCTTGATCTCTGTGCTCCCCACCCCACCCCTCCTGGTAAAGTCTCACGGAACCTACAAGTAGGGACAAAGCCTGCAGCCAGCCAGGTTCCAACAACATAGGGCTCTAAGAGTTTTCTCCCAAGTAAGGTATGTGGACTTAGAGTAGGTTTCCCAGTCACTTAGTTTCCCATCTTATGATAAACACTCAACCAAGACCTGTTCATCTCCCAAATGATGCCATAAATTGGACTCTGTACACGGGTGCCAGATTCTATCTTGGAGACAGAGTCTGAGTGAAGTAGAAAGAAATGGCTTTATTGCCTTGCCAGGCAAAGGGATCCACAGTGGGCTAATGTCCTCAAAAGTGTGTGTACCGACCTGAAGGGGATGGTGAGGAGTTTTATAGTAATGGTTCAAAGGACAGGGCATTATCAACTCCTTGACGTTCTTCTGATGGGTTGGTGGTGAGGTAAGTGGGAGTCAGCATCATCAACCTTCAGGTTCCAACTGGTCTGGGGTCTAGATGCTTGTGGGCAGCAGTCAATCAACTTCTCCCAACTGGCGGGGGTTTCAGTCTCTGCAAAACATCTCAAAAGAAACGGTTCAGAATATTTTCTATAGTCTTTGAAGAAGAACTAAAGATCCTTGAACTTTGTTTTATGGCTAAAATATCATTGTTTTGTCTTGCTCACCTGTTTTCCTTTGTTTCTGCATTTTTTTCACTTCTGTGAATTAAATTTATTCTTTGACTAAAGTTTGTTCTACAGACAAAAGGCAGGTGGAGGACTCGGGTGACACTTTATTCTGGAAAGGCCTTGTAGCACCCTGCTCAGTTACACAAATACTGTGAAATCCAAATATGCCATGAGTGCAAACTTCTACTTATGAACTTTTATCTGGCTTCCAAGTTTTATTTCTGTGAATAATGCCACCTCCCATAAAGGCACCTTACATATGTGGTTATGTATTTATACTTTAATTTCTATAGGGCAGGATGCCATAGTGTAGTATTTCTGGTTGAATAATGTAGGTTTTTAAAATTTTTATCTATTTTTGTTTGCACAGGCGTTTCATTGCTGTGGGCAGGCTTTCTCTAGTTGCGGCAAGCAGGGGCTACTCTTCATTGTGGTGCACAGACTGTTTTTTATTACAGTGGCTTCTCTTGTGGTGGATCACAGGCTCCAGCTGCACAGGCCTCAGGAGCTACGCATGTGGGGCCTGGAGCACACAGGCCTCAGCAGTTGTGGTGTACAGGCTTAGTTTTTCTGCATCATGTGGAATCTTCCCAGACCAAGGATCAAACCTGTGTCCCCTGCATTGGCAGGCAGATTCTCATCCACTGCACCATCGGGGAAGTACTGAATAATGTACTTTCAATTTTAATAACTGCTGCCAAATAGATTTCCAAAAGAGCCTGCAACAATGCATATTTCTACCACTAATATCTGAAAATGTCCTTTTCTATGATTCCCATCAGTATTAGGTGTTGCAGTTTGGTCATTTTTGCCAATACAATGAATGGAAAATAAGGTCACTATTGCCTTGATTTTGCTGAAGCTTGGGTACGCGGGCAGGCTCAACTTATTTTTATACTTGTATATATGATACAAATTTTCTCTCTTCTGAAAAGTCTTTTGAAACTTTTATTTTCCTATTGGGTGGTTTGTTTCTTTCTTATCGGTTTTGGAAGAACTTCTTCTGGCCAATAGATGGTCATTGTAAACTACGTATACTGCCACATACACTTTGAAAATATTTTCCCCAAATAATGGTATCTACTCAGTTTGCTTTTTGCCACAGAGTATTTCAGTTTCATATACTTAAATGTGGTTTCATTTCTTTTAAAGCTTCAGCATTGCATTTTATTTATTTTTGGTTGCACTGCGTCTTTGTTGCTGTGCCTGGGCTTTCTCTAGTTACAGAGAGCAGGGGCCCCTCTTTAGTTGTGGCATGCGGGCTGTCATTGCAGTGGCTTCTCTTGTTTCAGAGCACAAGCTCTAGGCACACAGGTTTCAGTAGTTCCAGCACGCGGCAGACTCAGTTTCTCCACAGTGTATGAAATCTTCCCAGACCAGGGATCAAACTCATGGCCTTCAACTGGCAGATGGATTTCTGTCTACTGTACCAGGGTACAGGGAAATCCCAGCATTACATTTTTGTTTAAAAAGTTCTACACCAAATCCTGTAAATTTTTTTAACTATTATAACAATTTTTTAACATTTCAGTTCAGTTCAGTTCAGTTCAGTCGCTCAGTCGTGTCCGACTCTCCGCGACCCCATGAATCACAGCACGCCAGGCCTCCCTGTCCATCACCAACTCCCGGAGTTCACTCAAACTCATGTCCACAGAGTCCGTGATGCCATCCAGCCATCTCACTCTCCGTCGTCCCCTTCTCCTCCCGCCCCCAACCTTTCCCAGCATCAGAGTCTTTTCCAGTGAGTCAACTCGTCGCATGAGGTGGCCAAAGTATTGCAGTTTCAGCTTTAGTATCAGTCTCTCCAATGAACATCCAGGATTGATCTCCTCCAGAATGGACTGGTTGGATCTCCTTGCAGTATAAGGGACTCTCAAGAGTCTTCTCCAACACCACAGTTCAAAAGCATCGATTCTTCGGCGGTCAGCCTTCTTCACAGTCCAACTCTCACATCCATACATGACCACGGGAAAAACCATTGCCTTGACTAGACGGACCTTGGTTGGCAAAGTAATGTCTCTGCTTTTTAATATACTATCAAGGTTGGTCATAACTTTCCTTCCAAGGAGCAAGCGTCTTTTAATTTCATGGCTGCAATCAGCATCTGTAGTGATTTTGGAGCCCAAAAAAATAAAGTCTGACACTGTTTCCACTGTTTTTCCATCTATTTCCCATGAAGTGATGGGACCAGATGCCATGATCTTTGTTTTCTGAATGTTGAGCTTCAAGCCAACCTTTTCACTCTCCTCTTTCACTTTCATCAAGAGGCTTTTGAGTTCCTCTTCACTTTCTGCCATAAGGGTAGTGTCATCTGCATATCTGAGGTTATTGATATTTCTCCCGGCAATCTTGATTCCAGCTTGTGCTTCTTCCAGCCCAGCGTTCCTCATGATGTACTCTGCATATAAGTTAAATAAGCAAGGTGACAATATACAACCTTGACGTACACCTTTTCCTATTTGGAACCAGTCTGTTGTTCCATGTCCAGTTCTAACAGTTGCTTCCTGACCTGCATACAGGTTTCTCAAGAGGCAGGTCAGGTGGTCTGGGATTCCCATCTCTTTCAGAATGTTCCACAGTTTATTGTGATCGACACAGTCAAAGGCTTTGGCATAGTCAATAAAGCAGAAATAGATGTTTTTCTGAAACTCTCTTGCTTTCTCCATGATCCAGCGGATGTTGGCAATTTGATCTCTGGTGCCTCTGCCTTTTCTAAAACCTGCTTGAACATCTGGGAGTTCACGGTCAAAGAAATTTTACTAATATTATACATTTAAATGTTAAAAACATTATACATTTAAATGTTTTTAACATTTAAATGTATAATATTAGTAAAATTTCTTTGATTATAGTGTGAAATAGGACTCAAGTGTGTTCCTTTTCAGATGGTTAGTTATTTTGGCCAACCATTTATAAACTGAACCATTATCTTCTTATCAAATTGTCCTAATTTCTAGTATATTAAATTTGCATGATTTCTAGAAGGCTAAGCTAATATTGTTGTTCAGTTGCTCAGTTGTGTCAGACTCTCTGCAACTCCATGGACTGCAGCATGCCAGGTTTCCCTCTCCTTCACTATCTTCCAGAGTTTTTTCAAACCATGTCCCTTGAGTCGATGATGAAAACCAAACATCTCATCTTCTGTCATCCCCTTCTCCTCCTGCCCTCAATCTTTCCCAGCATAAGGGTATTTTCCAATCTGTTGGCTCTGTGCATCAGGTGGCCAAAGTATTGGAACTTTAGCTTCAGCACCAGTCCTCCCAATGAATATTCAGGGTTGATTTCCTTTAGGATTAACTGGTTTGACCTTGCTGTCCAATAGACTTTCGAGAGTCTTCTCCAGCACCACAGTTTGAAAGCATCAACTCTTTGTAACTCAGCCTTCTTTATGTTCCAACTCTCACATATGTACATGAATACTGGGAAAGCCATAGCTTTGACTATACAGACCTTTGTTGCAAAGTGATGTCTCTGCTTTATAATATGCGGTCCAGGTTTGTCATAGCTTTTCTTCCAAGGAGCAAGTGTCTTTTAATGTCATGGTTGCAGTCACCATCCACAGTGACTCTGAACTAATACTGTACTGTTTCATTATTTAGTGGAGGCAACTTGACTATTGTATTCCGTTCCTCAGTCCCTCTCGTCATGTGACCCTGAAGTGCAGAGGAGTGGATCGAGTGTATTTCCCCAAACCCACTGATGTTGGGGCTGGCCTTGTGACATGTTTTGGCCAACAGGATGTGGGTGGAAGGGACAGTGTTCTGGTTTCAAGCCAGGGCCTTGCCGTCCTGTGAACCACTGAGAGAAGAACATGTCCCATGTGGTCCAAGGAGAATGTGAAGGCACACAGAGCAGAACTGAAACCAGAAATGCTGGCTTCTAGCCCTGGAAATACAAGGCATGAAGCAAAGCCATCCCACCTGCCCTGCAAACACAGAGCAGAAAGAAAAACTTGCTGCTGTAAGCCACTCATTCCATGCTGCTTGCTATACCTGACTCTGACAACAAAATACCAACAATACAGTGTAGCTAATATGACTTAAAATCCAGCAAGGGACCTTATACTTGCTCATCTTCATCTATACTCACATATGTAAAGTTTCACAGGAAATTTAATATCACATGTAAAAGAAGAAAAATCATAGAATTGTTGCTATTTATAGTTATCTCATGTCTTTCCATTTTATTCAGATCATTTTCCCTAAGTTCTGAAATGTAATTTTACAGTTTTCTTGAAGTAAGTCTTTTACCAGGCAGTTTGTGTCAATTAGAAATGGATTATTTCCCCAATTATTATACTAGTGCTTTTTTATTTTTACTAAAATATTGAGTTTTTAAGTATCCAATAATATTAGTAGAATAAAAGGTAATTATAGCTATCTTATTCATGGTAATTTTGAAAGTTACTTTTTTGTTGTATTGTGGTCAGTATAATGCAAAGTCTTGATGGAGAGCATTATAGAGAACAGCTTAATTGCAACTTGGTTTGAGAGCTAAAGATATAAACAGAAATGATATGGAGAATACAAATACATTATTATATTGTGTGTGTGTAGTTACTTCAGTCGTGTTGAACTCTTTGTGACCCTATGTACTGTAATAGCCTGCCAGGCTCCTCTGTCCTTGGGATTCTCTAGGCAAGAATACTAGAGTAGGTTGCCATATCCTCCTCCAGGGGATCTTCCCAACCCAGGGATCGAACCCGTGTCTCCTTACATCTCCTGCATTGGCAGGAGGGTTCTTTACCACCGCACCACCTAGGAAGCACACATTGTTACATTAGAATTAAATGTAAATGATTTAGTAATGCTAGGCTAAATGGTATATGTCATTATAGACTGGGCTTCCCTGGTGGCTCAGATGGTAAAGAATCCACCTGCAACGTGGAAGACCTGGGTTCGATCGCTGATTGGGGAATATGCCCTGGAGAAGCAAATGGCTACCCACTCCAATATTCTTGTCTGGAGAATCCCCATGGACAGAGGAGCCTAATGGGCTACCATCTGTGGGCTTGCAGAGTTGGACACGACTGAGCGACTTTCATGTTTGAGGAGGATCATGATAGATTTAAAAAATAAAAAACTGAAAAAAAAAGCCACTTAAAGATATTTCATGATCTATCACTAAGTGGTCTACAAGGGAAGTCATGCTACCTACCAAAATATTCATGTGAATCAAGCACTTCCTCTAGCACTTAGGTTTTGATCTTTGATAGTACTTTTCATTAGAGGCAATTCTATTCTATACGGCAGGAAAAAAATTAAGACAGGCTTGAAAAAGGCTGTGTGAGAAAACAAGGATGTTTTTTAAATACCAGAGGCGGTGCTGAAAACACGAAGAAATGTCTAAAGAGGTTGGCATTGGCCAGTTATAACATCATAAGTATCAAAAAGAAAGTAAAATTCTGCTTGATTGGAACAGGTTGTGTTTGAAACAGCCATCTATAATGATACTGGAAAAGTAGAAAAATGAATGTAAAAAAAATGAATGAACTTATTTAGTTGTAATGAGAGGAGTATAGATTTGTGCAGGCCTTCTGTTTATTCCATTAAGTACATATTTGCATAGAGAAAATAGATATACATTTTCTCTATCCAGTCTAAGAAGAGTAGATAGAGAAAACTAGAGATAGACTGAATAATATCAGAAAATTTGGTCCAAAAGATGAACATGATGTATATGAAGAAATTCCACATTGCTTCTTAAGAGTATAAAAATAAATGAATGAAAAAACATGCAATGTTATTTGATAGAAAGACTCGACATCCAAAAAGCTTCCCAGTTTAGTGTAAAACTTTATTGTAACCTATTAGCAATAAAGGTTGTATTGTTTTGTTGGATTGGGAAGTAAATTCTTAAGTTTCTAGGAAAATTTAAAACTATTAGGTTGGTGCAAATATAATTGCAGTTTTGGACCATGAATTTTGAATCATTGCAACTAGGCTCAAACACATCTTTATTAATCAGAATAGGAACCATTACAATCAACATGCTTTTGCCAATAAGAAACATGTGTGTTTATTCCTGTAACATAAAAATCCACGCTTTGGGATTTGGCAGACACTTAGAAAGCATTTTCTGCCTCCTGCTGGCTGTGGAAGCATTTTCCCTTCAAAAAGCTGTTGAGATCCTTGGAATGGTATTCAGCTGGCAAAGAGGTCAGGTGAATATGGCAGATGAGGCCAAACTTCATAGACCAACTTGTTCAACGTTTTGAAGCGCTGGTTGTGCGACATGCATTCGGTGTTCACCCTGAGGAAGAATTGGGTCCTTTCTGCTGACCAGTGTCGGATGCAGGTGTTGTTTTCAGTATATCTCACTGATGTGCTGAGCATGCTTCTCAGATGTAATGGTTTTCCCAGGATTCAGAAAGCTGTAGTGGCTTTCAGACCAGCTGCAGGCCACGAAACAGTGACCATGATCTTTTTGGGGTGCATGTTTAGCTTAGGAAAGTGCTTTGGAGCTTCTTCTCAGTTCAACTACTGAGCTTGTTCATCGCCAGTTGCAATATAAAATCCACTTCTCTTCACACATCATAATGCGATGGAGAAATGGCTTGTTATTGTTGGGTAGAATGATAAAGATGACACTTCAAAATGACAGTTTTTTTTGATTTGTGTTCAGTTCATGAGGCACCCACTTATCAAACATTTTCACCTTTCCAATTTGCTTCAAATGCCAAATGACCATAGAATGGTCAGTGTTGAGTTCTTTAGCAGTTTCTCACATAGTTGTAAGAGGATCAGCTTCGATGGTCCTCTCAGTGGGTCCTTGTCAACTTCCAATGGCCAACCACTGTGCCCCTTATCATCAAAGCTCTCATCTCTTTTGCAAAACATCTTGAACCACCACTGCACTGTACATTCATTAGCAGTTCCTGGGCCAAATGCATCGTTGATGTTGCAAGTTGTCTCCACTGGTTAATGACCCATTTTGAACTCGAATAAGAAAATCACTAGAATGTGCTTTTTGTCTAACATCATTTCCCTATTATAAATAAATATAAAATAAACAGCAAGTAATAAGTCATGAGCAAAAAAACCCATACAGCAAGAAGTGTGCATTAATAGGATATAGAACATAACCACATTTATTAAAGAATGTATTCCAATATTAAACGGAAAAGATCAACAATGCAAAACTGTGATTACTTTTGCAACAACCTAATATATGTGTTGGAGAAGACTCTTGAGAGTCCCTTGTACTGCAAGGAGATCCAACCAGTCCATTCTAAAGGAGATCAATCCTGGGTCTTCATTGGAAGGACTGATGCTAAAGCTGAAACTGCAATACTTTGGCCACCTCATGCGATGAGTTGACTCGCTGGAAAAGACTCTGATGATGGGAAGGATTGGGGGCGGGAGGAGAAGGGGACAACAGAGAATGAGATGGCTGGATGGCATCACCAACTTTGTGGACATGAGTTTGAGTGAACTCCGGGAGTTGGTGATGGACAGGGAGGCCTCGCGAGCTGTGATTCATGGGGTCGCAAAGAGTCGGACACAACTTAGCAACTGAAATGAACTGAATATATATATATATATATATATATATATATATGAAAAGATTGGACTTCCTGGTGGTCAAGAGGCTAAGACTCCATGCTCCCAATACAGGGGACCCTGGCTGGATCCCTGGTCAGGGAATTAGATCCCACATGGTGCAACGAAGACCTCGTACAGTAGAATAAAAATATTCACAAATACGTATGAAAATATTCATATATATATATATATGAAAAGACAATAATTTTGGAAGTATGTTTCTAACAAGTAAAAAAATTGTTAATAAACTTAAAACTTTAGAAAGTGCTGAAAAATATGCAACTCATAAAGAGACTTCATACACAATAAAGATAAAAAATTTCTAATTACTAGGGAAAATTATTCATGAATGGCATTCAAGAACAGAGACATGATTTAGAAAATTATAAAGTTTGATCCCAAACGTACCAATTACATTTAAATCAATGTAATAAGGTTTTAAAAATTAAAACTGAAATTATAAATTATTAGATATCTTATAAATACGCTTTCTCAAGTTAAGAAATCCTTTTTACTGCCTGGGGGTTGGTTTGTTTTATAATGGATGCTGAATTATACTCAGAATCGTTTTGATTTTGCTCACAATCAAGGAAATTCACTTTTCTACTTCGCTGTTGTTCAGTCGCTGAGTCATGTCTGACTCTTTGTGACCTCATGGACTGTAGCGCGCCAGGTTCGCTTGTCCCCCACTCTCTCTCACAGTTTGTTAAAATTCATCCATTGAGTCGTTGATGCTATCTAACCATCTCATCCTCTGCTGCCTTCTTCTGTCTCCTTCAGTCTTTCAGCACAAACAGGATCTTTTCCAATGAGTCAACCCTTCGCATCAGAGGCCAAAGTATTGGAGCTTCAGCATCAGTCCTTCCAATGAGTATTTAGGGTTGCTTCCCTGATAGCTCAGTTGGTAGAGAATCTGCCTGCAATGCAGGAGATTCCAGTTTGATTCCTGGGTTGGGAAGATCCCCTGAAGATGGGAAAGGCTACCCACTCCAATATTCCTGGGCTTCCATTATAGCTCAGCTGGTAAAGAAACTGCCTGCAGTATGGGAGATCTGGGTTTGATCGCTGGGTTGGGAAGATCCCCTGGAGAAGGGAAAGGCTACCCACTCCAGTATTCTGGCCTGGAAAATTCCTTGGACTGTATAGTCCATGGGGTCACAGAGAGTCAAACATGACTGAGCGACTTTCACTTTTTCTTTGAGGATTGACTGGTTTGATCACCTTGCAGTCCAAGGGACTCTCAGGAATCTCCTCCAGCACCAGGATTTGAAAGCATCAATTCTTTAGTACTCAGCCTCCTTTTGGTTCAACTCTCACATCCATATATGACTACTGGAAAAACCACAGCTTTGACTATAGACCTTTGTTGGCAAAGTAATGTCTCTACTTTTTAATAAACTATCTAGGTTTGTCATAGCTTTTCTTTCAAGGAGCATGGGCCTTTTAATTTCACAATTGCAGTCACTATCTGCAGTGATTTGGAGCACAAGAAAATAAAATCTGCCTCTGTTTCCACTTTTTCCCCATCTATTTGCCATGAAGTGATAAGACTAGAAGCCATGAGCTTAGTTTTTGAATGCTGAGCTTTAAACCAGTTTTTTCACTCTCCTCTTTCACCCTTATCAAGAGGCTCTTTAATTCCTTTCACTTTCTGCCATTAGAGTGGTATCATCTGCATATCTGAGGTTGTTGATATTTCTTCTGGCAATCTTTATTCCAGATTGGGATTCCTCCAGCCTGGTATTTTGTATGATGTACTCTGTGAACAAGCTAAATAAGCAGGGTGACAATATACAGCCTTATTGTAATCTTTTCCCAATTTTGAACCAGTCAGTTGTTCTATGTTCTAACTGTTGCTTCTTGACCTGCATAAATGTTTCTCAGGAGACAGGTAAGGTGGTCTGGTATTCCTATCTCTTTAAGAAATATTTTCCAGTTTTCTGTGATGAATACAGTCAATGGCTTTAGCATAGTGAAGCAGAAGTATATGTTTTTTCTGGAATTCTCTTGCTTCCTCCAGGATCCAATGAATGTTGGCAATTTGATCTCTGGTTCCTCTGCCTTTTCTAAACCAAGCTTGTACATCTGGAAGTGCTCCATTCCATACTAAGTCACTTCAGTCGTTTCCAACTCTTTGCAACACTATGGACTGTAGCCCTCCAGGCTCCTCTGCCCTTGAGATTCTCTAGGCAAGAATACTGGAATGGGTTGCCATGCCACTCCTGTGATCCAGGGGATCTTCCTGACCCAGGGATTGAACCCACGTCCCCTGAGGCTCCCACATCGTAGGTGGTTTCTTTACCCCTGAACCACTGGGGAAGCCCGTTCTTTAGTCTCTTGTTGTTCAGTTGCCCAATTGTGTCTGACTCTTTGTGATCCCATGGACGGCAGCACACCAGGCCTCCCTGTCTCTCACCATCTCCCAGTTTTCCCAAGTTCATGTTCATTGAATCACTGATGCCATCCAGCCATCTCTCATCCTCTGATACCCTCTTCTTCATCTGCCTTCAATCTTTCCCAGCATCAGGGATTTTTCCAATGAGTCATCTGTTCACATCAGATGATGAAAATCCTGGAGCTTCAGCTTCAGCATCAGTCTTTCTAGTGAATATTCAAGGTTCATAGCCCTTAAGATTGACTGGCTTGATCTCCTTGCTATCCAAGAGACTTTCAGGCATCTTCTCCAGCACCACAGTTCAAAGGCATCAATTCTTCAGTGCTTAGCCTTCTTTATGGTCCAGCTCTTACAACCGTACTTGAACACTGGCAAGGGCACAGTCTAGACTATATGGATCTTTGTTGGCAGAGTAATGTCTCTGCTTTTCAACATACTGTCTAGGTTTGTCATCCCTTTCCTGCTAAGAAGAAATTATATTCTTATTTCATGGCTGCAGTCACTGTCCACAGTGATTTTGGAACCCAAGAAGAGGAAATCTGTCATTACTTCCACCTTTCCCCTTCCATGATGCTTTTGAACTGTGGTGCTGGAGAAGACTCTTGAGAGTCCCTTGGACTGCAAGGAGATCCAACCAGTCCATCCGAAAGGAGATCAATCCTGGGTGTTCATTAGAAGGACTGATGCTAAAGCTGAAACTCCAATACTTTGGCCACCTCATGCCACGAGATGACTCACTGGAAAAGACTCTGATGCTGGGAGTGATTGGGGGCGGGAGGAGAAGGGGACAACAGAGAATGAGATGGCTGGATGGCATCACCGACTCGATGGACATGAGTTTGAGTGAACTCCGGGAGTTAGTGATAGACAGGGAGGCCTGGTGTGCTGTGATTCATGGGGTCTCAAAGAATCAGACATGACTGAGCGACTGAACTGAACTGAACTGAATGGGGTTTGATGCCGTGATCTTAGGTTTTTTAATATTTAGTCTTAAACCAGTTCTTTCACTCTCCTCCTTCACCCTCATCAAGAGGCTCATTAAGAGTTCTGCATTCCTGTACTTCTAAACACTAGCTTGAAGGATTTTGAACATAACCTTGCTAGCATGTGAGATGAGCAGAATTGCACTGTAATTTGAACAGTCTTTGGCATTTCCCTTCTTTGGAATTGGAATGAAAACTGAACTTTTCCAGTCCTATGGCCACTTTTGAATTTTCCAAATTTGCTGATATTTTGAGTTTAGCTCTTTAATAGCATCATCTTTTAGCATTTTAAATAGCTCAGCTGGAATTCCATCACCTCCACTAGCTTTGTCCATAGTAATGCTTCCTAAGGTCCATTTGATTTCATTCTCCAGGATGTCTGGCTCTAAGTGAGTGACCACATCATTGCAGTTATCCATGTCGTTAAGACCTTTTTTGTTAGTTCTTCAGTGTATTCTTGCCACCTCTTCTTAATTTCTTCTGCTTCTGTTGGGTCCTTGCCACTTCTGTTCTTTATCTTGCCCATCCTTGCATGGAATGTCCCCTTGATGTCTTCAATTTTCTTGAAGAGATCTCTACTCTTTTCTCTGCATTATTTATTTAAGAAGGCCTTTTATCATGCATTGCTATCCTCTGGAATTCTGCATTCACTTGGGTATATCTTTCCTTTTCATGTCTTTCACTTCTCTTCTTTCCTCAGCTATTTCACCCTTCTCAGACAACCACTTTGCCTTCTTGCATTTCTTTTTCTTTGAGATGGTTTTGGTCACCACCTCCTGTACAATTTTATGAACCTCCATCCATAGTTATTCAGGTAGTCTGTCTAGCCTGATCTAATTCCTTGAATCTATTCATCACCTCCACAGTATAATCCATAAAGGATTTGATTTAGGTCAAACTTGAATGGCCTAGTGGGAGCTTCCCAGCTGGCACTAGTGGTAAAGAATCCACCTGCCAATGCAAGAGATATGGATTCTATCCCTGGGTGGGAAGATCCCATGGAGGAGGCAATAGCCCCCCACTCCAGTATTCTTTCTGGGAGAATCCCCTGGACAGAGGAGCCTGGCGAGCGACAGTCCATGGGGTTGCAAAGAATCAGATATGACTGAGCGGTGAATGGCCTAGTGGTTTTCCCTACTTTCTTCAAGTCTGAGTTTTACAATAAGGAGCTCATGATCTGAGCCACAGTAAGATCGAGGTCTTGTTTGTGCTAACTGTATAGAGCTTCTCCATCTTTGACTGCAAAGAATATAATCAATCTGATTTCAGTATTGACCATCTATTGATATCCATGTGTAGAGTTGTTTCTTGAGTTGTTGGAAAAGGGTTGCTATGACCAACATGTTCTCTTCACAAAACTATTAGCCTTTGCCGTGCTTCATTTTGTATTCCAAGGACAAACTTTTCTGTTATTCCAAGTATATCTTGAATTTCTACTTTTGCATTCCAATCCCCTTTGATGAAAATGGCTTTTTTTTTTTTCTGTTAGTTCTAGAAGGTCTTGTAAGTCTTCAAATAACTAATCAACTTCAGATTCTTAGGCATCAGAGGTTGGCTCTTAGACTTGAATTACTCTGATGCTGAATGGTTTGCCTTGGAAACAAACTGAGATCATTCTGTCGTTTTTGAGGTTACACCCAAGTACTACATTTCAGACCCTTTTGTTGACTATGAGGGCTACTCCATTTCTTCTAAGGGATTCTTGCCCACAGTAGTAGACATCATGGTCATCTGAATGATATTCACCTGTTCCCATCCATTTTAGTTCACTGATTCCTAAAATGTTGATTTTCAGTCTTGCCATCTCCTGATTGACCTTGATTCATGGACCTAACACTCGGGTTCCTATGCAATGTTTTTCTTTATAGCACGGGATCTTACTTTCACCACTAGACACATGCACAACTGAGCGTCGTTTCTGCTTTGGCTCAACCACTTCATTCTTTCTTGAGGCATTAGTAATTGCCCTCTGCTCTTTTCCAGTAGCATATAGGACACCTGCCAACCTAGGGGTTTAATCTTCTAGTGTCCTATTGTTTTACCTTTTCATACTGTTCATATGGATCTCATGGCAAGAATACTGGCATGGTTGCCATTTCCTCCTCCAGTGGACCACATTTTGTCAAAACTCTTCACTATGACCCATCCATCTTTGGCCCTGCACAGCATGGCTCACAACTTCACTGAGTTATACAAGCCCCTTTGCCACGACAAGTCTGTGATCCGTGAAGGGTTTTTCCATTTTAATATATATTAATGTGATGAATGATATTTCTAGATTTTCTTTTCTAAACCATTATTACATTTCTGGGATAAATAAAACTTGGTCAATTTTCACTAATATTTTAATAAACTTTGTTAGTTGGTTTGCACATATTTTTTTTGAAACTATATCAATGATCATGTGTGATACTAGTCTATGAATTTTTTTCATGGTGAGTTTGGCTTAGTACCACAGTTATACTGTCTTAATAAAATAAGTAGTAAAAAATCTTTTTCTATTTTCTGGGAGAGAGCATATAAAACATGAATAATTTGTCTACTATTGGTAGAAGTCTTCTATACAACTATCTGGATTTCATTTGCTCTTTATAAGAAAATCTAAACTTCTGATTTGATTTCAAGTCAGTCTTTTATTATGATATAATTAGAAAATATATTTCAACTTACTCAATATCTTCTTCCAAATCTTTTTAAAATTTTTATTGGAGTATAGTTGATTTACAATGTTGTGTTAGTTTCAGGTATACAGCAAAATGAATCAATTATACATATACATGCATCCACTCTTTTGTAGATTCTTTTCCCATGTAACTCATCACAGAGTATTGAGGTAGAATTCCCTGTGCTATATAGTAAGTCCTTACTAGTTATCCATTTTATACATAGTAGTGTATATATGTTAGTCACAGTGTACCAATTCATCTCTATTCTTCCCTTCCTCCATGGAAACCATAAATTGTTTTGTACATCCGTGAGTCTCTGTTTTATAAATAAGTTCATTTGTACCTTAAAAATTTTTTTTAATTTAAAATGTATGGTATCATATCATATTTGTATTTCTTTGACTTACTTCACTCAGTATGACCATCTCTAGGTCCATCTCTATTGCTACAAATGGCATTATGCTTTTCCTTTTTATGGTTGAGTAATATTCCACGAATATGTGTACCACCTCCTCTTTGTCCACTCTTTTATTGATGGACATTTAGGTGACTTCCATGCATTGGCTACTGTAAATAGTCCTTCAGTGAACATTGTTGTGCATGATCTTTTTAAATTATTGTTTTCTCTGGATATATGCTGAGGAATGGGATTTCTGAGTCATATGATAGAACTATATTTAGTTTTTTAAGGAACCTCCATACTGTTCTCCATAATGGTCTTACCAATGTACATTCCCAACAACAGTATACATAATCCAACAGGAGGCTTCCGTTCTTACCACACCACCTCCAGCATTTATCGTTTGTAGATTTTTTTGATGATGATCATTCTGACATGTGTGAGATGATGCTTCATTGTAGTTTTGATTTGCAGTTCTCTAACCCTTGTCCATTCTAAAGGAGATCAATCCTGGATGTTCATTGGAGGGACTGATGCTGAAACTGCAATACTTCGGCCACCTCCTGCGATGAGTTGACTCACTGGAAAAGACTCTGATGCTGGGAAAGGTTGGGGGCGGGAGGAGAAGGGGACAACGGAGAATGAGATGGCTGGATGGCATCACCGACTCTGTGGACATGAGTTTGAGTGTACTCCGGGAGTTGGTGATGGACAGGGAGGCCTGGCGTGCTGTAATTCATGGGGTCGCGGAGAGTTGGACACGACTGAGCGACTGAACTGAACTGAATAATCACTGAGGTTTAGGATATTTTCATGTGCATTTTGGCCATCTGTATATCTTCAACCCATTTTTCAATTGAGTTGTTTGTTTTTTTATATAGGCTGCATGACCTATTTGTATATTTTGCAGATTAATCCCTTGTTGGTTGCTTCCCTTGCAAATATTTTCTCCATTCTGTGGATTGTCTTTTTGTTTTGCTAATAGTTTTCTTTGCTGTGCAAAAGCTTTTAAGTTTCTTTAGATCTCTTTAATTTTTGTTCTTATTTTCTTTAGGAGGTAGATTAAAAAAGAATATTGCTGTGATTTATGTCAGAGTGTTCTGCCTATGGCAACCCACTCCAGTATTCTTGCCTGGAGAATCCCATGGACAGAGGAGACCCTGGTGGGCTATAATCCATGGAGTGACAAAGTGTCAGACACGACTGAACAACTTTCACTCACTCACTCACTTCACTCTGCCTGTATTTTTCTCTTAGAGTTTTACAGTACCTGGCCTTACATTTAGGTCTTTAGTCCATCTTGAGTTTATTTTTGCAGATGGTGTTAGAGTGTTTTAACACTCTCTAATGTGACGAGTTTTTTTAATATACTATCAAGGTTGGTCATAACTTTCCTTCCAAGGAGTAAGTGTCTTTTAATTTCATGACTGCAATCAGCATCTGCAGTGATTTTGGAGCCCAAAAAAATAAAGTCTGACACTGTTTCCACTGTTTTTCCATCTATTTCCCATGAAGTGATGGGACCAGATGCCATGATCTTTGTTTTCTGAATGTTGAGCTTCAAGCCAACCTTTTCACTCTCCTCTTTCACTTTCATCAAGAGGCTTTTGAGTTCCTCTTCACTTTCTGCCATATTAAAAAGCAGAGACATTACTTTGCCAACAAAGGTGCGTCTAGTCAAGGCTATGGTTTTTCCCGTGGTCATGTATGGATGTGAGTTGGACTGTGAAGAAAGCTGATCGCCAAAGAATTGATGCTTTTGAACTGTGGTGTTGGAGAAGACTCTTGAGAGTCCCTTGTACTGCAAGGAGATCCAACCAGTCCATTCTGGAGGAGATCAATCCTGGGTGTTCATTGGAAGGACTGATGCAGAAGCTGAAACTGCAATACTTTGGCCACCTCATGTGACGAGTTGACTCACTGGAAAAGACTCTGATGCTGGGAAAGGTTGGGGGTGGGAGGAGAAGGGGACGACCGAGAATGAGATGGCTGGATGGCATCACCGACTCTGTGGACATGAGTTTGAGTGAACTCCGGGAGTTGGTGATGGACAGGGAGGCCTGGCGTGCTGTGATTCATGGGGTTGCGGAGAGTTGGACACGACTGAGCGACTGAACTGAACTGAACTGAACTGAACTGAAAGATCTAGTTTCAGTCTTTTACATGTAGCTGTCCTGTTTTCCCAGCACCGCTTATTGAAGGGACTGTCTTTTCTCCATTTTATATTCTTCCCTGTTTTTTCAAAGATTAGTTGACCACAGGTATGTGGTTTTGTCTCTGGACTTTCTATCCTGTCCCACTGATACATATTTGTGTTTTTGTGCCATTACCAAACAGTTTTGATTATTGTAACTTTGTAGAATAGTCTGAAGTTGGGGGCCTGACTCCTCCAGCTCTGCTTTTCTTTCTCAAGTTTCCTTTAGCTATTCAGATCTTTTGTGTTTCCATACAAATTGTAAAATGTTTTATTCTAATTTTGTGAAAAATGCCATTGGTGATTTTAAAGGGGTTGCTTGGATATGTAGATTGCTTTGGATAGTATAGGCATTTTGACAACATTCATAACTTTCAATCCAAGAACATGTTGCACCTCTCCAACTGTTTCTGTCATCTTTGATTTCTTTCCTTAGCCCCTGATAGTTTTCTGAGTACAGGTCTTTTGCCTCCTGTGTGAGCTTAGTCAGTTGTGTCTGACTCTTTGTGACCCCAAGGACTGTAGCCCACCAGGCTCTTCTGTCCGTGGGATTCTCCAGGCAAGAATACGAGTGGCTTGTCATTCCCTTCTCCAGAGGATCTTCCTGACCCAGGTATCGAATCCGGGTCTCCTGCATTACAAGCAGATTCTTTACTGTATGAGCCACAGGGAAGTTCCAGAACTTAGTTGTGACGTGTGGGATCTAGTTCTCTGACCAGGGATCAAACCTGGGTCCCCTGCATTGGCAGCATGGTGTCTTAGCCACTGGACCACCAGGAATTTTGCCTCTGTAAGTAGATTTATTCCTAGGTATTTTATCCTTTTCGATGTGATGGTGAATGAGACTGTTTCCTTAATTTCTCTTTTTAATCTTTTATTGTTAGTGTATAGGAATGCAAGATATTTCTGTGTATTAATTTTGTATCCTGAAACTTTACCAAATTCACTGATGAGCTCAGTAGCTTTCTAGTAGCATTTTCAGGATTTTCTATGTATACGATCAGTTCAGTTCAGTTCAGTCGCTCAGTTGTGTCCGACTCTTTGCGACCCTATGAATCACAGCACACCAGGCCTTCCTGTCCATCACCAACTCCCGGAGTTCACTCAAACTCATGTCTATCGAGAGGGTGATGCCATCCAGCCATCTCATTCTCTGTTGTCCCCTTCTCCTCCTGCCCCCAATCCCTCTCAGCATCAGAGTCTTTTCCAGTGAGTCAACTCATTGCATGAGGTGGCCAAAGTATTGCAGTTTCAGCTTCTGCATCAGTCCTTCCAATGAACACCCAGGACTGATCTCCTTTAGAATGGACTGGTTGGATCTCCTTGCAGTCCAAGGGACTCTCAAGAGTCTTCTCCAGCACCACAGTTCAAAAGCATCAGTTCTTCGGCGCTCAGCTTTCTTCACTGTCCAACTCTCACATCCATACATGACCACTGGAAAAACTATAGCTTCGAATAGACACAGTGATAGTTTTACTACTTCTTTTCCAATTTGGATTCCTTTTATTTCTTCTTCCCTTATTCCCATGGCTAGAATTTCCAAAACAATGTTGAATAAAAATGGCTAGAGTTGTTTTTGTATCCATTCATCCAATCTTGTTTTCTGGTTGGAGCATTTAATCAACTTAAATTTAAGGTCATTTCTTGTATATTCTCAGTCTGTGCCTCCATTCTTTTTCCAAGATTTTGAATCATCTTTACTAGCATTATTCTGAATTCTTTTTTCAGGTAGACTGCCTGTCTCCTCTTCATTTAGCTGTTCTTGTCAATTTTTATGCAATGTGTTTTTATGTCTCATTTTGTCTTTCGACTTCCTGTGTTTTTGGTCTCTCCTTTCCACAGGTTGCAGGATCATAGTTCCTCTTGCGTCTGGTCTCCACACCTTGGTGGGTGAGGTTAGTCCAGGGACTTGTATAGGAGGGACTGGTGCCCGCCCTCTGGTGTGTGGAGCTGGGTCTTATTCCTCTAGTGTGCAGGGCTATATCAAAGGCTGTTTTGAGGTGGCTGTGAGTTCCGTGTAACTTTAGGCAGCCTGTTTTCTGATGGGTGGGGTTGTGTTCCTATCATGTTGGTTGTTTGGCCTGAGGCTTTCCAGAACTGGAGGTTGTTGGGTGGGGCCCGGCATTGGTGCCTAAATGAGAAGCTCTAGGAGAGATCTTGCTGATCAATATTCCCTGCTACCAGATTTTTTGACCCCACAGTGAGCTACAGTCAACCCTTTCCTCCCCAGGAGACCCTCTAAGAACCCTATGTGGGTCTGTCTCTGGTTCCCATGGAGGCACTGCTTTGTGCTCAGTCCCAAGGCACATGAGACCTTGTGTGTGTCCTCCAAGAGTGTAGTCTCTCTTTCCCCCAGCCCTTCAGAGCCCCTGCACTCAAGCCTTGCTGGCACTCAAAGCTAAATGCTCTGGGAGTTCTTCCTCCTGCTGCCAGTCCTTCAGACTGTCTTGGATAGTTATTCTTATGTGGGAATGTCCCTGAGTAGCCTGCATGGACTTAATACTTTTTGGTGTGAGGGCTGTTTTTAGCATAGATGTATGCCACCTCTTTCCTCGATGTATGCTGATCGTTATCCCCTTGATAGATGTGACCTATGTTGTGGTGACCAGAGCCTGCACTAGATATTGAGTAGGCCCTCCTCTTTGCCCTGTGGATGGAACTGCCCTGTCAAGCGTGAGGTCTGCTCTCTGGTTGTTGGATTAGAGGCACCCAGATTGTTTCTTAGCTGTGTTTCTGGTCTGTGGTGTGGGTAGGTGGGATTAGAGCTCTCCCACTGGGAGAGAAGTCACTGAGTCTTCCTCCTCCAGAGCTGTTCACCTGTGGGTGTGCTCTGTTGTGTCACCTTCCACCAATTGTGTGAACTCTGGGACTACACAGTTGTTGGCACTGCTGTCAGCCTCACCTTAACTGTAGGTATACAGCCAACTGGCCCTGGTATATCTCTGGCATTATTTTCATCAGACCACCAGTATAGATCCACTGAAGGCAGATCCCAGGATCACACTGATCATGAATCTGTACCCACTCTAGGTACTATGGAGGCAACTCAGACTCTGGCCTGACCCAAGCCATATGTGTATGTGCCCACAAAGTCCACAGCGGCTAAAGCTTGAGCCATCTTGGCTGTGGAAGCACTTGTTCATTCAGATGTTCTTCAGGCTCAGAGTTTAAAAAGCCAGTTGAGGGGACGTAAATCTGTAGTTTGCACAGTCATGAGGACAGATTTCAGCTCTTCTTCCTTAGGTTGCATGGCCCCTGGGGCTCAGCTGTGGTTTCAACCCTACCTCTGCATGTGGACCACTCACAGGTACTGTTCCTGAGGCCGCCCTGAAGCACATGAGCCTGGCCCATCAGGGAGGGGGCACAAAGGGAGATTTCTCCACAATCATTACCGTTGCAGAGCTCCTCACTCTTGTTCCCTCTGGCTGTCTCCTCACAGCCAACAGGAACCCTCTCCCTGAATTTGCTCTCCAAACCCTACATTCCAGCTCCCAGCCCCTGACACACATCTCAGGGTGGGCACACAGGGCATTGCATGGACCAGCTGTGTAGGTCTCACTCTGTCTTGCTGCCACAAACTGGTTGCTGCACTCTCCTCTGAACCTCTGAGTACCCCTTCTGTCCCAGCTGATCTCCCTACCAGTGAGGGAGCTTCCACAGATGTGGGAACCTCTCCTCTCCTTTAGCTGCCCCCAGGGGCACTAATCTCTTCCTGCATCCTTTCCTCTTCCTTTTCCCTTATTACTTTGGTCCTACCTGGTTATTCTGGGAATCTTTCTTATCCTTTCAGGTGTCTGAGGTCTTCTGCTAGAGTTCAGCAGCTACTTTATGAGATCTGTTCCACTTTTAGATGTATTCTTGATAAGTTTATGGTGAGAAGTGAACTCCATGTCCTCCTCCTCTGCCATTTTACTCCTCTTGATTTGATTTGGTAGTACTGGAACTATTCTGGCTTCCTATTTCATCTTGAATAACTTTTGAAAAATTCTATTTTTCTTTGGAATTGTCAACTTGATCAAATTCTGTAATCTTCCATAACTGCTGTGTAACAAACCATCCCAAAACCTAATGGATTAAAATAACACAATAATTTATTGTGCTCACTAATCTGCAATTTGGGTTGAATTTAGTTAAATGCCTGCTCCATATGGCATTAGCTGGGGAGGCTAACTGAAGCTGAATGGTCCACCTCCAAGATGGCTCACTCATGTGGCTGATAAGCTCTTTGCTGGAACCTGAGCTGGGCCCATTGGATTCAGGCCTCCATTATTCTCTATGTGGGTATTGCCACAGAATTGCTTGGATTCAATAAAGCAAGATAGGTTGGTTCCAGGTATGAATGTTCCAAGAGACAGGATATGGCCCACTGTCAGTCTCCTGAAGCCCGAGTGCAGAAAAGTAGTACACCATCATTTCTCCATATTCTATTGGCCAAATTATCATAAAGCCCTTCCAGAGTTAAGGACAACAGATATGGATCTCAAGGAATTGTTATTTGATTACTACAATTTACTTGTATAAAATTATTCATTTGGGTTTATTACCATTTAAATATCCTAACTATAGTGAACTCCGGGAGTTGGTGATGGACAGGGAGGCCTGGCGTGCTGTGATTCATGGGGTCGCAAAGAGTCGGACACGACTGAGTGACTGAACTGAACTGTAGTTACATTTCCATTTTCACTCTTACTCATATTTGTTTCTCTGTCCACCCCTTTTTTCCCATCTTTCCAGCTAATTTTTATCTATACTTTTCATGGAATCAAATTTAAGCTTAGTTAATTCTGTTGTTGTGTGTGTGTTCAGCCATGTCCAACTCTTTGCAACCCCATGGACTGTGACCCTCCAGGCTTCTCTGCCCTCAGTTTTACTATTAATCTTTCATTCATTGTTTCATTCTATGTATTTTTTAAGGATAATTCTACCATATTCTAATTTCTTTTTTTGGATATCTTTTATTTTAATGTAGGCATTTAAGATGGCGTATTTATTCTCCAGTTAAGTAACTGAAAACAGAAAACACCTGAGCAGGCCTGACTAATGTTCTTTGAAAGGCTTACTTATAAGGTTGGTCCTTTGCTGGTATGTAGTGACTTGGATTTGGGGAGGGTTCCCACTATATTTGACAAGAGTGGCCCTGTGCCTATACTGTACAAGCAATGTGGCTTACTCTGAACATTTTCTTTCATCATGGGAGTCTGGAATCTGGAATTTGCCTGGAATACTTACCAGGCAAATGGTACCTATGTGATCAATTGCCATTAAAATCTTGGTCACTGAGGCTCTAATGAGATTCCCTAGTTGGCAACATTTCTTTTGTGTTGTCAAAAGTGCTCACTGGGTGAATTAAGTGTATCCTGTGTGATTCCACTGAGAAAAGACTATTAGAAACTTGCTCTTGGCTTCTCCCAAAATTTACCCTGTGTTCTCTTTGCCTTTGTTGACGGTGCTCAGTACACTTTTGCTGTAATAAGTCATCACCATGAGTGCGAATATATGGTGAGTCTGCTGAGTCTTCCTAGCAGATTACTGAATTGGAGGGTTGCCTTGGTGACCCCAGCACAGTAACACTGTGGCTTCATCCTACATATTTTTACATATAGTCTATTCATATTTACTCATTACTTTATAAGTTCCATTATGATTTTTTTCTTGGACCTCGTATTTGGAAAGAGATTATTTGAAGTGTCTAGTTAAATCTTTTTGATTATTTTTATTAATTTCTAACGAGGTGCATTTTGGTCAGAGAGCTGATATATATTAACGCTGACATTTTTGAGGCTTCTTTCTTGGCCTAGTATATGTTCAGTTTTCATACATGATGCAGGTATGTTTGTAGAGATGTGTGTGTGTTGTCAAATCATTTGCAGTTGTATGTTTGTAAGTACAGTTGACTGAAAAGCCACACAACATAAAAGCTGTGAGTTGTTTGTGTCTTACTGAGGATGATGGCCCAGGAAGAACCCTCTCAGATAACTCTGAGAAGCTGTTCTGAAGAGGTAAGGAGGGAGGTCAGTATCTATGTGATTTCTGGCTCAGCCAGGGGTAGGTGCAACCAAGCATACATCCTGGTAAAAGGTTGCTGCTAGTCATGAGGGAAAGATATTTTAGAAAAGCACTAAAACCATTACGTTTGGGAAGATGTAAGAATTAAATTCATTACATTTTCTCCCGAAAGTTTAAGTCTCTAAAGACCTGACAGTTTTTCTAGAGCAGAGTACCTCATTCCTGATTTCCACTCCAAATTTCTTTCAGGGTATGTTGAAGGTTAGCCACATAGTGGCTAATGACTTAATTCTTAAAGAACCAGGTAACAAGTGACATTCTTTCATCGGTCAATTCAGTTCAGTCGCTCAGTCGTGTCTGACTCTCTGCGACCCCATGAATCACAGCACGCCAGGCCTCCCTGTCCGTCACCAACTCCCAGAGTCTACCCAAACCCATGTCTATCGAGTTGGTGATGCCATCCAGCCATCTCATCCCCTGTTGTCCCCTTCTCCTCCTGCCCCCAATCCCTCCCGGCATCAGGGTCTTTTCCAATGAGTCAAATCTTCGCATGAGGTGGCCAAAGTATTGGAGTTTCAGCTTCAGCATTAGTCCTTCCAATGAACACCCAGGACTGATCTCCTTTAGAATGGACTGGTTGGATCTCCTTGCAGTCCAAGGGACTCTCAAGAGTCTTCTCCAACACCACAGTTCAAAAGCATCAATTCTTTGGCGATCAGCTTTCTTCACAGTCCAACTCTCACATCCATACATGACCACTGGAAAAACTATAGCCTTGACTAGATGGACCTTTGTTGGCAAAGTAATATCTCTGCTTTTTAATATGCTGTCTAGGTTGGTCATAACTTTCCTTCCAAGGAGTAAGTGTCTTTTAATTTCATGGCTGTAATCACCATCTGCAGTGATTTTGGAGCCCCCCAAAATAAAAGTCTGACACCGTCTATTTCCCGTGAAGTGATGGGACCAGATACCATGATCTTAGTTTTCTGAATGTTGAGCTTTAAGCCAACCAACTTTTTCACTGTCCTCTTTCACTTTCATCAAGAGGCTTTTTAGTTCTTCTTCACTTTCTACCATAAGGGTGGTGTCATCTGCATATCTGATGTTATTGATATTTCTCTTGGCAATCTTGATTCCAGCTTGTGTTTCCAGCCTAGCATTTCTCATGATGTACTCTGCATATACGTTAAATAAGCAGGGTGACAATATACAGCCTTAACGTACTCCTTTTCCTATTTGGAACCAGTCTGTTGTTCCATGTCCAGTTCTAACTGTTGCTTCCTGACCTGTATGTAGGTTTCTCAAGAGGCAGGTCAGGTGGTCTTTCATTGGTAGTGCCTCCTAATAGTCATAAATTCAACCAAGGTTTGGGAGGCATTTCATGACCATTTTGTCCCATAGTGCTAGGGATGCTTATTCCTAGGCCAGAATATCATTGATAAGCTCATCAATGTGCCATTGCTGGACTAGGTCCTATTAACAGTAGATAAAACTCTTTGGATTATCTGTTTTATTAGTCTGTTATAGTCCAAGAAAAAAAAAATCTCTTCTTGTTGTGTCTTCCCCTACCTAGAATTACACTATAACAATCATGGACCTCATAGAACTATATATTTGAATGGATCATTTCATGTCACTCAGTCATCAGTATTTTTATTGGAGAGTCATCAGTATTTTTTACTGGAGACTCAGACACACATTTGGTAATGTAAGAAACAACAATCTTGTAAAATAGGCAGAGTACAGTAATATACCTACTAGATCTAGTAAGGTCATAAGAAAGAATTAGCCAAGGACTTTCATTAGGCCCAGTATATATCCCCAGGTCATTTAACCAAGTCTGTTCTGTACCAATTTCTATCTTAAAGGGTAATGATATAATGTCATTGTTCATAAGGCAACCAGCCCAAGTTCCTAGTGCTATTAGGCCGATTCTTAGCATGGCTTAACTTTTTCCAACATAAGTTCTTTTAAAATTAAATTATCACAGCCTAGTGTTAAGCCTTGAGTCAAGGCTATGGTTTTTCCCGTGGTCATGTATGGATGTGAGAGTTGGACTGTGAAGAAAGCTGATCGCCGAAGAATTGATGCTTTTGAACTATGGTGCTGGAGAAGACTCTTGAGAGTCCCTTGGACTGCAAGGAGATCCAACCAGTCCATTCTAAGGGAGATCAGTCCTGGGTGTTCATTGGAAGGACTGATGCTAAAGCTGAAACTCCAATACTTTGACCACCTCATGTGAAGAGTTGACTCACTGGAAAAGTCTCTGATGCTGGGAGGGATTGAAGGCAGGAGGAGAAGGGGACGGCAGAGAATGAGATGGCTGGATGGCATCACCAACTCGATGGACATGAGTTTGAGTGAACACCGGGAGTTGGTGATGGACAGGGAGGCTGGCGTGCTGTTATTCATGGGGTCACAAAGAGTCGGACACGACTAAGCAACTGAACTTTACTGAACTGAGTGTTAAGCCATATAAACCCATCCCATAGGTGATGGAGGTTATATTTTTTTACTAAAATTTTTACTAGCTCATTGCTCTGATAACTTTAAATAAAATTCTTATTTACAGTCATGGTCAGAGCAAGTGTGATTGATTGGCCAAGTAAGGGGACCACATCTAATAATATCAACTGTGGCCTGAGCACTCATACAACTTCTTTCTTCTAGAATAAATTTCCTAAGGGCCATCCAATTAGGGTCCTGGCATGGAGAAATCTGCCAAGGTAACCCAGAAGAAGACAGACTTAGATAATTGACTATAAACCCAACAACTCTATTGATTTCCAAACTATCCATAGGATCATACTCATGACAGAAAAATATTTGATTTATGCAAAAGTCCAAGAAATCAAGAAAATAGTATAAATAATCATATGGGTCAAGTCCAGCATCTTGGGATAGCTGTCTGCCTCTGGTGCCACCATCTCATCTTGATGTGGGTGTAGTTAAAGGTGACTTTGAGGTCAGCAGTCCACTCTGTAGACTGGTCTGGTATAGGGGCCCTTTTTAAATGGCAAATATAAATCCAAGAGTCAATTCCTCTTAGTTTTGCTGCACAGGACCTAGTTAAGAGTACCTAGTAAGGGCCTTTCCATCTAGGCTTGCTTGAGGTATTTAAACAATGTCTTTCCCAGCCTACATGATTTTCTGATTGTAGGTCATGAGACATCTGATCTTCATTTAAGGATAGATTATTTTGATAAGCTTGAGAAAACAAGTTGAATGTCCTTTTAATAACTCAATTAGACTTTACAATAATGTAACATAGCAACAAGGAACTATCTGGGAAGTGAATCTTTGGCAGTAAATACAGAATTCCCCAGGTCGGTAGGTGCTCAGTATGCTACTGGAGCTCAGTGGAGAAATAACTATAGAAGGAATAAAGGGATGGAGCAAAAGCAAAACCAATACCCAGTTGTGGTTGTGACCAATGATAGAAACAAGGTCCGGTGCTGTAAAGAGCAATATTGCATAGGAACCTGGAATGTTAGGTCCATGAATCAAGGCAAATTGGAAGTGGTCAAACAGGAGATGGCAAGAGTGAACGTCGACATTCTAGGAATCAGTGCATTAAAATGGACTGGAATGGGTGAATTTAACTCGGATGACCATTATATCTACTACTGTGGGCAGGAATCCCTTAGAAGAAATGGAGTAGCCATCATGGTCAACAAAAGAGTCCGAAATGCAGTACTTGGATGCAATCTTAAAAATGACAGGATGATTTCTGTTCGTTTCCAAGGCAAACCATTCAATATTACAGTAATCCAGGCCTATGCCCCAACCAGTACTGCTGAAGAAGCCGAAGTTAATCGGTTCTATGAAGACCTACAAGACCTTTTAGAACTAACACCCAAAAAAGATGTCCTTTTCATTCTAGGGGACTGGAATGCAAAAGTAGGAAGTCAAGAAACACCTGGAGTAACTGGCAAATTTGGCCTTGGAGCACGGAATGAAGCAGGGCAAAGGCTAATAGAGTTTTGTCAAGAGAATGCACTGGTCATAGCAAACACCCTCTTCCAACAACACAAGAGAAGACTCTACACATGGACATCACCAGATGGTCAACACCGAAATCAGATTGATTATATTCTTTGCAGCCAAAGATGGAGAAGCTGTATACAGTTAGCGAAAACAAGACCAGGAGCTGACTGTGGCTCAGATCATGAACTCCTTATTGCGAAGTTCAGACTTAAATTGAAGAAAGTAGGGAAAACCACTAGACCATTCAGATATGACCTCAATCAAATCCCTTATGATTATGCAGTGGAAGTGAGAAATAGATTTAAGGGACTAGATCTGATTGATAGAGTGCCTGATGAACTCTGGACGGAGGTTCGTGACATTGTACAGGAGACAGGGACCAAGACCATCCCCATGGAAAAGAAATGCAAAAGAGCGAAATGGCTGTCTGAGGAGGCCTTACAAATAGCTGTAAAAAGAAGAGAGGCGAAAAGCAAAGGAGAAAAGGAAAGATATAAGCATCTGAATGCAGAGTTCCAAAGAATAGCAAGGAGAGATAAGAAAGCCTTCCTCAGTGATCAATGCAAAGAAATAGAGGAAAACAACAGAATAGGAAAAACAAGAGACCTCTTCAAGAAAATTAGAGATTCCAAGGGAACTTTTCATGCAAAGATGGGCTCGATAAAGGACAGAAATGGTATGGAACTAACAGAAGCAGAAGATATTAAGAAGAGGTGGCAGGAATACACAGAAGAACTGTACAAAAAAGATCTTCACGACCAAGATAGTCACGATAATGTGATCACCGACCTAGAGCCAGACATCTTGGAATGTGAAGTCAAGTGGGCCTTAGAAAGCATCACTACGAACAAAGCTAGTGGAGGTGATGGAATTCCAGTTGAGCTATTTCAAGTCTTGAAAGATGATGCTGTGAAAGTGCTGCACTCAATATGCCAGCAGATTTGGAAAACTCAGCAGTGGCCACAGGACTGGAAAAGGTCAGTCTTCATTCCAATCCCAAAGAAAGGCAATGCCAAAGAATGCTCAAACTACCGCACAATTGCACTCATCTCACACGCTAGTAAAGTCATGCTCAAAATTCTCCAAGCCAGGCTTCAGCAGTATGTAAACCGTGAACTCCCAGATGTTCAAGCAGGTTTTAGAAAAGGCAGAGGCACCAGAGATCAAATTGCCAACATCCGCTGGATCATGGAGAAAGCAAGAGAGTTTCAGAAAAACATCTATTTCTGCTTCATTGACTATGCCAAAGCATTTGACTGTGTGGATCACAATAAACTGTGGAACATTCTGAAAGAGATGGGAATCCCAGACCACCTGACCTGCCTCTTGAGAAACCTGTATGCAGGTCAGGAAGCAACAGTTAGAACCGGTCATGGAACAACAGACTGGTTCCAAATAGGAAAAGGTGTACGTCAAGGTTGTATATTGTCACCTTGCTTATTTAACTTATATGCAGAGTACATCATGAGGAACGCTGGGCTGGAAGAAGCACAAGCTGGAATCAAGATTGCTGGGAGAAATATCAATAACCTCAGATATGCAGATGACACTACCCTTATGGCAGAAAGTGAAGAGGAACTCAAAAGCCTCTTGATGAAAGTGAAAGAGGAGAGTGAAAAGGTTGGCTTGAAGCTCAACATTCAGAAAACAAAGATCATGGCATCTGGTCCCATCACTTCATGGGAAATAGATGGAAAAACAGTGGAAACAGTGTCAGACTTTGTTTTTTTGGGCTCCAAAATCACTGCAGATGCTGATTGCAGTCATGAAATTAAAAGACGCTTGCTCCTTGGAAGGAAAGTTATGACCAACCTTGATAGTATATTAAAAAGCAGAGACATTACTTTGCCGACCAAGGTCCGTCTAGTCAAGGCAATGGTTTTTCCCGTGGTCATGTATGGATGTGAGAGTTGGACTGTGAAGAAAGCTGATCGCCGAAGAATCGATGCTTTTGAACTGTGGTGTTGGAGAAGACTCTTGAGAGTCCCTTATACTGCAAGGAGATCCAACCAGTCCATTCTAGAGGAGATCAATCCTGGATGTTCATTGGAGGGACTGATGCTAAAGCTGAAACTCCAATACTTTGGCCACCTCATGAGACGAGCTGACTCACTTGGAAAAGACTCTGATGCTGGGAAAGGTTGGGGGCGGGAGGAGAAGGGGACGACGGAGAATGAGATGGCTGGATGGCATCACCGACTCTGTGGACATGAGTTTGAGTGTACTCCGGGAGTTGGTGATGGACAGGGAGGCCTGGCGTGCTGTGATTCATGGGGTCGCGGAGAGTCGGACACGACTGAGCGACTGAACTGAACTGAACTGAACTGAACAGCACTGGAACCCAGCATCCACTGAAACATCTGAAAATGATCCTCAATTCTATCAGATATAGCCAAATTAAGACTAATTTGTCTAATTTAAGTCTGGTTGCAATAAGCTTAGTCAGATTATATAACTGATCATATGGGCTTTTTAAAATAGGCTTTGCTGGAACTTTTCATAAGAAATCTCAGATTAAAATTGTAAAAGGTCTCTCAAGACCAGGAAAGTGACATCAAAGATTTACCATCAGATTTTACCTGCAGTATCTATAGATTTGGGTGAATTCCTCTCTTCTTGAGGTCCCCAAAATCTTGAGATTCCTGTACCTATCAGGAGATGACCTTCCTTATTCACATGATAAGGCTCCTGGGAATCTATGATTCTTATTTTCCATTTCTAGAGGGATCTAGTAGGAGGGAAATGATAAATGTTTCAGTTTTGCTTATAAAAGTATATCTTACTAAATTGATGTAACAGTTAGCTCAAGAGGAAACATTCAGGATCTCTCAACTGAACAAAATCATCCCAGTATTTCTCAATTGAGGGTAACCTCAGTGTCTTTTACCTGACTAATATACAGATAGCTCTTCTTGAACCTAAGTGCAAGGACAACATACTCCTCATAGTAAAAGAGTTTATCAACCTCTGAACAAACTGTAGATCTTCAACCCAAAGTAATAGATCCAGTATCAGCAAAGCCTCACCAAGGAGGCTGATGGGCACAAGGGGCTCTGATGGTACCAAGGCTCCAGATCCCCATAAGGTTCAGGTGAAGAAGAGGAGTCTGCTCTGGGTCCCTTCACGATCAATAAAACTGTTGACAAAAACAAAAAACAAACATGAAAAGCAAATGTACAAAATTAAAGCTGTGAGTCAAGTTTATTCTATGTCTTAATGAACTATGTATAGCCCAGGAGATAGCCTCTCAGAGAACTCTGAGAAACTATTACAAGGAGGTAAGGGGAGAGGTCAAGAACTATGTGATTTTGACAAAGGAAGTGCGTGAAACCAAGCACATATCTTGGTAGAAGGTTGTTGGTTTTTTCTAGTCACGAGGAACAGATATCTTAGTTAAAGGTTTCAGTGCTTTTCTAAGTGTGAGAAGATGCAAGAGTTGGGGTTCATGAAATTTTCTCTTAATAATATAACTATCTAAAGGTCTATTCTGCCAGAGCACAGAGTGCCTCATTCTTGATCTCCGACCTGAATTTTGCAGTTTGTTGAAGGTCAGCAAACTACCGGACAATTGCCCTCATCTCACACGCTAGCAAAGTCATGCTCAAAATTCTCCAAGCCAGGCTTCAGCAATATGTAAACCGTGAACTCCCAGATGTTCAAGCAGGTTTTAGAAAAGGCAGAGGCACCAGAGATCAAATTGCCAACATCCGCTGGATCATGGAGAAAGCAAGAGAGTTTCAGAAAAACATCTATTTCTGCTTCATTGACTATGCCAAAGCCTTTGACTGTGTGGATCACAATAAACTGTGGAACATTCTGAAAGAGATGGGAATCCCAGACCACCTGACCTGCCTCTTGAGAAACCTGTATGCAGGTCAGGAAGCAACAGTTAGAACTGTACATGGAACAACAGACTGGTTCCAAATAGGAAAAGGTGTACGTCAAGGTTGTATATTGTCACCTTGCTTATTTAACTTATATGCAGAGTACATCATGAGGAACGCTGGGCTGGAAGAAGCACAAGCTGGAGTCAAGATTGCTGGGAGAAATATCAATAACCTCAGATATGCAGATGACACTACCCTTATGGCAGAAAGTGAAGAGGAACTCAAAAGCCTCTTGATGAAAGTGAAAGAGGAGAGTGAAAAGGTTGGTTTGAAGCTCAACATTCAGAAAACAAAGATCATGGCATCTGGTCCCATCACTTCATGGGAAATAGATGGAAAAACAGTGGAAACAGTGTCAGACTTTGTTTTTTTGGGCTCCAAAATCACTGCAGATGCTGATTGCAGCCATGAAATTAAAAGACGCTTGCTCCTTGGAAGGAAAGTTATGACCAACCTTGATAGTATATTAAAAAGCAGAGACATTACTTTGCCAACCAAGGTCCGTCTAGTCAAGGCAATGGTTTTTCCCGTGGTCATGTATGGTTGTGAGAGTTGGACTGTGAAGAAGGCTGATCGCCGAAGAATCGATGCTTTTGAACTGTGGTGTTGGAGAAGACTCTTGAGAGTCCCTTATACTGCAAGGAGATCCAACCAGTCCATTCTAAAGGAGATCAATCCTGGATGTTCATTGGAGGGACTGATGCTAAAGCTGAAACTGCAATACTTTGGCCACCTCATGAGACGAGTTGACTCACTGGAAAAGACTCTGATGCTGGGAAAGGTTGGGGGCGGGAGGAGAAGGGGACGACGGAGAATGAGATGGCTGGATGGCATCACCGACTCTGTGGACATGAGTTTGAGTGTACTCCGGGAGTTGGTGATGGACAGGGAGGCCTGGGGTGCTGTGATTCATGGGGTCGCGGAGAGTCGGACACGACTGAGCGACTGAACTGAACTGAACTGAACTGAACTGAAGGTCAGCAAATCCAGTGGCTAGTGACTTAATCCTTGTAGATGGCCATTACTGGATTGCATGTGACATTCTTTAGTTGGCAGTACAAATTAAAACATGATTTCAAGGAAGACAGATTATTGAAGTGGCCCCTTTCTCTGGATCAATTAAAGGAGTTGCTCCTCTTGGTATTTTCTAGGAATTCCAGGCATGAATAACTCTAATATGGAGAATTGGGTACTTCCAAAATAACTAGAAGCTTGACAGATCAAAGGCCAAAGAAAATAGTGGCAAGATTTTAGGAAATCAGGACACCGTAGGAATGACTGATCAGTTTTCTGCATACCCAAGGTAGCTGATTCACAGAGGACCCAGATATCTCTTATATTGTAATTCTTCATAATAAATATATATTTTTTTCCTTGTCCCAGTTTCTGGCACAGAGCTCCTAAAACCTCTGAAATTACCTAAGAGATATAAATGTTAAACATGCTCTTATTATTCATAACAAGCTCCTTTCAACCAGACCTGAGTTTACATGTTAGTGAAGGGACTCTTGGAAAGTCTCTAAGTCAGAAGAACCAATCTTCTGGTTAGAGGGTTGGAACTTTTAGCAGCCTTAATCTCCTAGGAGGGAAAAGAGGCTGAAGATTGAGTCACTAATGGCCAGTTATTTCATCAATCGAGTCTAAGTAATGAAGACTCCATTGTTATTTAGTCACTAAGTTGTGTCTGACTCTTTTTGCAACCCCATGGACTAGAGGCCACAGGGTCCTCTATCCCTGGGATTTCCCAGGCAAGAATACTGGAATGGGCTGCCAGATCTTCCAGACCCAGGGGTCAAACCTTTATCTCCTGCACTGGCAAGCAGATCCTTTACCACTGAGCCACCAGGAAAGCCCATCATGAAGACTCCATATGGGCTACTATTTCCCCATTCCTTGCTCCATGCATTTCTTCTCTATGACCATTCCTAACTTACACTCTTTATAATGAACCAGTAATCTTGTAATAGAGGAATTTCCCCAGACTAGAGTGTCTTTCCCTTTTACCTCTGCTATCTGCTAAAGCCCACACACCACTATCTGCAAAGCAGTAAAGTCTTCTGCTTCAAGTATCTTCAAATTGTCACAGAATGCTTCTCATAGTAGAATCTAAGCTAGAAATATTAGGACAAGGGAATTAATACATTTGCCACACTTCCTGTCCCTGAAAACCAGGAGAAAAAACAAGAGTTGGGATAAATACTGGCTACCAAATAAGCATGCAAAACACACACACACACACACACACACACACACACACACACACGAAAATGAAACTCCATAGTATGTAGCACAGCAGACCAACTAAACAACAGGTAACATCTCCTAAAAGATGATTCAGAGTCACAAGAGTATGTAGAGCTCAGAGAGTTGTGTTTAGCTTCCACTGAAACCTTGTCATCAAAGTTGTAAAGGATGCAATACCAGCATGTGTCAATATCCTTAGGTCAAGCTTATTAATCTTGTAGTTTAAATCATCTTCACTTTTACTAATTTGGGGCTCATCTATACATCAACTAATGAAATGTTTTAATCATTTACTATGAGGGTATATTTATTGTTTTCTTATGATTTTGTAAAATTTTTAAATACTTAAGTATATACAATTTTAGAGTCACTATATCTTCCTGATGAGTGAATATTTCACCAATATGCAGTGATCCTATTTATCTTCATAATACTTTTGGGTTTTTTGCCATGGAATCTACTTTATCTGAGACTACTATTACCATTTTTCTTTGAATAGTATGTGTCTGGCATATATTGATCTCATCTCATCTAGTTCAATCTTCCTTGTTCTGAAGTTGATCCCTTATAAATAGCATTAGCTAGATTTTGTAGGATTTTTATTCAATCTGAAAATCATCTTTTATCTGAAAGTTTGGGCTTCCCTTGTGGCTTAGCTGGTAAAGAATGTGCCTGCAGTGTGGGAGACCTGGGTTCGATACCTGGGTTGGGAAGATGCCCTGGAGAAAGGAAAGGATACCCACTCAAATATTCTTGCCTGGAGAATTTCATGGGCTGTATAGTCCATGGGGTCACAAGAGTTGGACACTACTGAGCCATTTTCACTTTCACTGTTGTATATTTACCAGGATGATTGGATTGATTAGATTGGATTGATTTCTACCATATTGTCTTATGTTTTCTATATTTTGTTTTCTTCTTATTCTTTTCAATAAAGTATTTGTTGTTTTCATCTTAAAATATTCCTATACTAGTTTGGAAGTTAAATATTCTGCTTCTGTTTTTTGGTATTTGCCTTTACATTTTAACATGCCAAGTTAACAATTTCTAGATTCAAACAGTATATTGTTTGTTGTTGTTTAGTTGCTAAGTCATGTTGGATGCTTTTGTGACCCTATGGACTACAGGCCACCAGGCTCCTCTGTCCATGGGATTTCCCAGGCAAGAATACTGGAGTGGGTTGCCATTTCCTTCTCCACAGTATCTTCGCTACTCAAAGATCGAACGCATGTCTCCTGAACTGGCAGGCTGATTCTTTACCGCTGAGCTACCAGGGAAGCCAAAGAGTGTGTCACCCCTCCCAAATACTGCAACTAGATTGCACAGTTATAACAATTACTGTATAAAGTACATGCTATTTTTCTAGTATTTTAATTGTCATTTCTAAGTAGCAAAAATTAGATATTTACTATTGTTGGTTATAGTTCACATTGGTTTAGAATTGTTCACATTTTCTTTCTCTAATAAAAGATTTGATACACAGTACATCTTCTACACCTGTTCAGGCTATGAACTAATTAAAACAAGAAAGATTTATGCATATGGGAAAAAATGAGTGGTATTCAAGAACATGGCTTAAATCTATAGGCAAGAGCATCATAATACTGAGCTACAGAAATTTGCCCATAAGTAGTGTGAAAATGTATGTAGGTTTACATCCCTAGAAACACAGATGGAAGAGCAAAGTGGAATTTGTCCATACAGCAAATAGGCATCTGATCACAGTCTATAACATTTGTGCTTTGGTATATGTTAAGTATCTTTAGCAAGATTTGTTGTTGTTCATTCGCTCAGTCGTGTTCGACTCTTTGCAACCACATGGACTGCAACATGCCAGGCTTCCTGTCCTTCACCATCTCCTGGTGTTTGCTCAAACTCATGTCCATTGAGTCAGTGATGCCATCCAACCATCTCATCCTCTGTCGTCCCCCTCTCTTGCCTTCAGTCTTTGCCAGCATCAGGGTCTTTTCCAATGAGTCAGCTTTTCCCATCAAGTGGCAAAGTATTGGAGCTTCACAATCAGTTCTTCCAATGAATATTCAGGACTGATTTCCTTTAGGATTAACTGGTTGGATCTCCTTGCAGTCCAAGGGACTCTCAAGAGTCTTCTCCAACACCACAGTTCAAAAGCATCAATTCTTCAGTACTCACCCTTCTTTATGGTCCAATCCTCACATCCATACATGATTATTGGGAAAACCATAGCTTTGACGATATGGACCTTAGTCGGCAAAGTAAAGTCTCTGCTTTTTAATATGATATCTAGGCTGGTCATAGCTTTCCTTCCAAGAAGCAAGTGTCTTTTAATTTCATGGCTGCAGTCACCATCTGCAGTGATTTTGGAGCCCCCAAAATAAAGTCTGTCACTGTTTCCACTGTTTTCCCATCTATTTGCCATGAAGTGATGGGACCGGATGCCATGATCTTAGTTTTTTGAATTTTGAGTTTTAAATCAGGTTTTTAACTCTCCTCTTTCACTTTCATCAAGAGGCTCTAAAGTTCCTCTTTGCTTTCTGCCATAAAGTTGGTGTCATCTGCATATCTGAGGTTATTGATATTTTTCCTGGCAATCTTGATTCTAGCTTGTGCTTCATTCAGCCTGGCATTTTGCATGATGTACTCTGCATATAAGTTAAATAAGCAGGGTGACAATATACAGCCTTGACATACTTCTTTCCCAATTTGGAACCAGCCTATTGTTCCATGTCCAGTTCTAACTGTTGCTTCTTGAGGTACATTCAGGTTTCGTAGGAGGCAGGTCAGATGGTCTGGTATTCACATCTCTTTAAGAATTTTCAATAGTTTGTCTTGATCCACACAGTCAAAGCCTTTAGCGTAGTCAATGAAGCAGGAGTAGGTGTTTTTTTGTAATTTCTTTGTTTTCTCTGTGATCCAGTGGATGCTGGCAATTTGATCTCTGGTTCCTCTGTGTTTTCTAAATCCAGCTTGTACCTCTGGAAGTTCTCGGTTCATGTACTGTTGAATTCTAGTTTGAAGGATTTTGAGCATTACCTTGCTAGCATGTGAAATGAGTGAAATTGTGTGGTAGTTTGAACATTCTTTAGCATTGCTCTTCTCTGGGATTGGAATGAAAACTGACCTTTTCCAGTTCTGTGGTCGCTGCTGAGTTTTCCAAATTTGCTAGTATATTGAGCACAGCACTTTAACAGTTTAAAACACGCTTGTCTATCCATTTCTTAGGAATTTGAAACATTTAAATGAAGATAAAAGTTTAACTCTACTTTCTAACCTTTAAAATATATACTATTTCAATTCTATATTTAGCTCAGGGGAAATTTTCTTCTATAATTTTTAAATTATTGCATTCCTTCCATCTGGGACACATTATTGATATAGTAATCGTCCTGTATATCTTTTGAGGGTGTCTTATTTTCCCCATAAGATTTATAATTCTTTTTCTTTTCCTTTTGTGTTTCATCACTTGATTTTTCAGGCCATTAATTCAAGTTTCAACAGTGATTTTCTCCAGCTAAACTTCTCTGAAAATATTTTTTCATTGTTTTTAAAAACTTTCCAAGAAGAACAGGGTATCTTATCAAAGGGTTAGCATAGGGACACATAACAATGTGGTATTTAAAATATATAGCAACATATACACATGTCTATATATAACATAGATGACTAATAGGCACCTACTGTATAGGACAGGGAACTCTACTCCATACTCTTTAATGGCCTATATGGGAAAATAATCTAGAAAAAGAGTGGAGATATATATATATATATATAACTGATTCCGTTTTTGTACATCTGAAACTAACGTAATATTGTAGATCAACTATACTTCAACACAAATTTTAAAAATGTATATGTACATATATATATATAGCAAACAGCATCAACAAGTGTTTTCAGCTGATTCTAAGGGTTCAAGGTCAGAATTCCATTCCTTGAGGAACTGGAAACTAGGCAAATTACCAAGTAATGAGCTTGTACAAGGGACTTATGATAAGACATCAGTAATCAAGGCTGCAGTAAAGTAATGAGTATATTGAAAATTTGGCAGACATCTTGTCATTAATATAGGAGTCAAAGTGTGAAATTAGGCAGTCAGAAAGCTAAACTTGTTCTATCTGAAGGATGCTCCATAAGTGACTATCCTCTATGAAGGGTGAGATGACAAGCACCTAGAGATCTAGGTGCATCAGGAGTCTGAGAATTAAACTGACCCTGCTTGCTCCTAGAATGAAATTGTTTTCTAAAACCCACAAGCTAATGGATTTAGGGTTTGGAGGGCAGGTCAGCCAAGATGGTTCCTTATTTAAGTGGATCAGGCCCATTGATTGTTTGCAAGTGAAGGGATGGAATATCATCTATACTCATAGTGGAGATAATGCTATTTACATGAAGTACCAAAGTAGTCAGAATGTACATCTCTAGGGTTGCCTGGGATAATGCAGTGGGTCAAGGTCGGACAGAGAGAGCAAAATGAGTGTGGGAATCAAAGTATATAGTTCACGGAACTTACAATGTTGCAGCTACTCTTCAATGTGATGGGAGGAAATAAACCACTCTATGGTAGGGACAGCAGATCAATCTGTCCAGAGCAAGAGAGAAATGGCCTGCAAAGGAAAAGGTTGGTTGGAGAAACATTTGACAAATGTCATTAGTATTAACAGAAAGGTCAAGGAGAATGAGGGTAGGGAGGAAAAACTGAGAACAATTGGAAAAACAATATCTAGATTTTTAGAGGAATTCTGAAGTCATGACTACCAAAGCTAGCCAGCATGTTTCTTCTGAGAGAATCAGCAAGAGAAAACAGGTCCATGTACTGATGGAGTGAAGATGAATTTTTTTTCATCCAACTGACAACAAATATATGCTTTATGTGTTGTGATCTGTAGCTGTCTCTGGGGCTTTGGTCACTTATAAATGTGATTTCATCATACACATGATCTGTGGGGGTGGAAATCCTATATAAATGATTGGGATTACTGCAATATGCACCTCACAGCTGCATGCAGTTTGTAAATAATTGAACATGATTTTCTTGGTATCGTCAGCCTCCCAGGTGAGTTAGATATAGGACATATTAAAATAAAAAGAGCAATGTAGTTCTGTCTGGGGTTGTTATCATGTGAAGGCCATCTTATAATGAAGAACACTCAAGGATGACATCTGAAACAATGGTTCCTTGGGTTGATGAGTTCAGTAATGAATCGCTCCATGATTTCCTTCCAAGACTGATTAAAACAGCACTTGAGTTTCTGAAAACACTGAAGTGCTTGTAAATGAAGCAAACAGATGTCTGGTGAAAAACAAGGCAAGGCATGCTCATACAGCGGTCAGTGTCTTTATGGTAAAACCAAATCCCCTCAGCAAATTCATATGAAAGTATTTCTTTCATATTGAATAATTCTGATTTTGTGAGAGAGGCTTCTCTCCAAGTGGGTTGGTTATAACTTCGATGTAATGTAATGGACCAATCTTAAGAATCTATTTATTTATCTTCATGAATAGAGTCTGCCTAATCATGCGTTCACTCAAGATTTACTGAATAAGCACCTACTGTACAAAAGTTTCGGAGAAGGCAACAGCAACCCACTCCAGTACTCTTGCCTGGAAAATCCCATGGACGGAGAAGCCTGGTAGGCTGCAGTCCATGGGGTCGCAAAGAGTTGGACAAGCGACTTAGCAGCAGCAGCAGTGCAAAAGTTTTAGTGTCAGTGGTTAAAAGAAAGTTGAATTAGATCTTGCACTGACAAGGTGGAGCACATAGAAAGATAATTACTATCCATTACTCACCAGACTATGATATATAGTGATACAGTCCATAAGTATAAAGTATTGTAAAAGTTCCATTTTGCTTTTAATCTTAAGAGAGATTAGAATAGTCTACTTTGAGGATGGGCTATATGAATGAGACAAAAATATGTTAAGATCTATTTAGGGAAGAATCGATATTATAGTGTAGAGAGAAAACCCAGGGATCAAGGAATGGAGAAATGAATAATAGTAGAATTATAAACTTGAAGGGACCACAAGGGGACATTTGATTCTGAAGACATGTAAAATATTCTGATCCAAAATAATTTTTATTAACTTTCATAATATTTGAAATTAATAATTATGACATACTGCTTTATTTGTATACACCTGTATGTCTCCATGGGCTCTTAAGGATAGGAATCACATATACATTTACATTCCCACAGAAAGTGCTTAATATGTGGTTGGCCAAAATACTTGTCAGCTCAGAATAAACATATGGAAGAGTATGGTCTTAGAAATGGTGGGTGTGACCACTTGCTCACATTACTTTTCGTTCCTTTTTCACATTATAATAATAGGATTTGACCTCTCCGTCTCTTCATTCTCCTTAGTTTCTTTTATCCATTTTATTACAGTCCTTAAAATGCACATCTCATTACTTTCTTCAATTTTCATGTGACATGACATCATTTCCTTCATGCCCCTCATTAGATTATTTAACGCGCTCATCTCATTACACCTTTCCCATCTTGCATCTCATTATACCCCTTAAACACGCACATCTCATTACACAGTCCTTACATATCTCATTACACCATTCCAGTTTTGTATTTCATTGTCATTTCATTTCTGCATCTTATTACATTAAAACCTAGTTCCCATTATATCTCACATATTTGGAAAATTTATATACTCTCCCTTCCTTCTTTTATACATCTAATTATACGGCCTCTCCCTCATGTGACCAGCTCATTACACTTTTCCTTTCACCCATCTCATTTCAGCCCTGAAGGATGCCCATCTTACAGGACACTTCCTGAGACAGCTCGTTAAACCATCTCACATATTCACTTCATTACAGATTTTTAACATATACGTCTTATTACATAGAACACTTCATGAATCTCATGAAAATCTTGGAAGGTACATATCTCACTGTCCTCTTCTCTATCATGTATTCTGTCACTGCATCACAACTACACATCTCAGTAAAATCTTTATTCTTTTTAATATGTCCCTTTATTATGAACTTTCTATTTACTAATATTTCATTACTCCATTACATTTTTATGTCAATGTATAATGAGAATGACCACCTATCTTTTTAAAAAAAGGGAGGGTATTCTTAAATAGTATTTAATTTGTCTTTAAATTATTACACTGATGCTTCTCAAAGTGGTGTCCTGGGGATGTTAATAGACCTTCAGTAAAGATAAGTTTAAATAACTTTGGTTACTGTTAAGTTTACATAAGTTAAGAAAGTAAGTTTATTTAGCTAATTTTCATTATTTTAGGATTTCTTGAAGCTTTTTATATGCTATTGAGAGCTACCAATATTCAGAAAACAGGTCTGGACTGTAACACCTCTCAAATGTATCAGCCCTGCATTTTAGCCACAGAACATGTATTAACTGCTCCCAAAACTTGTGTCCCATAGAGCACAATTTAAGAAAGCCCAGTGTAATAATTTAATATGCACATCTATATGTAGTCCTTTATTTACCACTATTTATTTTACTTGCAATCTTGCATAGCTTTCTGAGACTAACAAGACTTGCTTAAGTGATGTGCTGAATAATGCCTCATCATAGTGGTTCTTAAACTCTGGTGAGTAGCAGAGTCACCTGAAGAATTCATGAAAATACAAAGACCTTGACTTCATCCTATTTCAGCAAGCCTGGGCTTTGATGCTTGATTATCTTTCCAGATGATTCTGAAATACGTCAAAGTTGAGAAACTAGTGCCTTATTGAGTGTTTACTGTATCACATTCTATGTGAGAACACATAATTATATAAAAAGACATGCCCCCCAAATCATGAAGTTGGAACAATGCAAAGATCATGGCAGTTCTCTTTCTCCTTGTTGTTCAGCTGCTAAATTGTATCTGACTCTTTGCCACCCCATGGATTGCAGCACGCCAGGCTTCCCTGTCCTTCACTAGCTCCCAGAGTTTGCTCAAACTCGTGTCCATTGAGTCAGTGATGCCATCCAACCATCTCATTCTCTGCTACCCACTTCTTCTCCTGACACTAGATAAAGACATGCAGGTACTTTTCCCCAGTGAGCTTGCCTGCTTATCCAACAGCTAGCAGAACTCTGAAGCTATTTGCTTAGTGGCTGGAGCACAAACTTTGGCATCAAACAGACCTGGGTTTGAATCTCTTTTTAACCAATATCTGATGATTTTAGTGAAGGACACACTATGTCTCTGGGAATCAATTTCCTCAACTGTAAAACTGGGTAATGATATTTTCTTAAATCATTGTTAGGAATAAATTAGCTTAGTAGAAAGGAAAGCCTTGTCACAATCACTTGCACAGAGTGGCTCCTTATGTAATAATCACTACTGGTAACTTTATTTTGACCCCCATATGCCACATTAAATTGACTCCCTTTTGAAATGACTGCATGTGTGCATGCTAAGTCATTTCAGTCGTGTCTGACTCTTTGCGACCCCATGGACTATAGCCCGCCAGGCTCCTCTGTCCATGGGATTCTCCAAGCAAGAATACTGGAGTGGGTTGCCACGCCCTCCTCCAGGGGATCTTCCCAACCCAGGGATCAAACCCACGTCTCTTATGTCTCCTGCATTGGCAGGCAGATTCTTTACCACTAGGGCTACCTGGGAAGCCCTTTGAAATGACTACTGTTTATCAGCTGATCCTCAGTTAACAGAAGTGAAGGATTAAATGAAGGCACATAATTTTCCTGTGATTATCAAGAGAAATTGTACCTAAACACCACAAGTCTGCCTGCATACTAGGAACTTTACAGACCTTAGCATATGTAGTAAATTAACATTCTATTATAGGACAGAAATCCAGAAGTTCCACACTCATACTAATGGTATGGTAGTGATCTATAGCAGTGATCCCCAACCTTTCTGCCACCAGGGACTGGTTTTGTAAAAGACAATTTTTCCATGGACCAGGGTTGGGGGGATGCTTTTAGAATGATTCAAGCATGTTACATTTATTGTGAACTTTATTTATATTATATCAGCTCCACCTCAGATCATCAGGCATTATTAGATCTGGAGGTTGAGGATCCCTGATAGAGGAGAGAAAACCTCAGTGCCTATCTCTAAGGCTGAGTGATCTTTAGATAAGTTGTTTCACTTGACAGTCTTGATTTCTTATCACTTGTGCAAATGATGCTAATAGTCCTTGTGACTATCTCAGAAGACATTGTCATCATCACACAATATCATCTATGTGAAAATATACAAAATATTTAATACAAACCTAAGAGGAGAATTTGTCATTATTTCTCAACATTTTCCAAAAGCATTAGCTCCCATGAGAACCTCAGTTAATTACAAGGGTGTTTGCAGTGTGGTCTCTAGCTAGCAAATCTGCTCTTTTAACTATCAAAACTGATTCTTTGAGGGGCTCAGGCACCAATTTAGAGATTCATGAGATTTTAGAAGAGAACAAGACAAGGATACTTTTTGTAAGAGCAACTCCTTCAACTCCTTTTTACTCCCCAAAAGATGCAGGAAAGCTGATAAAGAACATTACAGGAGTGGTTCTTAAGCTTGTCTACACACTGAAATCAACTGAGAAGCTTTAAGGACTACTGATGCCTGGGTCACACTAACAGATTCTAAATTAATTGATTTGCGGTGAGATTTGGGCATCTGAAACTTTATAAGGCCCTCAGATGATTCTATTGTACAGTAAAGCTGAAGAATCTCTGCCCTTTCAATTCAGAGGTCCCATTGACTCTCCAATCATTGAAAATAGGGAGTCAGCTGAAATTGACTTCTATGGATTCCCAGTATAGTGATCTCTTTTGGAACCAGTCTTTTTTCTAATTACTCTAGAGCTGTTTTTAAAATACTGACATTACCCCTATTCTTTCTCAGAAGTATGTGCTAAGTCACTTCCGTTGTGTCCAACTCTTTGTGACCCCATGGACTCTAGTCTGCCAGGATCCTCTGTCCATGGGATTCTCCAGGCAAGAATACTGGAGTGGGTTGCCATGTCCTCCACTAGGGGATCTTCCCGACCCAGGGATCGAAGCAACACCTCTCATGTCTCCTTCACTGGCAGGCGGATTCTTTACCACTGAGCTACCAGGTGAGCCCTTCTCAGAAGTATCTGGCCCTATAATTAGGGAATTTCATGATTGTAGTGAGGAACAACTTTCTTTCACTGGCCCCTTGGTTTTCTACCCACAACCTAGCACCCTGCTGGCATCTAAATCTCACTGAATGCATCGTGACTGAGTAAACTCTGGCCAAGAATATTGTCAAAATCAGATTTTTAATTAGACATACTCATCAGAATTAGTATACTCTATCTAGTTCTACAAGAATCAGAAGCAAAGTAAAACTGTGGCTTATTTTCCTTTCAAGAGAAATGTTGTTAGTTAGATGTATGTTTTGAAAGGCATCTCCATACTCAGTTACAAGCATGGCTTTGGGTTAATTCTAAAGGTGAAGATGTATTTTCCCTTAGTGTTAGGATTATATTACATTCAATTAGAAAAAACATTGGCAGGCTCTAGGATCTACTGGTTTTTAGAGAACTATCTTTAACCTTCTTTATCTACTTTATATTTCTGTATGTGATAGAAACAGTACTAATTCACTGGCCTTACATAATATATTGTTCCTCACAAATTACCAAGGCTAGTTCCCTCATATTACAATCTTACCAAAATATCACAAAAATAACTTGTAAGTAAATATCCCAGATTAAATATGAGCACATAAAATTCCAATTCAAAATATTCAATAGTCTAATCCTCAGTTCAGTTCAGTTCAGTCGCTCAGTCATGTCCGACTCTTTGCGACCCCATGAATCACAGCACACCAGGCCTCCCTGTCCATCACCAACTCCTGGAGTTCACTCAAACTCGTGTCCATCGAGTCGGTGATGCCATCCAGCCATCTCATTCTCTGTTGTCCCCGTCTCCTCCCACCCCCAATCCCTCCCAGCATCCGAGTCTTTTCCAGTGAGTCAACTCTTCGCATGAGGTGGCCAAAGTATTGGAGTTTCAGCTTTAGCATCAGTCCTTCCAATGAACACCCAGGACTGATCTCCTTCAGGATGGACTGGTTGGATCTCCCTGCAGTCCAAGTCTAATCCTAGATGAAAGCAAAAATAAGATTTTTGTAAGAAATGAAAGGAAAATAAAAATACTTGATAAGGAATAAAAAGTCAATAGTATATATCAAATTTATGGTCCAAATAAGACAAATCAAATGTCTTACAAAAACACTTGATAAAATTTAGTATAATTAATGATATTTTAAAGAATTCAAAAATGAGGGAAAACAGGGAAAAAAAACCCTACAGCACTCATTTTGGAGAAGTGCTAGCAGCATTTTAATTAAAAGCAAGAACAAGGTAAATATGTTCAGTAGCTGATCTTTATTTAACTTAGTTTTGGAAATTTGGGCTGATGTAATGAGATGAAACAAAAACCAGTAAGTATAGATATTAAAAAGTAGGTGTGAAAATTTCAAGCAATATAATTTTCCGTGTTGAAAACCTAAAGAGATAAAGCTTTGTATCTCATGATTGGACTGCTACAATATAAATATACATAAACATGCTCTCTTTCTACCAGCACTATCCAATCCAAATAGATAATAGAAAAAAATCAATTTTCTATGATAGTTTAAAATATAAAGTGTTGGAAGTCATTTCAACAGGAAATATGCAATACCTTTGCATCTGGTAGTTATAAAGCTGTTAGCAGATCAAGTTTCTATCTTACCCGTTTATTTCTCTCATACCATATGAACTTGCTATTCTTCTCACGGGATTGACAAAAACAAAAGGAATAACAAAAGGACCTGGCACTTAAAGAAGGAACTATATTCATTTGACCCGAAACATAAAGATTACAGCATTAAAAACAAAGAAAAGATGGGTCCCAGCTTGGGATGACTTCACAGATATGTGTTTCACTTTGAACCATTCCAAGGTGTTCTCCTCCAGCCACTGCTGCTACCTAACAGCATACAATCCAGCAAAGTGCAGCCATATAAGAGTGGATCCTTCCAATGGGGTGGTGACATTTGAACCTACAATCCTTGATCCCAGTGACTCCATGAAGTTTGTTCAAATCCTGTGTAGTGAATGGGGCCAATGCATAAATGCTTCTGTTCTTACCTCTTTTGAGGCTCCTAGAAAGACTGTATTTCCCAACCCACGTGAAGTTTGGTGAGGGCATGTGATCCCCTTTGGCTCATGAAATATGAACAAAAAAAAGAAAGATTTAAGAGCAAGCACACTGTATCACCTCACCACAGAAATAATGGAAGTGCATGTTGACAGCGGAGCCTGGTGGGCAGCTGTCTATGGGTTCGCACAGAGTCGGACACGACTGAAGTGACTTAGCAGCAGCATGTTGACAAAGAGCTTCCCCTAGCCTGAGCCCCTGAGTAACTACAATGGCCAAAGCCCCCAGCCAAGCTACAGTGAGAAAGAGGTATGTGTTGCGTTACTAAAGAAATAGGTTCTGATTGTGTTAGGCCATTGAGATTTTGGAACTGTTTGTACCACGACTTTATGTTACCGTAGTACAGAGAAAGTTCATTTTAGTGTTTTTACAAAACTTGAAGTAGCCATTGACTGCCAATTCATTACGATGCATGAGATAAGATTGCTACCAAATTGCTATTGTGTGAGGAAAAGTTGGTAAAGTCAGCTATTAGTTTCATTTTAAGTAGCTTGGAAAAATTCAGCTCTGGACATTACATTGTCACGTTGTCATCAAAATCAATGGAATGTGAAATGTTGAGATTAAAATATTGCTCAGTGCTCTAAGGGTTGTAGAATAATAGAGCTTTTCCTTATTCTTTGGCAGAGATATTGCCTCTATATTTCTTTGTACTGAGAGCCAGCTCCCTCTTTAAAAGGTGTGGTCACTCTGTCTCCCTGGAGCCACTGGATAAGATGCTTGTCCGACATGATAGAGAAGAGGGAAGGAGACACTGGGGGAAGGATGAGAAAACAGACAGGGAGAGACAGAGGTACGAGGGAAATGTGTGTATACTATAACCTGTTGAATTTTTCCAGAAAGAAAAAATAATGACTTAAATTTAATAAAGAAAGAGAAATTGGAAAAATAGAGGCAAAATAAGAGGTCAAAGACAGAATGGGGCAGGGGGGAAAGACACTAGCATAAAAAGAGCATTACGAAAGGGAAAAAAAAAAAAGAAAGACTCTTAAACTGCTCAATGCCTGCATGATTTTCTAAGTGCCTCAAAGATTTTTTTTCCAATTAGATGAACACAACTGATATAATGCTATTCATAAATAACCAGATCATCTTCTACAGCACAAATTGCATTTTCAGCTGACTAGTTTATAATAAATAAAAATTCACCAGAGTGCATGCTTCTTGAGATTGGGTCATTTAGAAACTTCCATTCCATTAAAAGTAAGTTCTACTTCCTTGACAAAGACCACTAGCTGAAACGTCAATTGCCTGTCCTAATGGATGACACCTGTAAGTAAAATAAACATATTTTTAATGGAATAGATGGTCAAAATGACCTTATCTCAAGATAGCATGCACTTTGGTGAATATTTATTGCTGAATTAAAGAGATCCTAATATGAAAGGACAGTAGTTTCTCTTCATTACCTTTCCTTGCTATATAAAGGCAGAAAATTTTTAAATGCTCAAATTACCTTCACAATTTACCAACCATTGAGTAAAAGTTTAACAAATATAATAAATGCCATGAATAATTTGGGATAAACCAGCTGGTTCATTTAAAATTAATAATTTATAATGTTATATATTAATTATAAATATCAATATGATAACAGTGCTGGAATTAACCATATATTCTTCCAACCAAAAGTTCTTATTAAATTTATCAGAAATATTGTTGTTACTCTACAACATTTAGTTGGTTTGCAATATATTTTCAAACAGATAAAAATTCCAGGTCTACTGATGAAATATGCAATGGAAATGTCAAGCTGTATTTTTTTTTAATTAAAATATTTGGTGATATACTGTATTTTCAGTTCTTTTTTTTTTAATCTATGTGAATAAAGAAGTTTATTTAATTATTGTTTAAATCAGCAAAAAATAAAAGCAGTGAAACATATAATAGATTAGGTAAATTGTGATATACCTAAAATTTTTTTGTTACTAAAATTGATAACATAGACCCTTATTTATTGAAATGTAAAGCTGTTAGCATATTATTGAAAGAAGTGTGGTACTATCCTGTTTATTCAAAATATTACACACACATATATATATATATACTTATTTATACAAGATATGTCTAGAGAGATATTGATTAGAAGGTTAGCAGTATTTTTCTCTGGATCATAAGATTTCCCACGCATTGTTCTGTATTGCTTCAGTTTTCTTTTTTTTTTTTTAATTTATTTTATTGGAGGCAAATGATCTTACATTAATATATTGGTTGGTTTTGCCATACATTGACATGAATCCACCCCGGGTGTACATGTGTTCCCTTTCTTGAATCCCCCTCCCATTTCAGTTCTTAACTGGTGGAAAGATATCTGGATTGGATTATCCAGGATATTGGAATATCCTTATATTGGATTTAAGTATAAGGTTTCGATTGATGAGAGATGAAAAGTTGACATCAGATATGGTAACGCATGTAGAAATTTTAGGGGCCAGCTCTCCCACTGCGGCCCCACACACGACTCTAGCTGGTTCCGGGGCTGAAAGTACTGCGGGGCCCATGCAAGGAGAGCCCAACTGTCCTGGTCACTTATAAGATTAAAATTAAATTTGGTTAAGGATGGTTCTGAGAAAACACATTTGTTTTATTTGAGGTATGCCATTTTGAAGACTGAGACATGGAATTTTATCCTTAACCATAAAGGAAATCTTTGTGATAGTCTGTATTTTGTATAGCAAAAATATGAATTCTGAAGCTGGATTATCTATGGGGCCTATACAGAGAAACAGATGTTCGTGGAAGCATTTATACCCAGTCAGCTTGAAGAGTCTCAAATGGACCCTACCACTGAGAAATCAAGATGGCAGTACACCAGGGGGAATTGAGAAAAATGGGTTAATACAAGAGTGCTGTGATAATATACAACCAAGAAGGGTTCCTTTAGCATGGATTTCATAAAATGAATGACGATATAGGTTTCTTACACACCACAAATGGACAGTGAGACTTTTTGCATCATTAAGAATATTTTTGAAACTTGGAGAAGAAAGATGGCATATTAACAGATGATAGTTTGAGTATGACCTTGTAGAAAATGTTAACTTTAATGAGATTTCTAACACTTAAAAGAAATTATACCAAATCCCACAAGGGGAAAAAATGCCAGAGATATTCTAAGAATTGTTTTTGATGTGTTGAAGTAGATTTACAGAACCTAATATTTTCAAATTCTGAAGGATCTTTTGAAATCATGTAATTACTGTTTTTTATTTTCAAGATGAATAAATCAAGTCCCCCAAAATTCAAAAGGCTTGGTAAGATTCCTGGAATTTGTACAATTAGAGGCAGAGCGTTGATTCTTTGCAGAGAAAGATACAAGCACTCCCTTCAAAGTTCTGTGCTGTGCTGCGGGAATCATAACCACTATAGTCAATATTCCTGCCTCATGTTCCACATTACATAAAAAGTGTTTGGGTCTGACCTGTGTGCAAATTTTCTATTGCTACTTTAAAAAAAATCACACCACATCTTAATGTCCAAAATAACAATAGTTATTCATTAGCTTTAAGAAATTTGGGAGTAGCTAAGCTGAAAGTTTTGGGTTAGGGTATCTAAGGACATTCAGTCAGATGTTGGCTTGAGCTGCAATCAACTGAAAGTTTGAGCTGGATAATCTCCATTTCAGATCAACTTTGCTCACAGGACTAGCAGATTGCTCAGAGCCTATCCAGAGTAGCTGGCTTCACCCAAAGTGAGAGATCTGCGATTACCAAGGATGAAACTTCAACTCCTGTTATATCCTAGCCTCAGAAAACATACTGACCCTCCCAGCATATTCTATTGGTCATACATTAATAGAACTAGTTCTAATCAAATGTGAGAGGAGACTACACAAAAGAATGAAGACCTAGAGGCAAGGTTTATGAGAACAAACTTGGATACTGCCTACCACAGTCTGCCTCATGGTCTCAAACAATTCATGTCACTCCCACACGCAAACATACTGACCCACTCCCGACATCCACAAAAGTCTTATTCCGTTACAGCAAGGCTTTCTAGTTCTCATTATATAAATATTGGAGAAGGAAATGGCAACCCACTCCAGTGTTCTTGCCTGGAGAATCCCAGGGACAGGGGAGCCTGGTGGGCTTCCGTCTGTGGGGTCACACAGAGTCGGACACGACTGAAGTGCCTTAGCAGTAGCTGTAGATAAAAATGAGGCTCCTTTACTGACTATGGTTCCTTTACTCCCTGAATAGAGTCTTTCTCAATCTCAACATCTATGAACTAAAGACACAAGATACCTGCACACGTGCACGCACATAGCCCATACAATGGAGAGACACGAGATGACCGCTGTAGAACCATCCAAAAAGGAGAAAACAGGAAATACATAGAAGTCACAGGTTCTGAACAATTTTGAAATATAGCCAGGTAGGTCTTGGCAGTTTCTGCATTAGGGGTGGTCCTGGGAATGATACAGCTCTGCCCTCTGGGCTGTTTTTCTACCCTCTGACTATTCTTTTTTTTCCTGAGAAATGGCCAGTATTTGTAAATAAATATTTTTCTCAGTCTGCTTCCCACCTATAGCAGTTCAGAGGTTCAAAGGCCTCTCTTCATTTTTTACTCTCTATCCTTTTAACTTCAAGGTGACAATGTTTGTGTGCTTGCTAAGTTGCTTCAGTCACGTCTGACTCTTTGTGACTGGGTGAACTACAGGCCACTATTCCTCTGTCCATGGGATTTTCCAGGCAAAAATACTGGAGTGGGTTGCCAGGCCCGCCTCCAGTGGATCTTCCCATCCCAGGGATCAAACCCATGTCTCATTGTTTATCATGGTATAATTCTCTTAACAAAACCTATGGGCTTCCTATAAAGCTATTGACTTCAGTCCACTAGACAAAATCCACACAATCAGTCCTTCTCTACCTTGAGATTCTTAGAAAGTTCCTGTCAGTCAAGATATTTAATATTAAAAATATATATATATATATTTAATATTATGGCAGCCCTATTGTTTAATGAGAGGATCCATGAAGCACAGCCTTAAGATTCTTGAAGGAATTTTTTTTCGGAGGCACCACTCAAAATCTTCCTGAGCTTTTAATAGTTTTTCAGTCACACACTCCGTTTCCTCTTCAGATCAGGAGTTATCAAAGTGTGATCTGAGGACACCTGGAGTCCTCAAGACACTTACAGAGAGTCCACGAGGTCAAAACGATTTTCAGAATAACACTAAGACATGATTTGTCTTTTCCCCTTATTATCCCATGCAGTATAATATTCCTGAGGCTAGGCCTATTGTATCTTCCAGGTGCCTTCTATCAAGTGTTTAAAAAATTGCAAACATGTAAAACAATAACATTCTACTTCTTTGGTTTTCAAAAATATTTTTATAAAAATATATCATTTTGTTACCATGTGTGTGTGTTGTTTTAAATTCCTCAACTTTAATTTCTAAATCAGTAGATATATAACACACATACAAAAATTATTTTGGGTCATTGTAACAGTATAAAGGGCCCTAAGAGAAAAGTCTTTGAGAAACACCACTTTAGAGTGTTTTGCTTACAGAAGTGTGTGTGTTCGGCATATTGGTTACAATAGCTATTATTATAAAGGTGCTCTGAAAATAGTATGTGTGTGTGTGTGTTAAGTTGCTTCAGTCACGTCCCACTCTGTGTGACCCCATGGGACTGCAGCCCTCCAGGTTCCTTTGTCCCTGGGGTTCTCCAATCAAGGATTCTGAGAATAGTATAAGTAAGAGCAATAAAAAATAATCCAGAACAAAATAACACATAACCTATACTACAAAGAATAACAACATACTGCTTGACCAAGAGATGAAGAGTAGTACTAGGAGGTTTTAATAATTCCCTAGCATTCAGAATTGTATTTTTTTTTCTATAGAAATAGCATGTGGACCACAAAGACCCAATGATGAATCTTTTCACGTGGTATCCAACCCACAGTGGGCAATGAATATCTGATTTTCTCTTCCTTGGGCTGAGGAAGTGAGGTACAAGCAAGATCTCATTCTTACAACAAATATGGATGATCCATGTGCACAAGCCTAGACCCAACCAACAGATCAGATTAAAAGGAAAGAGAGGGTGCAGGACACACACAGTCATCATGTTGACACCATAGGAAACATTTTCCTAGTAGCTGGAGCCATATCTTACTATCTGAATCACAATAATTCACTCTTTTGTCATCACCAACCTAGACAAAAGACAACAAACACAATTAATCAGACTGTTGTTATTAACATGATATCATATGCCATCCTAAAGTTATTTCCAAAGAAAGCTTTTTTGTTAAAGTTCAAGTTTAAAATTGGATATTAAATGAAGTTGATTCTTGAGTAAGATTTCAACACTGTTAGGTGAAACACTGAGTATCTTAAGCTTTCAGATCATTTTGTGCATTCAAGAAATGTCTGTCACTTCACTTTAGTTCCATGCTCAATCATTTAGAACAAAACACAACAAAAATCCCAATCCATTCTGCCAGCTCAACAAAAGGCTTTGTGTGGGTGTGTATTAGAAAGTAATTATGAGGTTTTTATTTCACTAATTATTCTTCAGCCTTTGAAATGTCAGTGTAGGTCAAAGTAGCAGCCAATGTTTTGAACCAGATCTGAATTCAAATAAGGAGGCCACTGCAGGAGTAACAAGAAAAAGAATCAACAGAAAAGCAATTTGATGTTATGAGTGACAGAAAATGAGACTCAAGGTCACAGGAATTTAAAGTTTCTATCCAGAGAACTTCAAAAACTCCAAAGTGTCATACAAAATTTATTTTTTAGATATGACATGATTGACTATGCCTCTATATCCACACTTGATGTTGTAAAGCAGTATAAAGACTTAATTAATGAGATTTTAAAATATTTAAAAAATTACAAAATCACATAGGAGTCTTTTTCCAAGTAGCCATTTTGGGAGATTATAAACTTATACAGAATATTATATAACTGCTCCAAACATTTTCCTTGACTCTCCTTGAGAAATTATTTTTTGGAGCTGATTTCACAAATTAGAAGGCTAATTCCATTATAACAAAATTTCATTTTTACAAATACTATGATATTTTCTAACTTCAACAGAAAGGAAGTACATCCTCTGAGAAGAGAACATGAGTAAACCTGGCAAATTCTCTTATAATAACTAATATGCATGAATATGCTGACTTTTTGTTCAAAAATTATCTCAACAAGGTTAGTAGACTTAGATGTATCACTGATTTCCCTGTCCCCAAGCCATCAGGACCAGCTAAATTTACACAATAAAAGCAAAGCAGATTGGAGTAAAGTGATTCCATTCATTTCAGTCATGCTCATGACTGATACCTGGTGTCATGACCAAATTGATCACACAATGGTCTCCATCAATCTTTGCAACAGTAGAATTGAGCAGATTAGTTGTGCTGTGGCCTGTTCATTTCACCTTCTTTAGATACAGCTCAATCTGAGAGGAGTAAGTTCATTGAGGATAGTGGGATCTCTCTGACTTTATGACAATCACTTCACCTCTCTTTTTTGTTCCCAAATTTTGAGTCTGATAGGTCTACTGTGTCCTTGCCTCTTGCTTCTTCATGCCTGGACCTCAGATATGAACACTTGGCTCATGTCCCTTCCCAGACTTAATATTTGAGTCTCAGTTCAGTTCAGTTCAGTCGCTTAGTCGTGTCCAACTATTTGCGACCCCATGAACCACAGCACGCCAGGCCTCCCTGTCCATCACCAACTCCCGGAGTTCACTCAAACTCATGTCCATCGAGTCGGTGATGCCATCCAGCCATCTCATTCTCTGTTGTCCCCGTCTCCTCCTACCCCCAATCCCTCCCAGCATCAGAGTCTTTTCCAGTGAGTCAACTCGTCGCATGAGGTGGCCAAAGTATTGCAGTTTCGGCTTTAGCATAAGTCCTTCCAATGAACACCCAGGATTGATCTCCTTTAGAATGGACTGGTTGGATTTCCTTGCAGTCCAAGGGACTCTCAAGAGTCTTCTCCAGCACCACAGTTCAAAAGCATCAATTCTTCGGTGATCAGCTTTCTTCACAGTCCAACTCTCACATCATACATGACCACGGGAAAAACCATAGCCTTGACTAGACGGACTTTGGTTGGCAAAGTAATGTCTCTGCTTTTTAATATGCTATCTAGTCTGGTCATAACTTTCCTTCCAAGGAGTAAGCATCTTTTAATTTCATGGCTGCAATCAGCATCCGCAGTGATTTTGGAGCCCAAAAAAATAAAGTCTGACACTGTTTCCACTGTTTCCCCATCTATTTCCCATGAAGTGATGGGACCAGATGCCATGATCTTCGTCAGTGTTGATTTAACGAGACTTCCTCCCACTCTCATTATTTCTTTGCACTTTAAGAAGCATTGGTCTGGCCATAGCTACTTTGGGGGTTGACGGAGCTCTCCTTTTTAAGCAAGTGCATTATTTATAAGAAGATCTGACAAAGTTTCTATGACTAGAGACCAGGAAAGGCGCTCAAGAAGAATACACCAAGAGACCAAATCAAATAAGGATTTCAGAAAAATTTCTCTATAACTGATCCAAAGTATCACCTTCATTAAAATCTGAACTACTTCTAGAACAGAAACACTCTGCAATTTACTTTGGCTTGCCCAGTCCCTAACACTTTAGCCCACTACTGCCCAACAGAAATAAAATGTGAACTATAAGAGTGAGCCATAGATGTAACTTTAAATTTTCTACATTAAACAGATAGGATCAGATCAGTCACTCAGTCGTGTCCAACTCTCCGCGACCCCATGAATCACAGCACGCCAGGCCTCCCTGTCCATCAACAACTCCCGGACTACACTCAAACTCATGTCCACAGAGTCGGTGACGCCATCCAGCCATCTCATTCTCCGTTGTCCCCTTCTCCTCCCGCCCCCAACCTTTCCCAGCATCAGAGTCTTTTCCAGTGAGTCAACTCGTCGCATGAGGTGGCCAAAGTATTGCAGTTTCAGCTTTAGCATCAGTCCCTCCAATGAACACCCAGGATTGATCTCCTTTAGAATGGACTGGTTGGATCTCCTTGCAGTCCAAGGGACTCTCAAGAGTCTTCTCCAACACCACAGTTCAAAAGCATCGATTCTTCGGCAATTAGCTTTCTTCACAGCCCCAACTCTCACATCCGTACATGACCACGGGAAAAACCATTGCCTTGACTAGACGGACCTTGGTTGGCAAAGTAATGTCTCTGCTTTTTAATATACTATCAAGGTTGGTCATAACTTTCCTTCCAAGGAGCAAGCGTCTTTTAATTTCATGGCTGCAATCAGCATCTGCAGTGATTTTGGAGCCCAAAAAAATAAAGTCTGACACTGTTTCCACTGTTTTTCCATCTATTTCCCATGAAGTGATGGGACCAGATGCCATGATCTTTGTTTTCTGAATGTTGAGCTGCAAGCCAACCTTTTCACTCTCCTCTTTCACTTTCATCAAGAGGCTTTTGAGTTCCTCTTCACTTTCTGCCATAAGGGTAGTGTCATCTGCATATCTGAGGTTATTGATATTTCTCCCGGCAATCTTGATTCCAGCTTGTGCTTCTTCCAGCCCAGCATTCCATATGATGTACTCTGCATATAAGTTAAATAAGCAAGGTGACAATATACAGCCTTGACGTACACCTTTTCCTATTTGGAACCAGGCTGTTGTTCCATGTCCAGTTCTAACAGTTGCTTCCTGACCTGCATACAGGTTTCTCAAGAGGCAGGTCAGGTGGTCTGGGATTCCCATCTCTTTCAGAATGTTCCACAGTTGATTGTGATCCACACAGTCAAAGGCTTTGGCATAGTCAGTGAAGTAGAAATAGATGTTTTTCTGAAACTCTCTTGCTTTCTCCATGATCCAGCGGATGTTGGCAATTTGATCTCTGGTGCCTCTGCCTTTTCTAAAACCTGCTTAAACATCTGGGAGTTCATGGTTTACATACTGCTGAAGCCTGGCTTGGAGAATTTTGAGCATGACTTTACTAGCGTGTGAGATGAGTGCAATTGTGCGGTAGTTTGAGCATTCTTTGGCATTGCCTTTCTTTGGGATTGGAATGAAGACTGACCTTTTCTAGTCCTGTGGCCACTGCTGAGTTTTCCAAATCTGCTGGCATATTGAGTGCAGCACTTTCACAGCATCATCTTTCAAGACTTGAAATAGCTCAACTGGACTTCCATCACCTCCACTAGCTTTGTTTGTAGTGATGCTTTCTAAGGCCCACTTGACTTCACATTCCAAGATGTCTGGCTCTAGGTCAGTGATCACGTTATCATCCAAGGTAAGGTACAGCGGCTGCACTTTGCTGGAGCCGCTGTGAAGAGATTTTCCACGACCAAGGTAAGAGAAACCCAAATAAGACGGTAGGTATTGTGAGGGGGCATCAGAGGGCAGACAAACTGAAATCATAATCACAGGAAACTAGCCGATCTGATCACATGGACCACAGCCGAATGTGGTCCACTGGAGAAGGGAATGGCAAACCACTTCAGTATACTTGCCTTGAGAACCCCATGAACAGTAACAAAGGGCAAAATGATAGGATACTGAATGAGGAATTCCCCAGGTCGGTAGGTGCCCAGTATGCTACTGGAGCTCAGTGGAGAAGTAACTCTAGAAGGAATGAAGGGATGGAGCAAGCAAAACCAATACCCAGCTGTGGATGTGACCAGTGATAGAAGCAAGGTCTGGTGCTGTAAAGAGCAATATTGCATAGGAACCTGGAATGTTAGGTCCCTGAATCAAGGCAAATTGGAAGTAGTCAAACAGGAGATGGCAAGAGTGAACGTAGACATTCTAGGAATCAGTGAATTAAAATGGACTGGAATGGGTGAATTTAACTCGGATGACCATTATATCTACTACTGTGGGCAGGAATCCCTTAGAAGAAATGGAGTAGCCATCATGGTCAACAAAAGAGTCCGAAATGCAGTCCTTGGATGCAATCTTAAAAATGACAGAATGATTTCTGTTCGTTTCCAAGGCAAACCATTCAATATCACAGTAATCCAGGCCTATGCCCCAACCAGTAATGCTGAAGAAGCTGAAGTTAATTGGTTCTATGAAGACCTACAAGACCTTTTAGAACTAACACCCAAAAAAGATGTCCTTTTCATTATAGGGGACTGGAATGCAAAAGTAGGAAGTCAAGAAACACCTGGAGTAACAGGCAAATTTGGCCTTGGAGCACGGAATGAAGCAGGGCAAAGGCTAATAGAGTTTTGTCAAGAGAATGCACTGATCATAGCAAACACCCTCTTCCAACAACACAAGAGAAGACTCTACACATGGATATCACCAGATGGTCAACACCGAAATCAGATTGATTATATTCTTTGCAGCCAAAGATGGAGAAGCTGTATACAGTTAGCGAAAACAAGACCAGGAGCTGACTGTGGCTCAGATGATGAACTCCTTATTGTGAAATTCAGACTGAAATTGAAGAAAGTAGGGAAAACCACTAGACCATTCAGATATGACCTAAATCAAATCCCTTATGATTATACAGTGGAAGTTAGAAATAGATTGAAGGGACTAGATGTGATAGATAGAGTGCCTGATGAACTCTGGACGGAGGTTCGTGACACTGTACAGGAGACAGGGACCAAGACCATCCCCATGGAAAAGAAATGCAAAAGAGTGAAATGGCTGTCTGAGGAGGCCTTAGAAATAGCTGTGAAAAGAAGAGAGGTGAAAAGCAAAGGAGAAAAGGAAAGATATAAGCATCTGAATGCAGAGTTCCAAAGAATAGCAAGGAGAGATAAGAAAGCCTTCCTCAGTGATCAATGCAAAGAAATAGAGGAAAACAACAGAATAGGAAAAACAAGAGACCTCTTCAAGAAAATTAGAGATTCCAAGGGAACTTTTCATGCAAAGATGGGCTCGATAAAAGACAGAAATGGTATGGACCTAACAGAAGCAGAAGATATTAAGAAGAGGTGGCAGGAATACACAGAAGAACTGTACAAAAAAAAACAGATAGGAATAAGCAGGTAAAATTAATAACACTTGTAATTTAACCCAATACATCCAAAATTATTAGGGCTAACAACAGCAACCAAAATATTAATATTTAATCAATATAAAATATTAATGATATAGTTTATATTTTATACTAAGTCTTCAACATCTGGTGTGTATTTTACACTTATAGCACCTCGCAACTAGATCTGGACACATTTCAAGTTCGCTGGATATATATGTAGCCATGGTTACTATATTGGACAGCACAGTTCTAGCCCAAAGACTAGAACTGTAGCTAAGCCCATTCTCCCTAAATCCTGTGTGTTCCACTTTGGGGCCCATACTTTAACTACTTGTGTTCTGATGCATCATTTAGAGGCTTCTATTATGTTTTAATTGTATGTGTGTGTTCGTGATTTTTTTCCTTCAATTTGAAGCATGTCCAAGTACTGTACCTAGGACTTAACTGAGATAATAACTTTCTGGTGAGTTCTGCCCCTTTCCAATTTACTAGATTAAGTTGTAGCCTGGGTTAATAGATGCTTCCTCTTAACATATTCTTCTTGCCTATTCCTAGACAATTTAGAATGAAGAAACCTCAACTTTCTAGATACCCCATTGTGGGTTGAATAACATGGAGGCTGTCCTTCCTCTAGTTTTCAATTTCTTTATCTGTAACAAGGGAAAATAACAGTGTCTCCATTGCAAGTTGTGAGGATTAATTAAGGTCATGCACGTACTATACAGTCCATAACCTGAACTATGGGTTCAGTAAACGCTCTTTATCGTTAATTGTAGTCTCCCTTTAACCTCAATAACTGAGGGGCTAAAAATGATTATATGACCCAGGATGGGTTCTAGGCCTGGAGTAGATTATAAGAATGATAAACACTCATATCAAGCCCTTTGAACACTAAAACCAGTGTCTTATGTTTTAGGTTTTTGTTTTAGCTTCTGTGGATTCTTTTTTTGGTACTAAGTGGTGTATTAGTCAAGATAAAAGTAGGTTATTCTGTGGTAAATCAATGAATAAACTAAACAGAAATCTCAGAGGTGTAATACAAAGTTTTAGCTCTTATTCAAGTCATAGTCTGATGTGTCTCAGGGGGCTCTCTGTGGGGATGGCCCTCCAAGTAGAGACCAGGGATCTAGTCCCTTTCCATGTTGCTGTACAGTCATCTTAACACCCAGCCTCCAAGATTTCCAAGACAGAGTGATACAAAGCACGGGCAATGAGCCAAGTGTATAAACAGGTCCGGAAATGGCACACATTATTACTGTTCACGTTCCATTGACCAAAGTATAATCAGAAAACAACCACGTAATCCCATGTCTACCTCGATGCCCAGAGTGGGCACTAGGAAATAATTGGGAAAACACGTAACACTGTTTCTAGCACAGGTTGATATTTTGTGCATTTGGAGTGCAGAATGCGATATTTTAAAGAAATATTTCCCCCAAGTGCCTGGGTGTGTATGGTGGCTTGGGGTGTGGATGGAACGGGCTGAATCAAAGGCTATGGAAGGAAAAATGAAATACCTGGCTTTTATGTATATGACAAGGAAAATTTGAAATCTAGGGGGAAATACTGATTTATCGTCATTTAATAATGTCTCATGCTCATTTAGTCTAGGATAGCTTTTAAATTCATCAAGTGCTTTTCCAATTTCTGTAAATTATCATATTACATCTTCACAGCACCTTGTGACAGAGGTGGTACTTTTTTCCCCACTTTACAGATGAGTATGAATTAAGTACTGGCAGGTTCAGTGACTGTCATCCAAGGTGTTGAGTGCCAAAAGCAGGACTCTACCCAGGTGCCACAGGGCTCCAGAATCCAGTCTTCCATCTAGGCTGGCACTGCTCCCAGTGCAATGGTAGATGCTACCCCAGACCCTAGGTAAACACCAACCAAACAAGTTCATTGTGTTATAAGGCTTCACTTCAATCCTCAGACAGTTCTAGCTACTCAGTTTAACTATCATGGATTGTTTCTTATTCTGCTTTAGGGACCATAGAAAAGACTAATCCTTCTTTTGTATTAACTCTTTTAATAGTTGGAGGCAATTAGACCTGTTCACCAACCCTAATTCTTTAAAAATATTTTTTCCAAACATTCCTCAATGACATTTGCAGATTTTACTGTCTCCATATCATGTTCTAGTTTAACATCCCTTTTAAAACTTAACAGTCACAATTAAAAACAGTATCGCACATGTGATCAGAGATGGCTCCCTCAAGCAAGAGTGATGCGCTGCATGTCACATCCCACTCTTCACCCCTCCTATTCCTGATGACTTTCTCTTACTGGTGCACCTCACTCCTTGGACCCGTCCCACTTCCCTGGTGGCTTCATATATATATTGGGAACCATCTGAAAACTTAAACTCTGTAAATTTGCTTCTCAGTGGTAATCTTCAAACTCAAAACTTCTGAATGACTCAGTAGGCACTGATGTTTGTTCAGAAATATTTTACCAAATAGTCTTGACTGCATACTGCCCCATGAGTTCATAGAAAAGTATGAAATGGTAAAGGAAATCTTTATTTTACATTTTCAATTTTAACTTTATTTTATACTTACTATGTGCCAGGGTCTGTAATATAGAATGGATTAAAATGATAAAACAATTGTGGTATTTGCTTTCATGGTGCTATGAGTATAATAAGAAAGACAGACATCGCTCAATAATATGCAAGTAAATATAAAGTGATCGGAGAAGGCAATGGCAAGCCACTCCAGTACTCTTGCCTAGAAAATCCCATGGATAGAGGAGCCTGGTAGGCTACAGTCCGTGGGGTCGCTAAGGGTCGGACACGACTGAGCGACTTCACTTTCACTTTTCACTTTCACACATTGGAGAAGGAAATGGCAACCCACTCCAGTGTTCTTGCCTGGAGAATCCCGGGGACGGGGGAGCCTGGTGGGCTTCCATCTATGGGGTCACACAGAGTCGGACACGACTGGCGTGACTTAGCAGCAAATATAAAGTGATAAATGCTTTGAAAGAAAATACCAAGTACTTTAAGAAGGCAAAGAGACCTCTTCTAGACTGGCACTAATTTGAGGACATAGAGATTTGTGATCTGAGTTATCTAGGGTGGCTAGAACCCCCATGTCATGCTCTATCCATTATACATTCTGCCTACCAAAAGGAAACAAAAGATGCCTGTCCTAGAAAAGTTTCTCACACAATGGAATTTGTAGCACAAACATAATAGCAAACATATATCTACAATGAGTAAAACAACCCATGTTCACCCTTCAGAGACAGACAATCTGATAAAGATTATTTTACAAAGAAACTTCTGTGCTGAGAAAGCAGGGACGTGTACAGTGGACTAGAATGGAGAAGTAACATAATCTAAAGCATAATTTGGAAAATATTCCAGCAACCTGGGTCATTATTAAGATATTGAAGGAAGCAAAGGCAAGGTTTGAGCAAACAGAAGAGAGATGATATTTGAAATGGACTGAATGATGGCACACACAATGCCTTGAAGGCAGGAAGCAGGAAGGATGACATGTCCTGACCTCAGTTCCCAGGAGCAATCACACATACAATACTTAGGACAGGGTCTGTGTACTCATGAGAAACTGACTTGCCTTCTTCATCATAAGAAACCAAGCGTGATGGACTTGTTAAGGGTTAAGGACAATGTGGACCCCACCCCCTCACCTACATGAGTTCTCCTATGCTGCCCAACTTAGACCTTTTGGGTCACATTAGCTCTGTGCAAATCAAAGTTATGAAATGTGGCTTTTGCAAATTAAAAAAAGAGAGAGAAATGATTATCCGGTGTACTGTACTGTTTGCAAGAGAAGCTGGATTTATGTACCGCAAAAATTACATTGGTTCTCTGCTTCTGAAAAGTCTTCCCTTGACTGACCTTATGGCTTGGGGTATGTGAACATTCTGAAGACTTTAGGTGATAAACTACTCTAATGGGACTTGATACCCAATCACTTGCTTAGTTGACAGCTTTTACAGAGCAAAATAGTAAATTTCAAATCTGCTCTTGTTTAACTATTCTGGCTCTTTCCAAGGTCAGTGTTAATAAGTCCACACCTTGACTGGAACTGACAGCACGGAAGTCTTTTAAAGACTGATAGAAACCTCAGAAAGGTGTGCAATAGAGTTTGGCTTTAAAATAGGTTTGTTAAACACAGGCTATTTCCCATACTGAAATTACAGCCAACCTTCATATTATTTTTAAAAGTCTAAGGGCAATTCAACTTAATATGACATTTTCAATGGGATGTACTTCTTGAGTACAAATATTTCTGTATTATAAAATCCTTTAGTGCTTCCTTTTCAGTCCTTCAGTATCTAGATGTATTTCTTCCCCCCTCAAATCCATGATTAGGCAGAATTTCTATCTTTTCTATCAAAGACATGTAAACAGAATGTAGATTTCAGGCTTATTTTGTCTATGACTTTAAAAATGCAAAGAGCTTTGTTTTAATATACTTGATTTTCTTTAGAGTCAACATTCCTTCTTGCATTTCAATGTAATGATGTAAATCAGCGCAGACACTCAGAGCTGTCTGCAGCTTCTGCTTTGGTTCCATATTATGCACCTCCTCCACATTCTGAATTGTTTATCCCAATCACTATTACACTAAGTGAATAAACATTGTTCTAGTTTACATGTAAAGCAGCTTCCGAATAGAAAAGTTTCATGGTGATTCATGATAACACAGAAAACCACACAACTCCCATCAGACCTGTCATACAGCGGAGTTGTATTTTGTTCAGTTCTATGCAGGAAATTGAACACCCCTTAAACTGCACGTAAAACACAGTTCACGTGGCATCATTTTAGAGACCAGCAGTCTTTCAAAGTCCAACACAGTCTGTCTTCCAGCTCTGGAAGAGAACCACCTTTTCTTTGAACACTAACTGCAAAAGAGACATAGGTATATAGAACAGTCTTTGGGACTCTGTGGGAGAGGGTGAAGGTGGAATGATTGGAGAGAATGGAATTGTAGCATGTATATTATCATAAGTGACCAGTCCAGGTTCGACGCATAAATTTTCCTCTGTTCATTTCTTTGCATTTGTGCTTTTTTAATAAAATTCTTTTTAAAAAAAAAAATAAATAAATCCAGCTGGAAAAAAAAAAAAATAAAGGAAGTTGTTGGCTTTTGGTTGAGGTCTGTGCAGCATAAAGAATGTGCACCTTTGAATCCGAGACTGACACTCAGCACTGTGAGATGCTCAGGCTCTGGAAGGCTTCCGGGAGGAGCAGGTGTGCTTCTCGTGGCTCATCTGCAATCAGAGATGCATGCTGTCTGCACAGCAGATGCTCATGGAGTGCAAGAGCGATGGACTCCTCTGCCTGCACTTAATTCACCTTTTCTCTTTGCCCTTCCTTCCACTGACCTCCTCCCAAGTCCCCCTTCCCTCCTCTTTGCTACCCTCTGTCTTTACACCCCTGCCCCTTTTCCTCCCACTTTTATGTAGAAACCTATAAAATAGAATGTTTGTACAAAGATTAGGTAATGAATTTCCATTGTGCTGCTGGGTGATATGCTTTGTCAGGCCAATATTACTATGCAGCTCACAGAACCAGAGATATATATTTTTTTCAGCTAGAGGAGAATTAGAGATAACCCTGTGAAGTGGTTTCCAAATTGTATTTTAGCAGTGGAATCTTTGGTTTAAAGAAAATTCTACATGGGATCATAATATATAAAATTGATGAAAGTGAAGCTGCTCTTTGAAACAAAGAAGGAAGAAGGGCCCAGAGTCCCTCATCCTCAACCTCCTCCTTCCCCTCAAGAAACCCTGGTCTCCTTGGGAGGAAGACCTTGATCTTATGCTCTCTCCCCCCTATCTGAGGACCAGAAAGATCAAATATTTTCTCCCAGGTAACATATCTTTTAAGTTACAAGGACAGAACCACAACCCAGTGTTCTATATCTGGGAATCATAGGTGATTTTGTTCTTATCTTAATAAAATGTGAATTCAGGTCTGATGAAAACACAGCGTGACTTTGAGGGAGGGGTGGACTAGTTACATAACTCCAACAAACATTTACTTAGGATTTATACTGTGCTAGGCAGTGAGCAGGTGTTACAAATATAAAAAGAAAAATTCATTCCTTCAAGATGCTTTAAGTCCAGTAGGTGGAAAGATGCATAAAACAAAAGAAAACCATAACCCTGGAGTTTGAGGACAATAAAACACAGAAAGAACCTTCCATCTTCCTGTGGGGTCATGGAAAGCTTGATAGAGGAGGTAGCATTTTAGCTGGAATATGGACAGATAGGAGCTGACCAGGAAAGGAACATTCGGACAGTAGATCCAGCGTGGTCCAGACGTGTGGAGAAATGAAAGACTGTGGCATCACCCAGAATCTTAGCCAGTAGCTTGGTGCGGTGTGCCATATAGGAGGAAGAATAGTGGGGAGCGGGGTTGGAGAGGTCAAAAGGACCCAACATCTATTAACTTGGGAAAAACTGGAAAGAATTCAAGAATTCTGAGCAGGAAAATGACGTACAAATGAGGAGGATGCAAGTTAGAGCAGTGACAGTGAAGGTGGTGATGAACTACAGAGTCCAGAGTACTTAGTTATTAATATATCCTCGGGATGATGAGGGAGGATAAGAGAGAAGATAGGGCCAGGTTTCTAGTTGGAACAGTTGGGCAGATGGTTGTCAGTCCTTGGACAGGAAATATAGAAGGGAGATCAGATTTTAGGCTCTGAGAAAAGAATGACTGGTTTTTAATATACTGAATCAGAGGAGAATATGTAGGGTCTTGATAAAAAAGTCTTGTGCTTAAGAAGAGAGTCAGAGATTTATAAAAGAGGGTAGGGAGGAGGCCAAAGGATGCAATGCCAGCTCTTTATGTGGTAACAAAAACTTTGGATAAGATTTCTCTGAAAGACCACAAGGGTGAAAAATACAAGAGGGTGACAGAGGAGCCCCTGAGGACTCCAAACTTGAAGTGATGGGTATAGAATGAACATCCCACAAACAAGACGGAGAAGGTATCACCAGAGGCATAAGATAAGAGGGAGAACAGTCATGGAGACCAACCCAAATGAAGAAAGAACCTGATCTCTGTTACATTCCACTAAGAAGCCAGTTCAGAGGAGAACTGAACATCCATCACCTACTACGGTTACAAGAAGGCTGTTAGTGCAGTGACAGGAACAGAGGCTCAGCCTATTGCTAATTGAGGAAAGGATGTAAAGTTAGAAGTGGAGATATTCATTCTATTTCAAAGAACTTGCCTATGAAGGGTAGGGGAAATACAGGCTTCTAGGTCAAAGAACATGGAAGGTAAAATTAAGGTTTTACTTTTATAATAAGAGAAACTTGAGAGAGACCAATGAAACTGGAAGGCTGAAGATCTAGGACAGAGAAAAAATGGCAAAAGGAGCATAGCCCAAAGGATTCCCAAACCCTGGAGGTAGTAATGGACTTGAACAGGTGGAAAATGGGTGCAAATTTAGATGTTTCCTAACAGTAAAGTTGATCTGAGCATGTTCTTCCCAGACTGCTAAATGCAAGAGAAGGGGAACAAACAGAATTTGGAGAAACAAGTTTGGAAGAATCCCTGAATGTAAAGGCTGAGGACAGGAAGTACATGGATAAAGACACATATAAAAACTGTACTTGCATGTTGATGGATAAATGAGCTTCAGTTCAATTCAGTTCAGTCGCTCAGTCGTGTCCGACTCTTTGCAACCCCATGAACCACAGCACCCCAGGCCTCCCTGTCCATCACCAACTCCCGGAGTTCACTCAAACTCATTTCCATCGAGTTGGTGATGCCATCCAGCCATCTCATTCTCTGTTGTCCCTGTCTCCTCCCGTCCCCAACCTTTCCCAGCATCCGAGTCTTTTCCAGTGAGTCAACTCGTCGCATGAGGTGGCCAAAGTATTGCAGTTTCAGCTTTAGCATCAGTCCTTCCAATGAACACTCAGGATTGATCTCCTTTAGAATGGACTGGTTGGATCTCCTTGCAGTCCAAGGGACTCTCAAGAGTCTTCTCCAGGACCACACTTCAAAAGCATCAATTCTTCGGCGATCAGCTTTCTTCACAGTCCAACTCTCACATCCATACATGACCACGGGAAAACCATAGCCTTGACTAGACGGACCTTGGTTGGCAAAGTAATGTCTCTGCTTTTTAATATACTATCTAGGTTGGTCATAACTTTCCTTCCAAGGAGTAAGAGTCTTTTAATTTCATGGCTGCAATCAGCATCCGCAGTGATTTTGGAGCCCAAAAAAATAAAGTCTGACACTGTTTCTACTGTTTTTCCATCTATTTCCCATGAAGGGATGGGACCAGATGCCATGATCGTTGTTTTCTGAATGTTGAGCTTCAAGCCAACCTTTTCACTCTCCTCTTTCACTTTCATCAAGAGGCTTTTGAGTTCCTCTTCACTTTCTGCCATAAGGGTGGTGTCATCTGCATACCTGAGGTTATTGATATTTCTCCCGGCAATCTTGATTCCAACTTGTGCTTCTTCCAGCCCAGCATTTCTCATGATGTACTCTGCATATAAGTTAAATAAGCAAGGTGACAATATACAGCCTTGACGTACTCCTTTTCCTATTTGGAACCAGTCTGTTGTTTCATGTACAGTTCTGACTGTTGCTTCCTGACCTGCATACAGGTTTCTCAAGAGGCAGGTCAGGTGGTCTGGGATTCCCATTTCTTTCAGAATGTTCCACAGTTGATTGTGATCCACACAGTCAAAGGCTTTGGCATAGTCAATGAAGCAGAAATAGATGGTTTTCTGGAACTCTCTTGCTTTCTCCATGATCCAGCGGATGTTGGCAATTTGATCTCTGGTGCCTCTGCCTTTTCTAAAACCTGCTTAAACATCTGGGAGTTCACGGTTCACATATTGCTGAAGCCTGGCTTGGAGAATTTTGAGCATGACTTTACTAGTGTGTGAGATGAGTGCAATTGTGTGGTAGTTTGAGCATTCTTTGGCATTGCCTTTCTTTGGGATTGGAATGAAGACTGACCTTTTCCAATCCTGTGGCCACTGCTGAGTTTTCCAAATTTGCTGGCATATTGAGTGCAGCACTTTCACAGCATCATCTTTCAAGTTTTGAAACAGCTCAACTGGGATTCCATCACTTCTACTAGCTTTGTTCGTAGTGATGCTTTCTAAGGCCCGCTTGACTTCACATTCCAAGATGTCTGGCTCTAGGTCAGTGATCACGTTATCGTGACTATCTTCGTCGTGAAGATCTTTTTTGTACAGTTCTTCTGTGTATTCCTGCCACCTCTTCTTAATATCTTCTGCTTCTGTTAGGTCCACACCATTTCTGTCCTTTATCGATTCCTTCTTTCCATGAAATGTTCCCTCAGTATCTCTAATTTTCTTGAAGTTTCTGGTTTCAATCTAGTTTTAGGAAGATGTCCATTCTTAATCCTAGCCTTAGGGGATGGATGCAACAGCATTCTACCCAAATGTCAAGGGGACATGGAGCAGACAAGGACAGTGTGCATTCTGAAAATTTTCTAAGTTGTTAAGACACTCAACTTCCCTCCAGAAGACTTGATCATCTTCTCAGTTCCATCCTGACTTCCTATGCCCTTCATGCAGAGACACACCAACTTTCTTCTCTTCCTGCCAGCAGCATAGTCTTCCTACTTTGCATTTACTTTCAACTCCCCTTTCCAATGTCATTAGGAGGAACAACAATGGGCACCTCCTCTGTCTGCATGCTGGTTGTGTCCATAGACGCCACCTGAAGGCCATCGGAGGGCAGATAACATTGTCTCCATTGGCGGAAGATGATGCTGAATACATCAGCACCAACGCTCCCTACCTTGATATGATCAGTTAATGGCAATCTGTCTTAATAAAAGCCTCACTGAATTCAGGCGCTATTGCCTCCCAGAGTGTTCTCACTAGAATCACTCTTACAGATTATGTGTGTGTGTGGAGAGGGGGATCAAATTAAGTCACTTCCCACCTACCTTTTTGCTATCAACTTGGAAATCATTAGTACAAATGATGGTTTGCCTAACAATAGCAATGCAATCAAAACAACTGCATCCATCTCAGTGAACCATGTCACTGGCTTGGGTATTCCACTGGCTGCTAATTAACAATGACACGCATTAATGGCCCCAGCCACAGGGTCAACACAGCAATCGTAGTGCTATACTGCAGGCAGAAATGATAGATATTAAACACTTTTCTCCAGCCCCAAGGAAGAAGGGGGGAAAGAAACATCATTTGACAGCTGATACCCACTGGAAACAACTCTCTAAAGCAGCAGGCTTCCCCAAACCTGAGAGAAGGAGAAAGTACTGTATGAAAGTGACTTCCTGCTTCCGGATCTCTGAGCAATTTTATGCTGAAATTTAATAGAATGTGAAACTTAGTCCTGAACAAGGACTGAGGAAAAGAAATCACCACCCTGTGAAGTTCAGAGGAGGGTTGGCAGGGGCAGTACAGCACCCAGCTTTTATGCTAAAACCTTTCCTTTTAGCAGCTGTACAGAAGTGGGTTTTAAATCTTTAAAAAAAAAAAAAAATCCCCCTTAGCCTTCCAGAGCATCCCGAGTGGATTCTTCAGGAGCCCCAGTAAAGGAGCCATTGGGTTACTTGGCCAAGATGACCCAATAACTAACTTGTATGGTGCCCTCAGGCTTTGTACAGTTCCAAGCAGGCAGCAGGTGCCCATTAAATACTTGTCAGCCTAATGAATAAGCCGACTCCCAACTGTTAGCCACTTAGCCCTGACTAGCCTATCAGATTACCGTCTGTGCCTACCCTGAGCAGTGTCCAGAGAGGCAGTGAGAAGACACATTTGAGGTGGGGCTAGAGCAGAGGGGACAAGGGATCAGGGAACAGCTGGGGAGGGAGGAGAGGAGGATTCTGGGTAATGGGCCTCGGGCACCTGCCAGGAGAAAAGATGACCTGTTAAGGGGGTGATCGCAAAGACCAAGGTGTCTGTCTGGGAACCTCAGAAGGCACCTGGGGGCACCTCTCCCTTCTGGGGATGAACTTGAATTCCAGCCCCCTATTCAGATGCTGCTCTTCTGTTGCCTCTCCCCGCCAGTCTCTCAGGGAAGCAGACTGTGTTTGTTTGTTATGCACAGCGCTGCAATACACAAACAGATTGACATAAATTTATGCCAGCCTTTCTTGTTTAAAAACATGAATTATTCAAGAAATATTACAATATTAATTAGAAATCATTAAAATACGAGTGTTGGGGGAGGGAGCAATGAGATGGTGCATTAGCAAAATCGCATTTAGCCCAAACATAAAATGTGCCAAAGCTGCTTAATCATTGTTTTGATAGTCAAAATACCATAACACCAGTTTCACAGAACGGGGAAGAGGAAGGCTCTTGGAAGCCTCTGCTTCCCATTATTATTGGCGAGATTAATTATTTATGGAGCTCCAGCAGTGTACTGGGTGCTCCAGGAGACACAAATAAGACGAGGTTTCTGCCCGAAGGGCAGAGGAGCAAAATCAGAGCAGCACAGAGTTCTGACACACAAACCCAGCCAGTGATTAATGATCGAGAGAACGAGGGGCTCTGACTTCTCAGTTTGCTCAATATTTTGAGTTTTCAGCCTTCAGAGGAATCACAAAGTGAATGCACTTACTGAAGAATGCCACGGAAGACGTAAGTTATCAGGAGCTCTAGAAATGAATAAAATATACGAATCTGGAAGGTCAATGCTTCATTTACAAACTTAGGTCTGGAGGATTCACTGGTGATGGTGATTATTTCATATTTGTTATGGGTCCACAAACCACAATTGTCGCACAAAATGCACACATGGCATAACTTCTGTAAATGTGAAACATTACAATACAGGTAAATGTGGATATCATATATACGAGTATGACACTGGCATTGACATGTGGTAATCATTTAAAAGAGGGACTTCAGGGTGATTGATGTAACAGCACATGTGAAAGAAAAAGCCAGGAAACACAGAGTCAGTTCATCTCAGTCTAAGAGAGACTATTTTGACAGCTGAATTAACTATTTCATGGTAGGGTATCATTCAGAGTCTGCTGCAATGGAACACCAATAGAAGCCTCATGACTTTAATGGATTACAAGCGCTTTCACTCAGCACCAAAAGATGTTGAAATCGATCAGCAAGTGATTATCACACCCTGCAGGATATGGACAGGAAAGAGTGAAAGCAGAGTTGCAGAGAGCCAGAATTGGAAAGTAGTTCATCCTCTTGCCCCATTTAGCTTAGTCTATGCCCAGCAAGGGAACGCGGTCACGCCCAAACACCATCAGCACGGATTGTCACAGGGGCACAGTGGAAGAAGCCACTGAATCTTTCAGGAACACTGAAATTGACATGACCTCGGAACAAGCCAAGGACATCCAGGCCAGGCTGTTTCTCTCTTAGAATGTGAGTTCATTCTGTTGTATGATCAAAAGTTCCTGGTCTAGAGCTACTTGATAATGGGGGACTTTGTCTTATTTCCTTCCAATTCCAGGTCAATGTCCACATATTAAGATGAAGACGTGGAAGGTAGGGCTTGAAGCTAGCCTGCTTAGCGTAGGGAGTCAGGAAATCAAACGGGTCTAAACAGTAGCTGGAGGAGGAATAAATCCAGAAGCAAGAGGCAGACAAGCAAAGGAAAGACAAACCCAGAAAAGCCAGTCTCAAATTCAAGCTAGGAATGTAGATGCCCTAGTGGATCAGAGTCTTAGGAATCGTAGTAAGTCACAAAGGAAGAGATGAGTGACTCCTCTGGGGCCTGCTTCAAATGGCTTTTTGTTCCTTTTCCCAATTCTCTTGAGTGTTTCGTCTCGCTGAGAGCCTCTGGTTGCTGAGAGAGCCTCTGACAGCCTGCACTGGCCCCAGCATGCTCAGGAAATATTTGTGGGGTGAATGACTCAATGATTTTAATTTCGGTTCAAGTCCATCAAGAGACCAGCAGATGTTCAGGGAATCTAAATTAATGTACTTCCCACTACACATATATAAATTGACTGATATTTCTAACGGGAGTGGAGACAGGGTTGGAACGAATGTGACTATTTATAAAAATCAAAGCTAAGTGAGGCAGTTATAGAACCTTAGAAGTTGGGTAGTTTTCCAACCTCATTAGGCGGCCTCCAAACAATAATTGGCTTGTAGCACTTGCACTGGTTCATACTTGCATACTGCTCAGTACTGCCATCTAGTCCTTCTGGTACTGATCCTTTTTACCTTGTGCATCTGAATCCTCTTTCGCCACTTTGCTAAGACAAGAGAATGTCTTCAGTCACTCTTGAGTTCAGGTACAAATATATATTAACTAACTCTCTCAACACACACACACACATAGACACTCCACATTCACACAAATTGGGAAACTAGTATATTAACTTTTTCATTAGTTTTTTTTTTTTTTTTAGGAATGTTTCTTTTAACTTCTGGGAGTGGAAATAGGAGTTATTTTTAAGACTGCAATAATAAGCTGTAATAACAAGCCAGAAAAAACAACCAGCAGACTAAAATAAAGGTACAAATTCATTTGGAAGAAAATACAAGTGTAATGAGATACTTGACCCCACAAACATGGCCTCAATCACTGATCAAAACCATTGTGCTTTCCAAATAATCAGGATGCAGTTTAATATAGTAGTAACTGCCCAGGTTACAAGATCAACTTGTCACAGTTTGAATTTTCTTGAGTTCATGTTTACAAGCTCTGAGAATCTCTGCAGCACAAAAAGCTCAAGAAAGCGTACCTCACTTGAAAAGAGGAACATACCAAATGCTTCTGGACTGATTTATTAACTGATCGGCATCAAGATGGAGTTCATGTTATTCTTCTGAGACTCTGTTTCTGCAATCAAAGCCAAGCCCAGAACAGAAGTGGTAACAAAGATAACACAGTCCAGTTCACATCCCGGATTAGAACTCCTGTTTCCTACCTATATCTTCTGGGGGTGTTCAGTTCAGTTCAGTTCAGTTCAGTCACTCAGTCGTGTCCGACTCTCCGCGACCCCATGAATCACAGCACGCCAGGCCTCCCTGTCCATCACCAACTCCCGGAGTACACTCAAACTCATGTCCACAGAGTCGGTGATGCCATCCAGCCATCTCATTCTTCGTCGTCCCCTTCTCCTCCCTCCCCCAACGTAAGCTAAAAAGAAGCATGGCACCTCCAAAAGGGGAAATTTTAAGACAAGCAGAAATATGCATACAATATACAGACAGATGCACACACATGCAGAGCACCATGATTTTTATGACTACCTCTTACAGGTTAGGTGTTACCTTAAACTGCCTCAGTGTGCGCCAGGCTGATTCATTAAAAACCTTGGGGATCTGATAGGATCTTCCGGAAAAAGGAAACACCCCAAGGTACCATAGCTGTTAGTTGAATAGGGGTCTGCCTATCTGGACCCGAGAATCTTCCAAGTGACCATCATGGTGTGCTTCTGGCAACATCCACGGTGCTCTCAGGACCCCGGAGATCCCAGAGCAAAAAGAAGAGGGAGGGCTGCTGTCTACTGGCCAGAAGGTCCAGCCGGTGCTACACAACTTTTACTATTCTTATTCAAAAACTCAACAGAACTCAGGATGTCTGCACCTGGCCTGGTGCAAATGTCTGCACGTGAGCACTCAGTTTCAGTCAGTTCTGACCTCCATGAACACTTTCAGGGTCCAATACATGTCTGGAGAACAACACTGCAAGGACTGCCCATCACTCTCCCCGAGATATCCCTCTACTCTCCTACGTCATTCTCAATACACAGACTTCTAAATGCTAAGAATCTGGCTAAGGCCAATTAGAATTAGCGTATAACGTAACACCTTGGATTTTCCAGGTGGCGCAAGTGGCAAAGAATCCTTCTGCCAATGCAGGAGATGCAAGAGATGTTGAGTTCAATCCCTGGATCAGGAAGACACCCTAGAAAAGGGAATGGCAACCCGCTCCACTATTCTTGCCTGGGAAAGCCAATGGATGGAGGAGCCTGGTGGGCCCCAATTCATGGGGTCACAAGGAGTCAGACATGACTGAGCACACACATGCTATACCACAAATACTGACACAGTCAAAAGCAGTCACGACACCTGTATTCAAGTAAGTGTGTCAAAGCTGCAGGAAGAGACAGTTCTTCCCATCCAATCAATGTATAAGAATACACTCCGTAGCAACCTACCCAAAGATGTCTTGTCACCATGAATTCTTCCCTTTGGAAGCCTAGCATGATGGCAACCCCTCCAACCCTCTGGATAAAGATTGAGATACTCCATAGGTCACACTGGTACCACAAAATAAGGTAGAATTTACTGCAGCAAGAAGAAAATAGCCAGAGGTCTCAGAATGAAACCCTCATCCCAGTGTTCTTACTACTTGCTTTAAAAAAATGAAAGCCTTGGGAAATCTGCATCTTGCCCATTGCAAAGGCTCACATAGAATATGATTGTGCTAACACTGGTGCTACGTTTGGGTGTCATCTGTGTTCAAACGTGCAAAGGCTGCATGGAGTCCTGACCCCTCCATACTGGAAAGCTACACCTCCCGAAAATTAAAGCCTGGAAACCAGAGCAGAGGAGACAAGTAAATATCCCCTTTCCTCATGGCACCTCCCGCCTAATGGGAATCGTAGTTAATGATCTGAATCGAAAGCGAAGTCTTGTTTTATGGAATGCTCATTCTTTGTTAAGCAAAGCTGTTTGGGCGAAGGACCATTCTATTGATTTAAAAATTGATTTCTTTTTTTCCCCCTTCATATAACTAAACCATGGCTCACAAATCACAGCTCTTTTATTCTTCTGGCTGCAACCTAGGCTGAATCGCTCTCAACCTACTCACTGAGGGATGTCTGACAGAGGAAGTGGGAACATTTGGACAGAGATTGTTCAAGATTCTATTAAAGGTTTCAAGTGGCTTCCTTTGAACATTTGGTAATTTATATTTCGAGTCCCTTGGTGTAATTATTGTAATTATCATTAATCATCAACTTCCAGACCCAATCGAAATACAGAACATTGGAAAGGTCAAAGCAATGGAGAATTCTACTATCCTTCACAGAAGATATGAGGCATTAACATTCTGAGGCTCCACTTGTGTGACAAAGATTGTAATGAAAACAGAAAATAGCACAAGATTAATGTTCTCATGATAAGAATCATCATAAGGAAAAGAGAAAATGGAGCAAATTTAACCCACTCCTGTTACAGAGGCACAGTGATGAGCTGGGTTGAGGGTAAAGGGCCGACTGTGGCAGCCTGGTCTGACCTTGCTCAAGATGAGTGTGTCTTTCTTCTTTCACGGAGTAACAAAGACAGGAATCTAAGGAGCACGGCGGGTCATGGTTTGGATAATTCAGTGAACTCCTGGTTGTCTGTCTCCTTCCCTCAATAACAATCTCCAGCTCAAATCACTCACTCGACCTTCAGACCCACATCACCACTGCCTACTAGAAATCCACCTGCATATCCCAAACAGGACTCATCACCTCTTCCCTGAATGGTCCATCTCCTGTACACAAGATATGACAGTGCACCAACCCCAAATTCTAGAGGCATTCAGACCATATTCAAATCCCAAATTGGCCACCTATTTGTGTGATCCTCAGAAAGAAACTTGCCTTTTCCATGCCATTTTCCCATTTGTAAAACACGCTTAATAGTACCTACTCCAAAGTGTTATTTTAAAGATAAAGTGAGGCAATATACATAAACTGCTTAGCTCTTAGGAAGTGCTCGATAAATGTCAACTTTTTTTTTCACAATACAATCCCTCTATTATTATAAAGTCCATCCAGTTACTTAAACAGAAAAAATAAACCTGGTAATTATTCTATATTTCTTCATCTCTGTCACCCTTACATAAGCAAAATAGGACCATATTCTTTCAGCAATAACCCCCTAACCTTCCTCAGTTCTTTCCTTTTAATTTTCATTGCTTCTGCCTTAATTCAGACCCGTAGTACTTTTCCCTGTATGAATCTAATGATCATATTCTTGCCTCTAGTCTTGTCCCATTCTAAACCATCAGCTACACTGGAGCCAAAATTCTCTTTGAAAGCATAAATGTCACAATGCCCTTCTATGGCTTCAATTTCATCAGTGGCTTTCCAGCCCACCTCCTATAGCTCAGATTGCATAGGAAGACAAATAAGGCTCCCATGACCCAGCCCTATACTTTCTTCTTTTCAGCACTTCCACATCCCGCATACTCCAGACATATCCAGTTGCCTTCAATCCAGCACAGTTCTCACTTTTCCTCGCTTCCCACCCTTTCAGTGCTGGTCCCTCTACCTGAAATCAACATCCTTCGCTATCTGGTCAACCCTCCTTATCCTTAAGTGACTCAGCACAGGCATCATCGCTTCTCAGGCCCTTACGAGCTTTCCCTAAGCCCTCTTCTCCCTCAAGTAGCTTTAAATATTCCACATAAATGGAATGCTCCTACTTAAAATGCTCCTCGCTCAAAATGCTCCTCGCTCAATACTTATGTTGTGTTTTATTGTATGTAGGTCCCCACCCCCCACAAAGCCATGAACTGGAAAACAGACACTGTTCTCTCGACTCTGTGAACCTGGTTCTTAGGTTTGTCTCTAATACATAGGAGAAGCCTTGAATAAATTCACACATCTCTTGCTATCTACTATTATAAATGAGATGGAAAGTGAAGTAAAAGCTGAGTACTTCCTCTTTGTTTCTTGTTCACCATGTAGATGGAAAATGAGTTTAAAAAGAAAAAGAAACACTAAATGGAAAATAAATATTGTGGATTATCTATGAGTTCCAAGATCATTCAGTTGTTGGTTTTTTTTTTTTTTTTTTTGCATTGTTGATAAAAGACAATGTAGGGCCTGCTGAAATGCACCAGCAGGCTAAAGATAACTGTGGAAATTTGCTGACATTTTCCACCTTAAATTGTCCCTGTATAATAGAAAAAGGAAGGAGAGACATTATGAAGAAAATGTTTAAACCTAACTCTTTAAGGGAGCAAGGGTGCAAGAGCATTGTACTATACAGCTAGTTTTCTGTAAGTCCATTAAAGGAACCAGGAAAGAAAAACATAAAGAACAGTAATTCCACTTGGTAACACAAAGGTGCAGAAGCCAAAGAAGCCCATTTTAGTGGCCTGCAGAAGGTGTGCTAAATTTATCATTTTTTTGCCAGAGGCAAACAGCCGCCATGAGAGTAGTAAATGCTGTAGCTGAGTCCCTCTCTCCTACCACTGTGAGATGATAGATTTCTCAGTAATAGAGTGGCAACTGGATTCCATATGGAAAGTTCAAGCAGGTTCCCTGGACAAGAGACCACAGGAGCTGTGCCAACGGATGGTCTCTGGGGTGGGGCTGACCCGAATGACTGTTTACTGCTGAAGGCAGTGACACTGGAGAAAAACTATAGTCAAGAAAAGAAGCAAAGTTTGTAGCTGGCAAGACAGTACTGAGGCCCAAGGGAGGGAGAAAGGTCAGAAATGGAAAGTAATAACATCAGAAGATGGGAGTGAGTGTGAACTGGGTCAGGAGGTGTGCTTCAAGAGGAAGGCTGTGGATGAAGCAAGCAAGGGAGGCAGAGGGCAGACAGACCTCCATGAGCTGCATCCTGTGCAGACAGAGGGTCACTGTGTTCTCAAAGGAGCTGGTCGGGATTAAGCAACAGGAACTCTTTGAGGCAGAAGAAAATATTAAAGTTTACTTCAAGTGCCCACGTATCATGACACCACAGTGAGGAAATGGAGAGAAATCAGTTGGAGCCTGGAGAGTAGAGTGACACGGCCACAGAGAGAAAAAAGGAAAGAGCTCGGCACCCTAGAAGCCACATGATCAGTGCCCACACTGGGTCCGCAGCTTGAACAGCAACCATCCTGTCTTCATCTGGAGAGCCTGGGGGCTCCTGATAAACACCACTGTGGGGGGGTCTCAGACAACTCCTCCCACCCTCTGCTCATCTCAGCTGTGATCTGGTTTTCCCCCCGTCCTGTCTGTCCCTTTCCTGCTGACAAATTTCGTCTGTTGGTCTCCTTTGCTTTTATTTAATCTCTGTAAGATGCTGCCTCTCAGCAACCCTCCTCTAGGCAATGCGTCCAAGCTTGATGAGAACTCCCATGCACTGTATCTAGACCAGGCCCCAGGGCAGAAAGTAATGTCTTCCCAAGCATGTGTTCACGTGTTAGGGAAGATGTTCATAACAATAAGAATTCTCAGGGGTAACTAGACAAAACTACTCCTAGCTCTAGACAGAAATGACTTAGGGTAGTTAAAGAAAATCACATTTTGAAGAACAGGGTGGTTTGCTAAGGGTCTATATATGCATCTGGCATATAACAACTCTGTGAAACACATCCCACTGTATGTTTGGTACCAAATATTGCACAGAAATCAACTAACGCTTCCAAAGAGGATGGAGGATGAGTTACTAGGAACTTGAAAGTCCTGGGCATGAAAATAAAAGTCTTAGAGAAACAGGAGTTCCATTCATTCCTAATTGCAAATGGTGCCTGGGATTTTGACTAAAAGAAGAACACAGACATTAGAAATAATAGATTTGGGGACTAAGCTGGTTATATATCATTAGAATGGGAATTCCCAGTTGAGCTCATCAAAACAACTTTAAAATATAGAGGAACACTCCCAGAATTAAGTGTTTAGCCATTACTGTGGGAGGAATTATGAATGATACCCCCACCAAAGAACAATAGGGTTAAAAATATCCAGTTAATTTAGACGAAAAAATACTGGAAAGGGAGTTGCAGCCAATACTGAAGGCCTAATGAATGACACTGGAGAAGGAAATGGCAACCCACTCCAGTGTTCTTGCTTGGAGAATCCCAGGGACGGGGGAGCCTGGTGGGCTTCCATCTAAGGGGTCACACAGAGTCAGACACGACTGAAGTGACTCAGCAGCAGCAGCAGCAGCAATGAATGACACATAAAACAAAATTGAGATACAGATATAAAAGAATAAACAGGTGTCACAAAGATGCGATGATCTGATACTCATGACAAAAGCACTAGCTGACATGTATTAATTATAAATAAGCCCATTAGAAGAAAGTATTAGTAGGCCAGAATACTGGAGTGGGTAGCCTTTCCCTTCTCCAGGGGATCTTCCCAACCCAGGGATCGAACCCTGGTCTCCTGCATTGCAGGCGGATTCTTCACCAGCTGAGCCACAAGGGAAGCTGAAGAATACAGGAATGGGTAGCCTATCCCTTCTCCAGGGGATCTTCCTGACCCAGGAACTGCACCGGGGTCTCGTGCATTGCAGGCAGATTCTTTACCAACTGAGCTATGAGGGAAGCCCAAGTCCTATTAAATACTGTCTTAAAGGGGGAATCATCCTGGGGCTACTACAGGGGTTGACAGGGCAAGTACTAGCATAGTGAGAAGCATTGGCCATCCCAGCAAACCCAGCACTTTCAGTTGTGGCTTTACTTGTGGTTCCTGAGTTTTAACTAAACCAGAGAGATTGTGTCACTGGATACTAAGTAAGACAAGATGATCATAACCCGGGAGCCATGTGAAATTCATATCTAGTGTCAGCACTGCACTCCAACAACCATGCAATTTACATAAATATTCAAAAGATACTGTGTGAACAGAAAGGGTAGTAGAGCAACCTGGGATGAGAGAGAAAAATAGAGCCATAGTTATCCATGTAGTAGTTAAGAACATGGATTCTAACTCCAGCCTGGGTTCAAATCCTAACCCCACTATTTACTAGTTAGATGATCCTGGGCAATTTATGTAACCTCTCTTTGCCTTGCAAATTCGTTGGTAAAATAGCAATGTTAATGGTCCATATCTCATAGGCTGTTGTGTGGATTAAATAAATTAACTCATGGAAAGCTCTTAAGAGAATATGGGGCACATACCAAGCTATGTATGTGCTATCCAGTACAGATCATATAGCTTACAAATCTAAACATGAAGCAGAGGTTAACATGAAAATCAGGTCATGGCAATACTAATTGAACCAACAACTATTTTTGAGTGCTTATTATATTTGGGGCACTTTCCTAGGTTCTTGGAATATTTTGGTAAATTCAGTGAGTCTGTATAAAGCAACCAGAGAAATCATATACTTGTATATAGCTCAGTTGGTAAAGAATCCGCCTGCAATGCAGGAGACCCCGGTTCGATTCCTGGGCCAGGGAGATCCCCTGGAGAAGAGAAAGGCTACCCACTCCAGTATTCTAGCCTAGAGAATTCCTTGGACTTGTATAGTCCATGGGATCGCAAAGAGTCAGACATAACTGAGTGACATTCACTTTCATAGATATCTACATCCTGAAGACAGAAAAAAAAACCTAAAGGATGTTTGAAACTTATTCTCTCCTTTCCTGAAAAATTTAACCCAAAAGCCATTAGGTGGCACCAGCCATGCTGCTAGTCATGGGGGGATCCATAATTTCCTAGAGCTGTGTGTGGTAGCCCTTGAGAGTGAGAAAGGGAAGGTTCGAAAGGGTAACTGTCATGGAGTGTTGGAGCATGAGTGGGTGAGGAGGACTTCCAGGTGAAGACATCATAAGCTGGGCAGGGTGAGCAGGGCATTCAGTTCAGTTCAGTCGCTCAGTCGTGTCCAACTCTGTGACCCCATGAATCACAGCATGCCAGGCCTCCCTGTCCATCACCAACTCCCGGAGTTCACTCAAACTCATTTCCATCGAGTCGGTGATGCCATCCAGCCATCTCATTCTCTGTTGTCCCCTTCTCCTCCTGCCCCCAATCCCTCCCAGCATCAGAGTCTTTTCCAGTGAGTCAACTTGTCGCATGAGGTGGCCAAAGTATTGGAGCTTCAGCTTTAGCATCAGTCCTTCCAATGAACACCCAGGATTGATCTCCTTTAGAATGGACTGGTTGGATCTCCTTGCAGTCCAAGGGACTCTCAAGAGTCTTCTCCAGCACCACAGTTCAAAAGCATCAATTCTTCGGCGATCAGCTTTCTTCACAGTCCAACTCTCACATCATACATGACCACGGGAAAAACCATAGCCTTGACTAGACGGACCTTGGTTGGCAAAGTAATGTCTCTGCTTTTTAATATGCTGTCTAGGTTGGTCATAACTTTCCTTCCAAGGAGTAAGCGTCTTTTAATTTCATGGCTGCAATCAGCATCTGCAGTGATTTTGGAGCCCAAAAAATAAAGTCTGACACTGTTTCCCCTGTTTCCCCATCTATATCCCATGAAGTGATGGGACCAGATGCCATGATCTTTGTTTTCTGAATGTTGAGCTTCAAGCCAACTTTTTCACTCTCCTCTTTCACTTTCATCAAGAGGCTTTTTCGTTCCTCTTCACTTTCTGCCATAAGGGTGATGTCATCTGCATATCTGAGGTTATTGATATTTCTCCCAGCAATCTTGATTCCAGCTTGTGCTTCTTCCAGCCCAGCATTCCTCATGATGTACTCTGCATATAAGTTAAATAAGCAGGGTGGCAATATACAACCTTGACGTACTGCTTTTCCTATTTGGAACCAATCCATTGTTCCATGTCCAGTTCAGTTCAGTTCAGTCGCTCAGTCTTGTCCGACTCTCCGCGACCTCATGAATCACAGCACGCCAGGCCTCCCTGTCCATCACCAACTCCCGGAGTTCACTCAAACTCATATCCACAGAGTCGGTGATGCCATCCAGCCATCTCATTCTCTGTCATCCCCTTCTCCTCCTGCCCCCGACCGAGGGATTAATCAAAGGAGTCAATGTATCAAAGCCAATGGGAACTATGTTTCTCACCAATGAAGAAGGAAGTAACAAAAAGAGAACACCAGAATAAGCGCAATTGGACACATCCATGTGAACTCAGATTTTCCACGTACACAGATAAATGCAGACATAAATACAGACTATCACTGCCAACATGAAGCCCTATCACCCTCGAACACTTTAGCATATTTTTCCTACAAGCAAGGACATTCTCCTGCTTAATCCAATTCGGAAGAGTGAGTTTTCCTTCAGGTTTTAGGTGCCAGTGGGGCTGCCACTGCCACCGCAGCAATGCAGATCTATGGCTGGAGCTCGCCTTGGAGCAGGCTCAGGAGAGACAAGAAAAAAAGAGAGGAAAAAACAGATTTCACCCACTCTCTAAGGCTGGCAGGACAAGAACCCCTTGTTTCTGTCCTCTAGTCAGAATGACTGGTTTCTCTCAGAGATTTTGCTGCCCAAACCCACTGCTCAGTTCCCTGATTTGTCCTGCTCTTGGGTCAAAACTGCAAAATAAAGGAGTTGGTGGGGAGGGCAACTCAGAGCTGCCTTAATAGTTGTTCTTCACGTTAGACTTTCCTTCTCCATCTGCCTGCTATTGTTGACACTTCTCTCCGTGGTGTTGTGGTCTAGAGTTGTGGTCACTTTAGAGGCACTGCTGCATCTTTGCCAACAAAGGTCTGTATAGTCAAAGCTATAGTTTTTCCAGTAGTCATGTACAGATGTGAGAGCTGGACCATAAAGAAGGCTGAGCACCAAAGGACTGATACTTTCAAACTGTGGTTTTGGAGAATACACTTGGGAGTTCCTTGGACAGCAAGGAAATCAAACTAGTCAACCATAAAGGAAATCAACCCTGAACATTCATTGGAAGGACTGATGCTGAAGCTCCAATACTTTGGCTATCTGATGCAAAGAGCCGACTCATTGGAAAAAACCCTGCTGCTGGGAAAGACTGGGGGCAGGAGGAGAAGGGGACAACCTAGGATGAGACGGTTGGATGGTATCATTGACTCAATGGACATGAGTTTGAGCAAACTCCACGAGTTAGTGAAGGACAGGGAAGCCTGGTGTGCTGCAGTCCATAGGGTCACAAAGAACTGGACATAACTGAACAACAACAAGAACTCCATCTTTCCAGGTACTAAAAACCTCAGGTTTCCTTCTAAATTTGTCAGCTATGAAGGCCAGCTTCCTAACTGTGCAGTCAGAGAAGTCACATGGAGTCTAGTGCTTGGAAGGGTCCTGTCATTGGGTTAATGCTCTATCATTGCCATCTTGAAATTCTTAGTGATTTTATCTTTGAACTTGTGTGAGGGAAGTTCGATGGGATAATGGAGCATGTTTGTGGACACAGGAAATCCATGCCATATGCACCTGCACTACTCTTCCCTGCTGTCCCCACTAACATGTAGTGTTCGCGATGTTCCATGAGTGCAAAGTTCCAGTAGACCCACAAGGCATGGAAGTTCAATGGGTCTCAAAGCAAGTACAAGGTAATTGTGTTATATCTGCAAGTAAGTAAGCAGGGATGCCAACATCCCCCAAGAAACCATACCTTCTGTTAGAATCAAAACTTGCTTTGAACACAGAAAGAAGACAATGGTATTTAAAAAGAAACACAAATGACCAAGGAGACCTATCAAATCCTTACTCATGTTACTTCCCTATTTCAGCCAACAATTTACACTGAAACTGATGACTTAGAAGAAAAGGAAAAGATAAACATTCCTTTATAACATAGTCCCTTTTCCTGTCAGTCCTCTATTCATTAGGAGGGGCAAGCTAGAGAGCATGGGTCAAATGTGAGTAAAGAAAGAAGTGAAATAAGAACAGTTGAGTTAGTTTGTACTCTTCTGGTAAGAAAATATACAGGCATATATGAACTGTGTAGTTTCAGTGATCCTGCATAAGTTAAATTCCCTTATATTTGCATTTAAATTGCGATTATACAATATAAAGATACATTATTAGTATGAATTTTACCATTTACCATTTTATTTTTTTAAACTTAGAACAACACTAAATAGTTAATAAAAATACTATGACAAGAGACTGACCACAGTAGAAAGGAAAAATCTTTGTACTTAGTTCTTTTAATGGCACTTCTTTCCTAATTTTTTAACAAAGTTAAAGTGTTAGTCACTGAGCCATGCCCTACTCTGCGACCCCATGGACTGTAGCCCTCCAGAATCCTCTGTCCATAGGACTTTCCAGGCACAAATACAGGAGAGGGTTGTCATTTTCTTTTTCAGGGGCTCTTCCTGACCCAGGGATTGAACACTTGCCTCCTGCATTGTAGGCAGGTTCTTTACCATCTGAGCCATCTTAACAAGGGACCTGCATTTTCATTTTGTACTAAACAGTGCGTAGCTATCCCTGTCTGTCACTTTTGGCCTGAATCCAAATCCAATTTTAGATTCTCCTAAGGACCTTTCATTATAGGGGACTGGAATGCAAAAGTAGGAAGTCAAGAAACACCTGGAGTAACAGGCAAATTTGGCCTTGGAGCATGAAATGAAGCAGGGCAAAAGCTAATAGAGTTTTGCCAAGAGAACGTACTGGTCATAAAAAACACCCTCTTCCAACAACACAAGAGAAGACTCTACACATGGACATCACCAGATGGTCAACACTGAAATCAGATTGATTATATTCTTTGCAGCCAAAGATGGAGAAGCTCTATACAGTTAGCAAAAACAAGACCAGGAGCTGACTGTGGCTCAGATCACGAACTCCTTATTGCCAAATTCAGACTGAAATTGAAGAAAGTAGGGAAAACCACTAGACCATTCAGATATGACCTAAATCAAATCCCTTTTGATTATACAGTGGAAGTAAGAAATAGATGTAAGGGACTAGATCTGATAGATAGAGTGCCTGATGAACTATGAATGGAGGTTCGTGACAATGTACAGGAGACAGGGACCAAGACCATCCCCATGGAAAAGAAATGCAAAAAAGCAAAATGGCTGTCTGAGGAGGCCTTAAAAATAGCTGTGAAAAGAAGAGAAGCACAAAGCAAAGGAGAAAAGGAAAGATATAAGCATCTAAATGCAGAGTTCCAAAGAATAGCAAGGAGAGATAAGAAAGCCTTCCTCAGTGATCAATGCAAAGAAACAGAGGAAAACAACAGAATAGGAAAAACAAGAGATCTCTTCAAGAAAATTAGAGATACCAAGGGAACATTTCATGCAAAGATGGACTTGATAAAGGGCAGAAATGGTATGGACCTAACAGAAGTAGAAGATATTAAGAAGAGGTACAGAAGAACTGTACAAAAAAGATCTTCACGACCAAGATAATCATGATGGCATGATCACTCATCTAGAGGCAGACATCTTGGAATGTGAAGTCAAGTGGGCCTTAGAGAGCATCACTACAAACAAAGCTAGTGGAGGTGATGGAATTCCAGTTGAGCTATTTCAAATCCTGAAAGATGATGCTGTGAAAGTGCTGCACTCAATGTGCCAGCAAATGTGGAAAACTCAGCAGTGGCCACAGGATTGGAAAAGGTCAGTCTTCATTCCATCCCAAAGAAAGGCAATGCCAAAGAATGCTCAAACTACTTCAAAATTGCACTCATCTCACACACTAGTAAAGTCATGCTCAAAATTCTCCAAGCCAGGCTTCAGCAATATGTAAACTGTGAACTTCCAGATGTTCAAGCAGGTTTTAGAAAAGGCAGAGGCACCAGAGATCAAATTGCCAACATCCACTGGATCATGGAGAAAGCAAGAGAGTTCCAGAAAAACATCTATTTTTGCTTCATTGACTATGCCAAAGCCTTTGACTGTGTGGATCACAATCAACTGTGGAATATTCTGAAAGAGATGGGAATCCCAGACCACCTGACCTGCCTCTTGAGAAACCTGTATGCAGGTCAGGAAGCAACAGTTAGAACTGGACATGGAACAGACTGGTTCCAAATAGGAAAAGGAGTACATCAAGGCTGTATATTGTCACCCTGATTATTTACCTTATATGCAGAGTACATCATGAGGAATGCTGGGCTGGAAGAAGCACAAGCTGGAATCAAGATTGCAGGGAGAAATATCAATAACCTCAGATATGCAGATGACATCACCCTTATGGCAGAAAGTGAAGAGGAACTCAAAACCTCTTGATGAAAGTGAAAGAGGAGAGTGAAAAGATTGGCTTGAAGCTCAACACTTAGAAGACTAAGATCATGGCATCTGGTCCCATCACTTCATGGGAAATAGATGGGGAAACAGTGGAAACAATGTCAGACTTTATTTTTGGGGGCTCCAAAATCACTGCGGATGCTGATTGCAGCCATGAAATTAAAAGACTCTTACTCCTTGGAAGGAAGGTTATGACCAACCTAGATAGTATATTAAAAAGCAGAGACATTACTTTGCCAACCAAGGTCTGTCTAGTCAAGGCTATGGTTTTTCCAGTGGTCATGTATGGATGTGAAAGTTGGACTGTGAAGAAAGCTGATCGCCCAAGATTTGATGCTTTTGAAGTGTGGTGCTAGAGAAGACTCTTGAGAGTCCCTTGGACTGCAAGGAAATCCAACCAGTCCATTCTAAAGGAGATCAATCCTGGGTGTTCATTGGAAGGACTGATGCTGAAGCTGAAACTCCAAAACTTTGGCCACCTCATGCGATGAGTTGACTCACTGGAAAAGACTCTGATGCTGGGAGGGATTGGGGGCAGGAGGAGAAGGGGAAAACAGAGAATGAGATGGCTGGATGGCATCACCACCTCGATGGACATGAGTTTGAGTGAACTCTGGGAGTTGGTGATGGACAGGGAGTCCTGGGGTGCTGTGATTCATGGGGTCGCAAAGAGTCAGACACGATTGAGTGACTGAACTGAACTGAACTGAAGGAGCTTTCAGTTTGTAATGTGTCCTGCCCAGTTCAACAACCTAATTAGCTCACAACCTAATAACCAAACTTTCCCACCCCAAACCCCGCAATGGTGTTGGCCTGTGGGCTGAAATCCAGAACACCCTAGAGAGATGACTAAGAACTGGACCCTCTAAATTTCCTTCAGGGGCAGGCAGTTTGACTGGTGATTTCATATAACTCGAAGAACAGTTCTTGGAAGTTGGTGTTGCTATGCAGTTTTACACATGAAAACATGCCATGCCTATGTTGTTTGATTTCAACTCTGCTGATTTTTCTGTAGAATCCATGATGGCAAATCATGGCATAGACTGAGAGTCAATTTAATTTACTGCTAATATAATTATTGGGGTATTTTACATCTTCTGATACATAGCCAAACAAAAGTAGCCATATAGAAGTTGCTCAATAATGCATATTTATTTGCACTTGGCTGTTGGTCAGTTTTGAATCACTGTGCAAGTACCTTGGCCTGAATTTATTTTGAAGCTCTGTCACCTCTCTCAGCCAAGAGACCATTTAAAAAGTAATGCAGTCATTGTAAAATGCCGTGTGAAATAATGCATACCAGGATCTGAAAGTACATATGTGGCTTATTAGAATGATCATATTCAAAACAGTTGAAGATATATCTTGAATTAATAAGTTTCCTTGCCCTTCTCTTCTTGCTTTTATCATTTTTTTTTTCAAAACTTCAAATCTGAGCATTTTCCTTTGTTCTTACAAAACCATGAAAACTAATCAAATTCTGCCACACTCTTTTCAAAACTCTTCTGTCAGTTTGCTCTTATGCTTCTTTCCCACCTTATCAAATCCGCACACAGAATGTCTTAACTTATAAACTTCATAAAAAGAAATGGACTCACCTCTGCCCAAATGATGACAACACTACTAGAGATGGCTATGATCAGTGCACAGTGATCATTCAGTGGCATAAAATTAAATGCCAAAATTACACTGGATCCTCGTTTATTGTCACATAAACTTAAAATGATATTTTCCAAGAAGCTTAGGCTTATCCTTTATCTATATATTTTTAAAGTGGGTTCTATAAGATGCAATTAGAATACAAAAATAAACATAAATAGATGTTCATAAATTTGAACCCCTTTCATTTCTAACTTTGATAGGTGTACCTGTTTTAGCTTATGATTCCTATAATTTTCTGTAGGACAGAAGAAAGACACACAAAATAATGTGAGCTTAAAAGAGAATGAACAAGTCTTGCCCAAGCAAGTGGATGATTTACATTTGCCATGTAAATGCAATTTTTTGCAGTTATGTCTCAATTATTTATGGTATTAAAGGACAGGGATAGCACAGATGAAAGAATCATAGCATCTCAGGGTTGGAAGTGCTTAAAGGTCCTGCAGTTCGATCACTCATACAATGGTTAATTTAATTCCACAGCCTTCTTCCTATACCGAGTAGACTTCCAGCATGTGCTTGAATATCTTTAGTGATGGCAAAAGGCTACCTCATTTCATCCTTGAATAATTCCATTAGATTTTGGCTCAATGTAAAGGACAAATCTTTCTATCTCTCTGTAACTTCTATACCTATTCTTTGATAATGAAAGCAAGGACCATGATTTTTAATCTTTGTATTTCCAGTGCTTGTGACAGTATCCAATTGACACATAGTAGGATTTCACTCTTTGTTTATTAAATAGAACTGAAATGCAGAGCTAAAAAGAGCATCTTCCAGGCCATATTATCTCCAGGCCTTGAAAAATTTCTCTTTAGTCATGACTTTGAACTTACTTATCATCCTGATGCCTTCTCACTGAATGACTTTTATTTGTCATCTCTTTCTAGTTATGCTGTCCCCAGAATAAAACAGAATATTGCAAATCTGTTCTCACAAGTACAGAGTATAGTGAACTGGCAACCCCATCAACCTAAAGACTGCTCTTCAAATAACGCAGCCCAGAATTAAAGTATCCTGTGCCAGCAGCTACATCCTATGGAAAGACATGGTTACTTAACCAAGTCCTTTATCAGAGGCTGCTGCTACAGGCCAGTGTTTTCCTGAATTATATTAATTTTTTCAGTCTCTCAGTTCTGACCCCTTGTGACCCCATGGACTGCAACACACCAGGCTTCCCTGTCCTTCACTGTCTCCCAGAGTTTGCTCAAACTCTGTCGTCCTGCATTCAACCATCTCATCCTTTGTCATCCCCTTCTCCTCCTGCCTTCAATCTTTCCCAGAATCAGGGTCTTTTCTAAATGAGTCAGCTCTTCACATTAGGTGGCCGAAGTATTGGAGTTTCAGCTTCAGCATCAGTCCTTCCAATGAATATTCAGGACTGATCTCCTTGCTGTCCAAGGGACTCTCCAGAGTGTTCTCAAACACCACAATTTGAAAGCATCGATTCTTCAGAGCTCAGCCTGCTTTATGGTTCAACTCTCACATCCATGCATGACTACTGGAAAAACCATAGCTTTGACACTACAGACCTTTGTCAGCAAAGTAATGCCTCTGTTTTTTTAATATGCTGTCTAGGTTTGTCATAGCTTTTCTTCCAAGGAGTAAGCATCTTTTAATTATATTATGAATTATATTCACAGATTTTTTTTAAAAATCATTTTGTTGACATGAGCACAAAGCTTCAATGTAATCTTATTAAAATGGGAAACATCTGGGGATGAGTAAGCATCAGATGAGCTCATGTTTGACCCTGACACTACTTATTAATGCCTGTGTAATCTTTTACAAAGACCTTTCACTTGAGTCTCACTTTCCTCTGTTAATAGGGGATGAAATGTCTATTATTTAGGAATTATCTTTTGAAGGACAGTTAAAAGAACAGAGGTACCACTTAGTGAATTAGGAAGGCTGCAGGAGGAGAAATTTGATAATAAGCAGAAGGTTGGCATCCAGGGTTCTGTTTTAGATATGTTAAGTTGAAATACCTATTAAGACAACGAATGGTAATGTCAAGTAGGCAGTAAAACAAAAACAAAACACACACATAACCAGGAGTTCAGGAGAAAGGTCTAGACTGAAAATTTGACACTGGATGCTCAAAACTATAGATGTGTATAAGTCATGGAACTTGGAAAGTTTCCTAGATAATGAGAATAAAAAGAGTGTCTCCTTCCGTTCCGTCGCTCAGTTGTGTCTGACTCTTTGTGACTCCCTGGACTGTAGCCTACCAGGCTTCTCTGTCCATGGGATTCTCCAGGCAAGAATACTGGAGTGGGTTACTGTTTCCTTCTCCAGGGGATGTTCCCGACCCAGGGATCAAACCTGGGTCTCCCGCATTGGAGGCAGACGCTTTAACCTCTGAGCCACTCTCCTTAGGCCCTCCAAAATTGGGAAGAAATAGCAGTGGAGACCAAAAGCGAGAGATCTGTGGGATAGGAAAGGAACCACAAGAGAATGCTATCCTGGGATGGAAGAGAGTACCAAGAAAGAGTAAATGATTATTACTGTATTCTGCTGAATCCTGCTAAGAGTTTGGGTAATTTGAGGAGTTACACATTAGCTTCAGTTCCCAGTTCTAGAACTCTGCCTGGAATGTTTTTGCCAAATGGTGTTATTATAGATCTTGGTATTAAGTGGTAAATGTTACTATTTTAGATCTTGATTCAGTCAACTAAAATAGTTGTTATAACTTCCAGCTTTAAAATTTCACCCAATTATGGGTTTAAGATAGAAGTCATGACAGATGCATAAGAAATAGCTTTTCAGGGATGAAATCAATTGACTATTTAGGACACTTTGGTAGTTGTCAAACCAGTCATGATACATTCAATAACAGTAATACTCTCTCTAAAGTTTTCCCTTTTGCCCAAAGGAATAGCATGGAAGATCTGACCTACTGCCCTGGTGCTGAAAAATATGTTACTTGTAATCAATTTCCCAATTTACAGTCTAATAAGTCATCTAAAAAAGAAATTACATTTATCTGATATGATTTTTCTGAAATGAATTCATGCTGACTCCTGATGATCTTTTTAACTCTGTACCTAACATCTTCATAATAACATGTTTTTTAAATTCACATAAGATTGAAGACAAATTCTTTGGTTGTGTACTTTATCTTTTAAAAAGTAAAAACTGCACTTTCTCATCTTCAGTATGTCTTTCATCTGGGCTGATTTTTTAAATTTAGTATCAGAAATACACTGTCAGTTTTCCTCCCAATTAGAAAAACTACAATAGTTGTAAAGGTAATTTTCCTAATGAATCATAGAACAGTAAACTGCTGACACAATCCTACAGATTCAAGAAATTCAATGAATCTGAAACACAAAGATGAACCCTAAACAGGATAAACACAAAGAAAATCATGCTCAGAGACATCATAATCAAACTGAGGCAAAACCAAATATCAAGAAAAAGTCCTGAAAATAGCCAGAGAAAACGACATATTACATACAAGGAAATGACAGAAATAGCTGCAGATTTCTCATCAGAAATCACGGGGGCTAGAAAACAGTAGAAATACTATATTTTAAGTGATGAAAACAGAAGGCAAACAACCAGATCAAAAAAAGCCTATCAATCCAGAATTCCATATTCAGCGAAGTAATCTTTCAGGAATGAAGGAGGAATTATCATATGAAGGAAAACTAACAGAATTTGTCACCATCAGACCTGCTGTAAAAGAAATGCTAGAGGGAGTTTATCAGGCTGAAGAGAAGTGGTATCAGAGGGAAAACTCAGAGCTTTAGGAGTAAAGGAAGAGCAACAGAAATATTAATATTTGGGTAAATATAATAGATTATTTTCTTCTATTATATTCTTTAAAATATATGTGATTCTTGAAAGAAAAAAGTGTAACATATTTGGATGTTAAACAACACCTTATTTCCCTGTCTCTTGGGAATGTTTCAGGCACATGACAAATGGCAGAGGGATGAACACGGTTGCTTAAAGAGGATACTCAGGCTTGAATTAATAATTTGAAACCTGAAGGTTTAATGTATGCAGATATAATATATACGAAAACTACAACATAAAGGGCGAATGGGACATATATGGTTGTAAGGCACTGTCTACATTTTACTTGAAGTGGTAAAATATGAGTTATAAGTAAACTAGAAAATTAAGTATGTGAATTATAATCCCTAGATCAACAAATAAAATAATACAAAAAGATACAGTCAAAATGTTAATGGAGGAATTAAATGAGATACTAAAAGTATTTAAGTAACCTAAGAGTCCCTTGGACTGCAAGGAGATCCAACCAGTCCATTCTAAAGGAGTTCAATCCTGGGTGTTCATTGGAAGGACTGATGCTAAAGCTGAAACTCCAATACTTTGGCCACCTCATGCGACGAGTTGACTCACTGGAAAAGACTCTGATGCTGGGAAGGATTGGGGGCGGGAGGAGAAGGGAACGAGAGAGAATGAGATGGCTGGATGGCATCACTGACTCTATGGACATGAGTTTGAGTGAACTCCGGGAGTTGGTGATGGACAGGGAGGTCTGGCGTTCTGTGATTCATGGGGTCGCAAAGAGTTGGACACAACTGAGCAACTGAACTGAACTGAACTGAACTGAAAAGAGGATAACAAAAAGAAAGAAGAGAAAAAAATACAGAGGGAACAAACAGACAAAATGATGAAAGAAAAGACAAATACAAATACATCAACTACATAGATCAATTTGAATATAAATGATCTAAAGGCACCAATTAAAAGACAGAGATTGTCAGACTGCATTTAAAAAATAAAATCAAACTATTAGCTGTCTACAAAAATTCACTTTAATTATAATGCTATATTGAAACTGAAACTATAGAAAAAATTCCATGCAAACACTAATCTAAAAAAGCCACATGGAGAAAATGTAGATTTCAAATTAAGAAAATCACCAGGAATAAAGCAGTACATTACATGTTGACAAAAGCGTCCGTTCACTAAGGAAACATAACAAACTTAAATGCATATGTACCTACCAACAGACAGCAAAGAATATATAAATCAGAAACTGATAGAACTAAAGATTAAATAAAGTCCACAATTATTCTCAGAGACCTAAAATCTCCTCTTACAGTCACTGGTACTGCAAGTAGGTCAATAACCAGCAAGGATACAGGAGGCTTGAGAAACATTATTGAACTTAACCTAATGACCTTTATGGAATACTCTACCCACAAAGAGCAGAATATGCCCTCTTTTCACCAGTACTTTGCATATCAATAAGATTGACCATATTCTGGACCATATTTGGATGTTAACACACCTTATTTCCCTATCTCTTGGGGATGTTTCAGGCACATGATGAGTGGCAGAGGGATGAACACAGTTGCTTAAAGAGAATACTCAGGCTTGAATTAGTAATTTGAAGCCTGAAATATTCAACCTCACATTTGTCTCTGGACTATGTAAAGTGTGTAATATTTCTAGAGTATCAACTTTACAGAAACAAATTAATATTAAAGTAGATGAACTAAAGCTAGAGTACAAAGAAAAACTTTGGAATTAAAGTATGTATCTCCTTTAAGAACGTAATACTGATAAAGATGCGTATTGCTCATTCATCAAAGATGCCCCTTCCACTTGGAAATGCCAGTGTTGTTTGTAATGAAAATTACTTTGGGTACTTGAAAGCAATTGCAATCCTGGTTTTTAAAAACTATCTCCTTTCCTCTGTGGCTTCAGATGAGAGAATTTTAATACAGTCATCCATACCATGATTATTACTCTTTCTGACCACCTTGATCCTCTGTTATATACCCTCTTGTACTGATTCTTTTCCATTCAATCCCTCAGGCTGCCATTAACACAGTCCCCCCTCTTGATTAATAAGAAAAGGAGCTTACAATGTGTTTTATCATCTTCAGCTTCCTGGTGTTTGTCAAATACTCTTGTTTTACAAGAAGTAGTTTTCTTGTAGGGCAGTGAGTGTGCCTGCATAATTTTTCATCAAGGCAATACTGTAGGATCCTAAATCACAAGCATTCTTTGCAAGTCCCTTAAGTGTAGTGTAATTTGGAAGCGGCAATCCATTTCAAATTCGGTAAATTAAAGGGGAAATAGCCAAGCACGAGTCGGAGGAGCAGGCCTGACTCCCACACCTGCAATTTCAACCAAATGACATAAAATGCCAAGCCATTATTCTTCCAATTTAGCTTCCTCAGCTTTCATGTTCAAAACCAAATTCATTCTAAAAGTAATCAAATCAGATAAGGGCTGTGTGTGTGTGTGTGTGTGTGTGTGTGTGTGTGGTGGGAGGTGCGGGCAGGAGAGATGCTAATGACACAGCCGGAGGAAATGGTTGGAAGGTTCTGGTGTTTTAACATTCAGGTTATTTTGTGGAGCATATTTTAAAATGATTTTTCCAAGTTCGTTTAATTGGAGTATCAGAAATCCTTTCATCTGTTTTGACAATTGAAATGATGATGTGCAGCCTGCCCCGTGTTTAGACTGTGAGAGACAGGCACATCCATATTGATGCTCCAGCTACTGAGAACTCAACAGAACAGGAGCAGCTAAAGGCCGATTAGCCATGGAGAACATTAGCTTCGATACCTCTCTCATACGGAGCCAGACATTACGTCAAGCATGACAAGCCACTCTAGCATAAAAGTCTTAGCGGCCTCCAAGTCTCAGGCTTACCCTTAAGTTATTTCATTAAAATACAAAATCATGTTGACCTAATTTTCTGACAGGTTTCGAAGAGAGCAAAGATTTCCTTGCTTGCCGTACCTACCCTGTCTCCCTCTTCATCCTGCCATAACTCTGGGGACTTTGCCAGTTTCATTCAAGTCTTTGCAGAGCGCCAATCCCTTTCATTTTAATCAAGGGAGAAGCTCCGACTTTAAATGCTTTCTTCCCTCATCTCCAAACGTGTATGCCCAGACACTTCATCCGGCATGAGAACTTCTTTCAATAGCAGTAACTCTTCATGTCCTTGGGGGAAGACAGCTACTCAGCATTCAGTGGAGAAGCCGGAACCGCCTGGATCGGTCTCATTATGTAGGCCATATGCAATAAGCTGCGGTACCTAACAGCTGCTGGTGGTAGGATTAAGAGGAAAATATTTAATTTGATGCAGGAGCACGTGTGCGTGATTTCAGCCATAGCTCTTACCTGCTCCCTGGGGTGTGTGTCAGATATATGGGAGAACACAGAAATCATTTAATTGTGTCAACACAATGTTTGGATGTTTGTTTAAAGTAAAAATTAGTTTTTGCCGCATACATTGATTAGTTGACAGGCTATTCGACTGTCACAGAGGCTAGTGGATACAAAGACAAAATTGGCTTGGTTTATCTGAGCAAAGGGGAACAAGTCCTCTGAGATCAGGGGAAATACAAGCAATGTAAATTCGGATTAGTCTTTGTGTTCTGTAAATCAATAAAACAACAGGGAAGTGTGAAGAATAGGCTAGATCATCTATCAAACTGGTTTTTTATTGTGTTTCTATTTCTATCCCCTAGTAAACATGTGCCTTCAGTTTCCCTTGAATAAAAGCATTTGACAAAGGAATAAAAATGGACTGGTGTTCACTGTAGATGCAGTGCCAATGACAAAAGGCGGGGGTGGGGGTGGGGTGGGGGGAGCGAGCAAAGATGAGAATCAAAAAGGCTGCTTCCTGCAATCTCCAAGCTAGATCATTCTAAAATTCTCAGGTGACAGGTGGTGAAAGTGAAGATAGATTTTATATATCTACTGCAATGAAGACTGTTCCTTATGCAGAATACTAATCAGGATTTTTTTTTAAGGCAACTGCATTGTCTTAACAGGCTTTCAAAGAAAGAGGTGCACACAGGCATGCGCGCGCACACACACACACACACACAAGAAATCAGTTAAGGAGACTTGTGATGAAACCGAGATTTCTCCCCACCAATCACTTTCAGTCACAGAAGAAATAACAAACATGCTAAAATCAACAAACGCTAATTTTGTGGCCCAGGGAAAAGGCCTGGCTCTTTTAAAACCAAACAGTCCTCTTGTTCTTTAAGCCCCCTTTTAAAAGCGAGTATTTCACCTGATTGCTTTAATAGAAGACCCTTTTTATCTGTGTTGACAATTCACACTGTCATTGTGTGTTTCCTTTAGGCGTGCACAGAATCGCATTTTAAGACCAACACCCCCACCCACCCAAGTCAACACAGTGCCCTGAGATGCTGCAGGGAAAGAGGGAGGGAGAGAAAACGCAGGTTTCAGAACCGAGCAGCAGCACGTTATATTGCAGTAGTCAAAGCGAGCTGGGCAGAGCGGTAGAAATCTTGCCTTCTGAGTGTTTGAAAGATGGGGGCGTCTTTGTGGCATTATCTTCCCAGGTGCCCCAGATGGCACAGTGTACTTCTAATGGAAAACCATTCATCTGGCCCTGGGACTGTACGTGTTGTACATCACGATGGTTCATGGAGGAAACGAGCTCAGACAGCTTAAGCAGAAGGCGCAGAGCATGTGGTTGGGAAGGCATAATGGAAGAGGAACACAAAAGGGCAGGCGCATGAGTCAGAGGCTGGGGAGGGGAGAAAAAGGCTGTTATTTCTCTGTAATTCCCCAGGATCCACTCCTGCTTGGGTTGGCAGTGAGGAAGAAAAAAACCAACTCAATTTGAAGGTGGTTCAGGGTAAATGAACCAGGGAATTGAGCGGCTGGAATCTAATTAGGGACCCCCCAAATTACTACTACCTGCCCAGCAGAAAAGTCAAATGGCTACAGCAGCCAGAAGAGTTAAGGGAAGTTGGCAGAATAAGCAGTCCAGAAGGAGAAGTTTTGCACACCTTCCAGGTTCTATCTCGAAAACTCTTAGAAGTGAATTTTTTTTTATATTAATACCTTAGGCACAGAAGATCGCAAAGCAGAAAATATGGCCATAGAAAGGGCAGATGTAGGACTGCCCCAGCTTTGAAAGGCCAGCAGTGTCTCCATTCCCCCTGGGGAAAGGCGAGACCCCTGGTATTCCTATCTCCATCAGGACAGAGTTCCCTAAAGAGAAGCTTCATGAGAATGGGGACCTATTCCCTACTGCAAAAAATCCTCCCTTTAGAAAGGTGATAAATGCTGGTAGATACAGTGACGGGGGTGAAGAAAGGACAGGAGTTGTGTGCAGTTGGTCTTCTGAGCTCACCCTTTGTTTCCTGGCATTGGCATTGCATGGGTCATTTCAGCCTTGTAATAGCTGCTGCCTATTCAAAGGCAGCTCACTTTGGGACCTTGGGTATTTCCCCTTGAGGCGAAGCACAGCAGGATATCTAAACATGATCTGTGGGAAATAGAACTGGACTTGGTGTCAAGACATCCAGTGTAGCCTGACACTCACTAATCTGTGGAACTCTGGGAAGCTATTTTGAGTGTCATTTTAAGCTCATTTGTAGTTGGATCAGAAAATCTTTTAAGATCTAGTATAGCTTCTAAGTCTGAAGATTCCCCTCTGCCCCCAAAGGCACACATTTGGGGACTTCTCTGGTTGTCCAGTGGTTAAGACTTCACCTTCCATTGCAGGGAGTGTGGATTTGATCCCTGGTTGGAGATCAATAAACACTTAAAAATGGTCCACATTAAAAAAAAAAAATCCTAAAAAAGCTACATTTTTGTAGTATTTTCTCAGTTAATTTTAGACACATTTTGGTATACAAGACATGGAATTAACCCCTAGAACAATAAAAAAGACCCAGCAGCTTCTGTCAACTTTGAAACTGAGTTCCATCCTGACTCTTACTTCAAACCTTTATTCACACACAACAAATCAAAAATCTACATAAAAAGCAAAATGTACTTTTAATTTTCTCTGTGATTATTGCTACTGCCACTGCTGATTTCTTCCCCAAAGCCTTGTAATAATTACAGTTGCCTAGATTTCAGGCAGATCCCTAAGGGCAGAAAAGGAAGCCAATCAATCCAAAGGAAATAGTGAAATGGAATAACATTGCCCTTTTCAGCTTTAGCCTGAAAAGTAAAATTTCTCTTTTTAGAAGGTTAAATGAGCAGCTACAGTTTTCCCCCGCGGAATAAAGAAGGCTCTCACACTGAACCTTGTATAGAAACACAACAGTAACAAACAAATTAGCAGGGGAAAAAAAATAATAATAGCTAACCATGGCATACTTGAATAGGAAACACACACACAATCAATAGCCTATCCTTTTAATATGCGATTGCTACATTAAGTCAGGCTCGTTCCCCTGTCACCTAGCATGTGATGTTCAGATTGCCTTCTACCATTATCAGCGGCAGGGAGCTCAGGGAATCTGAGTTTGTTACCAGTTTAAGTCAAACTTAACAGGAAAGCTTTCATCATGAAAAAGTGTGATCCATCCCCAAAACAAAAGTGCTTGAAATGGAGCCATTCTTTGGATGAATAATTGAAATTTTGTCATATAAAATATTACATGCTGACACTTCAGGAGGTGACACTGTGACTTCACATTTACAATGGTGAATTTTCCCCCCTTTTAAAGCAGCCAATGAGGCAATCACTAATGGTTCAATTAAACCTGAAGGATCTAGAAGGTGGTAACTGTCTGACACCTACCATTGTTCCCATCCTATTAACTAATAAGTTAGTCTCTGCCTCCGTGTAACTCTTGCTGTTAATACAGTGGCTCATTTAGCTGTCACACAGAACAATATGGGTTTAAAAAGACTAGATTTAGACAACGGGGCAGCGGCAGGTACAGGGCTCAGGAGCGCAACCCACATCAACCCCACCCAGTTCAAGAGCAGAAAGCAGATCAAAGCTGCCCCTTGGGCATTCCTTCCAATTTATAGGCTTACCTTATTATCAGAGCAGACAGATTTCTTCCCCCCAGACCCAAAACCTTGCTGTACTCATTCCAGTATCAGGCTAGCAGATATTCAGCTTGTAGTTTTTCTGCTAATATACCCTTCTTTTCCCTACCCCATGCACCAACCCCCTTAAAAAATAGAAAATAACAAAGAAATCTAGAACCATGTCTCCCAAATCCCAAAATACAGTTTCATTGTGAAGTCACATGATGCCGTAATTATTTGTATGTATACACAACTGATCATATCAGCTAGTCAAAGATTGCTGGAGAGGAAGGGATTGCTCACTTGAGAAGTGGTCATTCAATCCAATTAGCTTAATCATTTGACCTTAACCAGCGTGATTCAGTTATTTGAATCATGAAGCAGTCAGACTGGACTGAGCATTTGCAAATTGATCTTTTTCTCTGTGATTAACTTTAATGATGACATAAATAACAAATGTGATGCAAACCTGGATAAATCGGTGACTTTCTAAAGAAGTCTTGTTTTCCAGGATGTGTGAAGTTTACTCTGAGTAATAAATCCAACTGAAATATTTATTAACATTTCTAAGTTAAAGATGCTCTATTAAACACTGAAGTAGCACACAATGACTCAGACCTGTTTCCTGGCCTCCAGTTTTCAATCTTAAGCAGAAGATGTATATGTAAACAGGTATTCATAATGCAAAGAAAAACACAAAGTGCAAACTGAAGTCACAATAATATATAATGGAAGCAATTAATTTTGAAAGGAGAAAATCAGAAATGGCCTGGGCTGGCCTTTGGAAGGTAAGGAAAACAATTAGAGGCAGCAGAAAGAAATGCCTTCAGGGCCAGCCAGGCAACAAAAATCTGAGGAACACTAGAGAGCTAAAGCCAGAGGCAAACAGACCATCAATGCCCCACTGAAAAGGTTTCAAAGTAAATTTTAAAACTTTCTCGACAAACCAAAATATAGCTGTGGGTTTGATTCAGCCTTTCTTGGTCACACACACTTCAGTTAGTTAGAAACACAATGATCAAGAAACCATTGCTGATAAAGAAGCAGAGCAAGGCAAGGGCCAGGGACGTGTCTGCTCTCCAACTGGCAATCTTCCTCTCTCTGTCCACTTCTCATCTCAGTCCAATGACCTCTGGCATTTTAGATCAAAGGTGTTTAGAAGAATTGAGCCTCCCACACTGGAACCCATTATTCAAATTTCTTTCCTATTAGTTCTGGTCTTGCTCCCCTTATTGTTCAGTCACTAAGTCATGTCTGACTCTTTGTGACCCCCATGGAGTCCAGCATACCAGGCTTCCCTGTCCTGCACTATCTCCCAGAGTTTGTTCAAACTCATGTCTATTGAGTCAATGATCCCTTAGGGAGGATAACAGACCTTCACCCTGAACCTATTCCCTGCTCAAAGTAACCCAGACTTTAGGACAGAACTTCTGATGCATTCCTAATCCCTAGGTTTGTCATCAGTCAGGTATCCAGCCAGATCAGAGCTCCAGAGACTCTTCAGAATTAGTGTTCTGCCTTCCTTTTTTCTCTCCTCCACCTACAGCCCGAGGAGCTGCCCAAACCTCAGCCTAATGAAGTGAATGCTGCCCTCTGGCGACAGGTTTCCCTGATGCCAACTGCTTATAAGTCTCTTTCATCTCTGAACACCACTGCTATGCTTCTGCACACATCAGGACTGACCAGGTCTTCCCTGTTTCTTGGCTGATACCTGGGTGAAGAATTCTGTCCATCAATCTCAGCCTCCTCAGCACCTACAGAAAGTCCATCCCAGCAAAACTAGACCAATCCCGGGGGGATATCTGTTTCTAGGATTTAGCGTTCTCCTCTTTTGACCCATTCTGCCCTTGTTGACAAAGCCATGCTGTGGTATTCTCTGAGGTGCAATGAACTTTGATCTATTCAAAACATCAAGTACCTAAGTCGTTCAATAAAGAGGCATTGCCTCCTGCCATGTACCAGGCCCTGTTTGGGGGGAGACAGCCATGAATAAGACAGACACAAACCCTTCCATTATGGAGCTGACATTTTTATAGGAGAGACAGACAATTAATAAGGAAAACACATAGTGTATTAGGTAGTGGTAAGCGCTAAGGAAAAAAATAAGCAGAGAAGGAGAACATAAACTTCCCTGGGGTTGGGGAAGCCAGGGGAACCTGTCTGAGATGGTGTAACTTGAGTAAAGACCCTAAGGACACAAGGAAGGTACCAGGAGGCTTCTCAGGAAAATCAATATAGGCAATGAGACAGCAAGTGGAAAGGTCCCAAGGTATGGCTGTCTCTAATACTTTTGTGACCTCTCAGGAGGCCAGGGCATTGGAGAAGAGGGACTATGGGATCATATGGGAAAAGCAGCTTACAGGTCATAAAAATGACTGGGGCTTTGCTCTAGTGAGATGACAAGCCATTGGAAAGTTCCAAGCAAGGGATAACAGGCTCTGAATTAATGTCTTCAGTTTCCCTGTTGGAAGCAAATTGTGATCCAGGTCCAAGGCGAGGGTAGTCTGGACCAGGAGGGCACTGGATTCATGTAGTTACTCCAAAGAGGGCTTAAAGGGAGGTCATGAAAATATCCAGATGAAGGAGGCTTTAAATAATATGCCAACAAGTTGAGACTTTATTTTCTCCAGGGTGGACAGAAAATACAGAGCTTAAATGTTTTAGAAGAATGTTTTTTCTGCAGAGTTTAAATATTTTTAGAAAAAGAACTCTGGCAGAAATATCAAAGGTGATTTGAAGGGCTCCCTCGTGGCTCAGATGATAAAGAATCTGCCTGCAATGCAGGAGACCAAGGTTCGATCCCTGGAGGAAGGAATGGCTACCCACTCCAGTATTTTTGCCTGGAGAATTACATTGACAGAGGAGCCTGGCAGACTACAGTCTATGAGGTCGCAAAGAGTCGGACACAACTGAGTGACTAACACACACACTTGAAGAGAAGAAAAGGAAGAGAGAGATGTTAGCAGGCCCTTACACTGGACAAGGCAAAAGGTAATGCAGAGCCTGAGCAGGAGAGAAGCAATGCTCAGAGAAAGACTGAAGATACAAGAGAGCAAGTTCTTTGAGGACAAGAAAGAAGGTTTTAATAATCTTCCTATTCCCAGTGTTTACCACAGTGCCTGGAACACAGAGACACTGAAAAATGCATTCATTTATTCACTAGAAACTATTTGTTGAATAGCTTTAAATAGCAAAATAGATTGGTCTATTGGTTTCCTAGGGTTACCTTAGCAAATTACCACAAGCTTGGTGACTTCAAACAACAGAAATTTATTCTTTCAGAATTATGGAGGCCAGATGTCTGAAGTCAAAGTGTTGGCAGGGCCATGCACCCTCCAAAGACTCCAGGGGGAAATCTTTCCTAGCTTTTTCTAGCTTCTGATGACTTTTGGCATTCCTTGGCCTATGTCAGCATAAATCCAATCTCTACCTCTCTTTTCACATAGTCTTCTCCCTTTCATCTCTCAATGTCTTCGTTTTTGTCTAGGTTTAGAGACCACCATAATCAGGATGGTAACAGTAATTCATGATGCTGTCAGATCTTTAATTATATTTGCAAAGACTCTATTTCCAAATAAGGTTATAGTCATAGCTACAAAGGGTCAGGGCTTGGACAATATCTTCTTAGGAATACTATTCAGCTCGCTACCCTTAGATTTGGGTTCCCCTGATCACTCTGTGGTAAAGAATTCACTTGCCAATGCAGGAGACACGAGTTCCATCCCTGAGTCGGGAAGATCCCCTGGAGAAGGAAATGGAAATACATTCCAAAATCCTTGCCTGGAAAACCCCATGGACAGAGGAGCCTGGCACACTACAGTCCATGGGGTTACAAAAAATTTGGACACGACTTAGTGACTAAACAACAATGACACTTAGATTTATAAAGGTATGATTCTAGAATTAAACTGCCCAATTTAATCCCTATTTATACCTTTTAATATCAGTATTTCCTTGAATAAGTTATTTACTCCCTCCGGACCTCAGTTTTCTCATCTGTGAAGTAGGGTTAATAATAATATGTTTTTCTTAGACCTATTGTTAGGCTTATGAACCAACCTATAGCAAGTAATTGGCCCATAGAAAATACTCAAATTTTTTTATTCTTCATATTATAAAACAATGATATGAGCAGCGAAGCTTCCAGAGGTAGAGACACAGCACCTATGTTATGTGAGACACATCTTGAGGAACGTGTCAACATTAATAAGATACAGAAAGAGACTGGGGTGTGGGGGAGGCAGGTGTGATAAGGTGTGGATAAGGGTTCTAGGCTGAGGAGGCAACATTTGCAAAAGCGTGGAGACCAGATATATGAGAGTATTGTCCATTTAGGGAACTATCAATAGCTTAGTGTATCTGGAAGGAAGGGGACAAGGAGATCATAGCCAGGAGCAACAGTGGAGAAAATCAGCAAAAGTCAGACCGTGAAAGACCTCATGTGCCCTGCTCAAGAGTTGGAATCTATCTTGGAAGCAGTAAAGAACCACAAGGAGTGGGAAATCAAGGGTGTCATGGAGAGAATGTGCCTACATTTCAGAGCAGTCTCTGCAGCTAATGAAGACCAGGGTCTCCAAATGTTGACTTATTACCGATCACATCAGTGAGTGTGGGGGACATATCCCAATGCTTGTATATATATTTGTTTATTAGCATATTTATTTTATCCATGAATGTACTAATAAGAAATCAATGTAAAAATATTTAAAAATCTTTAAAAATAATGATATACAGGTATTTTAACTTTAAATAAGTTATTTCATTATCAGCTCAAAAAATTTTCAGCCACTTACAAATTACCATTAATAATACTATTTTGGTGAAAATATGTGATTCAATATTTTGTTAATTTGAAAATATTCATTTAACATTTTGGGAGACAGCGATTTCAAAGGTCTGATTTGAAATTCATCTTAATTGGATACTTAGTTACAACGGCTTTTATAACCTCATAAACACACCGTGGAGCCAACTTTAGGCCCTGATTACCAAATCATGTCAGTCACTTTTTAGTCCCCACTGTCAATTTCATATTTGTGAAATTCAGTTTGTAAATTTTCATTTTTCCTAATGTCACTCAGTTCTTCTGGAAAACTAATGGGAAGGTACAGCATTTGTATGTTCTTAACAAAGGTATTCAGACCCACAAAAAATCTATTTTTTTGGAAGATTTTCAGAACCAGTTAGAAAATTCCATTTCTAAAATATTTCATTGAACATATATGAAAATTGTTATATATGGCACATATATTGCTTTTGACAAAATATTATATAGCATGAATGAAAACATAAATGAAAAAATTTATATTCAGGGTGTCTTTTCACAGCATCAGTTTCTTTCAAAAGTGTTACTTTGTTAATAATTGTTAATATGTCCCTTTTAACATGACACATTGAATTTGTGTATTATTTCAAAAATATCTGCTGGTTAATAAATTGCTGACAGATAGATACTTTCATAGTCAATATGGCCTATATGCTTCTTTGTTCTAATGGAAAACTGCCATACATATTTAAGTCAGACAACATTTAAGTATTTGTTGTAAGATCAAAAGTGAGCTCTGGTGTAAAATACTTTCATGGTTATGCCCCATCTGATTAACAAAGAATCATAAAGATTTAGCTATTTAGATAGTATCCATTCATCTAAGAGGAAAAAATGGAAACTGTGTTAAGGCCAAGAAAAATGAAGTATATCCCCAAGAACCCCAGATCCTAAAGTGAGGTGCTAGCTCACCTATATAATATATGTTAAGATGTTTAAGAAATTCTAACCATTATGTCATTACTTACATTTGGACTACATAACAGGAGATAAACAGTTTTCAAGGGAAGCTTAAAGGCTGGTAGAAGAGATGTCTGTGGCAAGAACTGTATTTCACAAGGCACTGTCCCCTACAGGGGCAAGGTTAAGGGGGTGCTCTTAAGGCAAGTGAAGCCTATTGCAAGAGAACTACTCAGAGTTCTTTACATGGGTCACACAGGCTTTGAGGAACATGGGAACCAGTATTGACACATTCAAGATGCTCTGATGTCAGATCAAAGAAAAGAGGCTGCTTTGGGATGACCTGCTCATTTTGAGCTGTCAAGGCAATGGACGGTGACTCTCCCCTGAGACAGACTGGGTCATCTTAGAGAACAGTGGAACACCCAAGGGCCCAACTCAAAAGGACCGTAGGAAGTGGATGAGGAGACTGGGGTAAGAGAAGAAGTAAAGACAGCTGACGGAAGGGAGAGATCTTATTTTGGATGATGGCTTAGAGTTTCAGTAATAGATTGAATTGAACGCTTTTTTTTAACCAGAGAGTAACTAGAAAAGCTCAAGACTTCCTCCTGAAGTAAGGAAAAGCAAGTCACAGCAAGTCTGCAGGGTTGGTCATCACAAAGAAGTCCATTCACCCCAACATGCTAAGGAATGTCAGAGTCATTGCACTCTGACAACCAGGCTGGTAAAGTGTGTTTCCTGAAACTAAAAGTCCTAGGCACACAATGGCTACTCAATAAATGCTTATCATTTGATTAAGGACTGTAAACACTTTAATGGTCTTGTTTCATTTAGTGCGTTGCTGGCAGAAGTTATATCTGCAACTTTTATTGAATACACTGGATCGCATAACTTCTGTCCTTTATGGCTTATTTTCCATTGGAGAAAACTTGTTTTCCTCAGCACAGACCAAATAATGAGGACCATAAAGCTTGCTCTTTTTAAAGCATTTATAGTAAAATAATTTAGTTCTCTGAGTTTGTAGATTTCCCCCTACAGAACCAAGTTTTCTTTAGTAGGTTGTTCAACTAAATAATGTTGTAATGAATAATGAATAACACCAATCTACTGCATACAAGTAGATTTTCTCAGACAGTTGCATATGGTAGGAAAGTGTTTGCAGAGAGAGCAGGCCTGGGGAATATTCAGAGTGTTCAATAATGCAAGAGCACCAAGATTGAAACTTTCTTTTGATTCAGTATTGTTTGGAGGCTTGTGTGGCTGGACAGAGAATGAAAATGAGCTTTAAAGAACTGGAAATGGTACTGAGATGGAAGAGTCTACAATATAAATCATGAATTAATCTTTTGCCTAAATGAAATGGGAATAATTCTCATTTAAATCCCACTCTTGCTTTAAGACCCAGCGTGAGTCCCTCTTTCTCTGAGCGGCTCTCCCTGGCCTTCTAATCCCCTCGTCACGGTGCTCTGGTCCTCCTCTGAGCAGGTCCCCACACGCACAGTATCTGTACCCCAGCTGGCACTTTGCAGCTGTATCCTGAATTACTGGTTTCTGTTCATCTGCAAAGAGGACTGTTTCTCCAGCTGCTTTCATTTGTGTAGGTATATATTTACTCAAAAAAAAAAAAAAGCATATTTCCTCTGTGGTACCTAATGTCCCACTATTTGAATAAGCCTAGGGTTGGTTTGTTGATTAGATTTTCCTCAACTCTTTTAGTTAGTTGTCTTTGGATGGGCACTCTGGATTGGCATGGAGCTAAAGGTACTGAAAAGGAGGGAGAGAACTCTGCGTCTATCCATAAACAATGTGGTTGAAAGTCAGAGATGTAAATACATGGATAGCTCTACTTGTCAATAGCCAAATGAAATCTTCCAGTAATTTTTTAAATGTGCTACATACTGAAAACAAATTAGAAGAGCTTACCAATGCCTACCTAAACATCATAACAGAGTTGTCAGTAAGAAGGGATAATTTACAGAAAACATTGAGATGAAATACATAAAACATTCAATATTTAACTTCACCCCAGTTTATCTGAACTACTGTCAATTAAATACCCCCTCACTTACACTCTATCAGAGGCTAATGACAGTATTGCAACTGTACATTAATGTAGCTTAAAAAACTGAACACGGTGATGCAAATGTGTTTTTCCCAGAACTGATTTGCCCTATATCCACAGGCTATGTAATGCCATCAGAAACTCAGTAATACATAACTGTACATACATACAGATATATATATATATATATATATGCCTACCTGTTGAGCTTAAATCAGCCAATTTAATTTCATGTCAAGATGATTGTTTCTATTTAAAAATTTTAGGAGATGTTCTGGATTTTTTACACCTCAATTAGTTGAGTATAATATAACTTTTTACAGCTCTGGACTGTAAACCTTCTAGGATAGAGTCCATTATTTCTTGCGTAGATCTACAAAGGCCAACTTGAGTGCTTATCACACAAAAGGCTCTTTCTAATTGTTGCAGGCTGAATAGAGAACAGGACAATAGCAGATGGGGGGAAAATGTGTCGAATTCTGAATTACTTTAAGAAGCCTCTCTGCGCCTACTCCTTCAGTGCCTTACCTTGCGAAATCAACAGAAAAAATGAGAGGCTTCTATTCGTAAAGCAAACAAAGAAACAGATGTGTTCAGCCTTCATACTTTTTTTTTAATCTTTGCCATCCTTTATCTTTGTGCTGGGTGACAGTTCTTTCTTCAGTGTGGAAAGAAACAAGTTGTTTTTAGTAATTAGCCGTCCTCGGGGTCTTTTCTTCTTCAGATATTCTCCAAGTCATGCATGTTGTTATTGTGGACAAATCACTAAAAACCAAACCAACAAAGAATAAAAGACTGAAGTGAAAATAAACTAATATTCCTTGACCTCACCTACTGGAAGAATATTGTTTTTTGAAACGATTGCTGTGGAAACAGAAAATCATTACTGGTTGAAAGCCTGAGAAGATGCTTCAGAGGTAAAGGTTATGGACATAGGAGGATGATAAAAATATTTGTATATAATACATCGTGTCATAAGTGGCTATGTCTCTCTCGTTTGCACATCTAACTCTTTTTGAAAGGTGAAGATGCTCTTTAATGAAAGCAGTTCCTAAACAATTCCAGTTGAAATCATGGTCTTAACTATTCCCCTGAGAATTACTTCATGTTCTATAAAAAATACACACATCTCCAGGTTGTGATTTTCTAAGTGTTTATAATATTTTCTTTTGAGACAAGGAGAGCGGTTTTGTTCTAGTCAAGGCTATGAATCAAATCTCTTGACCAGTAATAGTCCACCAAGGGTACATGAAGACTGCCACATTCAGGGGTTCATTCACATCCCCCAGCTCTCACAGAACAAGGCTCATGTGTGATCCAGATCCCTGCCAGCGGGAACACTTTCTGAGCTCTGCCACTTACTACCATGTGCCCATGGGCAAGGTACTTGCTCTCTCTGACCTCAGAAAGGTCAAATAACGCAAAATAACACAGCCCATCCCATATACAACATACAGGTATTGTCAGGGTGAAGTTAGTAAATGCATGAATGCTTAGAAAAGCACCAAGCCTATAGTTCAGCCCTAACGACCTATTGATTATTATCACTGAGGCTGGGTCCACAGCCAACCCAGTTTTCCTGACTACATACCAAGTGACATTTGCCTCTGCTACTCTTAACCTAATGGGCTTCCCAGGTGGTGCTAGTGGTAAAGAACCCAACTGCCAATGCAGGAGATGTAAGAGACATGGGTTTGATCCCTGGAAGATCAGGAAGATCCCCTGGAGAAGGAAATGGCAACCCACTCCAGTATTCTTGCCTGGGAAATCCCATGGACAGAGGAGCCTGGTGGGCTATAGTCCACAGGGTCACAAACAGTCAGACACGACTGAACATATTTGGGCACTGTTAACCCAAATGGAGCTTTCTTGAGATTTCTATAATTCTACTTGCCTCCTGTCTACCTGCCTAATGTAAAGTACAATTTCAAGACTCTTCATATAGTCCGAGGTCTCCTTAAGGGTCAAAATGATACTGAAGGATAAAACTTTTGTTGACCACAGACCTCAAAACTGCCAAATATCAGTTCCCAGTTTTGCTGTGTTGGCCATATGTCTTTGGAAAGGTATGTGCATTTTCTGCATACCAGTTTTCTTATCTATAAAATGGGTAAAATCATAGCCGCCTCTCAGAGGTAGACTGTGAAGGGAACGTTGTCTTAGTGATACAAAGCACTCACCCTTGAAGTCCAGGCCTAGCACAATGTAAATGGTCAAAAATCTTAGATGGAGACAAAAGACAAAAAATGCAAATACTGCTGTGAAACCCAGTGAATTCCCACCTAAGTCAATGCCCTGGGAGCCCTTCCTTCCCCAAACTGGAATAAATCACAGAGACAGAAATTTCTTGTCACCTCTATGAGCACCTGTTCTGTGGTGGTCCTGGGACTTTGTGAAGCCACATGGGGAAAGGACGTCCCATAGCATGAAGGGCAGAGAGGATACCTTGCAGAGCAGGGGGAGCTCAGACCCCCCAGCAGCCCCTCAGAATCCTGTGCTGCACAAGATCTGAACCTGGAGGAGGCTGTGCTCTCAGTCAGCAATTTTCATGGAAACTCTTCACTCAATCACCCATTTGTTTTACACTATGTTGGATGCTGTGGGAAATGCCAAAAATCAAAACACTAATCCAGGTTATTGAGAGAAAATTCCTGGGGTATGGGACCAACCAACGGACACCAGTTCCAGTAGGAAGCTCATGAAAGTTTAGTTCACAATCTCCCACTACTTCTCCTCAGAAACCATTCAGAGAAACAAAGAAAATGGATAAAACCACAAATTTTTCAGTGAAGGTGGGGTTCAGATAATATCCACAAACTCCAGGTTGTGAGCTGGTATTGTTCAAGTTTCATCTGACCAGCAAGCCTATGACAGAAGTTATGAATGTGCTCTAGTGAAAAATAAGGAGTTTGGAAGGGGTCTAGGGATAGGCAAGAGCCACGGGAGACATGGGTTTGATTCCTGGGTCAGGAAGATCCTCTGGAGAAGGAAATGGCAACCCACTCCAGTATTCTTGCCTGGAGAATCCCATGGACACAGGAGCCTGGCAGGTTAGAGTTGTGTCCGACACGACTTAGCGACTAAACCACCACTAGAGATAGGAGAGGTCAGAAAATTCCAGGAAAGGACATATCTCTGAAGGAGAGCGGCTCCCTGGAGAGGGGCTGCTGTGAGCAGAACTAAGGTGGCACAGGGCACTCTCAGGTACAGAAACAGAAAGATAATCCAGAACATATCCAGGGAAACCCCCTGAGGACAGATCTCTGAGAGACTCTTCCAAAATACCTTCTAAAAGTAGACGCTCCCTTTTGTGGGCAAGGGCTGTATCCTGTGACAGGGTGAAGAAGTAGGGTGGCCCTGGGCTCCCCTGAACCGGGCAGAGGCGCTGTGGTCAGGGAGAGCAAACACAGGGCAGAAGGAAGCCACTGGGCTCATGTGCATTTGCTGACCAACTGCACAGCAACAGCAAACACTTAACTATGTGCTGGGCACTCCCCTAAGCACCTCTACACACAAGTTTGCCCAATATTATCAGCTAATAAGGGACAAACCCAGTATTCAACCCAGGAATCCCGATTCCAGATTCTGTGCTCTGATCCCCTATCCTGTAAGGCATCCAAAAGGTAGGGATAGGGATGGAGGAGTACTTTGCACAGTTTAAGGAGAGTCTTTTTCTTATCTCTGGAGCAAGAGAAGTCAAGTCCTTGAGGTATAAACCCTCAAAGTGCCTGGATACTCCAATGCCACAGAATCCTTCTCCTGATCCAGTAAAACAATGAATATTAAGAAAGGAATATAGTTCATATGGAAACAATGGAAACAGTGAGAGACTTTATTTTCGTTTGCTCCAAATTCACTGCAGCATATTAAAAAGCAGAGACATTACTTTGCCAACAAAGGTCCATCCAGTCAAAGCTGTGGTTTTTCTAGTAGTCATGTATGGATGTGAGAGTTGGACTATAAAGCTGAGCACCGAAGAATTGATGCTTTTGAAATGTGGTGTTGGAGAAGACTCTTGAGAGACCCTTGGACTGCAAGGAGATCCAACCAGTCCATCCTAAAGGAGATCAGTCCTGAATATTCATTGGAAGGACTGATGCTGAAACTGAAACCCCAATACTTTGGCCACCTGATGTGAAGAACTGACTCACTGGAAAAGACCTTGATGCTAGAAAAGATTGAAGGTGGGAGGAGAATGGGATGACATAGAATGAGATGGTTGGATGGCATCACTGACTCAATGGACATGAGTTTGAGTAAGCTCTGGGACTTGGTGATAGACAGGGAAGCCTGGCATGCTGCAGTCCATGAGGTCACAAAGAACGGGACACAACTTAGCGACTATACAACAACAAAATCCAAAAATTATAAAAGAAAAGATTGATACTTTTGAACACAGAAATTAAAAACTTCCACTTGGCAAAACAAACAAAAAGCATTTTTCAAGCAAAGACAAATGGCAAATGTGGGAAAATGCAACAACTCACAGGCTATTAAAAGGGATAATGTCCCCAATATTAAAGAGACCCTAGAAATTAGTAAGAAACGGACAATCAACCCAGTAGAAATATGGGCAGAGACTATGAATAGACAGTTAACAAAAACAAACAAAAAAAAGGCAGTATAAATGAAATCTTACATGTACAAAAAGACGTCCAACCTCATTCATAGTAAGAGGACATAAATTCGAAATACTCTGGCATATCATTTTTACTGTCAACTTTGCAAAACCAACATTTTGACAGGGTACTTCATTGACAAGACTGTAGGAAAAAGGACATTCTTCTGAATTGCTGGTGGGAGTGCCTATGAGGGCATTTGGGGGGCATATTTAACAAAATGATGAATACATTTAGCATCTGACCCAGAAATTCAAATCCTGGCAATTTATCCTATAGAAACAACAGCACACGTGACAAATAATGTATACACAGACCTATTTTCTGCAATATTGGTCATAATTACACACCTTTGGAAACTGACCAGGTGTTTTTCAGTCTAGAACTAATTACATTCACTATGGTACACACACAGGAACAAATACGAACTGTTTGTTTGTATTTGTCATCTCCAGGGCACAGGGGATTGGAAATGAGATAGAAGGGATAGAGGTGAGAGTCATGCTTCTCATTATTTCTCTTGTTACATTTTTTGATAATTGTTTGTATGATGTACTTAGATTTTTACATTTGTTTTCTTTCAAGTGTGGAGACTTTAAAAAAAAATTTTTTTTTAATAATATTGACTTTTTGAAGAGATCCAGCTAGTTTTACTTTTAAATTCTGCAACTGCATTACTTTTTCCAGACTAAAAAATTAAATTAAAATCTAGAGCCCGTAACAGGAAATATCTAAAGACCAATTAAAAATCATGAACAAGGACCAACCTTAGTAATATTTCAGATCCTGAACATTCAATAATGAAATGCCACTGCAGAGAGAAACTGAGTAGATTGTTTTTAAAACATTTGCCTCTTTGGAAACTGGAGAAATAGATACTGGTTAAAATAGCACCAAATTGACAGAAACTCAGATTTATTAGCAGAGACAGAGCATGTGGACCAAATCTGCACATTTCCGCTCCGTGTTTGTGGTCAGCAGCTCTCACACTGAGGCCTCTCTAGCCATCTCTAACCAGCTGTAGGGAGCAGAGGTAGCAAAACCTGCTCGGGCCTTAAATCACTCTCATGACTCTCAGAAAAATTATCTTCCTTTTCTCTCCTAACCACACCTGAAGCCTAGAGGCTCAGATGGTAAAGAATCTGCCTGTAATGCAGAAGACCCAGGTTCGATCCCTGGGTCGGGAAGATCCCCTGGAGAAGGCATGGCAACCCACTCTGGTATTCTTGCCTGGAGAATTCCATGGACAGAGAAGCCTGGTGGACTACAGTCCATGGGGTTGCAAAGAGTAAGATACTACTGAGCAACTAGCAATTTCAAAAAATTTCACACATGAAGACTCAGAGATCAGGCTTTCATATCCATGGAATCCTCTCCCTTTGAAAGGAGTTCCGAACGTCTCCAGGCTGGAGTCCTCCAGGCTCTCACTTTCTGGCCAAGAATGTAACTTTTTCTCTATGACCAGTATCCTAAGGATGCCGCGAGAAAGACAATTAATATGACAATAAATGCATCATGCACTTAGAAAAGAGAGATTTTGGAATATAAGCCTCATTAAATGTTCATTATTTACAGGCGAAGCAGTTTGAATTACCTTGTAGGTGTTCTGGGTTTTTTCCTTCACAGTTTTTTGTTTCTTCCATTATTCTGCATGCAATGGTTTTGTCACTTTAAGTACCCAAATTTACAACAAGCATTTAATTATTTTGACAGTATATAGCGAAATATGCATCTCACACAAGGAGGAAGCTTTAGTTTTACAAAACCCTTTCTGTATTGTCCAAGAGAGAAATCTGAAAGTCTAGTTGGTAAATAATGCCAAAGCCATTAGAAAATAAAAAGGATATGTAGAATTCAGTCATTTTTATTGTTATCATTAACAGTCAGTATGGTGACAAAATATAATGCTGTAAATCCTATGGAGTTAAGCAAATAAAAAGGCCATAATAAAGGTCAATTTTACTGCCATCAATTTGCAATGATGGGACATGTGGTTGCCAAAGGAAGCAACAAATGCAACCCAGAATTATGGCATTCCATGGGAAAAAAAAAAATAGCACTTCTTGCTATTATGGCAAGAAGTGCTTTGAAGAGATTTACACTGAACCTAACACTTAGCTCTGCTCCAAAATAATATGAATTCTTTACGAATTGCACCAAACCTGTGCAAGGCAGTGCCACCATGAAATGGAGTTGCTGTACAGAAGATGAGAAGTTATAATGTATATGTGAAATATATGCAAAAATAAAGAGGAAAAATGGTAGTTTTGTGAACAATTAGTGCTATCCATAATTACAACATGCAAACAAAGTAACCACCAGGGGACACTGCACAATAATGAGATTTGGAGATATGAATCCTTCTCTGAAATGGTGAGGATGCAGTTTCTATAAAACAACAGGCAAAACAAGAGCACAAAATAGAAAGATGGAGACAGTTGCTTTTAATTTCAGGGTTTTTAGGTTGGAAAACTGAAAACTAAAATAGCAGAGAAGCAGTAAAACACCTGAGTGATGCCCACTAACCTCCCACTCTTCTGTGCCTTCACTTGTTTTATCTCCCAGTTGAAACTGGGCTCATAGGAAGGATATGCATATGTTCTGCCTTAATTTATGTTTACATTCAGAACCATTTGTAAACCAGAGAGAACTTAGAGTGGATATTTATTTGTACATCTGGCTTCTGGGCCAGTAATGGCAATCTTAACACCTAAATACTAGTCCAATCAAGAAAAACAACATGCTCCATGGGATTAAAAATGACAACAAAGTAAGAGAAGGAACTTCTGTCGATTATAATTTCTATTACTGTCCACATCATGATTTAGTGAATTCTGTTTGTATTTATTCATTAAATATATGTTAAGCATCTACTATGGGACCTGCTGTTATAGGTGCTAACGTAGCAAAGATGACCAAAGAACATTTGCTGACTTCAAGGAGTAAAATGATCACTATGGTGCATACAGAAGGCTGAGCACCGAAGAATTGGTGCTTTCGAACTTTGTTGCTAGAGAAGACTTTTGACAGTCCCTTGGATGGCAAGACCAAACCAGTCACTTCTAAAGGAAATCAACCCTGAATATTCATGGAAGGACTGATGCTGAAGCTGGAGCTCCAGTACTTTGTCCACCTGATGCAAAGAGCCAACTCACTGGAAAAGACCCTTATGCTGGGAAAGACTGCAGACAGGAGGAGAAGGGGGCGACAGAGAATGAGATGATTGGATGGCATAATCAACTCAATGGACGTGAGTTTGAGCAAACTCCGGGAGATAGGGAAGCCTGGCATGCTGCTGTCCATGGGGTCACAAAGAGTCAGACACAACGTAGTGACTGAACAACAACAACGTGGTACCTAAAACAATTTGTATCACACTGTGTGTAAGTGGTTGCCGATTTCAGAAGAGAGTGGCAACCACTTTCTAGATCACTTAGGTAAAGCTTCACAGGGGAAGTAACAACTGATAAGGGCTTTGGTAGAATGAACAGAAGTTAACAGGGCAATCAAATAGGGACGAGAATTTTAGACAGAGGTAAGAGCATGGATAAAGATATGGAGACAGGAAGTGATGGTGATGTTGCCACAAAGGAAGTATTAAGTCTCCTTCAATTTGCAAAAAATTGCTCATTGTAATACTTAAAGACACTTAGAAAAGTGGTGTGACCAGGCTTTCTCTAATCAGTGTACCTCTCCTTTTATTCATCACATATAATTTTATAAAGTTTTATTTATACTTCACATTACTTTTGAGTGTGGCCATGCCATCTGGTTAGGGAAGAGAGACTATGATGTCAAAAAAACAAGAAAAAAATCACCAGAAACAGGTAGATTCTGAACATTTTAAACAAGTATTTTATATCTATTGAGAAGAGAGATATAATTTAGCAATCTGATTTTTATTCTAAAGTATAGTGGTTCTAATAATTAAAAAGAGGGAAAGAAATTCTAAAAACATAACTCTAGCCAGAAGTATAATAGATCCCAAATACATAGCATGTTCAAGGTTATCCAAGGCACATTATCAACTCTTGAAATTCACAGACTATAGCATAACAGACAGTAATGGATCTGGAAGGGCTGTGTGGGATTAGGTGTGAAGAACTTTTCTGAGACTTTTGAACCTTCAGATCAAAGCCATATACAGTCATCCGTCAGCATCCTTGGGGGACTGGTTTCAGTGCCTTCCAAGGATGGTAAAATCTGAGATGGTCAAGTACCATAGTCAGCTCTCTGCCTCCTTGGATAATCAACTGCAGATTGTACTTTAGAACCTGAAGTACTTGAGAATTTACTGAAAAAAAAAATTTCACTTATCCGTGGATAGTTGTAGCTCACACCTGTGGTGTTCAAGAGTCAACTGTCTAACTATGTCTCTGTCTTCCAAGTCTCCTTGGAGCTACTGGAATTTATCATCTGACTACCTACCAACTCTGTGGACATGAGTTTGAGTGAACTCCGGGAGTTGGTGATGGACAGGGAGGCCTGGCGTGCTGTGATTCATGGGGTCGTGGAGAGTCGGACACGACTGAGCAACTGAACTGAACTGAACTGACCTACTTAGAGATATTTCTCCTGATTTTGGAGGTATTACTCCTAGACAGTAACTTCAGTCTGTTTCAAGATGTGACAGCCTGACTTTGAGGGTTTCCTCTCAGTCACAGTGATACTGGGTTCCCTGTACAGCTGGTAACCTGCCTGCTATTCAAGAAACCTCCATCCTTTCACTGGAACCCTCTGAAAATATACTGACGATATATTTAGTATAAATCAGACCCACAGACCAGAGCAGAGCATGTCCAACAATGACATGACAAGTAAAATATTTACCAAGCAAGGCGTAAATATAAGGTCCCCACAAATGACACATGATGTTGCAAAATTACAGTCTGGATTCACACACCACTGTTCTGAGAACTATGCCAATCCATCTTTCAGTCTTAAAGGAGGCTGTACTGGCAACATTCCACTAGGTCAGGAGCCATGCAAATGCTTCCCTGTACTCCAAGCCATGAAGAGTGATAGAGAGCCCGGATTCCAGGGAACACATTCATAAAGCATAACAGAGCAATTCCAACAATGAAACAGTAAGCAAGCCGATGCTCTCTGATAAGAGGCACCCACTACTGCATTTGTCAATTTAATAGGAATCACTTTAAGCTTTTAGTGCCTGATAAGGGAATTAAATTTTACTTAGTTATTTCCATAGAAACTAAAGCGTTTGCAGAGATACTCGACATTTGATTTCTCAATCATATCCTCCTAAATGTTACTTTCAAAAACCAGCATTGGTTTTCAAAGACTGGGAGCTGGGAGCAGGAAGAGCCTGACGGAAAGAAAGGAGTTACTGTAAACTGCCTGAGTCTATTAATCAGCTGATGTTTTAAAAATTAATGTGTTTATTATCAACTCGTTTCAAAACAGAAATGTGCCAATATGCATGTATACATAAGCTGCTTCCAGATTCCCACTTGTGGTAAACATGCCTAAATATTTTTCAAGCTATAAAAGGAAACCCAAATAAATACCAGCTGTGCAGGTTTATCTAGGAAGAGAAAAAATATGGAAAGAAGAAAAAGAATGCACTGCTATATCCTTACTGCAAAGTGAATCCAGAAGATCGGGAAGTAGGAGTGATGAGTTCAGGTTAAAAGGATACAGAAATAAACAACTCCGTGGTTCCACACTGGAATTGTGTCCTGGTCATCATCCAGATACGGCTTTCCCAGTGGCTCCAGGGGTAAAGAATCCACCTGCAAAGCAGGAGGCACAGGTTCGATCCCTGGATCAGGAAGATCCCCTGGAGGAGAAAATGGCAACCCACTCCAGTATTCTTGCCTGGAAAATCCCATGGACAGAGGAGCCTGAAAGGCTACAGTCCTAACGGTTGCAAAGAGTAGGACACGACTGAGCGATTAAACTCATACACACCATCCGTGTAGCTGACAACAGAGTCACATAGGGCCTGTACCAGTGAAAAGGCCACTTCTACTTCTTCGTTTTTTAATCTTTCTCTTTCTCTCCTTCTTCCTCTGTGTCTCTTTCTTTGTCTCTCTGTCTCAACCTTTCTGTCCCCCAGTGTGCATGTGAGTCCTCATGGGTCTCTGTCTTTTCTGCGCCTTTCTGTGTGTGTATGTGTTTCTGTGTCTGTCTCTTGCTCTTTCCCTCCTTCCCTTTTCCTTTCTGTCTTTACAAGGCTCTATCTCTCCACTACTTCTCTGTTCCTACACCAGACTGACTTTTTCTGCTTCCAAATAAATAAAAGCAAACAAGAAACTCCTAGGATTTATTTACATTACCTACCAGAGAACAAAGAATAATTGAGTCCCAATTTTAGGCTCCCAAGAGAGCATCTAATGAATCCAGGTTTAACATTTAGCTCAAACATTTAAGGTCATGGAGGGCACATGGAGTGTCCCACTACAAACATGGTCTCACACCCTGGGAAAGGGAGGGACACAGGTAGTTCTCAGATAAGGGGGCAAGGGAAGGAGCCATCCCTCAGTGTCAGGGGCATCTCACACATGAAGATTTTCCCAATTAAGCCCGTTCAAAAAGATATTACATCTAACACAAGTATATGCCACCTTGATACTTGTTAGTTGTCTTATCTTGAGAAGTTATTTTTCTCATTGTTAGTAACACCAACTACCCCACTGGACTGAAGACTGAATGTGTGAATATTACCCTTACAGCACAAGTGAAGGTTGCTGCTTCTGGGGTTCTGATTTTGTCCTTTATGCTAGACACAGAACAGGTACTCAGAAATCCCTGTTAACTCATCAATTGTGTTAATATTTCTATGGACCTGAGGACTCAAATGAATGTGTTCTATTGATCATTCTATGCTGTAGAAGGGATTCTGGATGAAAAAGAGGAACCTATGGTCATATATCAAACATATAAGTAACTAAAGGTAGAAGGGCTCAAGAGATTAGAAAAAGGGTTTGGGATTTTTCTTTTGCTCGGATGACATAATTCTATGATGAACACAGAGGAATAAATGCTGTAGCAGACAGTGTTATGCAGATATAAAATAATGTCACAAGTTTTTGACCCTGTCTTGACTCTGGAAGTCTCAAGAATTTTGAAAGAGGATTTGGCAATGTTTAGAGAAAGACCATAACACCATCACCAAATCTGCCCAATATCTACAACCACACACACAAAACACACATTTCCTTAGAGCACAGAAGCAGAAGATATTAAGAAGAGGTTGCAAGAATACACAGAACTGTACAAAAAAGATCTTTACAATCTAGATCATCACAATGGTGTGATCACTCACCTAGAGTCAGACATCCTGGAATGCAAAGTCAAGTGGGCCTTAGGAAGCATCACTATGAACAAAGATAGTAGAGGTGATGGAATTCCAGTTGAGCTATTTTAAATCCTAAAAGATGATTCTGTGCAAGTGCTGTACTAAATAAGCCAGCAAACTTGGAAAACTCAGCAGTGGCCATAGGACTTGAAAAGTTCAATTTTCATTCCAATCCCAAAGAAAGGCAATGCCAAAGAATGTTCAAACTACCACACAATTGCACTCATCTCACATGCTAGCAGAGTAATGCTCAAAATTCTCCAAGCAAGGCTTCAACAGTACGTGAACCGTGAACTTCCAGATGTTCAAGCTGGATTTAGAAAAGGCAGAGGAACCAGAGATCAAATTGCCAACATCTGTTGGATCATCAAAAAAGCAAGAGAGTTCCAGGAAAACATCTGCTGCTGCTGCTGCTGCTGCTAAGTCGCTTCAGTCGTGTCCGACTCTGTGCGATCCCATAGACAGCAGCCCACCAGTCTCCCCGTCCCTGGGATTCTCCAGGCAAGAACACTGGAGTGGGTTGTCATTTCCTTCTCCAGAAAAACATCTACTTCTGCTCTATTGACTACGCCAAAGTCTTTGACTGTGTGGATCACAACAAACTGGAATATTAAAGACATGGGAATACCAGACCACCTGACCTGCCTCCTGAGAAATCTGTATGCAGTTCAAGAAGCAACAGTTTGAACTGGACATGGAACAACAAACTAGTTCCAAAATGGGAAAGGAGTATATCAAGGCTATATATTGTCATCCTGCTTATTTAACTTATATGCAGAGTACATCATGTGAAATGCCGGGCTGGATGAAGCACAAGCTGGAATCTAAATTGATGGGAGAAATATCAGTAACCTCAGAAATGCAGATGGCACCACCCTTTTCACAGAAAGCAAAGAACTAAAGAGCTTCTTGATGAAAGTGAAACAAAAGAGTGAAAAAGTTGGCTTAAAAATCAACATTCAGAAAACTAAGTTCATGGCATCTGGTATCATCACTTCATGGCAAATAGATGGGGAAACAATGGAAACAGTGACAGACTTTATTTCTCTGGGCTCCAAAATCACTGCAAAGAGTGACGGCAGCCAGGAAATTAAAAGATACTTGCTCCTTGGAAGAAAAGCTATGACCAACCTAGACAGCATATTAAAAAGCAAAGACATTATTTTGCCAACAAAGGTCCATCTAGTCAAAGATATGGCTTTTCCAGTAGTCATGTACGGAAGTGAGAGTTGAGACTATAAATAAAGCTGAGCACCAAAGAATTGATGCTTTTGAACTGTGGTGTTGCAGAAGACTTGAGAGTCCCTTGGACTGCGAAGAGATCCACCAGTCAATCCTAAAGGAAATCAGTTCTGAATATTCTTTGGAAGGACTGATGCTGAAGCTGAAATTCCAATTCTTTGGTCACCGGATGCCAAGAACTGACTCACCAGAAAAGACCCTGATGCTGGGAAAGATTGAAGGCAGGAGGAGAAGGGGACAGCAGAGGATGATATGGTCAGATGGCATCACCAATGCGATAGACATGAGTTTGAGTAAGCTCCAGGAGTTGGTGATGGACAGAGAAGCCTGGTGTTCTGAGTCCATGGGGTCTCAAAGAGTCAGACACAACTGAGCGACTGAACCGATTAGAGTACTTGTTTCCTACTGTATCCCTAGCACTGATCACAAAGCCACAACACAGTAGATGCTAAATCTATGCTAGAAAAATGAAATGAAAGAACAAATCTTAACTCCATCCCCAATAAGGCTGACTTCATAGGCCTGTGAAGGACCCCATTCCAAATTTAATGCTCTGTGGTCTTCATCTTCTGTCTTTATCATTTTTGAACAAGGGGCCTCATTTTCATTTTGCACTGAGCCCATCAACTAACCAGTCCTGCTTTCCATGGAAGGTGAATAATACTGGGTGACTATCAACCTCTGCTTCTCTATAGCAGTAAACCCTACTACAATGATAAGACACTGACTGAGCAGCTTATAAACAAAAGAAGTTTATTTGTGGAGGCTGGAATCCCTAGATCAGGGATTAAAGATGATCACAGCAGGGTCTAAAGATGACCCTCTTCCAGACTGCAGACATCTCACTGTTTCCTCACATGGTAGAAGGAGTGAGGAATATCTGAGAGGTCCCTTTCATAATGCCACTAATCCTATTCATGAAGGTCCCACCCTCATGACCTAAGCATCTCTCAAAACCCTACCTCCTAATACCATCACACTCAACATTATGATTTCAACATATGAACTTGGGAGAGGGACACAAACCTTCAGACCACAGCACCAAGGACAGAGCATCAGGAACGGGGATGCTTGCACTGAAACAGCTGTGAAGGCCCCATGAAGATGCAGACCCACCACATCACAGATGTTCCAGTCCTCACCCAATGCTTCCTAGAGTTTTCTGGAAGCTTCTGCTTCACCTGGTTTTGGGTCTATCTCTCAAAGAGGACACTGACATTATGGACAAAAGCCTCCTAAGTTCCAGCTATACTGCTTCTTATTAGTTTACTATATTCCAGAGGTTAATGTCTCTCATATTTTAGCTTAATATTATGGTTGTGCTCAGTCATGTCTGATTCTTTGCAATCCTGTGGACTGTAACCTGCCAGGCTCTTCTATCCGTGGAATCTTTCAGGTAAGAATTCAGGAATGGATTGCTACCTGTGTATTTTAATTAGGGTTTGTAGTCTGGGGATATTTATTGGTTTATAAGAAGAAATCTAGAAGTTCATGGTTCACGTATTGCTGAAGCCTGGCTTGGAAAATTTTGAGCATGACTTTACTAGCGTGTGAGATGAGTGCAACTGTGCGGTAGTTTGAGCATTCTTTGGCATTGCCTCTTTGGGATTGGAATGAAGACTTACCTTTTCCAGTCTGTGGCCACTGCTGAGTTTTCCAAATTTGCTGACATATTGAGTGCAGCACTTTCACAGCATCATCTTTCAGGATTTGAAATAGCTCAATTGGAATTCCATCACCTCCACTAGCTTTGTTCATAGTGATGCTTTCTAAGGCCCACTTGACTTCACATTCCAAGATATCTTGTTTTAGGTGAGTGATCACACCATCATGATTATCTTGGTCATGAAGATCTTTTTTGTACAGTTCTTCTGTGTATTCTTGCCACCTCTTCTTAATATCTTCTGCTTCTGTTAGGTCCACACTATTTCTGTCCTTTATCTAGCCCATCTTTCACTTCATGGGAAATAGATGGGGAAACAGTGGAAATAGTGTCAGACTTTATTTTGGGGGGCTTCAAAATCACTGTGGATGCTGATTGCAGCCATGAAATTAAAAGACGCTTACTCCTTGGAAGGAAACTTATGACCAACCTTGATAGTATATTAAAAAGCAGAGACATTACTTTGCCAACCAAGGTCCGTTGAAAAATCTCTTCAATTTTCTTGAAGAGATCTCTTGTTTTTCCTATTCTGTTGTTTTCCTCTATTTCTTTGCATTGATCACTAAGGAAGGTTTTCTTATCTCTCCTTGCTATTCTTTGGAACTCTGCCTTCAGATGCTTATATATTTCCTTTTGTCCCATGCTTTTCACTTCTCTTCTTTTCACAGATATGTGAACCGTGAACTTCCAGATGTTCAAGCAGGTTTTAGAAAAGGCAGAGGCACCAGAGATCAAATTGCCAACATCCGCTGGATCATGGAGAAAGCAAGAGAGTTCCAGAAAAACATCTATTTCTGCTACCTTTACTATGCCAAAGCCTTTGACTGTGTGGATCACAATCAACTGTGGAACATTCTGAAAGAGATGGGAATACCAGACCACCTGACCTGCCTCTTGAGAAACCTGTATGCAGGTCAGGAAGCAACAGTTAGAACTGGACATGGAACAGACTGGTTCCAAATAGGAAAAGGAGTGCGTCAAGGTTGTATATTGTCACCCTGCTTATTTAACTTATATGCAGAGTGCATCATGAGGAATGCTGGGCTGGAAGAAGCACAAGCTGGAATCAAGATTGCCGGGAGAAATATCAATAACCTCAGATATGCAGATGACACCAGCATTATGGCAGAAAGTGAAGAGGAACTAAAAAGCCTCTTGATGAAAGTGAAAGAAGAGAGTGAAAAGGTTGGCTTGAATCTCAACATTCAGAAAACAAAGATCATGGCATCTGGTCCCATCACTTCATGGGAAATAGATGGGGAAACAGTGGAAATAGTGTCAGACTTTATTTTGGGGGGCTTCAAAATCACTGTGGATGCTGATTGCAGCCATGAAATTAAAAGACGCTTACTCCTTGGAAGGAAACTTATGACCAACCTTGATAGTATATTAAAAAGCAGAGACATTACTTTGCCAACCAAGGTCCGTCTAGTCAAGGCTATGGTTTTTCCAGTGGTCATGTATGGATGTGAGAGTTGGACTGTGAAGAAAGCTGATCGCCGAAGAATTGATGCTTTTGAACTGTGGTGCTGGAGAAGACTCTTGAGAGTCCCTTGGACTGCAAGGATATCCAACCGGTCCATTCTAAAGATCAATCCTGGGTGTTCATTGGAAGGACTGATGCTAAAGCTGAAACTCCAATACTTTGGCCACCTCATGCAACGAGTTGACTCACTGGAAAAAACTCTGATGCTGGGAGGGATTCGGGGCGGGAGGAGAAGGGGACGACAGAGAATGAGATGGCTGGATGGCATCACCACCTCGATGGACATGAGTTTGAGTGAACTCCGGGAGTTGATGATGGACAGGGAGGCCTGGTGTGCTGTGATTCATGGGGTCGCAAAGAGTCAGACAGGACTGAGAGACTGAACTGAACGGAACCGAAGAAGAAATCTATGGCTTATTATCAAAGACTTCAAGTTAAAACAAGTGAAAGTATTTGTAATTCCAAGATAGGTCGCCTAACAAGATATAATGTACTTTTTAGGGGTAAATGTTGACATATCAAAACCCGAGTAGCATGAAGAGTTAATAGAAAACATTTTTTATAATCTATACTTTATAGCATGCTTCCATCTGACATGTTTTTCCTTTCTAGTATCGTTTTCATTATTTTTTATTTTAATAGAGTGGTGATCTTCATTTCAAGCCCACTGTCTCTAATCATAATATATGTTCTCACTTTCCATGAAAATTTGTTCTTGTCACATAAGAACCCACTGTTATTAGATTCTATTGCAATAATTTATTAATATCAAATCCATTAAATGATGACACACTAGGCATAGAAAAATTCTACACTGAAGAAATAATTTTGCTTCAGAGTTTTTTTTTTTTTAGTTCTTTTAAAACTATTTGGAAGCACTAATAATTATTTTAAAAGATTTGTCACAGAAAAGAATAGGGCAAACAGTTGAGACTAAGGAAGCCCATCAATAAGTCTATGTTAGCAATTCTAAATTTAGTTATTAGTTTCAATCTTCCTCTAGCCCATCACATTTTAAATGCCCCTATTAAAATTATATGAAGACCTTAAGATATTAAAAAGTCAAGTTAATGAGTGAGAATGGGATTTATCCCTATCCACTGAATTATGCAGAACAATTCCCCTTGAAATCTCCCACTCCTCCTCCTTAACTCTTCTAAGTCTTTTTCAGCCTTTCTTGATCCACCATGACAACTCTGCAAGATTCTGAACACTTTTCAATATTTCTTAGTGTTTCTTGGCCCAGCAACACATTTCTCGGGAAGACAAACAAAGGTGTTGATCCTACTGGACACTCACAGACCACTCTCTGTTCTGCCCAGTTCTCCTGCCCATGACTTTCTGGCCTCTCCTTTCCTTTGTTCTTACAATTCATCTGCTTGGTCTAGAGAATTCACAGTGAAACTTGAGCATTTAGCACTCCGCACAGAGAATGCTCAGCTCATTTTCTAAAACAGATAAACTAAAAATAGCTTCAGTTTACACACAGAAGGACAAAGTCTGAGTTGGAAAAAAAAACTGTACACACACACACTCACTCCACTGAGGCAGCAGTGAATCTCTCTTAGTAAAAGCAAATTTAATACGAGGATTACTAATAGATCCAAAACACAGGATCATTGTTATGCCAAGCTTTGGCACCACTTTTTAGTGGTAACTCTTCAAGAACATACAGAACAGTTGTTACCATTACCCAACCATTCTGAAAGCAGAATACTAGACAAGCTTCCACTGGAACTGAGAATATGCTGTGCTATATAAAACCAAGAATGATGCTGTACATTACATCTCCCATCCATCGCTGGCTGACTTCCATCACCCACAGAACAAAGTCCAGACCCTTTTCTTGGCACGAAACTACACATTCTGCCTAATTTTCAAATACATGCGTTATGTGCTAGATATACTGAGGGTGCCAGCTACTACTCTTTTGTCTCTCAGCTCCAAACCCACCCTCGTCTACATTTGGCTTTGTGATGCTGAGGCTGGGACTTCATGAAGAGCATTTCTGCATTTCTAGTATCTCCCTATTTTTGATAGATGGAGGCTGCTAGAGAAGGAAAAAAGGAAGTATTCCTTCCTGTTTCCTGTGTGCTTCCTGTTTACTTCTTGTTACTGTGTATATTATCCTAGTAACACCTCTTTGGCCCAGAAGTAGCAGTTTCTTCCCATGTAAGTGGCTGAATTCTGTTCACAGTTTTTCTATCATTTGCAGAACCAGCCTCATAGTGGGCCCCTCAGAGACACCAATACCTGGCAATTAGCTCCCCTTCCTCAGGTGTCTGAGTCACAGCCCCCCACAGCCTCTTCTCCAGACTTCTAGGTTCTCATGACCCCAATTTCTTCCCATTTTCCCCTAATCTTGGTTGCTGTGACAGATCCCTCTGTGATAGGTTATTGTTCTTTTTATTTTCTTGCATTCTGTACCTAGTTAACAACTTTATGCTTAGTTAAAATTATTTACATTAAATTAAGATATACAGTGAACTAGTAGCCATGTTTAGTCTGCTTTAACATCTTGATATTTTTATACACTCTCCTGGAATTGTCTCGTTTTTTCCTCTGGAGACATAGGCTTAAATATTGTTCAACACCCATCTTAAATATTACTTCTTCTGTGATGCTTTTCTTGACCTCCTTAAATAGAATCACTCCCTTATAATTAGTACAATTTTAGATTGTACATCCTGCTATATGTCAGCTAGCACAATAATAATTTATTTGCATATCTTTGTGCTCTACTAGACTGTGAGTGCCATGGAAGCATGGCCTAATGCCTTATTCGTCTTTGCATAACCAATATCCAGCTCATTTCCTGGCACATAATAGAAACAGCACAAAAGCTATTTAATAGACTTGTTTTGTGTAATTAAATACAAGTTTCTCCGGAAATATTTAGAAATAGTCTTTAATGCCAATATATAAGACTTTTGCTCATGTTCTGTGATGGAAGAGGTCCTTAGAAGGATGCCAACTCAAGGAAAATCCCACTAGCCAGTCAACTTTATCTCACATTTCATCCTTAGAAAGTATATATCAGAGTATCTAGTATATAATTAGCATAAACACATGCTAGCTTATTATACTTACTCAAACTCTAATAGTTCAGTTCAGTTCAGTCACTCAGTCGTGTCTGACTCTCCACGACCCCATGAATCACAGCACGCCAGGCCTCCCTGTCCATCACCAACTCCCGGAGTTCACTCAAACTCATGTCCACAGAGTCGGTGATGCCATCCAGCCATCTCATTCTCTGTCGTCCCCTTCTCCTCCCGCCCCCAACCTTTCCCAGCATCAGAGTCTTTTCCAGTGAGTCAACTCGTCGCATGAGGTGGCCAAAGTATTGGAGTTTCAGCTTTAGCATCAGTCCCTCCAATGAACACCCAGGATTGATCTCCTTTAGAATGGACTGGTTGGATCTCCTTGCAGTATAAGCGACTCTCAAGAGTCTTCTCCAGCACCACAGTTCAAAAGCATCGATTCTTTGGCGATCAGCTTTCTTCACAGTCCAACTCTCACATCCATACATGTCCACGGGAAAAACCATTTGCCACCAACTTAAGCACAAATTCCTCAATAGGGGATTGAAGCAATATGGCCCATATTATTTTGTCTCCCACTGCCACATACTTTAAGCCTCTAAACTAGGCAAAGGTCAACTAGATACAGCCCACCTCACAGGCCACCACCACTTTTGTAAATAAAGTTTTATTAGAATACAACCAAATTCATTTATTTATGTATTGCTAACTCCAAACTTCGGAGAAGGCAATGGCAATCCACTCCAATACTCTTGCCTGGAGAATCCCATAGACAGAGGAGCCTGGTGGGCTGCAGTCCATGGGGTCACTACTAGTCGGACACGACTGAGCGACTTTTCACTTTCACACATTGGAGAAGGAAATGGCAACCCACTCCAGTGTTCTTGCCTGGAGAATCTCGGGGATGGCGGAGCCTGGTCGGCTGCCGTCTATGGGGTCGCACAGAGTCGGACACGACTGAAGCGACTTAGCAGCAGCAGCAGCAGCAGCAGCTCCAAACTCACCCTCCCATACCACTATCTATGTCTACTAACAATGTGTATACTCTTACCACTATCTATCGTCTACAGCTGACTTCATGCCACACAGGTAGAGCTGAGTAGTGATAACAGAGATCATATACCCCACAGATTCCAATATATTTACTCTCTGGTCCTTTATGAACAATGTTTGCCACACCTGACCTATATGATTTTCAAACCAGAACTATAATGTGCTCTCCACTTTCAATCCACACCACTTTTGCCATTGCTCATGTTATTTTCCCACTTCTGCTTATCATATGCTACTAATCCCTGAAAATTTTCTGACCCATTCAATTTAAAAGCATTGTTCCTTTCTTAGAACTTTTGTTTCATACTTTATCACTCACAGCATTTATATTTTTACTTTGAATTATTATACACACACACATACTTATCATTTTGTTGTTGCTCAGTTGTGTCCAATTCTGACTCCATGGACTACAGCATGCCAGGCTTCCCTGTCCTTTACCATCTCCCAGAATTTGCTGAAACTCATGTCCATTGAGTCAGTGATGCCATCCAACGATCTCATCCTCTGTTTCCCTTTTCTCCTTCTGCCCTCAATCTTCCCAGCATCAGGGTCTTTTCTAATGAGTTGGCTCTTTGCATCAGGTGGGCCAAAGTATTGGAGTTTCAGTTTCAGCATCAGTCCTTCCAATGAATATTCAGGACTGATTTCCTTTAGGATTGACTGGTATGATCTCCTTGCAGCCCAGGGGACTCTCAAGAGTCTTCTCCAGCACCAGAATTCAAAAGCATCAATTTGGCACTCAGCCTTCTTTATGGTACAACTCTGACATCCATAATGACTACTGGAAAAAAAGCATAGCTTTGACACTACAGACCCCTGTCAGCAAAGTGATGTTTATGTTTTTTAATACACTATCTAGGTTTGAAATAATTTTCCTTCCAAGGAGCAAGCATCTTTTAATTTCATGCCTGCAGTCACCGTCCAAAGTTATTTTGAAGCCCAAGGAAAGAAAGTCTGTGACTGTTTCCATTTTTTCCATCTATTTGCCATGAAGTGATGGGACCAGATGCCATGATCTTCGATTTTTGAATGTTGAGTTTTAAGCCAGCATTTTCACTCTCCTCTTCACATTCATCAAGAGGCTCTTTAGGTCCTCTTCACCTTCTGCTGTAAGGGTGGTGTCATCTGCATATCTGAGGTTATTGATAATTCTTCCAGCAATCTTGACTCCAGCTTGTATGTACCCAGCCTGGCATTTCACATGATATATTCTTATATAAGTTAAATAAATAGGGTGACAGCCTTGATGTACTCCTTTCCCAATTTGGAACCAGTTCATTGATCCATATCTGGTTATAACTGTTGTTTCTTGACCTGAATAAAGGTTTCTTAGGAGGCAGGTAAGGTGGTCTGGTATTCCCATCTCTTAAAGAATTTTCCACAGTTGGTTGTGATCCACACAGTCAAAGGCTTTAACATAGTCAAAGAAAACAGAAGTAGATGTTTTTTCTGGAATTCCTTTGGTTTTTCTATGATCCAATGGATGTTGGCAATTTGATCTCTGGTTCCTCTGCCTTTTTAAAATCTAGCTTATACTCATCATATCCCTTTAAACTAAATACATATTCTTAGAGGACAGGTTCTAGAATTTATATATCATTCTATCTTTTACATCCCTGAAAATACTTATAATAAATATCTGCCAGATTGAGTCCAATAGAACCACATCGATTACCAGCAGGCTGCCTGTGCTCTTCTCTCAACAGCCTTAGATCCTGAATGATAACACACATCATGGATCAGTTAGTGGGTCAATACGATGAGTTATAACTAGTTTTTTCCCTTTGATCTTAACAACCCTGCTCAATCCAAAAGAGATAATTCTTGATTTGACTATGGTTAACAAGTTATCTAAAAGAGATGAACTGAATCATATTTAAAATTATATTTGGGGACTTACAGGAAACCATGACTGCTTTTAACATTAGTGTGTAAGGTAGTGAAAGCCTTAGGATCTGAAAGTGGTATAGCTGTAGCCAGTGATTTGAGTTAATGAGGATATTAGGTGATTCACCTTACATTTCCCCCAAAGTCATTAACCAAGAATGATTTTACAGAATTGTTCTGTTGGTGATTATAAAGCAAATAGGAGATTTGAAATCAGGGTAAATTCAGTTTCCTTTTATAATTAAACACTACTGTGGTCGCTCTAATTAACATAGTCGATTTTATCTTGAGATAATGGGGCTTCCCTGATGGCTCAGACAGTAAAGAATCTGCCTGTAATGCAAGAGACACAGGTTTGATCCCTGGGTTGAAAAAATCACCTGGAGAAAGGAATGGCAATCCATTCCAGTATTCTTGCCTGGAGAATCCCATCAACAGAGGAACCTAGTGGGCTACAGTCCATGGGGTTGTAAGAGTCTAACACAACAGAGTGACTAACAATTTTACTTCCACTTTCTGTAAGTTGTGAAATCATAAAGGTATTCTATTCAATACATCTGTTTGGTAACATAAATACAATGGAATTATATGTTCTAAAGACAGAATTCCAGAAATGATGCATTATTTTGTCTTAATAAAATGAGAATTAATTGATTCTATTTACCCTGCTTTAGTTATCTTTATTACTTGAGAATTATTTTTTAAACTCTAAAATAGAAGAACCTTTGAGAAATGCTTCTCTAACAAAATACCTCCACTTAAGAAAAATAAGATTTCTATACATATTATTTTCACTGACTTAAGTAATATTTCCTCCAAAGTTTGTTAATGAGCCATGGTCAAATCATCAGCTAAGACTCCCCTCTAATTAAAAACAAAACAAAACACCCAAAGTTCAAAGTGTATTCTAAAAGGAATACATACGAAGAGTTTGACTTAACTCAGTATGCTTCTTTCTCTTTACTATATGATGATACTTTGGGTGTTATTAATCATATCATAGCCCCATCAATATTACCTGCACTGTTATTTCAACTTGGCAGATTATCCCATCCAACAGCAATGATCAAGCATCTACATGAAAAATGAGACGGTCTCAAAAAACCTGGACTTGATTCTATTCCTCAAATATGGAGTGCCACTTAGCAACAAAAATGTGTTACTACTGCTCAGGAAGACACACACCTACCTATCAAATTCATAAGATATAGAATATAGCAACCTAACCACCAAAATATGGGATATGACCCTCGGAGCAAAATAATGCCTTATATAGATATTTCATTTACATGTAAAATAAAAAGTGAAAACTTGAGATAACAATAATACTTGATCTGATTCCAACAGTAGTATTGAATGAGTAAATGCACTTTCTATTCTGAAAGATAACAGAGTGCAAGGAAGATTGCACAAATAACAGTTTAGTTTACCAGAACATCAGTACTGTTGACTCACTATCATTTTTGTATTTTGAGGATGTTTTAATAGAGTTATAATACTTGAAAGCCTTAAGATATCAAGCAAGCTTAGGTTCTCCATTATACAGATGAGGAAAATCAAACCCAAAGAGTTGCTGTGACTTGTCCAAAAATCCCATGGGGAATTAGCAGTAATAGAACATGGATTCGGAGAAGGCAATGGCAAGCCACTCCAGTACTCTTGCCTAGAAAATCCCATTGATGGAGGAGCCTGGTAGGCTGCAGTCCGTGGGGTCACTAAGGGTCGGACACAACTGAGCGACTTCACTTTCACTTTTCACTTTCACACATTGGAGAAGGAAATGGCAACCCACTCCAGTGTTCTTGCCTGGAGAATCCCAGGGATGGGGGAGCCTGCTGGGCTTCCGTCTATGGGGTCACACAGAGTTGGACATGACTGAAGTGACTTAGCAGCAGCAGCAGCAGAACATGGATTATTCCTCTTAAATTCAGTAGCTTATTAAGGGACACAAGCTGGAGGAAGCACAAGCTGGAATCAAGATTGCTGGGAGAAATATCAATAACCTCAGATATGCAGATGACACCACCTTTATGGCAGAAAGTGAAGAACTAAAGAGCCTCTTGATGAAAGTGAAAGAGGAGAGTGAAAAAGTTGGCTTAAAGCTCAACATTCACAAAACTAAGATCATAGCATCTGGTCCCATCACGTCATAGCAAATAGATGGGGAAACAATGGAAACAGTTGGCTGACTATATTTTTCTGGGCTCCAAAATCACTGCAGATAGAGACTGCAGCCATGAATGACCAATCTAGACAGCATATTGAAAAACAGAGACATTACTTTGCCAGCAAAGGTCCATCTAGTCAAGGCTATGGTTTTTCCAGTGGTCACGTATGGATGTGAGAGTTGGACTATGAAGAAAGCTGAGTGCAGAATTGATGCTTTTGAACTGTGGTGCTGGAGAAGACTCTTGAGAGTCCCTTGGACTGCAAGGAGATGCAACGAGACCATCCTAGAGGAGATCAGTCCTGGGTGTCCGTTAGAAGGACTGATTTTGAAGCTGAAACTCCAATACTTTGGCCACCTGATGAGAAGAGCTGACTCATCTGAAAAGACCCTGTTGCTGGGAAAGATTGAAGGCAGGAGGAGAAGGGTACTACAGAGAATGAGATAGTTGGATGGCATCACCGACTCAGTGGATATGAGTTTGGGTGGACTCCAGGAGTTGGTGATGGACAGGGAGGCCTGGCGTGCTGCGGTTCATGTGGTCGCAAAGAGTCAGATACGACTGAGTGACTGAACTGAACTGAACACCACATACCTACTGTGTAGGTACTGTGCTTATGGTAAAGGAAAACTCACTCTCAAACAACAAAATATAAGAAAATAGAATTTTATTTTTAAAGGCAAAATAAGCAACAGCAACCCTACTATTAATACCCTCTAGGTGTCTCCGGCCATGGGCAGAGTCTAGAGTATTCTTTTCAGTTGACTGACCTTGGAAGCTATTACAGATTTGTTTGAAACAAGCTAACTTTTGGTCCTTTCCCCAAGACTAGTTATATGTATATATACTCTAGCACGATGTACCTATTATAAGGTGAAGCATCAATTCTCAGAATTTCATCATAAAATGTTTAAGGATTTTCATCAAAACTTCCACAGTTCTCACTGTTGGGAGAAAAGAGAAATACAGAAGGAAGGAGAATTACAAGAAAATATTTAACCTAAAGAAGAGATGTTAGGGGCCATTTGGGCAAAGTTATCAGTGTAAATTTCAAAATATGTTTCATATTTTTACTTTGTTTTTATCTTATTGAATATGAATCTTAATAACACTTACAATTTACCTACCTAGCTACTTCATTTATTTTTTTTTGTTTCTTCCTAATGTGCTTCTCATTACTGCACATATTTTTCAAAATATCCATATGAGCGAGAATGTCATTGGGCTGGAACACTGTCATAAGATAATAGTTCGCTCTTGCTAGATAAATGCCAAGGTAAAGCTAGTTACTTATTGAAAGTAAATGTCGAGGCAAATTGAGAAACATTGATTGTAAGAAAATGTTCTAATACAGTAGCTTCATTTCTGCTGTACCAAATGATGCATGTTGATGTAATCATTTTTTTTAATAGATCTTAGTGTAGGCAAGTTAAAGTAGCTTACAGTACAAGAAAGCACCTACATTTTGATTGTTGAAGAAAACCAAACTTGGCATGATACACAGTCGATCCAACAGCAGTTCATAGGTAATAACCCTAGTTCCTACTCCACACCAAGCTATGTGTACCAACGATTTCTCACTAGCAGAGGCTAGTTACATTCCAACTGTAAATAAAGATTGGCTATTGCACATTCTGGTTGGTATTTTTCCTTCTAAAACATTTATGTACTATATTCTAGACATACCTTGGCATATATATATATATGTGTGTATATACACACAAATATACCTTTATACTCACAATTTAAGGAGAAATGGCTAAGCTCTTTGCCTACCCATACAGATAACTAAATGTGCCAGAACAACTGTGTAGAAACAAAAATCTAGTCCAGATTTTGAAAATGCAATGTTTTGACCTTTGAAAAATTGGCTCCCAAAATACACATTTGCTATTTTGAAAACACATCCAAAATTTCAGAGAGATGACAGCTCATTGAGCAAATTCTGTTCCAGAAAATTCAACTTGGCATGGTGGGCCATCCAGCCTGGCCTAAGTGAAACCACAGGGGAGATCCAGAAACAAGAGCCTTCCTTAGAATTGAGAAAAAGTATAATTCACTAAAAGAAACTCCTCACTGAATTGAACCTATGAGGGATACAAGCAAGATCATCTCACAGGAGACCAGTTTTGCTTAAAAAGATGCCAAACCAAATTAATTACCAAGCTCCTTCAATGTTCATATGTCTGGAAACAGATTTTTAAATTTTATAGCATATACATATATACATATCACTTCTTGGCCTTTTGACAAAGATCAAGTGTAGTATGGGGGCTTCCCAGGAGGCACAGCAGTAAAGAATTCACCTGCCAATGCAAGAAATGCAGTGTTGATCCCTGGGTCAGGAAGCTCCCCTAGAGTAGGATATGGCATCCCACTCCAGTGTTCCTGCCTGGAAAATTCCATGGACAGAGGAGTCTAGTGGGCTACAGTCCATGGGGTCACAAAGAGTCAGACATGACTGAGCACACAGCACAGAGCATATACATAAGCAACTTTTGTCAATCCTGTAAGCTCCGGAAGGTAAAAACAGCAAAAGGAACATAACTCATCTGAAGAAAAATACAGTTTGCTGCCAGAGAGAACAAAGATACTGAAGAGGCTGACAGTGTGTAAAAAATATAGTTTCACTTTTTTGGTCATAGGACAGTAAGCAGTATACCAATTACTATGGTGTAATTGCATCTGTGCATGCATGTGCACGCACAAACGTGTGTGTGTATGCACGTGCTGAGAATCTATACCACACTCACTGCCAAAATACACACTAAAGAAGTCACAACATCACCCCAAGGTTTCTTGGATTTTAAACAGAACTGGCTTTCTGTTTGTATACTTGATACATTGTATAACAATTTTAAATAATATAGATTCAGTTACCCAATACAGTCACAAGCTAGATGACTTGCTAAATAACCTTGGGAGAGTTATCTGATCTTAACTGTACATTTCTATATCTCCAAAAATTCTTAAAGAGATGGGAATACCAGACTATCATACCTGTCTCCTGAGAAACCTGTATGCAGGTCAAGAAATAACATAACCTTACATCGAAAAACAGACTGGTTCAAAATTGGGAAAGGAGTACATCAGGGTAGTATATTATCACTCTATTTAACTTATATGCAGAGTACATCATGTGAAATGCCTGGCTGGATGAATCACAAGCTGGAAGGGCTGGATGAATCACAAGCTGGAATCAAGATTGCCAGGAGAAATATCAACAACCTCAGATACGCAGATGATACCTCTCTAATGGCAGAAAGTGAAGAGGAACTAAAGAGCCTCTTGATGAGGGTAAAGAGGAGAGTGGAAAAGCTGGCTTAAAACTCAACATTCACAAAACTAAGATCATGGCATCTGGTCCCATCACTTCATGGCAAATAGAAAGGGAAAAAGTAGAAGCAGTGACAGATTTTATTTTTTTAGACTCCAAAATCACTGTGGACAGTGACTGCAGCCATGAAATTAAAAGACACTTGCTCCTTGGAAGAAAAGCTATGACAAACCTAGCCAACATATTAAAAAGCAGAAACATCATTTGCCGACAAAGGTTTGTAAAGTCAAAGTTATGGTTTTTCCAGTAGTCATTACCGATATATGAGACCTGGACCATAAAGAAGGCTAAGTGCCAAAGAATTGATGCTTTCAAACTGTGGTGTTGGAGAAGACTCTTGAGAGTCCCTTGGACTGAAAGGTGATCAAATCAATCAATCCTAAAGGAAATAAATCCTGAATATTCATTGGAAGGATTGATGCTAAAAGTGAAGCTCCAATACTTTGTTTGATGTGAACAGCCTACTACTTGGAAAAGACCCTGATGCTGGGAAAGATTGAGGGCAAGAGGAGAAGAGGGTGACATAGGATGAGATGGTTGGATGACATCACTGACTCAATTGACATGAGTTCCAGCAAGCTCCAGGAGATATTATTTGTAAGGCCTCCTCAAACAACTATTTTGCCTTTTTGCATTTTTCTTGGGGATGGACTTGATCACTGCCTCCTGTACAATGTCATGAACCTTCGTCCATAGTTCTTCAGGCACTCTATCAGATTTAATCCCTTGAATCTATTTCTCACTTCCACTGTATAATCATAAGGGATTCAATTTAGGTCGTACCTTAATGATCTAGTGGTTTTCCCTACTTTCTTCAGTTTAAGTCTGAATTTAGCAATAAGGAGTTCATGATCTGAGCCACAGTCCCAGCCCTGTTTTTGCTGACTGTTTAGAGCATCTCCATCTTTGGCTGCAAAGAATATAATCAATCTGATTTAGGTACTGACCATCTGGTGATGTCCATGTGTCCAGTGTAGCTGTGAAAAGAAGAGAAGCGAAAGGCAAAGGAGAAAAGGAAAGATATACCCATCTGAATGCAGAGTTCCAAAGAATAGCAAGGAGAGATGAGAAAGCCTTCCTCAGTGAACAATTCGAAAAATAGAGGAAAACAATAGAATGGGAAAGACTAGAGATCTCTTCAAGAAAATTAGAGATACCAAGGGAACATTTCAGGCAAAGATGGGCACAATAAAAGACAGAAATGGTATGAACTTAACAGAAGCAGAAGATATTAAGAAGAGGTGGCAAGAATACACAGAAGAACTGTACAAAAAAATCTTCATGACCCAGATAATCACAATGGTGTGATCACTCACCTAGAGCCAGACATCTTGGACTGTGAAGTCAAGTGGGCCTTAGGAAGCATCACTACAAACAAAGCTAGTGGAGGTGATGGAATTTCAGTTGAGCTATTTCAAATCCTAAACGATAATGCTGTGAAAGTGCTGCACTCAATATGCCAGCAAATTTGGAAAACTCAGCAGTGGCCACAGGACTGGAAAAGGTCAGTTTTCATTTCAATCCCAAAGAAGGGCAATGTCAAAGAATGTTCAAACTACCACACAATTGCACTGATTTCACATGCTAGCAGAGTAATGCTCAAAATTCTCCAAGCAAAGCTTCAACAGTACATGAACCATGAACTTCCAGATGTTCAAGCTGGATTTAGAAAAGGCAGAGGAACCAGAGATCAAATTGCCAACATCTGTTGGATCATAGAAAAAGCAAGAGAGTTCCAGAAAAACATCTATTTCTGCATTATTAACTATGCCAAAGCCTTTGACTGTGTGGATCACAATAAACTGTGGAAAATTCTGAAAGAGATGGGAATACCAGACCACCTGACATGCTCCTGAAAAATCTGTATGCAGGTTGGAAGCAACAGTTTTAGGACTGGACTTGGAACAACAGACTGGTTCCAAATAGGGAAAGGAGTATGTCAAGGCTGTATACTGTCTCCCTGCTCGTTTAACTTCTATGCAGAGTACATCATGAGAAATGCTGGGCTGGATGAAGCACAAGCTGGATTCAAGATTTCTGGGAAAAATATCAATAACCTAAGATATGCAGATGACACCACCCTTATGGCAGAAAGTGAAGAAGAACTAAAAAGCCTCTTGATGAAAGTGGAAGAGGAGAGTGAAAAAGTTGGCTTAAAAATCAACATTCAGAAAACTAAGATCATGGCATCTGGTCCCATCACTTCATGGCAAAGAGATTGGGGAACAATGGAAACAGTGACAGACTATTTTGGGGGGTTCCAAAATCACTGCCGATGGTGACTGCAGCCATGAAATTAAAAGATGCTTGCTCCTTGGAAGAAAAGCTATGACCAACATAGACTGCATATTAAATAGCAGAGACATTACTTTGCCAACAAAGGTTCATCTAATCAAAGCTACAGTTTTTCCAGTAGTCATGTAGGATGTAACAGTTGGGACTATAAAGAAAGCTGAGCACCAAAGAATTGATGCATTTGAATTGTGGTGTAGGAGAAGACTCTTGAGAGTCCCTTGAACTGCAAGGAGATCCAACCAGTCCATTCTAAAGGAGATCAATCCTGGGTGTTCATTGGAAGGACTGATGCTGAAGCTGAAACTCCAATATTTGTCCACCTGATGTGAAGAACTGACTCATTGGAAAAGACGCTGATGCTGGGAAAGATTGAAGGCAGGAGGAGAAGGGGATGACAGAGGATGAGATGGTTGGATGGCATCACCGACTCAATGGACATGAGTTTGAGTAAACTCCGGGAGTTGGTGATGGACAGGGAAGCCTGGTGTGCTGCAGTCCATGGTTTTGCAAAGTGTCAGACATGAGTGAGTGACTGAACTAACTGATCAGGAGATACTGAGGGACAGTGAGCCCTGCTGTGCTGTAGTCCTTGGGGTCACAGAGTCGGATACAAATTTGTGCTGAACAAGAACAAATATCTCCAAAGGGTATATAATAATAGTAGCTATTTTATAGGCCTGCTGTAAGAATTAAATAAGATACTGTATGCATAAGTACCTAGCCCATTCCAGTCTAGGGGACACAATAATTGTCCCATTAACTTCTATCTCCACTGATATTGAACAAGTCAGAAATGACCAGAGGTTGGAAAGAAGCTGCAATCCTGGGATAGAGACCACCTATGAGACTTAAGTGTCTGCTGAATAAACCTCTTAGACAACGAAGCTCCAAGAAGACTCTGTCTGGTTCATCCACCACCACACCTGAGTAGGAGGTATTAGTCTATCTCCAGTTTTCTCTCTCATAACTTTGTACAAAGACAGTGAAACCTCTACTGACCCGTTTTTCCTTCTTTTTTTTCGTGTAGACTGAGACAGAAAGGAAACTATTTTGAATTAAACTTTTAATAATGAAACAAAACAAAGGACAAACTTTTCCTCCACCTTTTCTAGTCTTCATCTTTGGTCTTAGTATTAGTCTGTCAGTCATGTCTGACTCTTTGTGACCCCATGGATTGTAGCCCACCAGACTGCTGTGTCCATGGAAGAATACTGGACAAGAATACTGGAGTGGGTAGCCAATGACTTTTCTAGGGAATCTTCCTGGATCAGGGATCGAAACCAGGTCTCCTGCACTGCAGGCAGGTTCTTTACCGGCTGAGTCACAAGGGAAGCCCTCTTTGGTCTTAGGCTACTGAGAAAGAAGATTTTGATGTTGCATGTTTCTTTCATCTTTCCTCAGGATTGATTAGTAATTAGGGAGAATTGGTCTTACCCTCAAGTCTAACAGACTAGGTCTATGTAGCCTAAAAATCATAACTTAGGATTTTACTTATGCTTGAAAGGAGGTTGTCAGAGAGCAAATCTTCTTAAATTCTTCCCAAGAAGAATTCATAAGTTTCCAGAGACACTAGATATTCTTAGGCATCTGTCTCCAAAGACCAAAGCATTCAGATAAAAAGTAAAATAACCAACTGTATATACATAAATATAATTTATTTGCTTTTTATCTTTTAATCTAGATGTTCAAGCAACACTGTGCACTTACAGCCTGAAATATAAGAAAAAAAAAGCAACGGGTACATAAATAGGCTTGACTCTTGAATCAACTATAGAGGATCCTTTGATCATTCACTTAAAGTGGTTCTCAACCATAGCTAAACATTAGAATCACCAGGGAAATTTTTTAAAATATTATGCTTGGGCAGTCCACACCAGAGATTCAGACTGAGCTCATCTTGGGTATTTTAAAAGATTCTTCAATGATCCTAATGTGCTACCAGTTTTGAAAACCAATGACCAAAGAGATCATCCCAGAGTTTGTCTTCATTTTAGACAACCCACAATTACAGCCTTTTCACTACTTTGCCAACAAAGGTCTGTCTAGTCAAGGCTATGGTTTTTCCAGTAGTCATGTATGGATGTGAGAGTTGGACTATAAAGAAAGTTGAGTGCAGAAGAATTGATGCTTTTGAACTGTGGTGTTGGAGAAGACTCTTGAGAGTCCCCTGGACTGCAAAGAGATCCAACCAGACCAACTTAAAGGAAATCACTCCTGAATATTCATTGGAAGGACGGATGTTGAAGCTGAAACTCCAATACTTTGGCCACCTGATGCAAAAAACTGACTTATTTGAAAAGACCCTGATGCTGGGAAAGTTTGAAGGTGGGAGGAGAAGGGGATGACAGAGGATGAGATGGCTGGATGGCATCACTGACTCAATGGACATGAATTTGAGTAAACTTCAGGAGTTGATGATGGACAGGGAGGCCGGGTGTGCTGCAGTCCATATGGTCGCAAAGAGTCAGACACGACTGAGTGACTGAACTGACTGACTGACAATTACAGCAAAAAAGCAGAAGTTCACACATACACCCACCAACTTTGAGCAGCTTGTATACGAAATGTGATCTAATAACAAGAACAAAGATTTGCTAGAGAAATTATGGATGGCTGTTTTGGGTTTTTTTTTCCAGTGTTGGAATTTGAATAGTTTTATGTTCAGAACAGAAGGGAAATGAATATAATAGTTAACTCTATTCACTGGCAAACAGGACTAACACCTGCCATGCAGACTAATGAGGGTTATGATGTGAATCTCTGGGTTACATAAAGCTTGATGCAAGAGGATTTTCTAACAATTTCTCCAGGAAGGACCTCACTGCAAATATTCTAGCTTAATGGTTTTCTGTTTCTGTTTTGTCCAAGTCACAAAAAATAGCCAGTGCTATGACTGCTGCTGCTAAGTTGCTCAGTCGTGTCCAACTCTGTGCGACCCCATAGATGGCAGCCCACCAGGCTCCCCCGTCCCTGGGATTCTCCAGGCAAGAACATTGGAGTGGGTTGCCATTTCCTTCTCCAATGCATGAAAGTGAAAAGTGAAAGTGCAGTCGCTCAGTCATGTCCAACTCTTAGCGACCTCATGAACTGCAGCCTACCAGGCTCCTCCATCCATGGGATTTTTCAGGCAAGAGTACTGTAGTGGGGTGCCATGACTATACACCTTTAATTGACAATGTAGATTCTTATCTTCAACGGACAACACTGGACTGGTTTCACTGGAGTTCTGAGCTAGCCTGTCGATGGTATGATTACAATAGATATGGAGAAACATTGTTCTAGTGCAATATTGATCAATGTCCATGAACGTGTCAAGTTTCATTATTTTTTTCTTTACTCATTTTTTTTCTTAAGTATCCCACATGGTCTGATGGCAGTGGGCAGGGTTTAAATCACAAACTAAGTTAGCCTTCTCACAAGTTTGGTACAGAAATATTTTTAGAGTTCAGTTCTGTCTACTACCTTTGTAAAAGCACATAGATTGTGGTAGATTCATCACAAAATATTCTCCTGATTGATTGGCCCTGGTTCTCCTTCCATCAAGAGGTGAGGTCTATTTTCTTATCCCTTGAATCTGGGCTGGCTTGTGACTTGCTCTGGAGAATGGAATGTGGCAGCAGTGACAGGGTGCAAGCTCTGACTTTGGCCTCAAGGGACCCAGGATGCTTCAGCTCTCTCCCTCTCTAGGAACCCAGCTCCTGCCAAGAGAAACAAGCCTGAACCAGCCTACTAGAGGATGTGGGACCACAAGGAAAAGAACTCAGCTGTCTCATCCTAGACCAGTTTGCCCCCAGCAGATTTGCATCTAACTACAGTCACAGATGCTTACTCCTTGGAAGGAAAGTTATGAGCAACCTAGATAGTATATTAAAAAGCAGAGACATTACTTTGCCAACCAAGGTTCGTCTAGTCAAGGCTATGGTTTTTCCCGTGGTCATGTATGGATGTGAGAGTTGGACTGTGAAGAAAGCTGATCGCCGAAGAATTGATGCTTTTGAACTGTGGTGTTGGAGAAGACTCTTGAGAGTCCCTTGGACTGCAAGGAGATCCAGCCAGTCCATTCTAAAGGAGATCAATTCTGGGTGTTCATTGGAAGGACTGATGCTAAAGCTGAAACTGCAATACTTTGGCCACCTCATGCAACGAGTTGACTCACTGGAAAAGACTCTGATGCTAGGAGGGATTGGGGGTGGGAAGAGATGGGGATGACAGAGAATGAGATGGCTGGATGGCATCACTGACTCAATGGACATGAGTTTGAGTGTACTCCGGGAGTTGGTGATGGACAGGGAGGCCTGGCGTGCTGTGGTTCATGGGATCACAAAGAGTCGGACAGGACTGAGCGACTGAACTGAACTGAACTGACAGTCACAGGAAGAGCCTGACAGAGATCAGTTAAACCTACCTGAAACCAGAAGACCCACCTAGCAGACCTGCATATTCATGAGATAAAGAAGTTCTTACTGTTTAAGCCACTGGGTTTTGTTACCTGTTACACAGCATCAACATGATGACAGACAACTGATACATGAGCCAGCTCATTTGTAAATAACCCAAATAAAAGACAAAACCTTTTCTAAAAGACTACTGAAGTATGATTTCCACACATTTCCTGAATCACCAGAAGAAAGACAAGAGTGTTTACTCTGGTCATCCCCAATCATTCATTCCCACAATTCTAAACAAAATTAAATTACATGTGAATTTTAGTGCCCCACAGCGATGTAGTGTCATAACTAAGGCCAGACATGAAAGAAAAGACAGTTGGTTTTGAACACACAATTCAATTCAGCACAATCCAGTCTGGCTAAAATAATAATAAAAAAAAAAAAACAGTGTTTTTTATCATACTGCACTTTTATCACGTGTGCTAGGTTGCAGAATTCATTGTTCATGTTTCCTCCATCTAATTGGTAAAACCCAAGCGTCTTCAAAGGATAAAGTCAGTTGTTTAGTTCCTGATAGCATATGTTGGTGCAAGAATACTCTGACCTTGACCTTCTGAACTGTTTTGAAGCCAACCAAATACAACTGTCAGCCAAGAGGGTTTGGGGATGGGACAAGGAGACTGATTAAATAGGTGCCTGAAATAGATACTGTTGAACTCATTTGCCTTTTGTCCAGAGCATGTGATTCCTAACCTAGCCACTGAGCTGTGGCATGAACTTAATTAAAACCTAATAATATGATAATTATGGAAGGAAAAAGAAATGGTTATTTCAGGTTTATGGATGAGACGGGGCTTTCTCAAATGGCCTTTTCTCCTTTACTGCTGTTTGTTCAGCTCATCACTTCAGAGTATGTACAAAGGATCTATCTTGCAAATGATGAATGCTGGAAGACATATTTTTAAAGGAAACTTACCAGTAGTCCATTTCAGAGAGAATGCTAACTGCAGTCGGGCTCACTGCATTTTTCACCTAACAGTAGCAAAGCTCTTCTGTGTGATTCCGGCAGGTTTAGAGCACCACTATGTGGTCTGTTCGTGAGTATGTGACTATGTATATATATTTTTCAAATATATATACACACATACATATTATATATACACATATATGGCAGAACAACAACAAAAAATAATTGTGATATTTTTCTTATGAAAACTAGATCTTCATTTTTGAAAGTATGGAATGCAAATAAGCTTGAAAAAGAGTAAATGAAAGCTTTGCATTTAATTGTGCAAACATAAAAATAATTTGGTAGCTAATTTTAACAAAGGGAAAAACACCCAGACCATTTTTTTTCCCAAGAGATTCTATCTTAATGCATTTTGCTATTGTGTTCATCTGCATGTGGTACATTACATTTAATGGAAATCACATAGTCCAATTATCTCTCCTGGGGGAAGAGGAGAGAGGAAAGGAGGTAGGGAAATCTATTGTAAGCTAGGGAGATGTTTTTGGCAGCTTAACAGGAGGAGAGAAAAACAGACCCTGCTTTTCAGCCACCACATATATCCCTCACACTTGGTGACTTTCCAGTTGGGAACTCCCAGAAGGTGTCTCACTGGAAGTGGAACCAAGAATGTATTTGCTCCTTGGAATGGGCTCTGGAAAGAGCACAGTTTTGCTGTTAGTAAAACTGCTAAGCATTCCACTTTTCTAGCAGCTGCATAAACTAGGGGAGTGGGGGAGGTGCTCAATTGCTCTTTTGGGCACTCAATCCAAAAGATTTGAGTATCCACTCTGGACACTCAATCCAGAAGGATAACTGTGGAGTCTGTCTCCTGAAGGATGCTTCTAGTTGCCTAAAAGTATAATTCAGTTTCTAGAAGTTTTCAGTTTGAAATGAATAGCTAATGATATTACAGTGGATTCAGTTAGGATTCTGGGGATATCCTGGGTTCTTCATGTAAAAATCAAGGGCCCAGGCTGCTGGTCAATCCAGTAGATATTAGCCACTCATGGCTATTTAAGTTAAATTAAGGTATAATTTTTTTGTCACTCTGGTCATATTTTAAGTTCTTAATGGCTTGTGAATGGTGGCTTCAGTATTGTACAGTACAGACAGAAACATTTCCATCATGGCAGACAGTCCTGTTGGGGGCAGTGCTGTTCTATAGCAGTATCTGAGTTCCTGCCTGCATTTTATATGTATTAAACCAAGATACTTGGTGACAGCCTGGGTTACAGCATAGTCTTATGCCTTTCCCCTTTCTCCTGCTAATTATGTGGGATCTGTGCAACTGTGGTTATTTATACCTACTGACTCTAAACCTGAGAGCAGTCCCATGTTTCCAAAGAGATGATAAAGAGAGATATCTTCTGTGGTTATGACAGTTGGCAGGAAGCTGCAGGAAGAAGATAGAGAACTTCCAAGGCAAACAGCAAAGACTGCAGTAGTGAGGTACCCATCCCATCCATACCCATCATGCATCTCTCACTTTTAAAAATAAAAGTGGGTGGTTTTTGCTATGCTTCAGTTCAGTTCAGTTCAGTCGCTCAGTCGTGCCAGACTCTTTGCGACCCCATGAATCACAGCACGCCAGGCCTCCCTATCCATCACCAACTCCAGAGTTCACTCAAACTCATGTCCATCGAGTCGGTGATGGCATCCAGCCATCTCATTCTCTGACGTCCCCTTCTCCTCCCGCCCCCAACCTTTCCCAGGATCAGAGTCTTTTCCAGTGAGCTATGTTTAGAGAGGGGCAAAAATGTGAGAAAACTGTAAATTCTATGCTGGGGACAGAGGTTTCCTGATGTCTGTGTAAGTCTTGGTTTAAAATGTATCTCTGAGACAAACACGTTATCTTTTCAGAGGGCCCTCTCTGATTTTAAACTGCAGATTTCCTCTGACTTCATTCCCTGACACTTTCAAATCTGCATATATTGCCCAACTCTCTTGGAAGGTCCAGAAGACATAGATTTTTGTCTTTGTGGTCCTCTGATCCTTTCAAGCACTTAGGAAAGCATCCACTGTCCACATGGTAAGCTCTTAGTAAGCATTTGTTGAGTGAATAAATACATTGCTCATCTCTATTGTGACTCTCTGTCTACCCAGGGATAATAAAATCTCCTTAGTTACATAAGTTACCCCAAGTTCTCAAAGGAACACAGCTATGGACATCAACTCTTTGATTCCTATATCATACTATGTACTTTGAGATTCTTATCCATCTTCTCCAATTTATCTCCATTCTTTTCAACTTTATCTGTACTCTCAGAGTCCAATTCCTTCTCCCTGAATTTCTGCAGTAGCTCCTCCAGGCCTCCTACCTCTGACCTCCTACCCGGAGGTATCCATTAGCTCACAATCCAGCCTTCGTAACACTTCAAGAGTTATCTAATCTCCACAAAAGATCCTGAATGTAGTAGACATGCAGAGACCTCCATGATCTGTGCCACCAAATACCTTTAAGCCTTGTAAATGTCTTGACCATAGGTGCAGTATTAACTAAGAGTCTCTTGGTTGCAAAGAACAGGCTACTTTGGGCTAGCAGCCCAAAGCAGCTCATTGGCACAGGTATCTGAGGATGAACTGAACAATCCAGCTACATGAGGCTCAGCAGGTAGCTCAGTCTCAGAAACAACAGAAGACAAGGATTTCAAGACTTTCAAGACTCTGTCTCTCATCCTTGCTCCTCTCTGTGTATCAGGGTATCTGTCACTGCGGATGCCCTTACCACCACTAACTCCCAAAGTTTCTATCTCGCACCTGCATCTCCAGAAGAGGGAGAACACAGTACTCTGATATCCCAAGGTTTAAATTTCATGGCCTGGGATAGTGCTCCCAGGAGGCACAGGTCCACTACCATATCATGCAGGCTCCCATGTTACAGTCAAAAATGGGGGGAAGAAAAACTCTCCCAAGAGAACCAGTCTTTCTCAGTCTTTAAAAGATGTTTGTAGCACAGGATCTCATACTTTTAGATGCTCAATCAGTATCAGTATCTGTTTAACTGTGATGAAAGGACATTATTTTGACAGTTGAAATAAAAAGAAAACTCAAGGAACTCTAACATATCCATATCACTATTTTACCAGTATTTTAGTTGAATCTCATGGTAACAAGAGGCAGGACATGAAAAGTATTCTTTGTTTCTAGACATCAACCATGTCACCAACATCCCAAATGACAAGAAGAAGCTACCTTGAAAATAATAATAAATAATTATTGTAGTTTGTTCTGCAAAAAGCTTCACACACATTATAATATAGTGGCTAATGTCAGACTGCAAAGTTCAAATCCCGGCGTTAGCATTTTTAGTTGCATGACTCTGGCCAATTACCTAACCTTTAAACACCTCTGTTACTGCAGCTATCAAATGGAAATGAAAATAGTACCTATTAAATGCATAACATAAATAAGGCACTGGGTTTAGTGCCAGAGATAAAGGAAGGCAGTATTTCCAAAATGAGTCCAACTTTGCTCCTCTGGGGACATCCGGAGGTTTGGAGACTTCTCTGGTTGTTACAACTGCATGGGGGTAGGGGGGATTACCGACATCCAATGGGCAGAAGCCAGAATTGCTGCTAAATATGCTGCCCTGCACATGACAGCCCCCACAAGAAAGAATTATCCATCTGAAAACATCAGCAGTGCCGCAGCTAAGAAACCCTGTATTAAGGGATTGTTAAATGTTACTTATCATTATTACTGGATATAACCGGCATAAGAGCAAACTCTTACACAAGGCTTTTCCAGTGCCTGATGTGCAACTCAGCAACTGAACAACAACACAAGACTTACAACATACCAGGTTGAAAACATTTTGCATATAGTTACCAATTTTAATCTGTACCAAAAAAGAAAAACCAAACTTATGTGGTAGATATTATTAATATTTGTTTCTCTAGCTCATAAACATGAGGGTGTAATGACAAGGATTTAGTTTCTATTTCTCTTGGATGGTAATCAGAACCCACCAGTTAAATTACAGTAAATCTTTGTAAAAAATTATTCTCACTGGGAGATATGTTTTTATTATGACTATAAAGATTTTCGACACTCTTCCCTTCTCCCTCTTCCTACTCTCACACTCCAATTCACATTTTAAGAATGTTGGAATTCTCATTTTTGTTTGTTTTCAATTAGATATGCAAACCTGATGATTTCCCTCCTTCCTCATTTCCCAGCCCCTCCCAGCCCTATTAGAAGTTGCTTTGCAAGGATTAGAACAAATAACTAATATGAAAAGATAAGAGATTCGGGTATTTATTCTAAAGCTTAAGTTGGCTTTCCTGCACTTTGATGGATAAGCCTCTTTCTGAATTTTCTCCAAATTTGTTGAGTAATGCTGTGAAAGCACCTTCCAAGGCAAAGGTCTGCAAGATGGCAACAGAATGTTGAATATCCCAAGTCCTTTGGGGACATTCGGGATGAAAAGGCTTCTTTCCTGGATTAACACAGTTGTTTGAAAACTGATTAATTACTGAGCCTTCAGCTTATTTTTAAAGATCTCATTTTACTTTGGAACAATGCTCTGCAGGCTTTGTATTTTTAGGTGTGTGTGTGTGTGTGTGTGAACGTCTGACTGTGTTTTTATGTTAAGCTGACAGAAACTAAGGTAACTGTAATCAAATGACTGTTGTTAGGACCCAGCTCAGTGAAAAAGCAAAGCATTCAGCCAAATCCTTGATCTCCCGTACGAAAATACCTTCTCCTTCTCAGGCAATACAGGTAACCTTAAGAAAATGAAAAGATGTCCATTTATCACCAAAATTCCAAAGACCAGGCTTTTTCTATATTTACTGACCTTTATTCCCTTTCAATGACCTAACATTTCCATGATGAAACATAACACTTTACAGAACCATCTGAACATGGTACATTCAAGGTGGCATGGGACTCAAATTTTAATCCAATCAAATTAATTCTATCAACAGGTGCGATTTGCTTAGATTTAGGAAAAGGGACTGGTCCAGGACTTCCCAAGACAATATCCTGCAAGCATCCATAGTTAGAAGATTTTAAAAAACATGAATGATTTGCCCGGTTTCATAATATCTCCTCTGATACAATAAACTAAAACCAGGAAGTCAAAAATCACAAAATTAAAAAAAAAAAAAATTAAGGTCCCTTACTCCAAGGGAAACAAAGAGCAGGACTTTCATAATTATAGTTGGTTCAAAAAGCACTCAGTAAGATCTCCTCCTACCCCATCAAGGACACAGCATCCTCAAGGCTGCAATTTCTCTCACCATAGCACTCCTTCCTTCAGACCCCTCAAGTATAATCTCTATCAGGCCTACTCTGAAACTATCTCTCATACTGAGTTTTTATAAAAAGAAATTAAATATCTGACATGATAGTAAGAAAATGATCTCATAAAATGCTCTGACAAACTGGCACTGCTTCATATAGAAATGACCGGTGTCATTTATAAATCAGGGTCTCATGTAAATGACCCTCAATGGGTTCATTTGCTAGACGAGCTTTTGTGTTGAATTTGGTGGGTGGCTGAAGATAAGTAGAAGGTTTGACTTGTCTGGCGATGAGCAGAATTACAGAAGAAATAACGGTAACCCACTCCAGTATTCTTGCCTGGAGAATCCCATGGACGGAGAAGCCTGGGAGGCTACAGTCCACGGGGTCGCATAGAGTCGGACACGACTGAGCGACGAAACGGAATGGAACGGAACGGAAATATATCTTTACCTTGGACCAATTACTCCTTTAACATAGCTTTGTTTTACAGAATGTTTTCTGGTAGAGGTTTTTCATGAAGAGTTTAGTTAATGTAGCATGATTTTGAAACATTTAAATCAGTGATAAATCTGTCAGGTGAATGCCAGCATGTATCTGAGTACTGACTTTAATGAAAGAGAAATATTGCATTTTTAGAGATGTTCCTAAAGTTCCATTCCTGCTCTGTGAAATGTGGAACAAAATGGGAATTTCTGATACTTGCCTGGAGAATCCCATGGACAGGGGAGCCTGGTGGGCTGCTGTCTATGGGGTCGCACAGAGTCGGACACGACTGAAGCGACTTAGCAGCAGCAGCAGCAGCAAACAGTAGCAGATTATTTTTTCTCTCTTATTCTTGAGTCAAGATTAGGATTGGCCTGTTTAATCACCAGCCTGCAGGAAGAATACTTGATTAGGGAAACACCAATTTATTTGAAGGCAGGGAGACTAGACCCACTCATACTATGTCACAGAATGATAAAACCAGGAAGCTCCTCCAGATCCTCTAACCCATTGTCCTTTTAGAGTAGTTCAAGGTCACTGAGACAGACGCTCAAGGCCAGCGCTGAGGTCTTTACTCCTAGAACTGTGTTTCTGCTACTATGTTACACCATCACTTTTATTTTATCCACTTGGAGCAAATCTGCTCAGAAGAGCCAAGCAAATATGCACATGACCATTATCCCAGAGTCTAAAACAAGATGAGAAACGGAGCAACGATCAGGCAGCCAACATGAAGGTAACCTGGGCACCACTTTAGCTCCTTTTCCTTGGTTTACTCTAATATCTGTCTCTGTGTGTCTATTAAGTAAATTTGCTGCTATAGAATCTTGCATTTCTCACCTCACAAGTTGAGGAAGATTAAAGGAAGTGGATGCTGTAGGAAAGTTGGATGAAATAAGGCAGATTTGAGAGGCTATACAGAAGATTTTAGGCCTAATGCGTTTTGGGAAGTATCCGCAAAACTGAACTAGACACTGGCCTGGTTGTCATGGAAACCAACAGAGCTGAGAGGCAGAGATGAGCGCTACAGTGAGGAAGGTTCTCTCTAAAGTTCTGAGGGATCATATAAACTCCCAACACACCTGTGGGCTTGAAATCGGCCTGCTCTGCTACCCAGCAAATCTGCAACATGGTGCTGAAAACAGTTCTGGAGTTAAAAGTGTTCTGTGGCTTCCTTTGTTGTGTTTTGAAAAAATCTATATGTGTTCTGGGCTCCTTCTATCTCTTATCTACTACAGAACAGGAGCAAAGGAGAGAAAGACAGGGCATCAGCAAAGAACGCATTTGGCAACGTCCTATCGATTTCCACTTCCTGCTTCATCAAATTAGTTTTAAAAAAATGTTTTTCACAAATGGTACTCTTGGGGTGTCAATTGTCAAAATGTGTTTGCTGAAAAACTCCTTTCACAAAAGATCCTATTGTGCCAAGGAAGTAATTTTTAGCTTGTGAGGACCGCTTACTACTTTTTACCTTTTAAGTCCTAAGAATCCATGTTATGGGATTTTTGGGGTTTTGGTTATTCTTCTTTGTCTTAGTTTATCATGACTTCTGTGCATATGTACCTGCATATATGTGTGTGCACACATGTACTTACATATGTGTATATGTGTGCCTCTATGTGTATATTTGAATTCTTTTTCTTCTCTCTTGCTTTCATGGTAATGCTTACTATCATTTTGCTGTTGGTATAAATTATTTCCAATGCTTTGGAAATGTTTACATAATTATGCTTCTTAAAGGGGCTTAGTGTTTTGTTTTCATTGATAAGGAAGTAGTTAATATTAATAAGGGAGTGTTATCACAGAGTCAGGCTCACATATAATCCTGCTTTTAGTACTTTCTCCCAATACACTCAAAACATAGTTACACTGCTCTTATATAATTATGCAGACCTCAGTATAGGATATTAAAAAAGAGTTGGAATCCTGAAAAAGCACTGCGGAAAGTATGAGGGATGGAGATATCTGTGGGTACCAACTTAGTCTGGAAAGTTGGGGGTGGGGGAAGGAGGGGCAGAGAGTTTCTGAGGGTCAGGTGAGATTTGGGGCTTGGTATAGATGGTTGCTTGCTCTTTGCCTCCTTGCCTGACCTGTTCCAGCCAATGAGTCCATCTGCAGCCTTAGGCTGCCTTGTAAGTCAAAACTCTGGACAAGGCAAGCACTAGAAACCCACAACTCCGAAAGGGGCTGTCTGTGTTCAATTTCCATTTCTGTTGCTGCCTACCAATCTTTTACTATCTCCCTTGTTTGAATTGTGACAGCTTTTCACTGTACTCTTGACTTAAGCTCACAATTTTCTGCCACTCGGTTTCCCAAAGCTGTTTTCCCTCTCTGTTGACTGACTCTCTCTCACCTCTGTATCCCTGGTAACCATTCTACTCTACATCCTCAACTGATGAGCAACCTCATCTCAAATCCCTGGTCTGCATGAATCTTCTGTCTTCCAATCTGGGTGTTAGTTAATTGCCATCTGGATTTCCTTCAGTGTGTTTTTTTATACTATAAAGGCAAGAAGCTAAAAACTACATTTTCCAGTCTCCCATGCAACCAGGGTGATGGACAGGAATTAGAGTCCACATATTAGATGCATTTGGATGAGATTTAAAAAAAAAAACAGAAGCAAGTCCTTGGGGCAAGAAGGCCATGGAATTGTCAAGTTCTTCTGTAATGCTGCTGTGGCATCCATTCTTCAGCTTCCTAGGGGTGAGGAGGCACTTGTAGGGGAGACTCCATCACCAGCTCATTGTGAGTTATGCACCAATGGCAGAGGTGGAAGAAATGGAAGCTGCTTCATCCCTGAATTGCAGTCTCCCCAAAGTTTTCTGGAATCAGTAGTTCAGCAGAGGCCTCAGAGGCAGTCCAAGTGTTCTGGGAGTCATCCCTGGAGACCAAGGCTAGAACCCCTACCCCCAGGCCTCTCAATGGTTTGGGAAGCATCTCATTCCTTGTGATAAATAACCATGGTTTAAAATATCTGGTGTGATTCCTGCTTCCCAAACTGAATTCTGGCTGATACAATAACCAGAGGATTGGACTCTATGGGAAGGCAGGGAGGCCAAGAGACAAACAAATCCAAAGAACTGAGTGGATGAGAAGTTTCTAAGGACACAAGTCAACACGAAGAGCAGACCAATCAGGAGGGACAAAAAGCTCCCCTGGTCCAGGCAGGCAGGCCCAGAGTCACAAACACAGGCAATGAGCTCTGACCTTAGAGAAGAAGCTCTTTTCAGTCTACCTGATTTCATAGGAGGGTTTAAGCCATGCTGGTCCCATAAGGATCATTCATTAACAGGGCAAATGGAAGAAATTATTCCTAGGCAGAACCAGCTAGATCTGCTTGAGTTTGTTTATTCAATTTGTATTAGCCAGCCTTCTCTGGAAAAACAGAACTGATAGGATATATAGAGATATATAGAGAGAGACTTATTATGAGGGATTTGCTCATGTGATTATGGAGGCTCAGAGGCCCACTATCTGCCATCTGCAAGTTGGAGGCCAAGAAAAATCAAGGATGAAGTTCCAGTCCAAACTGAAAGGCCTGAGAGCCAGGGGAGCCAATATAAGACCCAGTCTGACTCCAAAGAAAGTCGGAGAAGGTCAATGATATGTCCTGATCCAAATCTAAAGGAAGACCCAAGAATCAGGAGCACCAAGGTCTGAGAGTAGGAGATGATGACTTTCCGGCTCAAGCAGAAAGATGTACTTGCGCATTTTTGTTCTATTCAGACCCTCAATGGATCAAAGCCTGTCATGCACTGGTTCCCTACACTGCGGAGGGCCATACTCTTTACTCAGTCTGCAAATCCAAATGCTAGTCTCCGCCAGAAACACCCTCATAGAAGCCCCCAGAAATCACATTTTACCAGCTATCTGGACATCTCTTAGCCCAGTCAAGTGGACACAAAATTAACCATTATACCACCTGTGATAGATTTGTTCCTAAAATACACTTTTGAGATGAAGTTACTTAAAGGCTATGATGACACAGAGAGCGGACAAGTTGGAAAGGAAGAGAGTCATGTGCCGTTGTCACCAGCATTGAGACGGATGCAGAGGAGAGGATCTGCCACCAGCTAGTACTATTGTTTGTCGTTTAGTCGCTCAGTCGTGTCTGACTCTTTGCGACCCCATGGACCGTAGCCCACCAGGCTCCTCTGTCCATGGGATTCCCCAGGCAAGAATACTGGAGTGGGTTGCCATTTCCTTCTCCAGGGGATCTTCCCAATCCTGAGATCGAATTCGATCCTGGGTGCTCATTGGAAGGACTGATGCTAAAGCTGAAACTGCAATACTTTGACCACCTCATGTGACGAGTTGACTCACTGGAAAAGACTCTGATGCTGGGAAGGGTTAGGGGCGGGAGGAGAAGGGGACGACTGAGAATGAGATGGCTGGATGACATCACCGACTCTGTGGACATGAGTTTGAGTGAACTCCGGGAGTTGGTGATGGACAGCGAGGCCTGGCGTGCTGTGATTCATGGGGTCGTGGAGAGTCGGACACGACTGAGCGACTGAACTGAACTGAACTGATGGTTCCTGCACTAGGAGTGGGATTTACCACTGGGCCACTGGGAAAGCCCAGGTAGGGCTGTTACTTTCAAGTTAAAACTGTTCCCTAATCCTCTCAACATCTGCCTGAGCTTTAAAATACTCTTGCTCCCTCCAAGGATCTCCTCTGGGTCCCAGAAAATGAAGAGGAATTACTAATATTAATGAGCAGTATAAGGTGCTAAGTGCCTTATATACACTGTTTAATTTAATCTGTATCAACCTATGAGGTAGATACCATTAAGTACTACCTAAGATCCAACCCGGAGAAGGCAATGGCAAGCCACTCCAGTACTGTTGCCTAGAAAATCCCATGGATGGAGGAGCCTGGTAGGCTGCAGTCCGTGGGGTCGCTAAGGGTCGGACACGACTGAGCGACTTCACTTTCACTTTTCACTTTCAAACATTGGAGAAGGAAATGGCAACCCACTCCAGTGTTCTTGCCTGGAGAATCCCAGGGACGGGGGAGCCTGGTGGGCTTCCATCTATGGGGTCACACAGAGTCGGACACGACTGAAGTGACTTAGCAGCAGCAGCAGCAAGATCCAACCAGTCCATACTAAAGGAGATCAATCCTGGGTGTTCATTGGAAGGACTGATGCTAAAGCTGAAATTCCAATACTTTGTTCACCTCATGCGATGAGTTGACTCACTGGAAAAGAGTCTGATGCTGGGAGGGATTGGGGGTGGGAGGAGAAGGGGACAACAGAGAATGAGATGGCTGGATGGCATCACCGACTCGATGGACATGAGTTTGAGTGAACTCCGGGAGTTGGTGATGGACAGGGAGGCCTGGCGTGCTGTGATTCATGGGGTCGCAAAGAGTCAGACACAACTGAGCGACTGAACTGAACTGAACTGAATTGTATTTACTGTAAGGTAGATATTGTTATGCTAAAAGCAGGTATCTATAAGGTAGTTGCCATTGTGAAGTGAAAGTCACTCAGTCGTGTCTGACTCTCTTGACCCCATGAACCCACAAGGTTTCTCTGTCCATGGAATTCTCCAGGCCAGAATACTGGAGTGGGTAGCCATTCCCTTCTCTAGGGGATCTTCCAAACCCAGGGATTGAACCCAGGTCTCCCGCATTGCAGGCAGGATTCTTTACCAGCTGAGCCACAAGGGAAGCCCAGATGCCATTACTAACATCCTATTAAAGACTATAAGTTAGCGAGGTTAATAAAAGTGCCAGAGATCTTGTGGCTACTAAGAGGCACATTTTGGACATGAAACCACTGCAAGCCTGTCTCTGTTTTAATCTCTATGAAACCTGTCTCCCTAAAGACTCTCCTGTTCTATGGGCTCCAACTGTATGGAGCAACCCTCAACAGGTCTTGGATGTATTTTTTTCAATTCCTTATCTCCATTGGCCTCCCTGACATAAACACACAACACATTTCCAAGAAAAAAATCTGTCCTATGATCTTCCTGAACTTTCCTGGAATGGGACAGTGCCATGAGGATTTCTTGAGATCTTTACAGGATCTGCTCTACCAGGGAGAAGTAACTTTTCTCTTCTTTACGGCCCCCAAGCATCAAAGCCTCCCCATCAGGACTGCTCAGTAGCATCCTGTCATCCTCCTCCATCCAGCAGGCTATGGAGGTCCCCCTTGCTGTTAGTCACCAATGCCTGTCTCCAGGTTTTATATTGCTGCTTGAGGATGACGACCTATTCTCCCAGAGAAGATGCTGACTGCCCAGATGGAATTTAAAGAAAAGAATGAAACACAAAATAACTCTTAATTGTGTGTGGGAGAACACATTTGAAGGTAATAGGGAAAGTCACAGAATAATGACAAAAAGTTTTTCATATAATGGAACATCCCCGTTGCTGCTACTGATGCATCTCTCTTGGATGTGTGTTGGGCTCGTTTGGCTCCATTCCATTATTTACCTGCAGAGGTCACGCTTTCCTACTCCACATCAGAAGGGGCCTCAGGGGGTAAGTCAGCTCTGGCAAGAGGCAGTTTCTCAGTCAGAGAAATGAAGCTAGGAAGGAGAGTCTTAGGCAGAAGTGAGAAGAAAATCCAGTCATACACTGGTTCCACACCCTTGGGTCTAGGCCCAGGCTCCGTGATGCTATGTCCCAAGGTGGGGACAAACCCACCAAGGCATAACAGTAGTTAAGAGTAGGCCGAATCCTGGAAGCCCAGGAAATAAGCCATCACTTGGAAACCCAACTATGTGGATTTCTGTTCCTTTCTTTGTTGATCTCTTTTTGCCATCTCCAGATATGTAGTAGCATTTTTGTTATAAAAATAATATCTAACATTTACTGAACATTTTACTATGTGCCAGAGACTATGCTACATTTTCCTAGAATTCTCTCACGTGATGCTCACATTAGTCCCAGGAAATGGGTATTACATGCATCCCTATTTCATATATGAAGAAAGTGAGACCCAAAGGGGTACTGACCTGCTCAGACTGTTAACAACTGGCTGACAGTGACTTGGACCTAAGTCTGTCTGATGCCAGAAACACTCATAGCCACTTGCCTCATTGTGTGTATGTGTGTGCCCAGTTGTGTCCAACTCTTTGCAACCCCATGGACTATAGCCCACCAGGCTTCTCCATGAATGGGTTTTCTCAGGCATGAATACTGGAGTGAGTTGCCGTTTCCTACTCCAGGGAATCTTCCTGACCCAAGGATCGAACCCACATCTCCTGTGTCTCCTGAATTGGCAGGCGGGTTCTTTATCACTCTGCCACCTGAGAAGCCCACTGTTCAAACAAACAAAATAAACTACCTTTTCTCTGTTGGTCTTGTCTCAACCTTGCTATGGAACAATAGCAAATCAGTATCTACCCTTGGCCAAAGTGGTATAGAGGTAGAAAAATATGGAAGGGCTACATGAAGATGGCAAGCATAGGGACTTGAGATTCCCAAGAGTCACGTGAAATTTAGGAGATAAGAACAGAGCCTCAAAGTTAAGTAAGATATAAGAGCCTCAAAGGTCTTTCCCTGTGCTATACAGGGGTGACCTGAACAGGAAGGAACTCCAAAAGGGAGAGGATATATGTACATGTATGACTGATTCATTTCTCTGTAACGTTAGAAACTAGCCCAACATTGTAAAGCTACTATACTCCAATAAAAATTAATATAATAAAAGATCTTTCCCATTTCCCTCTATTACCATATATTAAGAGTCTAGGTTTCATTAACAATAAAATGTTACTTTCATCTTATGAAGCACTCATGACTTGGGGTAGAAATGAGATTTCCATAGAGTACTGATACTTCATTTGGGGTCAGCAGCACACCTAGATTCTGTAATCTGGTTAGGTGCTTTTTATTTGCTGGTGTGATGTAAATGACTGAGAACATAAGCAAGTCCTCTTCTCAGCTCATGATGGAGAAAAATAGCATGTGTATAACATTCAAGGGAATGAGCAACTTGAATGGTTACTATTCACGATACCCACTGTGTTACACAGGAACAAACCTGACTCTAGAATGGGTTATATTTCCTAAGAATCACCCATAAAAAAGAGATGGTTGAGCAGGCAGAAGGTCAAGTTCAGGTGGCCTCTCACATTAGCCATCCAAGAGTTTTCTAAGGGATTTCCAAGTTTTCCAAAGTGATTCATTAACTCATTTATTCACTCAACTACCAATGTCTAGCAAATGTATTCCTCAGGCCAGGGATTATGTTAGATACTGGGGTAGAGCCATAAAGGTACCTTGCCCCACAGTATACAGATCCTTGGGATTCTCCAATTCAAACATGCTATTTCCTTCCATTGTGAGCTGGGAAAATACCAATGTATGGGGCCAACAGAATCCAACCAGTAAATAAAAAGGTCCAAACACAATTACAAAAGCCAGACCAACTGTTCACCCAACTGGAATCCCAGCTTTCCATCGGAGTGGAGTTTGAAGAGGCTTCGCTCATCTACTTCTAACCTTGAAATGAACTTCCATTTACACAACAGTGGCTACAATAGCAAGAGGTTGAGAAAATGCCAGTGGGTTGGTCTTGCAACTGAGAATCACTGGCATAGGCAAGTTTTTTGAAGTTTGGACACCCCGGATGAAAAATAGCAACAGAGAGTACAGGCACACGTGCCCAGGGAATACCGGCACTTGACCTCTGTGCTGTGCTTAGCTGCTTAGTCGCTCAGTCATGTCCAATTATTTATGACCCTATGGATTGTAGCCTGCCAGGCTCCTCTGTCCATGGGGATTTTCCAGGCAAGAATACTGGAGTGGGTTGCCATGCCCTTCTCCAGGGGATCTTCCCAACTCAGGGATTGAACTCCAGTCTCCTATGTCTCCCACATTGGCAGGAGGATTCTTTACCACTGAGCTACCTGGGAGGTCCAAGAACACTGGAATGGGTAGCCTATCCCTTCTCCAAGGGAACTTTCCAACCCAGGAATTGAACTAGGGTCTCCTGCATTCCAGGCAGATTCTGTACCAGCTGAGCTACCCAGGAAGCCCAGCTGACCTCTAGCCAGACAGCACCCCCCAGACTTTACTCCAGACCTTCAATTTAGTCTCATAAATGTGTTTTTGATTGACTTCCTTTGTACCATCATCGTTCTAGGTTCGTGTTTAGAGGTTTTTGTTTTTGTTTTTTTTGTGCTAACTTTGTACTCTTCTGTAGCTTCTCTTCAATTAGTTTATTTGAAGAGTTCTTTGAAGATGAAAAGTCCTATGTTAAATGTGAAGCATCCGCTCTACACACTCTGCAAACAGATAATGTGAAGGTCATGAAAAGCCAGTGCACTAGAACATAAGCAAATGGGAAAAGGCAATTTCCAAAAAGAACAAAAAATTTAACAACAACAATATTAAAAACACCGGAGAGTTTAGGATCTCCTTTTCATTTGCAGTCTTGGAAACACTGTCTCATTTATCATTAGATAGCCCTACAAAGCCAAACTTAAGAATTATATCCTGTCCAGTAAAAGAAAGCAAAAGAATTTGAATGCTTGCCCCAAATTCTTAAATCAGAGGGAGTCAGAGAGAAACAACCCTTATGACTTGATTTACATATTTCTTAGATTGCTCTCCCTGAAGATGTAGCCTTAGAGTAAGGCAGATGAGTGACAAAATACCAATTGGCTAGCAAGCAGAGGAGCAGAAGTTGAGCTTAGTTTGAAAAGCCTGGAGTGCCTCTCTTTGCTCTTTTCTCTGCTTATTTTAATCAGTGGAGGTTTAGACATATCTTGGAGGCAATTCCCAGATCTCATCTAAATTCAGAAAGCAGCCTCTATGCAGCACACACCTGTCTTACCATGTGTGCCTAAGAAGTACTGGACAACAAGTCATGTGGCCTTTTCTGGACATCTGCTAAGTCTCCTCTTGTAAGGGGGGAAGCTCCGGGACATGCCTGGGGTGATGGCTCATTCCAGAAGCTGAAGGAGGTGATCATGCAGGTGAAGGGCTACACAGTCCACCCAGAGACTGCTAAGGAGAGACCAACAACCCACAGAGCCTGGGACCATGGCGCTACCTCTGTGGTTCTGGGACTAGGACTGTGCCCACTTGAATAATAAGACATGCAGACAATGTGTATATGTACGTATACATTCACACACACATACATATACACATACATACAACTGAATATTACTCAACCATAAAAGAGAATGAAATAATGCCATTTGCAGCAGCACAGATGGACCTAGAGACTATCATACTAAGTGAACTCAGAGAGGAAAAACACAGACTCCATATGCTATCACTTATATGTGGAATCCTAAATATGACACAAAATAACTTGAAATTATCTGTGAAACTGAGATAGACTTACAAAGAGCAGATTCATAGTTGCCAAGGGAGATGGTGAGTGGGGTAGGGATGAGTAGGAGGTTGGGGTTAGCAGCTGCAAACTAGCATATATAGAATGGATAAACAACAGGGTCCTACTCTATAGCACAGAAACCTAAATTCAATACCCTGTGATAAACCATAATGGAAAAAATAAAGAAAAGAATGTATGTATAACTGAATTACTTTGCAGGACAGTAAAAATTAGCACATTAAAAATCAACTATAATTTAATTAAATTTTTTAAAAGATATGTAGAGAAGGATAATAAAGCTATTTTTTTATTAATGAAATTATAATTGAGATCAAAAATAGGTCTGAAAAGCTTTCAAAGAGGTAGGTACGTGTCATTGACAATAATTAAGGACAGTCTTAGAGAAATCTTTCAGTCCATTCAACAGTATGCTGTTCATAACAGAGTGGAGGGACATCACAATATAAATAAATCTCACAAACCTGGTGTTGAGTAAAAACAGACACAAAATAGTATACACTGCATGAGCCCATTCACATAAAGTTTTGAAGGAAGCAAAATTAACCTATGCTATCAGAAGTCAACATTTCTGATAGTAAAGAGCTTGAGTATGTTTTTGTGGTATTAGTAATGTTGTTTCTTGATCTAGGCGCTGGTAACATAGGTATTTTCATTTTGTGAAAATTCAATGAATTATATACGTATGGTATGTGCATTTAGCTATATATTTACATGCAGTTATAAAAAAATCATATAAAGTTCATTTGAGATTCTCTTCAGGTGTTCAATTTGAGTTATGTGTCTGTTTAGCCCCAATAAATCCCTTCTGCTTGAGGTGGAGTCCATTTTTCCTTTTCTGGCTCTTCAATATAATAGGCACATTGGGCCACTTAGTCTCTTTTTTAAGCTAAGAAATTATTCCTTTACTCCTGTCTTTGTAACATTTTAAAGAACTACTTGCTTCTTGTCCAGTGGATTTAGATACCATGTTTAAACTGACATTTCCCAAATCTGACCTTTCCTCTGGACTCCAGATATCCATTTTTTCCACCTTATTCAGATGCTCAAGCTGAAAACTGAGAGGTCATCCTTGACCTTGCTGTTTCTCTTTCATTCCCCATATAAATCCATCAAGTCCTAGCCACTCTTTGGTCAACGCTGTCTAGTGGGGGTACTATACCCTCATACATTTCTCCATCATCTCTTACCTGAAAAATGGTTCTAGGCTTTTAGCTGGCATCTGTGCTTCTAGTCTTGGCCCTAACATAAAATCAGATCATCATTTTCTTGCTTTAAATTCCTCTGAACTCACCCTGTCCTTTAAAGATCTTCCCGTACTTCATTTCACATCACCTCTGTCCATATGCCCTCATTAGGATCTTTCCCTCCTTAGTACCTTTACACATTATATCTGCCTCAACGGTCTTCCCCCAGATCTTTGCCTGGCTAGTCTTGCTTGTCATTTGGGTCTCTGTTTCCTTAGAGACGACTTTACTGGCCACCGGATTTATAACGTTTCTCAACACCTGGAGCTCACGCTATCATATTATCTTGCTTAAATTTTCTTCACAGCACTTTTTATGATGTCTAATTTTCTTGCTGTATTCCAGCACCTTGTACATATTAAGCACTCAGTAAATTAGTGTTGAATGAATTAATGAACTGTAGTCTGTACAACAATGAACAACAGTCTGTAAAGCACATCCTGCTCAGTTCCCTGCTTCTAGGGAGAAATACATTGACTCTGCTCTTCATTACTTTGGTAGGAAGGTATTCCTGAATGTCTTTAGGCTAAACAAATATCATGTGACAGCTGAACCATGTCCAGTGGCTACATCATCACACTGAGAAGTAAGAGGCCACAGGCTATGAACTCGAGCTAAGGAAGACAAAGGCAGGAGTCCTGGGCAGCCTTCAGCAGACAAGGCAAGATCAGGATCTGAAACTAAGAAGGGAGTTGGGGAGCTGTGATCCATGAACACAAGAAAGATCCTCAAGAGAAGGGCCTTGATGTTGGACCAAAGTTTCTAATGGCAGAGAAATGGGATCTTTTCTTTTTAGGACAGAAAACAATCTCCAAGCATGGGTAACCTTGGACAGCAAGGAGATCAAATCAGTCAACCCTAAATGCACGAGACGCCGGCCCGGTGCAACCAACCACGCAAAGAGGCAAGGCCCTGAGGAGCTACCCCACGCCTGAGGCCAGGGCTGGCGGCCGAGAGGAGCTATCCCACGTCCAATAGGCGGTGGCTGCGCAGGCGCAGGAGGGCCGAGAGGAGCTACTCCATGTTCAGGGTCAGGAGGGGCGGCCTTGAGGAGATACCCCTCGTCCAAGGTAAGGTGCAGCGGCTGCGCTTTCTTGGAGCAGCTGTGAAGAGATATCCCACACCCAAGGTAAGAGAAACCCAAATAAGACAGTAGGTATTGCGAGGGGGCATCAGAGGGCAGACACACTGAAATCATAATCACAGGAAACTAGTCGATCTGATCACATGGACCACAGCCGAATATGGTCCACTGGAGAAGGGAATGGCAAACCACTTCAGTATACTTGCCTTGAGAACCCCATGAACAGTATCAAAGGGCCAAATGATAGGATACTGAATGAGGAATTCCCCAGGTCTGTAGGTGCCCAGTATGCTACTGGAGATCAGTGGAGAAATAACTCAAGAAGGAATGAAGGGATGGAACAAAAGCAAAACCAATACCCATGTGACCGGTGATAGAAGCAAGGTCCGATGCTATAAAGAGCCATATTGCATAGGAACCTGGAATGTTAGGTCCATGAATCAAGGCAAATTGGAAGTGATCAAACAGGAGATGGCAAGAGTGAACACAGACATTCTAGGAATCAGTGAATTAAAATGGACTGGAATGGGTGAATTTAACTCGGATGACCATTATATCTACTACTGTGGGCAGGAATCCCTTAGAAGAAATGGAGTAGCCATCATGGTCAACAAAAGAGTCCAAAAGGCAGTACTTGGATGCAATCTTAAAAACGACAGAATGATTTCTGTTCGTTTCCAAGGCAAACCATTCAATATTACAGTAATCCAGGCCTATGCCCCAACCAGTAACGCTGAAGAAGCCGAAGTTGAACGGTTCTATGAAGACCTACAAGACCTTTTAGAACTAACACCCAAAAAAGATGTCCTTTTCATTACAGGGGACTAAAATGCAAAAGTAGGAAGTCAAGAAACACCTGGAGTAACAGACAAATTTGCCCTTGGAGCACAGAATGAAGCAGGGCAAAGGCTAATAGAGTTTTGTCAAGAGAATGCACTGGTCATAGCAAACACCCTCTTCCAACAACACAAGAGAAGACTCTACACGTGGACATCACCAGATGGTCAACACCGAAATCAGATTGATTATATTCTTTGCAGCCAAAGATGGAGAAGCAGTATACAGTTAGCAAAAACAAGACCAGGAGCTGACTGTGGCTCAGATCATGAATTCCTTATTGCCAAATTCATACTTCAATTGAAGAAAGTAGGGAAAACCACTAGACCATTCAGATATGACCTAAATCAAATCCCTTATACAGTAGAAGTGAGAAATAGATTTAAGGGACTAGATCTGATAGATAGAGTGCCTGATGAACTCTGGACGGAGGTTCGTGACATTGTACAGGAGACAGGGACCAAGACCATCCCCATGGAAAAGAAATGCAAAAAAGCAAAATGGCTGTCTGAGGAAGCCTTACAAATAGCTGTGAAAAGAAGAGAAGCGAAAAGCAAAGGAGAAAAGGAAAGAGATAAGCATCTGAATGCAGAGTTCCAAAGAATAGCAAGCCTATTCAGAGATGAGAAAGCCTTCCTCAGCGATCAATGCAAAGAAATAGAGGAAAACAACAGAATAGGAAAAACAAGAGATCTCTTCAAGAAAATTAGAGATTCCAAGGGAACATTTCATGCAAAGATGGGCTCGATAAAGGACAGAAATGGTATGGACCTAACAGAAGCAGAAGATATTAAGAAGAGGTGGCAAGAATACACAGAAGAAATGTACAAAAAAGATCTTCACGACCAAGATAATCACGATGTTGTGATCACTGACCTAGAGCAACACATCTTGGAATGTGAAGTCAAGTGGGCCTTAGAAAGCATCACTACAAACAAAGCTAGTGGAGGTGATGGAATTCCAGTTGAGCTATTTCAAATCTTGAAAGATGATGCTGTGAAAGTGCTGTACTCAATATGCCAGCAAATTTGGAAAACTCAGCAGTGGCCACAGGACTGGAAAAGGTCAGTCTTCATTCCAATCCCAAAGAAAGGCAATGCCAAAGAATGCTCAAACTACCGCACAATTGCACTCATCTCACACGCTAGTAAAGTCATGCTCAAAATTCTCCAAGCCAGGCTTCAGCAATATGTGAACCGTGAACTTCCAGATGTTCAAGCAGGTTTTAGAAAAGGCAGAGGCACCTGAGATCAAATTGCCAACATCAGCTGGATCATGGAGAAAGCAAGAGAGTTCCAGAAAAACATCTATTTCTGCTTCCTTTACTACGCCAAAGCCTTTGACTGTGTGGATCACAATCAACTGTGGAACATTCTGAAAGAGGTGGGAATCCCAGACCACCTGACCTGCCTCTTGAGAAACCTGTATGCAGGTCAGGAAGCAACAGTTAGAACGGGACATGGAACAGACTGGTTCCAAATAGGAAAAGGAGTATGACAAGGTTGTATATTGTCACCTTGCTTATTTAACTTATATGCAGAGTACATCATGAGGAATGCTGGGCTGGAAGAAGCACAAGCTGGAATCAAGATTGCTGGGAGAAATATCAATAACCTCAGATATGCAGATGACACCACCCTTATGGCAGAAAGTGAAAAGGAACTCAAAAGCCTCTTGATGAAAGTGAAAGAGGAGAGTGAAAAGGTTGGCTTGAATCTCAACATTCAGAAAACAAAGATCATGGCATCTGGTCCCATCACTTCATGGGAAATAGATGGGGAAACAGTGGAAATAGTGTCAGACTTTATTTTGGGGGGCTCCAAAATCACTGCGGATGCTGATTGCAGCCATGAAATTAAAAGACTCTTACTCCTTGGAAGGAAAGTTATGACCAACCTTGATAGTATATTAAAAAGCAGAGATATTACTTTGCCAAACAAGGTCCATCTATTCAAGGCTATGGTTTTTCCCGTGGTCATGTATGGCTGTGAGAGTTGGACTGTGAAGAAAGCTGATTGCTGAAGAATTGATGCTTTTGTACTGTGGTGCTGGAGAAGACTCTTGAGAGTCCCTTGGACTGCAAGTAGATCCAACCAGTCCATTCTAAAGGAGACCAATCCTGGGTGTTCATTGGAAGGACTGATGCTAAAGCTGAAACTGCAATACTTTGGCCACCTCATGCGACGAGTTGACTCACTGGAAAAGACTCTGATACTGGGAAAGGTTGGGGGCAGGAGGAGAAGAGGACGACCGAGAATGAGATGGCTGGATGGCATCACCGACTCTGTGGACATGAGTTTGAGTGAACTCCGGGAGTTGGTGGTGGACAGGGAGGCCTGGCATGCTGTGATTCATGGGGTCGCGGAGAGTTGGACACGACTGAGCGACTGAACTGAACTGAACTGAAAGGCAATCAACCCTGAATATTCACTGGAAGGACTGATGCTGAAGCTGAAGCTCCAATACTTTGACCACCTGATGAGAAGAGCCAACTCTTTGGAAAAGACCCCGCTGCTAGGAAAGACTGAAGGCAGGAGAAGGGGACAACAGAGGATGAGATGGGTGGATGGCATCTCCAAATCAATGGACATGAGTTTGGGTAAACTCCAGGAGATGGTGAAGTACAGGAAAGCCTGGCATGCTGCAGTCCATGGAGTCACAAAGAGTCGAATATGAGTTAGTGACTCAACAACAACAACAGTGGGTAACCTGGAGGCTAGCTTTGATATTATGTGAGAACAACAACAGCAAAAAAAAACAACAAAAAACAGATTAGCAAGCAAACAGGTAAATAGAAGAGACCTTGCTTAAAAAAGTCTGATCCCTAGATGACGATCACATAGCTTAGGACACAAATTTGGTGAACATATATTTCACTGAGAAAAAAAAAGACCTTCAAAATGGTTAATTGAATCCACAATGTATTTTATAGCTAGAGATTTCTGCCCAGTCCATTTATTCTTTTTTTCCTCCAAACTTGAACTGCAGGAGGGCTTCTAAAGTAGGTCAAAAAGAGGGATTCAACTCACCACATTGAGTTTTCACTGTCTCATTAGACCAAATCCTGTGGTCTTGGTTGCCATCCCCTTAAAAGACACAGCACAGCTCAGCACTGCAGTTGCTGTTACACAACTTTGCTCCTTCCCAGTCCACTGTGAAGGTCCCTGCCAGGCTGCACTGAGCAAGGCTAACAATCAGAAAGCCATCCACACCCTGGAGCAATTGATGCAAGTAAACCCTAGGCCACTGTAATGTTATTGGGACATAAACCAACAAATAGATGCTGCCTTCACACCCTTTTGGAACCATGAACATGCCCTAATTTAGCAGACACAGCAGCTCTGCGGACACAGTCAGACAACAGATGCAGGAGCTCCCTGTTCCAGCTTCCCGGTTATGGTGGTGCTTTTGAATTACATAAATTCATCTGTAACTCCGTTTGAATGATGGGTTTGGCCTCTTTAGCCTATCTAGCCTCTAAAAGATTTGTAGCAAACAAACATGGAATTGTAAAGGACACTCCGCCCAGGGGAGGAGTCCTATATAACATTCTTTGAGTCATGTAGCCTGCTTAACCAGGGTGTGAACAAAGGTTCAACTAACCAGGGTCACAGATGGTCAATCCCAGAAATTCATGAAGGGGTAGCAGATTCAGCCTGTCATGCCAGAGAGTTATGGGCCAGCAACCAAGGTCAGCCTTAGAACCCTGGCACAGAAATTTTAAACGGAGCCCAGGGACAGTATAACACATTTGCACCATCTCTCCCTACCTAAGTTAGAGTTTGTCTAGAAATAAATGAACACAGAGTGAAATTAGAGTGTGGGGAAGTGTTTGATATTTGACAAATCTAAAGATCGTAACTCAGTATAACTCTGAAATTAAAACATCTCCAGATGGTGTGCTTGAGATGTCCTGTAAACAGGCAGAGATCTGATGTCCCCCTGTGGCAAACTCCTACCACCAACCATGTTGCCACATTGGAAGAAAGCAGAGTGAAGTCATGAAACAAACCATGAGTGAAGAAGAGGCAGGTAATAGGAAGCACGCATCAGTAGATCTGCTGTTTTTAAAAATTGCCTCAAATTTTTTCATACTCCTCGCAATGAGAAGTGGAGTACATACCCCTCTTCTTAAAAAGTGACTGGGCTTGTGATGACTCCAACCAACAGACTATAACAGAAGTGACATTATGGAACTTCCAAGACCACTCAGCTTCCACCTGGTTCCCTTGGGCTACCTGCTCTAGGGGAACTCCGACAGGTAGGTGCCATGTAAGTCTGACTACCCTGAGGCTACCACACTTGAGAACCACGTGTAGGAGCTCAGGCCAACAGTCCTCACTGAGCTCTCAGCCAACACCCAGCATCCACTGCCAGCCATGCAACTGAACCGTCTGGAACATCCAGCCCTGCAGAGCCTTGGGTTAATGCACCCAGAGAACAACTAACGGCAACCTCCTGAGAGATCCCAAGCCAAACTATCCCTTATTCCTCACCCAAAGTCATGAGAAAAGTATTAATAACATGGTTGGTTTAAAAGCCTACCAGTTTGGGGAAAATAAATAATAACTAGAACAACGAGGTTTAAGCTGTTTGACTGAAAGACATTATTCTCATGGTGATGGGGTACCTGCCCATTAACTCGCATCATAAAGCATCCTAAGTAAGACACTCTGGGCGATGCCTTAGGGTGGACAGTCAGAACAATGACTTCCAGGCAGCATTATCTTCTCGACTTTGAGCTGAGCTCTGTCTCTGTGTAACTTTCACCCCTCTGTCCTAGATCTGCTTTCAGATGCTGTAACAAGTCTTCTCTCTTCTTCTATGTGACATCAGAAAAGATTATGCAAATATAATAGGTCAATAGAAAAAGAAAAACCTTCTTTGTTCGCAGGTCCTTTGAAGCATTAAGACATTAAAGAAGTGCTCTCTCCTGAGAGTTCCCTGGGGGTCATAACATTTACATATTCTTTGCATATATACTATTTCTATGCAGAAATGGGAGAAATGACTATATGTGAAAAATTGTGTTTCCATTACAGATTTTTTTTTCTTGCAATGTGTTTAAACTGTCCAGATTGCAAACATCAAGAAGAAAATATCATACCAAACAAGTCAGCCTGGGTTAAAAAGTGCAAATAGCTTAATCTGTTCATTAAGAAATGAAGAAAAATATGTGTGAAGAAAAATACATATATTTTGCAAATAAGGGAGGGTCTTTCTCAGCATAACTTCAAAGACTATGAGAAAAAACTGACAGAATTAATTACATATAAGAACTTCTGCATAATAAAAACATTCACAAATAAAATTTAAAAGGTAATGATACATTAAAAAATTATTTATGGCATGTAATAAAGAAAAAGATTAAGAATCTCAACGTATACTTTAAAATTTTCACTTAGTAAGAAAAAAATGAAGATTCCAGTGGAAGAATAACACATGCAGGCAAAAAGAAAAACAAGTCACTATAGAAAAAGTACAAATGGTGGCCTGTAAATGTGTGGAAGGGCTTCCCAGGTATCCCAGCGGTGGAGAATCCGCTGCCAAAGCAGGAGGCACAGGAGATGCAGGTTCAATCCCTGGGTGGGGAAGATCCCCTGGAGAAGGAAATGGCAACCCACCCTAGTAATTTTGCAGGGAGAATCCCACAGACAAAGGAGCCTGGTGGGCTGCAGTCCATCAGGTCGCGGAGCAGGACACAAGAAGGCACCCACGCACACACGCGCACACATGTGGAAAATCTTCAATGCCTCTTTTGTTATCAGTGAAACAAAACTCAGATAACTTTTGTCACAGTCTTACTTCTCCTGTGTGAGTGCTAAGCGCTTCAGCTGTGTCCCACTCTTTGTGGCCCTATGGGCCATCGCCCGCCAGGTTTCTCTGTTCATGCAATTCTTCAGGCAAGAATACTGGCGTGGGTTACCACTCCCTCCTCCAGGGGATCTTCCTGACACAGGGATCAAACCCACGTCTCTTTTACCTGCATTGTCAGGCAGGCTCTTTACTACTAGCACCACCTATTAGGGACATTTTAAAATTACCGATAACCATGCTGCTGCTGCTAAGTCACTTCAGTCGTGTCCGACTCTGTGTGACCCCATAGACGGAAGCCCACCAGGCTCCCCCATCCCTGGGATTCTCCAGGCAAGAACACTGGAGTGGGCTGCCATTTCCTTCTCCAATGTGTGAAAGTGAAAAGTGAAAGTGAAGTCGCTCAGTCGTGTCCCACCCTTAGCGACCCCACGGACTGTAGCCTACCAGGCTCCTCTATCCATGGGATTTTCTAGGCAAGAGTACTGGAGTGGCTTGCCATTGCCTTCTCCGATAACCATAGGTGCAGGAAATGTGTCCTTCCACAACTTGCCTATCAGCTACTTACTGCAGATAAGGCCTAATCTTTCTGCAGAATACTTTGGTAGTATATGTAAATCAATAGCCTTTAAGATGAGCTTTCCTCTACAAGTCAGTAATTGACATCTACCCTTTAAATGTAGAAACAATCAGTAAAGTGTGCAAAGTTTTATCTATAACAATGTTCCTAAAAGCATCAATTACTATCGGGGGAAAAAAGACTCAATAAACTTTAATAGAAAAGTGATGGAATAAAGCATAGCATATCCATGTAATACAATCCTATCCAGCCAATAAGTATCCTATTGTAGAAAATATTGATAAGAAAAACACAAATGAATATTGTTAGTCTATATAAGCAGGTTATAAAATATGTGGCTATGATATATTCAAAATATTTAATATATGTAATAGATTATATGAATATATAAATATAATGTATTTTATAATTTAATATGTTAAAAACTTAAGTACATTAAAATAAGTATTAAATTATAAAATAGATAATGTATATTTTATGTAATTAATAGATATAAATATATAGGTTATAATTATGTATATAACTAATAAATAATACATAATTTTGTACCTCACTTTTTAACAGAAAGACAAGGGTCCCACCAAAATGTTTATAATAACTATCCACAAACATGGAAAATTACGGGCAATTTTTATTTTCTTCTTAGAACTGTTTTAAGCTTCCTGAATTTTCTACATTAACTATTTTAATCTTGAAAGTATAGACATATGGACCTAGGCAGGTAAGTTTAATATTTTGAGAAGTCTGCTAACTGCTCAGATTGTGTATCAACAAAAAATAAAGAAGCCATCTTGTGATGAGGACCTATTTAGTAAGAAAGGGGATAGAAAGAGGAGGCCAATGAAACACAAAAGAACAACGCAGAATCACAAGCACCAGAAATGAATCTCTTTGGGGAGGATATTGAGTAAGGGAGTAGAAGGAGATCTGAACTGGGAGTCAGGGAGCTCGAGGTTGAGATGTGATCCTGAGACCACTGGCTACACGATCCAGAAGATAACACTTCATCTAAAAATAAACACCTCTCAACTAAAGGAATCTCAAATTCCAATCTAACCTTGAAAGACTAGTTCTTTGATGAAACAGATGATTTGTCCTTCAGCAGATTTTCTTTAAGCAGATAATATCATAAATAGAGCTCCTAGACAAAATGAAGGACACACAGTTAAGAGTTGAATTTCAAGTAAATGATGAACAGGTTTTTTTTTTTCAATGTAATATTTGGGACATACTCAATACTAAAATATATATTTTTTCCTTTACCCTCTAACAGGCAATCTATCTAACACTCCCATTTGAGAAATGCTTGTTTTAAGGAATATACACATACTAAAAGATTTATTGTTTGTATCTGAAATGCAAATGCAACTGGGTATCCTATATTTTCATTTGCTCCCGGGGACACTAGTGGTGAAGAATCTGCCTGCCAATGCATGAGACAGAAGAGACGCGGGTTTGGTCCCCGGGTCAGGAAGATCCTCTGGAGAAGAAAACTGCAACCCACTCCAGTATTCCAGCCTGGAGAATTCATGGACAGAGGAAGCTGGTGGGCGACAGTCCATAGGGCCGCAAAGAGTGGGACACCACTGAGCACATGCACACACAACATTAGCTAGCAACCTGAGTTATCACCTCCTTGGCTTATGCAACTGACTCTCAAACAATGTTCAAGTAAAATTGTCTTTCCCTATCTTGAAATTATTTTATCTGAATATCTTCTTTCCTTTCTTGCTCACCTCCTATGTCCAGGCCAATGATAAATTGTAAGTAAAGCTGTCATCCCTGGATAACCCATTTGACCCCTGTCATGTTCAGACATTGGCTGAAGCTGCTGTAGGGGAGGAAAAAAACCATTTTTCTCTACACATCTTAAATTCTCCAGCTGGGGCCCTATAAATCATATGGGCAAAAGACAGAGTACCAAGAGAAAAACCAACAGAGGTTTATTAAAAGTGTATCACACAGGAGTACCCAGGGATGAGTAACCCAAAGAGGTGGGTAGAACTTGAATTTAATTACCACATTAGGCTCATCAAAGGAAAAGGGCATCTGGGCTTTTGAGTGTGGAGGCAAGTTACAGGAAGGTGTTCGGTAAAAGTATGGTGAATACAGTTGTTTAAGAAGGTTTGTTACCAAAACAAAAAGACAGCCCAGAGAATGGCAGAAGATATTGGCAAAGGATGCGACTGACTAGGGATTAGTCTCTAAAATTTATAAACAGCTCATGGGCTCAACATCCAAAAAACAAACAATCACATCAAAAAATGGACAGAGGATATAAATAGACATTTCTCCAAAGATATACACATGGCCAAGAGACACATGAAAAGATGCTCAACATCAACTATTAGAGAAATGCAGATCAGAAGTACACTGGGATATCACTTTACGCCAGTCAGAATGGCCATCATCGAAAAATCTATAAACAATAAGTTTTGGAGAAAAGGGAACCCTCCTACACTACTGGTGAAAATGTAAATTGGTACCACCACTATGGAGAAAATTATGGAGGTTCCTTCAGTTCAGTTCAGTTCAGTTGCTCAGTCATGTCCGACTCTTTGCGACCCCATGAATCACAGCACGCCAGGCCTCCCTGTCCGTCACCAGCTCCCAGAGTTCACCCAAACTCATGTCCATTGAGTTGGTGATACCATCCAGGCATCTCATTCTCTTCCGTCCCCTTCTCCTCCTGCCCCCAATCCCTCCCAGCATCAGAGTCTTTTCCAGTGAGTCAACTCTTCGCATGAGGTGGCCAAAGTATTGGAGTTTCAGCTTTAGCATCATTTCTTCCTTTCCTTAAGAAATTAAAAATAGAGCTACCATATGATCCAGTAATCTCACTCCTGGGCGTATATCCAGAAAAAAAGGATACATACACCCCAATGTTCACTGCAGCCTTGTCTTTACAATAGAAGACATAGAAGCAACCTAAATGTACATAGACATACAAATGGATAAAGAAAATCTGGTACATATACACAATAGAGTATTACTTAGCCACTGAAAAGAAGGAAATAATGCCATTTGCAGCAACATGGGTGGACTTGGAGATTATCACACTAAGCAAAGTAAGTCAGACAGAGGAAGACAAATATCATATGATTATCACTTAAATGTGGAACCTAAAAAAATGATACAAATGAACTTATCTGTAAACAGAAACAGACTCACAGACTTAGAGAATGTACTTATGGTTATTGGCGGGGAAGGTCAAGCAGAGGGATAGATTGGGAGTTTGGGACGGACATGTACATGCTGCTATATCTAAAGCAAATAACCAAGAAGGACCTACTGCAAAAATAATAATAACATACACGTAAACGTTTAAAAATAAGAAAATAAAAATTATATATAAACATCAAAAAATTAAAAATAAGGTTTGTTGTGCAGATTTAAGTTCCTGCCTTCTCCACTGATAAGTGTGCTGTGCTGTGCTTAGTTGTTCAATCGTGTCCGACTCTTTGCGACCCCATCTCCATGGGATTCTCCAGGCAAGAATACTGGAGTGGGTTGCCATACCCTCCTCCAGGGGATCCTCCTGACCCAGGGATCAAACACACTTCTCTTACGTCTCCTGCACTGGCAAGCATTTTCTTTACTAGAGTCATCTGAGAAGCCCCTTAGCTCTTCCAAGCTATGCCAAAATGAGTTCAGATTTTGCCTATGGGTCATTGTTCACCAATTCCTGATTCAAAAGCTTACTATTCTCAGGATATACTTGTGATCTGAGTTCAAAGTTCTCAGGCTAAAGGAAAGATGCCCTGACAGTGGAACTCTGGGAATGAGTAATTGTCAGGAAAATAAGGAAACATTATTATCAAAGAATATTGTGAATATGCAAGAAATACACAAATAAAAACCATGGCTTAACCTGGTCTTTGTTAATTTTATTATCCAAGTCGGGTATAGAACGGATACCACTAATGCAGCTATTACTTGATTAACTTGGTTAGTCAGATGTACAGCTTTCAGGAGAAAAGGCATTTTATTTTTTATTTTAGAAGTCTGAGATTTGGATGATAAAAACATTAGGGTTACCCATACCTGTTTGTGTCTTGAAATTATCCAAGAGAGTATAGGGCTTCTTTGATAAACATTTAGCTAGTCTTCCAGACTCAAAATGTAATCCACCTGCATCTATTATAGGGAACATATTCCATCCCCCATTACTAGAGAGGTACATGACTCAATTTAGTCTTCAGTGTAATCCTTTAGTTGCTTTTCTGGTCCTCTCTGGAAGTTGTTTCCTCTCTTTCCTTACAACATCCACAAATCAAACTGTCCAAACATTGGGTCCTGGCTGAAACTATCAGCTGTGTGATCCTGGTCAAGTTACAAAATACTTCTGAGGTTAAAGTTCCCCTTCTGAAAATGGGCATAAAATTACCTACATCATTATGTTGTTGGGAGACTTAATACTGGTAAGAAAAGCTTTAGCACCATGCTTAGCATGTAGTATATGTTCACTGAAGGATATCTGTTATATTCTTATCACTTTGAACACAATTTTTAAAATATGTCTCCTTTTACAAGACTGTTAGCATCTTCAGGTCTAGGATGAACATTTACTATCCATGTATCCTCAAGGTCTGTCCCATAGCAGGCTTCAGTCAAGATTTGTTGAACTAAATAAAACCATCACACAGGACTACATTGATAAATTCTCTGAATCCATATTTAAAGAAGCAAGACTACAGACCAGTTGATATAGGAATTGTCCTCAAAAATTCTGAGTTGCTATACTTATACCAAGAATAAGAAGAAAAGTTGCAAATAACCATAGGGCACCCGAAATTGGGTCACAGCTTGGAGAATGCTTTATTATTGGTGGATTAAAGATGAAGCAGGCCCCTAATTGCAGCTTTAACTTCCGTATGTCGGTGTCAGCAATACTCAGGGATAAACTTCTAAAATGATAATACTTTGATTTAGTATTAGACTATCACCATTCAGTGCACTTTGCCACCTATTATTTTCTTTTATCCTCACAACGAGCCCAAGAGGGAGAGCAATTTTACAGATGAGCAAATAGCAGCACAGCAGGTTAAGTGACCAACAGTGGGTCACAGAGTGATTTGAATAGTACAGCTGGGCTCCCAGACAAGCCTGAGACACCCAGTCCTGCACTTCTTTCTAAAAATCAGGTGTACCCTGCCTATACCGACAGGACAGGGCTTCTCTAGTCCTCCAGGAACCGATGCCAGTGCAGTGCTGTTCAAGGTCTGCAGGGCATCCAATAAGTGTCTGGGGAAGGAAAGAAGAGAGAAGGGAAGAAAGGAAGAGAGGGAGGGAGGAGCAAGCAAAAGGAGGAACTAAACTGGAAGGAAATGAACAATGTAGTCACTTTGTGTCTGGAGAATTATAGCAAGAGAGCCATTCAGATATTTCAGTGGCAGGTATCTCAATGTTCTCCACAACCTGACAGTGAGGTCTAGATTAGAGGTGTGTCTGTGTGTGTGTGTGTATGTCTGTGTGTGTCTGTGTGTGTGTGTGTGTCTGTCTGTGTGTGTGTGTGTATGTGTTTGTGTGTGTGTGTTGGGGGTGGGGGACTATCAGTTATGTCCGACTCTTTGCAACCCCATAGACCGTAGCCCACCAGTCTCCTCTGTCCACAGAATTTTCCAGGCAAGAACAATGAAGCAGATTGCCATTTCCTACTTCAGGGGATCTTCCCAACCCAGGGACAGAACCCAAGTCTCTTTTGTCTCCTGCACTGGCAAGCAGATTCATATCAGATTTGAACTCTATACACTGGAGGGTTTTCTATGAAGCCATGTTTACCAACCTTGCTAACCAGCTATGGACAGGCAAAGTTTATTGATTCACTGTTGGTTTTTAAAGACCAAAATCACAATTTCTTAGTAAAGAATCCTGCCCCCATATACAACAAGGTCATCAGGATAATTTAAGGAGTTCAATAGATGGTACTTTTATGTGAACAGTATTTTATAGATTATAAAGCACCTCTACTAGCCTGGTGGGCTGCCATCTATGGGGTCGCACCAAGTCGGACATTACTGAATTGACTTAGCAGCAGCAGCAGCTACTAGAAAATCTTGATCTCTCTTGGATCATCTTGAGAAGGTGTTGAAAACTATGGACTCTATTTCCTGAAAAAAAAATCAAAGGCTTTATGCACATACACAGACCCAATTTTACACACAATTCAGGGGATATGGGAATTCCCCTACATCTTTCAGCAGAATTTCTTGAGAACCAGTCAAAGACTTGTCATTTATAAACTGTATCATTTCAAACAGACAACAGCTTTTGAAGTATGGAAGCAGCCATTATTTATTCCACTTTACACATAAGGAGATTAAATAACTCAGAAATGTAAGTGACTTATCTAAGGAAAAATAGCTAATCTGGTAGAACTATTATAATATCAGCTCTCCTAACTTCTGTCCTGGAGCTCTTTTGCTCTATCAAGGTATCCAGGTTACAGGTGAATATATAAAAATTGTCCTAAGCGGCGGTTTCAGAGAAGGCAATGGCAAGTCACTCCAGTACTCTTGCCTAGAAAATCCCATGGATGGAGGAGCCTGGTAGGCTGCAGTCCGTGGGGTCGCTAAGGGTCGGACACCACTGAGCGACTTCACTTTCACTTTTCACTTTCACACATTGGAGAAGGAAATGGCAACCCCTCCAGTGTTCTTGCCTGGAGAATCCCAGGGATGGGGGAGCCTGTTGGGCTTCCGTCTATGGGGTCGCACAGAGTCGGACACGACTGAAGTGACTTAGCAGCAGCAGCAGCAAGCAGCGGATTGACCTCTCAGGAGTTGAGTCAGTTCAGGAAAGCAACAGTTTCCCCTTCTCTGTCACAGATGTTATTTAAAATACCACTCTGTAAGTCTCCAGGTATCTCAACATTCACCAAAAAATTACTGTCCCAAACGCCTGAGATGTATATCCATCACCAGAGTTGAATTCATAACCACTTAATTCTGTATGAGTGATGGAAGCATTTTTCAAAGGTTAAATGCAAGTGTCAGAGCAGGCAAGTGCTACAGTAGGAGTAGGCAGGAGGTAGGCTGTGGAAGTACAGAGGAGTGGGCAGTGACAAGAATCCAGGCAAAAGGTGCACAGACTTGGCCTGGGTAGGACTGGCACAGTGCAGAGTTACCAACAGATTCCACCTACACTTTAAACGCCAGGACCTTCCGGTTGGCCAAGTGGTTAATGGGCCAAATGCAGGAGACACAGGTCCAGGAAGATTCCACATGCCATGGAGCAACTCCTGAAGCCTACAGGCTCTGCAGCCCATGTGCTGCAACTACTGAGCCCACAGCCCTAAAGCCTGGGCTCCACAACAAGAGAAGCCACCACAATGAGAAGCCTGTGCACCGCAGCTAGAGAGTAGCCCCGCTCACTGCAACTCGGGGAAGTCTGCGCACAACAACGAAGAGCAAGCATAGATAAATAAATAAAAGTAATTTAAAAATAAATAAATAAATGTAAAGCCAATCATCGGTTGATGAATAATTGTACATGTGAGGAAAAGGGAAGTCAGGGTACCTCCAAAGTTTTGGCCTGAGCAATTGGAAGGTTGGAGTTGGCATTAACTGAGACGAGAAATAAAGTTGGACCATAAAGAAAGCTGAGTGCTCAAGAACTGATGCTTTTGAGCTGTGGTGTTGGAGAAGACTCTTGGACTGCAAGGAGATCCAACCAGTCAATCCTAAAGGAAATAAGTGCTGAGTATTCATTAGAAGGACTGATGCTGAAGTTGAAACTCCAACACTTTGGCCACCTGATGCAAAGAACTGACTCATTGGAAAAGATCCTGATGCTGGAAAAGACTGAAAGCAGGAGGAGAAGGCTTTCAGTATAGAACTGCCAGTATAGGCTGCCAGTATAGAACTGGTCCCTGCAAAAGTACCTGGGAAGCAGTGACGCTGAGAAGATACAAGAGGAGCTCAAAAGGCATGTGACAAACTTTATTGTCATTATCATTAGGCAGCCTTCCTAAATCCTTGTATTTAAGATTTTTATCCATGGTCCTGCTCCATCAGATTTGCTCCAGGAATGCAGGGTGAACAGCTTTTCTTTTTTCCACACCTATTACTCAGTGTTTTGCAAATAGAACATGGTCTGTATCTGTGAAATTAACATGCATTACTATGACATGAAAGCAACCAAGATGCACAGGTATGAAGATTTATCATTGGAAGTATATGAGTTTGGGGTATGTGTGTGAAGTCTCTTTCATCTATACTTTCTTTTGTCCTCTAGCAATTTGAAGGCAGAAATTTGATATTAAGGTCTTGGACTGCTTTATTTTCTTTGTCTCTGTGCTGGAAAAACAATAGCTGAAGCAACAAAACCCTGATATTATACAAAAAGCAGTAGGATTCTGAAAAAAAAAAAAAAATCTCTTCTCTAATTGCTTCCCCAGCTACCTTTTCTAGATTTGTGGGTATTAGTGGTGGGAGAGGCACAGCTCAATTGGTGGTACAGAGCTGAGCTCCTCTGAGCTTCATTATGGCCCAAGTAAGAGGAGGGCTGCAGGCAGAAGCCTGTCTATCCCCTTGACTGCTCTGGGAGCCTCTCACATATGCAAAGGTCAGACTGCTTCCTTCGCCCCAGTGTTGACTGAGCCTGTGGCATGTTCCCACTTTTCACCCTAGTTAAGTAGAATTTCATTAGCTGGATAAATAACACTGGATTACATTTTATGGGGACTCGATCTGTTCAGTATTTTCTCCAAGTGTGAATGCATTTTTTATTCTTTTCCGTCCCGATATGCACTCTGCACAGAGATAATGTAAAGATAATGGACAAGGTCAGCCTTATGCGTAGACAAACTAAGCCACTAGCCACACTGCATAATTAGAGGGCAAATCCTGCCATCAATTAAGGCCTGAAAGTCCATTATGGAGTACTTCTCTTTTCTCGGCTAACAGTTTCCTTCCCAGGTATCTTCTTTGAGAAAGATTGCCCAGTTTGAAGAAAAAGAGGCTTAGCAGACTCTGTTGTTAACAGTGTTATTGATGGGCTTGCTCAGAGGCTTTCTAACCTGGGAAGCAGAGAGTGAACAAGGGAGGCTGAAGGTCAAAGGTGCGGAGAGTGGGCTGGAGAGCCTGGAGGAGATCGAAGACACTGCCAGTTAGTAACCCAAGGATCTGACTGCTGCTGCTGCTAAGTCACTTCAGTCGTGTCCACCTCTGTGCGACCCCATAGATGGCAGCCCATCAGGCTCCCCCGTCCCTGGGATTCTCCAGGCAAGAACACTGGAGTGGGTTGCCATTTCCTTCTCCAATGAATGAAAGTGAAAAGTGAAAGTGAAGTCACTCAGTTGGGTCCAACTCTTAGCAACCCCATGAACTGCAAGCCTACCAGGCTCCTCCGTCCGTGGGATTTTCCAGGCAAGAGTACTAACCAGCCCTAAAAGTGAGACATGGCCAGGCCTTTTCAAATCCCAAACTACAGAGCAGGCCCTTTGCTTTTTAGTGGTCCCAAACAGCTAGTAGACATTGCCTTTGACCACAGAAGGCAGTTGGGCCAGGCACGAACAACTGACGGAGACAAAGGAGCATCGCGGAGAGGGCACAAGTGTCCTCCCATAACCCTCCCTAGGTTTTGTTCTTTGGATGAAAAATCATTTTAGAGTTATCTGTCCTTATCACCTTTCTCTAAAATGGCATTAACTCATTGCCAGGTCTATCACCTTTTACAAAACAAAGCACTTAGCAATTTTAAGCACAATTTACAAATGAAATGTTCTCCCTCTATTTCTAAAGGCCTCTATCAGATCGTCCTTCAGAGAAGGAACTTTAGCATAAAGAGGCCTTTCTCATCCTTTGGTTGTCCTTAGCCTCCCTTTCCTGTGGTCTCTCCCACCTCTGCCGTCTTCCTTTCTCATAGATCTCTCTGCCTTTCTGTCTCACATTCTTAGGAGAAGGGCATTGGTCTCTGTTTTCAATTTAATCCATCCACCACCCCCACCACCTCAATCATTCTCTCTTGGAAGTTTACATTTGTAGCCTCATGTCTAATTATGGAGTGATAGGTTTCCAAGACTGTTAAAGGCACTTCAGAGATTCTCACCAGTTAATTGTTCAAGCAACAGATATTTTTTGATCACCATGAAAGTGCTTTTTTTTTAGGGCTACAGAGATGAACACACAAAATTCTATCAAGAAGGAATCTGTAATCCAGAAAAAAACTGTTAATTAATAAGGAGCCCATCAGGCTTGAGGTGGCTGTAATGTGGGGCAGCCTGTATCAGCAACCCAAAATCTACGGCTGCAAATGTCTCAAAGTCACAAAATTGAAACCTAAGGACAACCAATCAAAATAGCCAAATAGGCTCTAAGCTATAGCCAATCAGTAATTTCCTTCCTTTGCTGCTGCCTTTCCTCTATAAAAGTCTCTCCCTGATTCCTAAAGGTGAAGAAGTCTAACTGCTCCTGTTTCAGTGCTGCCTGACTGTGAAACTGGTTGGTATCATTTCGGGGGCTTCGAAGAGCTCTGGTACTATAGTCTTTTATGCTTCAGCGCAGAATTTATTGAGAGGCAAAGTGATAGATAGAAGTGCTTTATTAAAACAGGACACTCGTAGGCTTCCAAGTGGGTGGGCCAGAGATGTCACTCCTTGAGAACTTACTGGGCTACAGTTTTTTTTTTTTCATTTTACCAAGAATTTTATTGAATAATGTAGTCAGTGCCTTCGTCCACTATCTTGTGCCATTTTTTAGGTAACTTCTTAATTCCAAAATCATGGCAGATGTGACTGCAGCCTTGAAACTAAAAGACACTTGCTCCTTAGAAGGAAAGCAGTGACAAACCCAGATGGTGTATTAAAAAGCAGAGACATTACTTGGCAACAAAGATCTTTATAGTCAAACTTATGGATTTTCCAGTGGCTGCAAGTGATTTTTACTACTTGGTCTGGATATTTTGAGTATGTCCGCTAATTCCTGAATGGCATAGCATTAATTGTTCTCAATTAATGCCTCAATTTATGTCTCAATTTGATTGTTACCAACTTCGACTGGTCAACCACACTGCAGAGCATTGTCCAAGCAAGGTTTCATCAGTCATATGACCTTCTCCATACACTGCACCTATCTTTCTCTCTCTTTTTTCTCTTTTGTATTTCATTTGGGGTTTTACCTTTCTTTAAACAATAAATAATAAAAGGTGAAATGTTTTTTTCTTCCATTTTAAATATTAAATTGGCTACACAAAAATATATGATTTGTTAAGTTTTTCTTTTTTTTTATTTTAATGCACAGTCAAAGACAACTAAGTGCTAGTAAAGCCATCTAAAGGGGAATTTAAAAAAAAAAAAGAAAAGAAAAGAAAAGTTATGACCAACCTAGATAACACATTAAAAAGCAGAGGCATTGCTTTGCCAACAAAGGTCCCTCTAGTCAAGGCTATGGTTTTTCCAGCTCTCATGCATGGATGTGAATTTAAACTATAAAGAAAGCTAAGCACTGAACAATTGATGCTTTTGAACTGTGGTGTCGGAGAAGGCTCTTGAGAGTCCCTTGGACCACAAGGAGATCCAGCCAGGCCATCCTAAAGGAAATTTGTCCTGAAAATTCATTGGAAGGACTAATGCTGAAGCTGAAATTCCAGTACTTTGGCCACCTGATGGGAAAAATTGACTGAATGGAAAAGACCCTGATGTTGGTAAAGTTTGAAGGCAGGAGGAGGACAGGATGACAGAGGCCGAGTTGGTTGGAAGGGATACCGACTCAATGGACATGAGTTTGAGTGAACTCCGGAAGTTGGTGATGGACCGGGAGGCTGGTGTGCTGCAATCCATGGAGTTGCAAAGAGTGAACACGAATGAACAACTGAACTCAACCGAACTGAGCATAAGCCAATTCACCAAGATGATCCAGTTATGGGAAAATTGGAATGTGATACTCAAACTGCTTATGACAGGATCTTCTTAACTGACATTGTTTATTTTTATATTGGATTGGCAAAAGAGTTCTTTTTCTTTTTTTAAATTCCCCTTTAGATGGGCTACAGTTTTATAGTCAAAGGAAAAGTGGGGAAAGGGAAAATAACTTCTTTGTCTTTCTTGCATAGGCATGATGCTTCCATCATCAATTCCTCCTCCAGGTTGAGCAGAGGAGCTTCCTTGTCCATACATGGTCAAGCTAGGTCCACAAATTATTGTTTTTTATACATACAGAGAGCCCTGTCCTAGGGGTCATGAGCTTACTGAGCTCACAGGGCAGGATGTGGGTCTCCTGCTACTGCTGTTTTCTTATTTGAGGGCATATCTCATGCTCTGTCAAAGGGTTTTGTTGCTAAGCACGCTGTCCTCCTGTGGTTCAGTCAGGGTTCAAAGCAGCTCCCAAAGCTGCCCCAAAATGCCCTCTGACAAAAAACAATGGAGTGCGTGTGCGTGATTTTTCCATCTCCATGAGAACTGCCTTCTTCCCTTTAAAGTCCCAAACTTTCCCAATTGTATTCAAATCTACACCAGTATTTGAAACTTGAACTTTGTCTTAATTTGTTTGCCATTTGAGTTTTTTTTTTTAAGCTTTCTTCCACTTTATCCACTCAGCAAATACTTGCTCCCAGCATCTCAAAAAACCAGCTGTCTGTATTTTAACTAGAAAATATTTTTCTTACCTAACAGCAACTGCTTTTTTAGGGCTGCCAGTCCTGATAACAGATGTTGGAACATTTCAACTTACTTTTTATTTCTTTTTTCCTCAAGATTTTAAAATGGGTTTAAAAAAGATTTTATATAGTTTTTAGCCTCAATATGTTTTTTCCTAACATTATTACTCCTTTTCTCCCAATGAATAATAAAAAAAATTAACAGCTTCTGCTACTGTTTATCTCCCATCTGTTGAAGATGATATAAAATTTCAGATGTGCTTATAAAATACCTACCAAACATGCCAAATATAATCTATACTATACTAAACATTATGTTCATTGTATATATTTTACGTACCACTTCTGGCTAAACTGTGCATTATTATAGCATGAGTCATCCTGCTTAACTTATTGTAATCTTACCAGACTCAACAGTGGCACTGAAATTGAATCAGGATGTCATATAATGTCATATAAATATATAGTACAAAGTACTTGAACTTTTTCTGTGCTTATACAGCAACTGCATTTTATCTGTCTTATCAAAACTGTGGTTGATAAGCATGTTATATTCCCATGTTAAGTATGAAGAAACTCAGCACATGAAATAGTAAAGATGCTATGATAAATTTATTTAGAATTTTTTCCTGACATAAATGCAATTCTCAGTTGTTTGAAGCAGTTGGTGAAATAATAAACAATTGCTGCCTTAAATCTATCTGTGGACTGCGTGGATCACGTCAACCTCACTTCACACCCTTCTTGTTGAAAAATAAGCTTCCAGAAGACCCAGGGGAGCTGTCTATTCATTTTCTTGCACAAAGATTGGCAGCCCAAAAATACTTATCAGAGTAGATCTATGTTACTATTAGTAAACTTCAGGTACTCTTTAAACTCAATCTGAAATAAACACTTTAATAAGAGAGAAATACTAAACTTCTGCATATCCCTTCACATGAGTAGATGCTGTAGCACTGTATTTTTCAGGCATTCTGAAACATTTATAAGCAATGAGTACGAACACACATACACACACACAGTCCTATTTTTTGTCATGGAAACTCACCTGTCCTCTTTCTCACTGTCTTATTTCTGCTTCATTTCCATTGACACTGCAATGGTTTTATTCAGCTGTCAAAGTTATTAATGATAAGCTAAACAAAGTGTGTTCATACTTTACACTTGTGCTCCATTATTGTGTACTTATTTGAAGTTCCTGATACAGTTTCATGTAAATGAACCCACTTTTGTTCTTAGCTGATAAACCAATGTCCAAAATTGTTATTATGAGGGGGGAAAAAAAAGATTATATTACGAGTATTCTGGATTAGCTCTGCACTCTTATCCAACTAACCAACTAGCCCAGAGGGTTCTCAAAGTGTGATCCGATAACCAACCTCTGACAGTTCCCAAGGCCGTTTCAGGGGACCAGTGAGGTCACAACTATTTTTGTAACAATACTGAGAAATGATAAGATTACTAAGAAAATTATTTTATAACAATAATGTATTATCTATAATAATTCTAAGAAACTATTTTCTAACAAATTATTTTATCATAATACTAAGAAACTATAAGAAAATAGTAGTTTGTGAAAATACTAAGAAATTATTTAGCTTATAAGTGTATAGGGGAATTTTTCCACAGGTTACCTGACATGTGCTATTTTAACAAGTTGAATGCAGAAGCAGATATGAGAGTCTAGTTGTCTTCTGTTACGCCAAACATTAAAGAGACCAGCAGTAGATTTGAAAAATTCCACTCTTAATGTTTTATTCTTTTGGAAATATGGTTATTTTCATTTAAATATGTTACTTATATTAACAGGTAACTGCTGTTTCTAAGTAAATGAAATAAACATTTTAACAATTTCTATTTTAATTTCTAATATAGTAAACACTGATTGATAAAACCCATATAAACAAAAGTTCCATGAGATTTTCAATAATTTGTGATAGTGTAAGAGGACCTAGAGTCAAAAAGTTTGAAAACACTGTCCTAGCTTCCAATTAATTCTTCCATGTTCAACTCCTAAAGCACAGAGAGGGGAGAGAGAAATGGTCAAAGTTAGGGTTCTTTATCGGAGAAGGCAATGGCAAGCACTCCAGTACTCTTGCCTAGAAGATCCCATGGATGGAGCAGCCTGGTAGTTTGCAGTCCATGGGGTCACTAAGGGTCGGACACGACTGAGCGACTTTACTTTCACTTTTCACTTTCATGCATTGGAGAAGGAAATGGCAACCCACTCCAGTGTTCTTGCCTGGAGAATCCCAGGGATGGGGGAGCCTGGTGGACTTCCGTCTATGGGGTCACACAGAGTTGGACACAACTGAAGTGACTTAGCAGCAGCAGCAGTAGCAGGGTTCTTTATACCAGCTTCCTCAAATGCTCAGGAATAACATACTGTAAGCATTAATTTGAATCTCCACTGAGATCCTATCATCTCTTACTGATAAGAAAATTAAGGCTCCAAGAAGTACTTATAATCTCCACAAAGTTTGGAGACTGCAAGTGATGGAGGTGTTACTTCAGTCCAGTTCTACATGAGGCAAAAATTCTTACACTAACTAGGCCAGTGGTTTTCAAACTTGAGTTCACATCAGAAACAGTTCTACCCTCAGAGCTTCTGACTCAGTAGGTCTGGGGTGAAGCCAAAGATTTGCATTCCGAACAATCTCCCCTGAGTCACTGATTCTGCTGGCCCAAGAACTACAGTTTGAGAACCTCTTAATGGCAACCCACTCCAGTACTCTGGCCTGGAAAATCCCATGAATGGAGAAACCTGTAGGCTACAATCTATAGTAGGCTACAGTCTATGGGGTCGCAAAGAGTCTGACACGACTGAGCGACTTCACTTTCACTTTCACCCCAGAGACCAGACTTGTTCCACCAGGAACATTTATAATCATAACACTGTCTTCAAGTAGTCTAGGATATCTTGATTTTGCTGTATCATTGTTAATATTGTAGCACTCCATTGCTGTAACTTTCCATATTTCCATTGTGATATTTAAGATTACTTCTTTAAATTTTGAACTACAAGAATGATCTTACCAAATAATGGTTCAAACTCATGCCTTATAAAAGTAAGGAAACAAGACAACCCAGTTAATTGATATTAAGAGATTTCTTTACCCAAAGCTTAATTCTTTTTTTACATAAATCTTTTCATGTGATTCCCACCTTATTCAAATATAAAACCTTACTATAGCCAATGAAGACCCTCACCCAGACTTACTTTCCTTCCTTCCTATAACTGTGATCTACACATAGATATCAAGTCCAGACAGAGGAAGAAAATGTTTACTTTCTCCTGGGAATCCAGCTTTGGAGTGAGCAAACACTGTTTCTCATTTGCCTGAAATTTTGAGATCACTATGCAAAAAGATGGAAGGAAGTGAAAAATTAGTTTTCTTAATCACATTGAAGAAGAGTCACCTTTGACTACTGAGCTTCATTCTCTAATAAAATCTCAGTAATGCGATTGGAAATTGGCAAGGTATTAACAATAGGTGGAGATAAGTCAGTGGGTCAAAACAGATATGTTACAAAGATGCAGAAGAAGTACACTCCTAGCAGACTCTGTCCTATTTTAGATTATTTAGGTAAGATGTGCACAGATCAGCATTAGTCAAGATAAAAGGAAAGACAGTGATGGGATGTGAGGAAGGAGTTGATATTCTGTTGCCTCTGGAACAGAGACTGGTGACTGATAGACAGCATTCTTAACAAGAAGCATACAGCCAGAATAAGAAATCACAGACAAACGCACCACATGCTGACTGTCAGGAGTTCCTTTTCCTTTCCTTCTAAGGGAGAAAAAGTCCTCTGGAAGCCACTTCTCCTCTTTCTCTTTTCTATATTCTAATTATCCCCTCTTCAACTTTTAGATTGTTGTTATTTATTCAAGAAGTTAAGGAGAAAAATGAGAAGGCTTTTGGACAGTAGGTTCTTTTCTAGAAAAGGAATTTTATAGTGTTATATTTGAAGGAAAAGATTTTTCACTGAGGGAAGGAGAAAAAGAGAGTAACTCTGATGTGTATTGGCATATTTGGGTTAGGTATTTGGAATGACTGTCAAACTATTAGAAATTTTTGCTGCTTGAAATATGTATAACTTGATTTCTGTTCATGTAGGAATATTAATATCCAAACAAACAGGGTTAAAAAGTCTTCTAACCCTTCAATGCTATGAAAATAGAAATTGAATACTGAACCAAGGTGCCTGGTTTCAGTGTAATTTCCCCAGGCATGAACTGCTCATTTCAGTAATTGCTCATCAAGAATCTTCCTTATGCCAATCACCAAGCTAGGTATCAGTGATAGAAAAATAAATAGGACTAAACCGCTGCCCTCAAGTTGCTTTTGGTCAGTCTAGTGATTAAGCCCGGATATTCTATTTCCCCTTAGATGTTTACTGCCTAGCTAAGCAGATTCATCACGTATGAAACCTCTTTAGTTCTACACCTTCCTCAGACATACATACAACTCAAATACATCCTAGTAAAAATATCCTTCCCCTTTCCTCCCTCCTCTTTTTCAGAATGTTCTGAAAAGGGGCATCATATACCATAATTTCATAAACCCATCTCTAAGAGCAGAGCTAGGCAGAACTGCCATTCGATTGATATAATAAACCTCCAAGAACAAACTTGAGTGCCTGACTGTTAGAGTCGTCAGCAAAATCCACAGATTTAATTATACCCAAGTAATTGCAGAAAAGATCATCCATTATTCTAACTACTCTGAAAGCAAAAAGCCCGTACTCTGAAACAACTTTGTAGTAGCATAAATGGAGATCTATTCATTAGGACCATGAAATAAAATGGAAATCTCTTTTCTTTTCAGAGCAATGTGATTACCATCAGCAGTAATGATATTACGGGAGGAAAAACATACCATCTCTTAGGACACACAATTTCCTTTTTGCCTGGGCCTTCTTTCTTCCTTTGAAGTGATCATGGTAAGTAAGACCTGGACAACTTAGGCTCATCCCAAACATTTCATCCTGGTGCCCAGATTTGGTATTTTTCAACAAAAAACTTCAGAATCCTCAATGTACAGTCACTTCTCTTCAATTGTAAAATCTCTTGGGTTTTATTTTTTTTAGACCCCTTTGGTTATATTCACAGCATGTAGATTAAAAGACTAGCCAGCATTATTCTTATAGAAAGACTGATTTAAATTGGAAATGGAACTAGTATCAAGTAGTTATAGAGGCTAAAAAATGAGAAATAAGGTCTTAGCAGGAGAAGGCCTAAGTATTTGATTTTTTTTTTTTTTTTTGTAATATAAAAGCAGGATTTGGAGCAAGGATTATAGAGCGGGAGTAAGCAGTTTGAGGAGGAGAAGAAATAATAAGGTGATATGTGGCCAACCCACAAAGAAGCTTGTATTTAACTTCATTTTAATTAGGGATTAAATATATTTGTGGACACTGAAGTTATGATGAAGCCAGATGGACCTAACAGGACAGGAGCTACAATTGGAAATTTTAAAAGTTTTTTTTTCCTCCTTACTAGAAATGTAACGGCTGGTTAGGGATGAAGAGGAAAGTCAACACAATTAAAAGAGGGGCTTTAGGTCTCCTGGCTGAGATGCTGGCACCAAAAAAAAAAAAAAAAAAGTGAGGGAGACTTGCAGACAGAAAGAATGATAAAAAAGATGTAGTCAGGACACAGTGAGCCTGTGAAAATGAAAGGAAAGTGAAAGTGTTAGTCGCTCAGTCGTGTCCGACTTTTTGTGACCCCATGGACTGTCACCTCCCAGGCTCCTCCATCTGAGGGATTCTCCAGGCCATTTGAGTGGGTAGCTATTTGGTTCTCCAGGGGATCTTCCCAACCGAGAGACTGAGCCTCTGTCTCCTGCATTGCAGGCAGATTCTTTATCATCTGAGCCACCAGGCTAGAGGAAGCAATCCCACTGTATCAGGCATGCGGAAGGTGTCCCCAGACAAAGAATGCAGATCATTGGTCAGAAGCACAGGTGTTGCTTCTTTTGCTTTTTTCTCTGAAGTCTTACGTGTATATATTTGCAAAGCATGTAACTTTTATAAAGATATTTGGCATTCATTCTCTTATCATATCCCAATAACAGTCTTCTGAAGCAATTAGTAGAGGTACCCTGAATTTTACAGGTGGTAAAGGTGAGGCTTTAGATGACTTCCAAATCACATTTAATGGAAGAACTGACAGCAGACTGCCAGTCGAATGATCTCAAGTCCAACTGTTATACGAAGATGCTTTCTGTATAGATGTTACAGCCCTCCCCCATCCCTTTTCTGGATCCAGGTAAAGGGTCCATACTGAAATACCCAGCTTAAAAACATTAGATTGTCACTGCTGAATTCTAAAGAGCTGTCAGGTAAAGGAAACATTACGCTTACTCTGTCTTCACACAAAAGAACCAAGAGTAGAGGGTGAAAGTTACAAGGAGGCAAATTTCCATTCATCATTAAAAAAAGATCTTTTAATACTTAGAACTTCCTAAAAATAGCATAGTTCCTTTATTAATAATGAGTTCCTGCTTACATGAGATACTCAGGTAAAGAAGAGATGGCCAACTGTCAGGTATATCATAGAGAGTTATGACCTTGTTTTAAATTTGGACTTCAAGACATCTAAGGAATCTTTCAGAGATTATATGGCTCTTTGGTTTTTCTTCTTCACAGTCTCACGTCCACTAGAACAAAGCAGTCATCTGCTGAGCCAGGGGAAATGAGCAGAGAAAAAATAAATAAAGCTGGTAATCCCCTCTACTCCCTTTGAATTGTAAAGACTAACAAGAATCTTTCTTGGGCTAACTGAAAACATTTCCTCTGTTCTTTCCTAAAAATTCTTTGACAAATTTCCCATGGGTCAGATAGATTTCATAGATTTCATCTGTTTTCTCAGTACACAGAAGTTGTGATCAAGACATTTATATATCTGACTATTTGAGATACAACTTTTCAATACCCAGAAAATTTGTGAACACTTCACAGGAATTACTTTAAAATAGTTGTAATATTAGCTTCCTACGTGCTTAATTTTCTTCTGAATCAAAGCATATAAAATAAAAGATTTCAGAAGCTGGTGAAATCCTTAAAAATCCAAAACTTTGGATAATTATCGAGCCATAATTAATAAACGTTGCTCAGTCTTTACTGCACGTCACTCTCCATAAAGCTTCATTAGAGCTACTGGACTCAGTTTAGGTTCATTATCAACAAGTTACAGTCACTGGATCTAATTTCTTTATATGAAAGGATTATTAGATTATATCGCCTTAGCATGTAGGAAGCATAGCAAACATAGCCATGGTATGCCTGGAAGTTAGTGAGGGGTTTAATGAGGTCAGCCACCATGGTCTGAACAAAAGCCTGGTGTACTGAATTGGAAATAAGAACTTTTTAACAATTTTCAACTATCCAGATCCAAACTGTACTGAGTAATGGATACAGATAAGGAAGAAGTCTTTCTTCTCTTTAGTTCTGACATTAGTTATTCAAATTGCCTTGGATGGTAACTCATCACACTTTCAGGTAACATAAAGCTCAAGATGGATAATCAACATCCAAAGTGTTTGTTAGGCCAGACCAAGAAACTGGTCTTGATAAGATGAAGTTCAACAGAGATAGATGTGTGTGCATTTCAGACTGGAAAAGCAACCAAGCCTGAAAAGATGAGGTAGTGATGTGACACTGCAGCATAGCACCTGACAAGGTCTTAAGGATATTAGTTGACAATAAACTGAGTTTGAAGAAAGAGTAATGTGACCCCTCCAAAAAAAAAAAAAAAAGGAGAGAGAGAGAAAGGAAGGAGAAAGAGAAAGAAAGAACAAGAATGGCCAGGTGTGTGATATTGCGATTTATAATAAGAAATATACATTTGGTCTCTGCCCCTCTGTTACTGGCACTGAACTCCTGAAATCATTGTAAATTCCTAAGTAAGAACATTAACAGCAAACTTTGTTCTGACCAGGCAACTCTGGTGGCTTCCTGGATATATCCTGGATGGTGACTGGTCACCAGAAAGACCAAGCCATGGGCTCTGATGCTATCTCTAGGCAGACAGTGTCAGAACTGAGTTAAATTGAAAGGATACCCAGATGAAGAAGTGTTTGGTACATGGGGCGGGGGGCATATACAGCTGTTGTCAGAAGTGTTAGGAGTGTGGTAGGACTATGAGAGTAAAGCAGAAACATGAGGATGACTGAGGTCTTCAAGATGATGTTCATAGAAGCACTCCCTCTAGAACAGAGAGATTAAAAAACCTACACTTCCATGTTCAGATAGTTCCTAGAGAGTTCCATTTTTTTGGACTTTGCATTTTTTTAACAGAGTTTAGTTAAAAAGCATATCACTTGGAAAGATAAAACAGTAAGGATAAGCCTTCAGCCCAAACTGATGGAGGAAACATTGAAGAACATAGGATATTTTAACTTAAGGAGAACATGATTACCATCTTCTAATATTCTCATGGCTTGGATGTCACATATATATTAAGTTTGTTACATATGGCTCCAAGGAGTAAAACTATTGAACTACTGGAAGAATGATAAAACAGAGAGTTTAGTTAATCTAAAGGTGAATTTCTAATAATTAAAAGTAGGCAAAGATTGAATGGGTTGCCCCACCAGAGGTTTTCAATCAAGGACATCTGGACTGTGTAAACAAAAAATAACCAGAACACAGCAACAAAACCAAACCTTCCCATGCTAAAAGTATACAACCCGAGGACAGATGAATGAATGCTAGGAAATTAAAGCTCAATTTCCTCCCTTTCCAATTTACCGAAATCATTTATTTTCCCTCCACCTCTATTTTCTTGCTTGTGAAATGAAGGTAATTCTTTCTGCCATCTTAGGCCAGATGGGAAAGTATGTAATGAGTTTGGAGCCTAGAGTATTCTTTACTATAAATTCTCCGTGTGTTTTTCTGTTGCTGTTTTTCAGAAGGAGATTCAAAGTTTTCTCCTTGAATCAGAATTGGATCCAAAGTTTGGGAGAGCTCTTTCAAAGTATTTCCTTTGCTCTCTTGAAAATTAGAGTTGGGTGTGATTTGAGCCCACCAGGTTCCTTGATGGTACAAATAGCAACACAACCATTAGATGTTCCCAGGGCTTTACGCGAATAGTATTCGACTAACCCAGGACCTCCTAGGTTTCACTTAAACACATTGGCCTGCTACCAGCTCATCCATCACACCAGCCTCTAAACAAACAAGGGCCAACCTGCTGAGGTAGAACTGAATAGGAAGCAACTGGGGGATTAAGACCAATTCCAAACTGTACTTTCAATACATTTCAAATGGTAACTCTGTTTTTAACAAATTTTTTTCTTGGATTTAATATTTCTTTTCTCAGACCCATTTGGCCCAAACAAGAGAGCAAATCAATTATTGGGGATGGGGCGGGGAGGGAAGTCACAAAAGGGAATGCACGATAGCACAGAGAGTTCTTCCTTGACTCAAACACAAAGGTGAAGGAGAATGGAAAATAACTAGGCAAATGTGACCTCCACAAAACGCTGAGGCTTTCTATTTCAAAATACCCGACTTCTAAATTAAACGCCCCTGTGTTGCCATAATGGTTATGAATATCAGAAAGCTTTTATTTTTGACATCCTACTTACTTCTGTTGACAAATTGGTTTTTCCCCCATTTTATTTTCCTTTTTCTGTGTTGTTTGTTTAAATCAAAAGGAAAAAATAAAACACTCAATTCTGCCAACATAGGGAAAAAAAAAGGCAAAGAATATAGGCTATTTGTTTCGGTTAGATACACTGATTGAAAATGTTCAATTTTTAGTAAATGGAGGAAAAAATCTGCATTAATTTTGTAAAGTGTGAAAGGGGCTCTGAAAAAAAGAACCATCATAATGCATAATCATATGGGTAGGTTGTCAGAACAGAATGAAAAATAAATACCATACTTTCTCAAAGATATACAAATTATGCAGCTGAGTGAAAGTTCCTAAATAGCTCCTAATGTTTCTGCCAAGAGAGAGACCTCATAGCAGACATTTGTTGTTTAACTATGAATTTGTAATTTTAGTTGACTGATCCCACTGATTGGAGCTGTATCACCTATTTTCCTAGATTTTGATTTTTCTTACTGTTTCCTCTATATTCAGTTCAGTTCAGTTCAGTCGCTCAGTCGTGTCCGACCCTCCGCGACCCCATGAATCACAGCACGCCAGGCCTCCCTGTCCATCACCAACATACTTAATTTGAGGAAGAAGCGAGACTGATATTCTCAGTACCTAATCTCTAAGAAATCACAGGAAAGGATCTCCCAGTTCTGTTGGTTTAGCTATGTTATCATCATCATTGTTCAGTCGCTCGGTCATATCCGACTCTTTGTGACCCCATGCTCTGTAGCACGCCAGGCTCCTCTGTCCAGGGGATTTCCCAGGCAAGAATACTGGAGTGGGTTGCCATTTCCTTCTTCAGGGGATCTTCCCAACCCAGGGATCCTCTCCTGCGTTGGCAGGTGGATTCTTTGCTACTGAGCCACCAGGGAAGCCCCTTAGTCATGGCATAGTCAATGCCTAGAACGAGAGTAACTGAGATCCCAACAGAGGTCAGGAATGTTGTAAAGTAATGACTCTTGTTTAAGAGGAAACACAAGAAGGCCTTTAAGTTCTCTTTTAATGCTAATGGAACATTATTACTGGATCCTTAAATTTTACAAAAAGAAAACAACAAGCCATGGCATCCCAGAGCCATCTGTGCAGCAGTGTCCAGCTAGAAATAAAAAGTCCCACCTCAAAAACTTTGAGCTATTCAAGTATTTTGTAGATTAACCATTTTTTAAAGTAATTCTATTTTGCTTTACTACAGGTAGTTTCAGTTGTGGACAAGAAATAAAAGGTATTAAAAACTCAAGTGGATATTTGGCAACTATTTGGGATATCATAAGAAAATACCACAGGTGGGATGATTTACAAAGATATGTATTTCTCACACTTCTGAAGGCTGAGAAGTCCAAGATCAAGGTGCTGGCAGATTTTGACCAGGCAGTTGTCTGATGAGAGTTTGCTTCCTGGTTCATTGACAATTGTCTTTTTGCCGTGTCTTCACAGGACAGAAGAGGCAGGGGAGGTCCTGAGGTCTTTTATAAGGGGCCTAATCCTTTTATAGGCAATGGCACCCCACTCCAGTACTTCTGCCTGTAAAAATCCCATGGATGGAGGAGCCTGGTGGGCTGCAGTCCATGGGGTCGCTAAGAGTCGGACACGACTGAGCAACTTCACAATCCTTTTATTGTGAAGCCGAGCCCTCATGATCTAATCATTTTCCAAAGGTCCTACGTCTAAGTGTCATCACATTGGGGGTTAGATTTTACTATATGATTTGGGGGATGGGAGGGGGAAGTGGCATAGACATTCAATCTATAGTAGCAGCTACTTGATCTATGTATTTTATCAGTACAGATTAATAAAAATGGGATGCAATCAGAAGTTGCCAACTTTTTTTCTGAATACGGTCAGAGACCCATACCGTCTCTGAGTCTCTGTGGCAATTGCTGAACTCTGCCATTGAAAGGAGCCATAGGCAATACATAGAGGAGAGGGTCTGTGTTATAATCAAACTGAATCTTCAAAAACAGGTGAAGGTCCATATTCAGTCTACTGGCTGCACTTTACTGATCCCTAACATAGATAATCAAGGTAGTTGAATCAAATATTTAGAACTAGATGGAACCTAAGTGAGTCATATGTTTCAGAAAGTTATAGAGGTATAATCTCCAGTTTTGAACATAATACAACAGAGTTTCAAAGTGATTAAAGGATTTTCCCTCAGCCATACAAAATAAACAGCTCTATTTGTTTAGACAATGACTGACTTTTTTAGGTGTACCAAATGGAATATCCTGACCACCTACAAATCCCCCACATAATCATCTAAAAATAGATCAAGACAAAATGGATTTCATCTAAATGATAGGTTTGAATTGGTCCAACTAAGGCCAAAGACTGCCATTAAAAAGTAGCCCATCTGAAATTGACCCATCACGGGTAAATTTCTTCTGGACTATTCAAATTAATTTTGCATTATGAAAACTCAACTCAGAGATTTCTCTCTGTAGATGCGGTTTGTGATTTGTAGTAGGAAAAAAAACAGCAACAACAAAGAGATAGAAACTGTAAAATCAATCAAAAAGCATTTGTTGAATAATGAACCTTTAACCAGTATGGCAAGTATGAAGCTTTTAGAGTCGTAGCAGCTGTGATCTCTGAAAAGTCTTCATTCTTCTTGAGACAGATTGTGGTTCATTTCAACCCACAATTATGAAGAGTTATTATACACCAGGCAAAAGTACACAAGGTGCTGTCTACTTTGTGAAGCTCGCAGACCAGCAGGACTGTGAGACGGTGACGCAAGCATGCACCTCCCCCAACCCACACGTTTTCCTCTCTCACAAAACACGCTCATCATCTGAGTTTTCACTCACGCTTTTCTGTTTCCGTGGAGCAGTTGCCCCCGCTAATGTACATTGTATGTAAGCGCACAGAGAAGGAGCACTTGCAAATTTCAGATAGGCTTCTTAGAGAACTTGAAGGGTGAGTAGAGATTATTCAGGCAAAAATGGTGTTGGGCTGTGTCCCCCAGGTCTATGAAGCTTGTACTTGCTCAACTTCAAGACTGAAAAAAGAGCCCAGAGTCAGTGACAGAGACACCCATGGTTTAATAGTTGGGCGAAGGGGGCTAGGCACTCATATATGAAGCGACATCCTACAGAGACACCTGTGGTGTGCAATGGATAGTGGGAACATAGTGGCAGTCTTGGCTCCTAGGGGCAGGGGGAGGTTTTAGAGGGAACTGATGTCAGGTTGGCTCCTTGGTTACCAGGGAAACCAGCTGAAGGGCATGCCCTTCATGGCCCCTTTGATAAGCTATAGAGTGGACACGTGTGTGTGTGTGTCTGTGTCTGTGTGTGTGTGTGTCTGTGTACATGCACATGTGCTTTGACGCTTCAGTCATGTCCAACTCTATGAGATCCTACAGACTGCAACCCGGCAGGCTCCTGTGTCCATTGGATTCTCCAGACAAGAATGCTGGAGTGGCTTGTCATGCCCTCCTGCGGGGGTCTTCCCAACACTGGGATCGCACAGGGGTCTCTTGCATCTAGCCTGCATTGGCAGATGGGTTCTTTACCACTAGTACCAGCTGAGAAGCCCACATAGTGGAGATTTCTGATCTAAAGCTGAAACAATCCTTAGATGGGACCTGGGGAAAGTATGTAGGAAGGACAGTCATATATGCAGGGTGTAGGTGAAGCAAGTTCTTATCCCTGAGGCGATGAGCAAAGAGCAACAGAACAGCCATCTTGAGTGGCCTGACCATACAGACAGGAGACACTGCACTACTGAAAAAAAAAGCACTCGAGCCAGGAAGCAGCGTCATGTAACTTCCTCTCACGGGCTTCCCTGGTAGCTCAGCTGGTGAAGAATCTGCCTGCAATGCGGAAGACCCCGGTTCGATCCCTGGGTTGGGAAGATACCCTGGAGAAAGGAATGGCAACCTCCCATTCCAGTATTCATGCCTGGAAAACTCCAAGGACACAGGAGCTTGGCAGGCTACAGTCCATGGGGTCGCAAAGAGTCAGACATGACTGAGCAACTTTCACATGCTATGAACTATAAGCTTAACAGGAAAAGGAGGGAACTATAAAAGATGGAGCTGGAGAGTTGGGGAGCCAGGTCATGGGAGGTCTTGCACACCTAACCATAATTATCAAGAGGCCACAAATAAATAGTTTAGGTTTTTCAATTCTGTGCCCATTTGATATAAAACCTACATCCAGCAGCCACCCACACCAACACCATTATATACCCACATGAAGACTCTGATATGTCCCCTCTGCTTAGAAGATGCAGAAAAGAAGTCTGACAGAAAGAAATAAGAAGGAAAAAACTAAAGATTTTTAATCAAGTTGTTAGTGATTTGGTAAAACCTTAGTTCTCTTTCTTCCTCAAAATCATTAATAAAATTTATATTACTGCAAATGCTTTCTGGAGTCAAATTTGTTTTCTGAAGATTCCATGAATAAAGTGTTTGTCCTCAAGCCTGAAACCAGCCCGAGAGAAGAGGTTCTCAGGGAGGCCCAGTCATCAAATGGTTATATTAAGGGTTTCATAGTTGTCAGACTATGAAGAGTGCTACAGACAGAAAAAGATGAATTCTACTTTGGGAGACAAACACAAACAAGCAATATCATAACACTATGTTTTTTTTAACTAATTTTAAGTGTTTGAAAAACATAGGCATATACCAGTGATATGGAAACACTGAGGAGGGAATAACTAATTTTCCCTAGGGAGGTCTTGAGAAGGCTTTGCAGAAGAGATAATGTTTGAACCAACCTTTGAAAAATAGCTGAGATTCAACAAAAAGAGAAGGGAGTTAGGAAAGTCATCAAAGAGAAAGAAAAATATATACTTAGAGAAAACACTGTGTTTTAGAAGACTGTGTGTAGATTTGAGTGGTTGAAGCACAGGTTGTGTGAAGTTGATGAGTCAGGAGCCATACTATGAAGTCAGGGAGAAGAGGTTTGTGAGAAAAAAATTTTGCAGTTCCAGAAGAAACAGGATCAGTGGGGTCAATACATATGACCTGAACTAAGCCCTGGAGAATGAAAACCATGAATAGAACAACCAAGAGATTTCCAATCACATCTTTTACCTCTTCTGTATCTCCTTCAAAACTTAATAAGTGCTGAGGTCAGAATATTTTGCAGTTTAGTTGACTGATTGACTAATTGTCACAAATACCACTAGACACCTATCCGGGATCCTGAATCTTCTGTTGTCCCTGCAATTACTTAGAAAACACATTCCAGATAGTCATCAATATGAAAGAAAGCTGGCAGGTGCTTCAAAAATTTGGAAGGATCTTATAATATATATGGGCTTCCCTTGTGGCTCAGCTGGTAAAGAATCCACCTGCAATGTGGGAGGCATGGGTTCAATCCCTGGGTTGGGAAGATCCCCTGGAGAAGGGAAGAGCTACCCATTCCAGTATTCTGGAGAATTCAGTCCAGAATTCTCAGTCCATGGGGTTGCAAAGAGTAGGACATGACTGAGCGACTTTCACTTTCACTTCACTATGATACATATCAGTTGTTAGAAACCTGGGTCTAGAATATTGGATTTCATATACTCCATCGCCCTCCTTGCTTTCCAGGAATAACAGTGCCTATATCATGCAGTCCACTGAATACATACCCTGCCTCTCATAGCCATTAAAAATTCATTTTAAAAACATTCACTGAGTATCTACTATGTAACAGGCACAGTGGATATAATACTCCGTTTACCGGTACATGAAGATTCCATAAAACAATGATAAGAGTAAGATTATAAAACAGATATAAAATATGATACTTTTATTAAATTATTCACATATGTATATTACATTCATGTACATGTTCACACAGGCACATTAAAGCTTAACTAGTTCCTTTCAGGAGTTCTTTCCTTGTCCCTACCCTATTTCTCATATTATGGAGCTCAACATCATTTCTTAACATCAACAAGAAAATTAAATGGTTGAGCATTAATTAGCTTTCTTTATACAATCTCTTAGTGCCAGAATAAAAGAGCGCATTAAATCTCAAAACTTCAGCAACAGAAGAAACAACAAAATTTTAAGGTGAAATGTCCTTGTGCTCAGAGCAAAGACATGCTTTTCTTAAAGGGACAGACATGCCAATAACCTCCTCTGTGCAATTAAACTGGCCCATTTTTTTCTGAGTTCAGGGCCAGACTTCCAGACTCCACACTGCAATGGTAGAAGTTTGTCCTCAAGAGGAAATAAATCTCTCCCCCTGACTGCTGTTATCCCAGCTTCAAATCCCATTTCAGTTTATCCATTTTAATCAAAACATTTATGTTTTTATCTTTGCCAAGAAGGTTTGTAATCCCCCTCATTAAGATTTTTAATAGATATTGCAAGTCTTACAGCAAGAGCCACTAAGAAGCAATTTAAAATAACAACCATGTCAGCCTTATAGGTTGTGCTGGACTGGAAGAAAGAGATAAGAATATAATATTAATAAACAAGATAATTTCAACTCCTAACTGCTTTGCATTCTTTCAATCCAAATGTTTAACATCTTTGTGTATCAAAATTGCATTAGAGATCTTCAGTGAGGTTTTGTGATATTGAATAATGTTAAAGAAAATATCAAGTATGTTTTAAGTGTTGATAGTTTTTACATACATTGTGGTTCAGATTAACACAATCTCTAAACGACTTCCCAATAATATTAGCAACAACCATGTCATTTTTGTTTACAACAGCCTGAGGAAACTGGGGAATTAGAAAACCAGAAGCAGTAGATATGATGCAGAAGTATAATCTGAAGGAAAAAAATCACAAGTTGTATCATTCGTCAGTAAATTCTTTTTAGAAGAGAAAATATTAGAAATTTCTTGGAGGATTTTGAAAGACTCTGAAGATTCTATTAAATCAGTAGTACTAAGTCATTTAATTCAGTGAGGTATCCTAATAGTAAATTCCATGTCTATATATTAACTAATCTGTAATTGGCATTATATGGCTAAGATTAATAATAATGTATTCAAATCTGCTGTTTAAACTTATACTATCTTCTTCTTATATACGCAGATAGATTTCTACTCCTCTTTTGCTGCTATTTTAATCCAAACTATCCGTATTGATTGACTGATCCATAAATTGATAGATGATAAAGCTTTATCTGAGGCCTCTTATCTCAGCTCAGATTTTTAGATAAGAATGTTTGTATGAGATCGATCATGTACATTACTTAGGACCTGATAGAAATAGTCCTCTTGTCACATTTCCACTTACTCTTACCACCCAGACTTGTCATTTATTTGTGGAGTCTTTTATCCACACTTAGCTTTTCTCAACTTCATAAAATGAGCAAACATAAGTAAAATCAGTATCTTTTTAAAAGATTAGAACATGTCCTGTTAGTTTAAAAGATGAAGCGCTGGGAGACTGGCATCCAGCAGAGTTCAGGAGAGGACTGAGCTTCAGAGAATGAGTGCTAGTGCCACCTCAGGATGGAAACGCCTGGATAGAAACACTGTTTCCTTGAATGTGATGATGACACTAGCAGATTCTCGGTGATGGAGCATACTGTTTCAGAGATTAATTAAAACTTTCTTACTCGAGCAGTGGCCCACCTTCACTAACCAGTTCAGTTCAGTTCAGTCGCTCAGTCATGTCCGACTCTTTGCGACCCCATGAATCACAGCATGCCAGGCCTCCCTATCCATCATCAACTCCCGGAGTTCACCCAAACTCATGTCCATCGAGTCGGTGATGCCATCCAGCCATCTCATTCTCTGTCGTCCCCGCCTCCTCCCACCCCCAATCCTTCCTAGCATCAGACTCTTTTCCAGTGAGTCAACTTGTCGCATGAGGTGGCCAAAGTTCAGTTCAGTTCAGTCGCTCAGTCGTGTCCGACTCTCCGCGACCCCATGAATCACAGCACACCAGGCCTCCCTGTCCATCACCAATTCCCGGAGTACACTCAAACTCATGTCCACAGAGTTGGTGATGCCATCCAGCCATCTCATTCTCCGTCGTCCCCTTCTCCTTCCGCCCCCAACCTTTCCCAGCATCAGAGTCTTTTCCAGTGAGTCAACTCGTCGCATGAGGTGGCCAAAGTATTGTAGTTTCAGCTTTAGCATCAGTTCTTCCGATGAACACCCAGGATTGATCTCCTTTAGAATGGACTGGTTGGATCTCCTTGCAGTCCAAGGGACTCTCAAGAGTCTTCTCCAACACCACAGCCTCACCCAAATAAAGGCTTACTATGTTTTCCACCTCTGTGCTCACTTAGATATGCAGATCAAGTCAATTTTCCAAGAACTGCCATTTTCTCTTCAGTTCTATGCCAGCACTTTAGTATGCTGCTGCCAGAAGAGGCGGTACCTCACCTGTGATAGGAACAATAACCGTGATGGCAAAAACGATCATCAAAATACAGTTGTGAACTTTTGAAGGGAAATCATAAATGACCTAATCCAATGGTTTCCAAACATCATGCTCCTATTTAGCTGAAGAGTCCTCTCAATAAAGAAACATTTATTCAGAAGATTAATTAAATCAGATAAGGGTAGGGCTCCTCTGGTGAACTGAGGGACTGATGTCTTTCCCAGGATGCCCTGGGTCAGGGCTGCAGTGGAGGACAGTGCAGACCCCCCAGCTCACACCGCCCCTGCCTCAGGCCAGGGCTTACTGAAGGGCTGGCATGCCCCAGTGATCCCCAACCGTTTCAGTACCAGGGACCAGTTTCATGGAAGTTTTCCATGGATGGGGGGCAAGGGCAATGATGGTTCAAGCATTAATGAGAGTGATAAGGGAGCAACAGAGAAGCTTGGCTCATTCACTCACCCACCGCTCACCTCCTGCTGTATAGCCCCATTCCAAACAGGCGGGGGATCCACAGACTGGGGGTTGGGAACCACTGGCATGCCCTCTCTTGTTATAAACTCTCGGTGAAAGAACTGAGGTCCTTGGAAGTGAAGCAGCTTCTCCAAGACCACAGAGATGGTAACATATCTGTGAATCTATTTTTTTAAGTTGCATTTTTACAGTAATTTCTAAGTTCCTGACAATTTCTAAATTGCTTTGACTTTTCATTTTGAATACAATGGGTCTGTGATCCAGGCATTTTTTTTCTTATTCCAAGCTTATACATGTTAAATTGAGGCTCAGAGAGGTAAAGGATTTGTCCCAAATGAACTTCCTTGTAAAGGGTGGAGGTAGGGTCAGAATGGCCAGTCCTCTGGCACATCACTCAAACTTTTATCCACTGTGCAATGAATGACCTCATGATTCACATGGAAATTTTTTCCATAAATATCAAATAAGTCAAAGAGGCTACCACTTGATTTTCAACTAACTTATGCCTTTAAAAAACATGAGTAATTAATATTAACACTTAAGCATTAACAGTAAGGAGTCCTAGCGTTAAACAATATATGACAATGCAAAGAGGTAAACTGGATATCTTGGCAAATGTCAATCACAGCTTAGTTTGAAATGAACAGCTAATTTATCTTGAATCTTTTGTTCGCAATTTACTCAGATATCCAAGGTCCTAAACAACTTTTTCAAGGGTCAAACTCACAGTTTTTCATTGCTCTTGGTTTCTATATGCCTAAACTAAAGAGAGAAAGCAAAAGTACTAAGTGAGAATTAATCTCAGCTGTCACCAGCTATCATCACTCTGCATTTCTAGAAAGGAACTGGCCAACAATGTTGGGGACAGAAAAATCCCCAATTTCCTGACAGGCTGTGTCATTCTCTTTTCCTTCCTCCTGCAACTCTGTGTGTCTGTGTGCTAAGTCACTTTAGTTATGTTCAACTCTTTGTGACCCTGTGGACCATAATAGCCCACCAAGCTTCTCTGTCCATGGGATTCTCCAGGCAAGAAAACTGGAGTGGGTTGCCGGGCCCTTCTCCAGGGGATCTTCCCCACCCAGGGATCAAACCTGCATCTCTTATGCCTCCTGCATTGGCAGGTGGGTTCTTTACCACTAGCGCCATCTGGGAAGCCCTCTGCAACTCTACCCTCACCTAATTTGATATGGAACCTTGAACGCGGCTTCCTGTCCTCTTGATATTGAAGTCCAAGCAGCTCTCTTCACAATGGTGAACATACTCCACCTCGGTCTCTCCATCCTTTAGCATCTGAAAACATCCTCCTAGGGGTACAGCTCATCTTTCAGAGATTTAAACTGTTTCTTGCACGCAGCTTGACAGAAAGCACAAGAGAGACAAGATTATGGCCACACCATATATCTGCTTCTCCATGACCCTCGGTGTGTGTGCATGCGTGTGTGTGTGTGTGTGTGCGTTTTCCCAATGAGAGGGGAGTATATTTTCTCTTTTCAAGGAGAGAGAATCTCCCCTCCCCTTAGGTTTCGAGCTGCTGGATGCTTGCTGATTAATTCAAATCTACACACAACTGGTTTCCTTATTAATGATTCTGCCAGTTTTCCAGAACATAGCAGTATTAACCTGCTCTGAATACAGACTGTTCTTTTTTAAAGGGGCCATTGCCTTTACATAAAAACAGAAGAGTACATATAGCATGGTGATGCCATTGTCTGTTCATGGGGAAGACCGTGAGTTGTCTCCAAAACCATTACAGTACAGCTGTGCCCTGAAAGTTAAAGGTAGCACAATCCCCTGCCATGATACAGAGCAGCCATCTAGGGGAACAGACTTGGAAATTCCCTAAACACACTGCAGTGAGCCAGGAGTGTCTCAAACTCCAACTCAGGCAACTGGGGAGAATCTCAAGGAGGCAGAGTGAGGCTGAAATGAGATTGTAACTCAGTTCAGCACAAATCCAAGCAATTCCATTAAACCATGTTTGATGAACAACCGTGTAAATAGCAGAAGTTTTACAAGAAATAACAGAAATTCGAAGGAGAGTCCCAGGACCAGACATTGGGAGCACTCACCCAGGCATCATCTGAGAGTCAGAATGGCCAGACCCACTTCATGGGAGATGAAGTGAAGTGAAAGTCACTCAGTCATGTCTGACTCTTTGTGACCCCATGGACTGTAGCCTGCCAGACTCTTTTGTCCATGGGATTCTCTAGGCAAGAATACTGGAGTAGGTTGTAATGCCCTCCTCCAGGGGATCTTCCCAACCCAGGGATCGAACCCAGGTCTCTGCATTGCAGGCAGATTCTCTACCATCTGAGCCACCAGGGAGATGAGAGGACCCAAAGATTTTGAGTTCTTAAAATTCTGACATCAAACTCACTCTGGATCTGATGTCAGACTTGCCACACCAGTTTCTTGCATAGTTTAAAGGTGCTAGGTGGTAAGACTGAAATGAATGATCCTGGCCATTATATGTGTGTTTATGTACGTGGTATACCCAAATCTTGTTAATGTGAGTCAGCTTCAGCTCTCATTTCAGTGCATTTCTTCTTCAAAATGCTGAGTCTTGCATCCAAGGAGCAGAGCCTGAACCCTAGCAGATTCTCTATGATAAATGACACCCATGGGCATCTGGCTGAGAGGCTAGGTGTCTTCCTATGTGCAAGATAGGTTTGCTTCCTTATGCCTTCTTGAACCACCACAAAAACAAACAAACAAGAAAAAACCAGAAACTTCCCATACACTCACCTTACAGAGCTGTAATGAGAATTACATTGGAACAGTAATCCTGCTCATAGCAAATGGTCAGTAATCCTTAGTTATCATCTTACATGAGGTCTCCTCTGTTACACCTTACAGGGCACAAGAACCTCAAAAACATTCCACTTACCCGCTATTCTAGTTTCTGAGACCTCAAATAAAGGGCACGTGGATGACACACATTATGACAAGAAGTGTGTTCTGGTTTTTCCTCCAGTTATCTGACAGCCACAAATCAAGTCACAAATCATAAAGACCACAGAGACACACAAGTGACCATCTCTAAACTTTATACAAGTGAGCAATTTCTCTCCCAAAGGTGAAATGAGACTTTTTCTAGTTTCAAGGAGCTTCCAATACACAAAGCAACCAATGACTCTTCACCCTCTGTAATCTCTAGGAGATGGATTGTGATTTCATTCTGCTGGGTATTGCCAAGGGGTTGTAGATTAATTTTTTTAAGGAGCAGGAAATAAAGTCAGTTCTACAGCATGCATGTGTATGCAGCCTAATGCAATAAGTAAACTTTTCAGGTACTGAAAAAGAGGGGAGAGGAAAGAGAGGAAATGTAGTATTTTTAAAGTAGGGAAAGACGAGGGATTAAATATTTCCCCTCGGTTGCTAGGTGTTCTCTCTGTTACTATTCTGGAGCTAAAAACACCAAGCAAAGAAACTGCAGACTGTAAAACGCTACAGAGATAGCAGGTTTGGGAGCTATCCAGATCTCTCTCTCCATTTCCACCAAATCCCATACAGTTCCCAGAGCTGAGATTTTCTCTAAATCCAGGATTTGGCCATGTGTCTCCAAGGCGAACCTGAGGTTCAATTCCAGGAATGAAGTTTGGCCTTCTTCCCAGTACATTAACAAGACTCTAGAAAGAACTACAGACTGTCAGCAAGACAAACTCAAGGAAAGATCAGCCTGGTCACAGTATCTTCCAGAAAAGCCAAGTTGTCCTGGAAATGATATTTTTGAATCTGAAACAAAGTCAAAAATGTGATGAAATAAGAAGACGACCCAAGGGAAAAAAACAAAAGGTCAGGATTTTAAATCCTACATTTTCACTAAGTGCATATTTACGTCATATAAAAAAGAAAAACCTGGAGAGAAAGAACACATGGGTCTAACGTGTTTCAGTTTCCAGTTTGTCTAAAAAAACAAGCTTTTGTGTGACCTCTGCTCAGCTGAATGGTGTGACAATCTCAGCCAAATGACAGATTCTGCTTGATGTTTGTCTCAGCAAAGCAACTGACCCTTCTCAAAAGTATTTTTTCAGATAAGAAACTTGATGAACTTTCCCGGACTCTTGTTCAGCTGAGAAATACTATGTCACCCTTCTTCACTCCCTTTCATCCTGGATTATTTTAAGCAAATTAAAATTCTAACGTGCTTCCACCAGAGGGCAGTAAATAAAAAACAACCAACCAACCTAGTCATTGAATATGTCTTCTAAATGTGTGGATGGAAACAAAATTTTATTTTCCTGTTAACTTACGTGATAGGCTCAGAGATGATCAGTGCTGAAAATGACTATTTGATGGCTCCTGGCCTTCTCTTTAGCATTCTCATTCTGTCACTGAGAGCATGACCTGTAAACACACCCTGGGATAGGGAAGGCTATTTTAAGAAAATGAAAGAAACCTTCCTTCAGCTTCAAAAGTGCCCATTCTGTCCATTCACCCAGGGTCTGCTTAGGTCTGCAATCCCACCCCTGTGGGTTGAGGGGCCTGGTGGGCACCAGGGGCTGTGTGTCATCAATGTAGGGAGAGACACCAGCAAGAAGCTGCAGGAGGATCCTAACAGGAGCTGTGAACGCTCAGCAACTGTCTGCCTGGAAAAGGAAGGAGAGGGATGCCATCCAGTGGTCAGTCGGCTGCCTTGCCTTCTGTGTGATCCACAGCATCCTCAAATTTGTCACCGGAAGCCCTAGAATACAATTTTTAGGCTCTGAATCTAGAAGGTAACTGGGACCTAAAGACATCATTATTCTGATCTGAGCACATCTCAACTACACAGCCTACTTGTCTCAACTGGCAAACAAGGATAATGGAAGTATCCTTGCGCAAGGCCTTGGATGCTAATCTGAAAAGCCACTGGCCAAGGGGCCCTTGAGAACAGCCCTGCAGCCTTTGCAACACTGATCCCTGGGACCACCAAGGCCTCTGGAGTTACAGCCTCCAGGGATGAGGTTTGAGAAATGGTTATTTCTATTAATAAAAAGATTGTGGGATGAGTCTGATGCAGTCAGTTTCACCTCGTCCCAAGGCTGTCTTGTGGGAACCCAGGGAATTAGCCCATTCTTCCATCTTTAAGGCAGGGTTGTACTTCCATTTCCCCAGCTCTGCAAGCTTTCTTCCTGATTCAAGAATCTTTCAATACCTATTCCAGTCATCCATTCTAGTGTCCAAAACCCCAAACCATCAGGGGCTTCTCCTTTCTGGCCCGAGTCCATGCCCTTCTGCTTATCAGCTGCATAACCCAGGCTTGGAACATCCCAGTTTCACATGAATCAATGGGGTTATGACAGTACTTAGCCTGTAGATTTGTTGGGCAGAGTAAAGTGCTTAGAGCAGTAGCTGCCACTTAATAAGCACTAAAATGCTTGTTATTTGTCTCATTTGTTACTACTGTCTTCTTGGTTGCTCTTTCAGCATACTCTTTTTCATTTTTGGCCCCCAGAGATCATGATCATGCTAAGTCCAGGCTTGTTATCTGGCTAGCTGTCTTCCTTGCCTGCCCCTACCTTCACCAGGCCTTGTTGCTAGTGATGGATTCACCTACAGGCTCTGTCTATCCATTTTTTGAGCTAATACTGATTGCAAAAGGAGCTCCAAAGCCCCGTTGGCAGATATTGGAATGGACAGAGGACCTACTATCCATTTCTTGAGGGCCTACTATGTGCCTGGTGTTAAAAAAAACATATATATATATATATAATCTCATTCAATTGTTCCAACAACACTCCAAGGCAGAAACTAAGTTCTCTAATTTATAGAGGGGGACACTGAGTCTTAAAGAGGTGAATGTGTAGCACACTTTCCTGGGTGCCTCCGAAGGCCAGGAAATGAACTGCTCCCTGTGATGAGCTCTGGGCACACTGAACCAGGTGTGTCTGCCTCTAAATGCAGCTGGTGGCCCAGTCTGCCTATGCATGGGCCCTGCCCAGCATCCAGGTCCTTGTTAGCACAGCTGACTGGTCTGCTTATCTGGGATGCTTCATCTGATACCTGCAAGCCCCTCCCTAGGAAACTGAATCCTGTTTCCTACATCCCTTGGTCCTGGCATATGCATGGTTCTGATGGATGGATCTTCCAGGATATGACAGCCTGGCCTCAAGAATCACTGACAGCTGCACCCCCTCCAGCGATACACCCTCAAATGCACAACCACCGGGGGAAGCAAGCCCATATTTGTCATCTCACAGACACCACACACACAACTGGCTGCCCTTTCCAAAAGGCTAGGCCTACAATTGCTTCCATTTCCCCAGCAATCTGCTCTTTCCTGGCTCGAACTTCTCTTAGCCCCGCCACCAGAAGGTCCTCATGCTTGAGCCTCTCCAGTCATGGCATCAACAGCACGCTGTGTGAAGAAAGGCATCCACCCACCAAAATACAAGCCACCCGGCCCCACAGCATGCAGACCAGAAGAATATGAGTCAGGGTAAGGGCAAATACAAAGTGCTATAAAGCCGGAAAATGGTAAATCTATGCTTTTAAAACACATTCAACCCCACTCAAATTCAGGAAATATTTATAACGTGTCTAAAATCACAGTAAACAAGCTATTGGGCCATTTACAGCAACAATGGATGGACAATGGATTATCCTACCAAGTAAGCCAGACAGAGAAAGACAACTATCATATGCTATCACTTATATGTGGTATCTAAAAAAAAAATGATACAAATGAACTTATATACAAAACAGAAATAGACCCACAGACGTGGGAGACAAACTTATGCTTACCAAAGGGTAAAGGGATAGGGAGGGATAAATTAGGAGTTTGGGATTAACATAATCACACTGCTATATATAAAACAGATAGCCAATAGGGCCTACTGTGTAACACAGAGAACAATATTTTTAATAACCTGTAAAGGGAAAGAATCTGAAAAAGAAGATATATACGTGTACATATATACATATGTATATATAGCGCTTCCCAGGTGGCTCAGTGGTAAAGAATCTGCCTGCCGATGCAGGAGGTGTGGGTTTGATCCCTGGGTCACAAAAATTCCCTGGAGGAGAAAATGGCAACCCACTCTAGTACTCTTGCCTGGGAAATCCCATGGACAGAGAAGCCTGGTGGACTACAGTCCATGAGGTTGCAAAGAGTCAGACATGACTGAGCAAGAGCATACAGCATATATATATATATATACAAATAAAAGTGAATCATTTTGCTATATCTGAAACTGAGACAACACTGCAAATCAACTATACTTCAATAAATAAATTTAAAAATTAGAAACAAAAAACCCCACAAGCTATTAGGTAAGGTGTCATGGGGGATACTAAGAAGACCAAGAGATAATACTAGCTCTTAAGGAATATATTTTAAAATAAAAGCACACAGTTTTCAGTGTTAATATTGTGCCCAGTCATGTCCAACTCTTGGCAACCCTTTGGACTGTAGCCCGCCAGGCTCCTCTCTCCATGGGATTTTCCAGGCAAGGATATTGGAGCCAGTTGCCATTTCCTCCTTCAGGGAATCTTCCTAAACCAGGGATCCAATCCACTTCTCCAGTGTCTCCTGCATTGGCAAGCAGATGCTTTACCTCTGAGCCACCTGGGAAGCCCTGTTTAATATTAAGACATGGCAATGTAGGTTAAGGGTGGCATGAGTCACATGTTCAGTGTGTGCTGGAGGAGTTGACAGGAGAAGATTTTGCCACAACCTCTGGAGGTCAGAAGGCAGCTGCCCAAAAGAAGTAGTTTTTCTACTGGGCATTGTAGGATGAGGAGAAATTATTGAAGTGGAAGAGCCGTGGGATGGCCCACCAGAAGTCACCAGAGGAAGGACCTGAATGTGTCCAGTGGAGCTGGAAGCCACTGAGAGCACCTTAGCACCAGGGTTGCAGATGAAAGGTTTGGGCTGGACTGTGGGCAAAGTTGAATGTAGGGTGGAGGAATCTGGAGCTAATCCTCTGGACAAGAGGTTCCCCATATGACCTTTGATAAAGGAATGACATGGTAAAAGGGTATTGCGGGACAACTTATGCAGCAACAGTTAATGAGAGTCTTGGAGGATATTCTAGAAGGAAGGTGGTCTGGTACAGCATTGCCCAACATATATTTTGGCATGTTCTTTGGAATGTGAATGAACCAAGATATTTTCAAGTGAAATAAAGGAAGGCTATACTAAATGACCTGGAGGAAGGCATGACAACCCACTCCAGTATTCTTGCCTGGGAAATCCCATGGACAGAGGAGCCTGGCGGGCCACAATCCATGAGGTCGCAAAGAGTCATATACGCTGACTGACTGAACACACATATCATCCTTATAACTGGCCTCTTCCTTTCACCCTGGACTCCAGTGTTTTGTTTTGTTTTTCTTTAACAAAGAAGTCAGAGTGATTCTTTTAAAATTAAACAGTTCACATCATTCTTCTGTTCAAAACTCTGTGATGGCTCCCATATAATTCAGAATAAAAGCCGAAGTTCTGACAATGGCCTCAAGACCCAGCATGTCCTTTCCCCAACCCACATCACCTCTTCAGCCTCATTCCCACTATCCCACCCTCCCCTGCCACTTACCTCCAATCTAGCCACTCTGACCCCCTTTTTGCTCCTGAAACAATCCAGGCACTAACTCAGAAAGTTTGGCTTACTCTTCCCCTCCACCCAGAATTCTGTGTGTGTTTTTTGCCATTTTTTTAAAATTGTCTGTCCACTGCCAATAGGAATATATGCCCCAAGAGAACAGGGATTCCCCCAGTCCACACCCTTCTGTTTTATTCCTATTGCCTAGCATATGAAAGGCACTGCATACATTGAAATAGTTCATTAAATTCCCATAGTAATACTGTGAGTAGGTTGAAGAAGCCATATTCTATATTTCAGAGATAAAGGAATTGAGAATCAGAGATGGGACATGATTTGCTCAAGAATACAAGTTAATGGTTAGTTAATTCACTATTTTCTAATTTTCAGATTAGAATCTAGGTCTATTGACTTTTCAGCTACAATAATACATGGCCATGGAAACAGAAAACTAGCTTCAACAACTCAAAGTGGCTAAAACCATGGAATACAGTAGAAAAAAAGAAAATCACATGCTAAATATCATCCATTTCTTTAGCTTCTTAGGGCTGTTCAATATAAAAACTTCACTTATATTCCATACACCATGTCAAGCGAAGACGTAAAATAGAGACGAAGACGAAGACAAACACATCTTAGTGAAACTTCACTCCACGGAGCTCCACCACAAGTGCTTACTCATCGAGGGGACCCCTTGTACATTCCAGACATCTTAAGGGTCTTTTTCTGCCTCAGGAAACGAATAAAATCTATGCTGGCAAAACCTAAGATGCAATAATGAAAAATGTTATGAAAACAAAAAGCAACAATTCTTATATGTCTATAAAAACAGCCACCAAGCACTCAGCATCCCAGTGCCTCCATCAAAGCACAAGGTATGAGTAAGAACTGGGAGAAAAGTGCAACTGTAGTCTTTCCCACTGCTGCTGCTGCTGCTAAGTCGCTTCAGTTGGGTCAGACTCTGTGCGACCCCATAGACGGCAGCCCACCAGGCTCCCCCGTCCCTGGGATTCTCCAGGCAAGAACACCGGAGTGGGTTGCCATTTCGTTCTCCAATGCATGAGAGTGAAAAGTGAAAGTGAAGTTGCTCAGTCGTGTCCGACCCTTAGCGACCCCATGGACTGCAGCCTACCAGGCTCCTCCGTCCATGGGATTCTCCAGGCACCAGTGCTGGAGTGGGTTGCCATTTCCTTCTCCCCGTCTTTCCCACTAGAGGGCACAAAAATTCTCTAAGCTGGACTTGTTCCCTCCCCAATACCCAAAGGATATCTCTGCAGGAACGCTGCACAGAGTAGGCTAAGAAGGGCTGGAGTTACCTTTTAGTTAGTCTGCAATGCCCTGCAGCACTATCCTGATACCTAGAGATATAGCAGAACTGATTTCCCCCAAGAAAAAATGGGGATGGGGTAGGATGGAAGAAAAGAGTTGTGGAAACAGAGATACTCAAATTAAAAGACTAGAGATGTGAGGAACCTGTTAGAGAAGACAGTTGTCCCAGACCATTGGTTCTCAGGATTTAGCATAGATCAGAATCAGGAGGAGAGTTGTAAAAAACATAGATTGTTGGGTTCCACCCCAGAGTTTCTGATTCAGTAGGTCTGAGAATTAGATTTCTAACAAGCTCCCAAGTGATGCTAAAGTTGCTGGCAGGGAATTATATTAAAGGAATCACTATTGTAGATGTACCAGTTACCCAGATAGAATTCCATCTTGGGAAAAATGTAACAAGAAGCATACAATCTTCTAAATCCTATAGAGTCTTAAAGTGTTAGAACTTGAATGGCTCTTCTGTTACAAGGGGGCAAAGAGGTTACTTAATGGGCCAAAGGTCATGTTTTTCAAACTACAGGTTGAACCCACTCAAGGATTGTAAAACCAGTTTAGGATACAGTGACCAGGAAAATAAGAAAAAGGCTTAAATTACAAAAATGAGAAATGAGAGAGTGGACATCACTGCTGATCTTTCAAAAATAAAATATCAAAAGGAAAAACTATGAATAATCGTATGCCAACAAATTAGATAACCTAGATGAAACAGACACATTCCTAGAAAGTTACAAACCCGACTCAAGAAGAAATAGTAAATCTGACTAGACTATTACAAGTGAGGAGATGAACTTATAATCAAAAACCTTCCCTCAAAAAAATAACCAGGCTTGATGGTTTTACTGGTGAAACTTACCAGATAACATCAATACTACACAAACTAAGCCCTTCTCCAAAAATGATAGAGGGAACCCTTTCCAACTGAAGGATAAAAATACTGATATTACTCTGATGCAAAAATCAGACAAAGACATCCATCCCGAGAAAAATAAACTACAGTGGACAAAAATATAAAACTTGTAGAAAAAGATTACACTATACCATGATCAAATGGAATTTATTTCAGGAATGCAAAGTTGTTTTAACATATGCAAATCAGTCTATTCAATACAACATGGTAATAGAACAAGGGACAAACAATGAGTGATCATCTTAATACACTCAGGAAAAAAGCTTGACAAAATCTGCTTTTTAATTTTATTATTTCATAGACAAAGACACTCAACAAAGTAATAATAGAAAGTAAAGTCCTCAACCTGATTTAAAAAAAGACAAAAACCTCAATGAAAAACCCACAGCTAACATACTTAACGGTGAAGGACTGAAGGTTTTGCCCTAAGATCAGGAAGAACACAAGATGTCCCCTGTTGCCACTTATTTTCAACATTATATTGGAGATTTTAGCCAGAAAATTAGGCAAGAAAAAGAAATAAAAGGCATTCACATTGCAAAGAAAGGAGTAAAACTATCACTATTAATAGATGATATGATCTTATATAGATAAGATACTAAGGAATCTATAAAAATGGATTAGGACTAATACACAAGTTCAACAAGACTGCAGAATACAAAATCAATATACAAAAGTCAATTTTTCTACACATTAGCAATGAACAATGCAAAAATGAAATTAAGAAAGCAATTCTATTTACAGTAGCATCTAAAAATAAAAACTGCAGTATAAAATTAATAAAAGGAGTTAAAGACTTATACACTGAGAAGCAAAGCATTGGCAAGAGAAATTTTAAAAGATGTAAATAAATGGAAAGACATTCAACGTCCATGAATTGAAAAACTTTATAATGCTAAGATAATGGTATTTCCCAAGTGAATCTACAGATTCAATGCAATCTCTATCAAAACCCTTATGGCTTAGTTTGCAGAAATTGACAAACTGGTCCTAAAATTCATGTTCAAAAATGTTGGCATCTAGGGCAAGACAATAACACTATAATTTCTTCCCATCAAACTTATGAATTTATTAAGATAGGGTGTACAGACTAAAACTCAGTGCATCTTCCAAAAATCTGAGCAATGAATTTCAGATATATTCTTTGATGTTAGAGAACAACAATGGATGGCTAGTAACATGAAGAGAAAATACAGCATGATAGAAACATGAAGATAATTTTTTTTTTTAATTGTAGAGGATAAAGGTAACTTGTTTCCCATTAGAAGGAGAGAAAGTGCCTTAGATAGTGAAGGCTGCCTCCAAGCACATGTGTAGGGTGAAGATTTGCTGCAAAGAGAAAAGAGACACCAACTCTTCCCATCTAGAGGGTGCTGTGACTGGGGAGCCAGTCTGCATGACAGAGTGACTCTAAGCTACCCAGATTCATCTCCAGGTTTCCAAACAGCTCCAGGTTCCCAGTGAATTCATGTTTGTGAATCTGTTGAAAAAGCTCAGGCAAGGTAAAGTCTTGACCTGATTTTTACCTTCCCAGAGAAGAACATGAAATTGTTCCAGGTTTGCTCACACCTGTCTTCTCAGTCATGAATCAGATGAAAGCAAAGCCTTCGATTTGACTTAATTTTGTCACTGACTAGTTTTTTAATCTCTAAATTGGAAATAATATCTGCATATTGTGATAATTAAAATAAGATCTTTCTGCTTGTGCCTCAGAGTAATTTGCAAGTTAAACAACAATGCCCTAATTTTTTTTTAATGGAAAACAAATCAGATGCATTTATTACTTGAATGTTTATATACCTTCTTTTTTCAAAGAGTGCTTTGGGATATTGCTGTGACGATCCACAGCAAATTCCTCCACTGTTTTGGGTTTCTCCTTCACTTTTTAAGACAAGGAAGGAATAAAGAGGAAAGCATGCAAATATTAGAGCACTGCATTCCTGAGTTGTCTGTACTGTCAGTTTCTTCCCTGAATGCTTTTCCCAGCTCTACCTCTAAAGTTGAAATTAAAAGGGGAGCGAATGGCACCAGCTATTAGTGGCACCCACATTGACTGATGGCACACTCCTGTTTAACACTCTTTGCACAAAACTGACACCTAGAAAATTACTCCGCTGCTCCCGTTATCTGAAATTCTGTTATTTCCAAAAACATCTAACATTTTTCTTCCTGATTTTCGATTCTCTACCCTCTTTGAATTATGCTATTAGTTCTTCTCACTATATTGATCAGCAAGCAAAGAAATATATTCATTTGTGTATTCAGTGAATCAGAAATGTCAAGAGCTTTGTTCAGAGCACTGAACAGTCCTGAAAGTTTCTGCCTTCTCCATTCAGTAACCAGAGTGACAGAAGATTTTTAACTTATATATGGGTTCTCATTTCAGTCTCCCTAACCTTCACACATAACATGCTTTGAAAATGAAACTGTTATGTGGTCAGGAAGATTCTCTTTTTAACTGGGGGGAAAAAGAAGGAGAAATAAATTCCACTCATCTGCCTAGCTGAAGATGACTAAAATACATAAAACTTCTTTATTTTCTCATTAAAAGCTCTAGGGCTGGTCTCAGGAAAGGATGCGTAAGTAGTCCATAAAAGGGAAAAGGTTCAACATCACCATGCAAAAATGGTAATTAAAAACAGGAGGGAGAAAGGCTAGTTATAAATTACACTACACTTGAGGCTATTAAAAAATCTTTTTAATTAACTGAAAGAATGAGGCAAGCAAACTGAGCTTTTACAACTGGCTATTGAAGTCTGGAGACAAATGACACAATAATTTTTTAATGTGTTATTGGTAAAGCTTAATACCACTAATCACCATCTCAAGGGGTGTGGATTATCCTAAAAATATTCTAAAAACAGTATCATTGAAGATGTGGATGTTTTCAGTGCTTGTCTGTAGCTCACCTATTATAGCAGAATCCAGCAACATCCACTATGAGAGCCACACTTCTATAGAACAAAGGAATTTGTCCATACTTCTTATATGAAAGTTGCAACAGAAAAATCCAATACTACAGACATTAAACTCAAACCTGTGTCTGCCTGTTTTCTCTGTTGCAGGAAAAGCACTTTAGTAGTAGTTTCTTAGTCTGGGACTCTAGAAACTCCAAGGTCTGTTGACCAAACTTCATCTTTGCTTCTTTGGGGGTGATTTCTACCTTGGTCACTATCTCAGTTGGTTACTCTTCACAGTAACATGATGATGGTAAAATCATCACCTATAATGATAGGATCTAAGAAAACCCTATCACACATCTATAGCATTATAATGGTTACATGTTGCAATGACTTCAAACCTCTTTTTTATCTCTTTTCAAAATCTATGGTTCACTGTGGACCTGGAGATTGGAGAGTGACCATCAGGGCTCAAATGGAAGGTACTTTCTTTGATATTATTGAATAGTGTGTGTCAAGATGAGGGAACGAAACTAGTCTTTTGGAACATGGCCTATGCAGTCATCTGATTAGATGAGTTAAGCAAAATTAGGAATGGTTTATGCACTTCCTGTGTTGCTCTTCATTTGCCACAATTTCTCCCCTTTCAGGGCTCTCTTTTACTGACATGTCTCACCTCAAATAATTTATTTTTCCTAACACAAAAGAAAAGATGAAATATAATTTCTAAGCATTTTAATTCTGTTTAAAAAAAAAAAAAAAACACCAAAACTTAAAAGTCCAAATTCTAGAAGCAGACCACTGGAGTAAAAAAGCTCCCAATTGACTAGAATCATCCCTGGAAAGAGATAAAGGGATTTCAGGAATTAATAAGGTCTGGGTCTTCACTCTGTGTCAATACAATTTATTCCTCCTAAATACCTGACTCCATTATCATATCTCTGCCTACTGCTCCCTCTCTCTTATGACCAATCCTGAGGACTACACCTACAGAGTCACACAGCTCAAGGTCGCAAGGAAGGATGCTTCTTCAGATTGAAGTGCATTTCTCCACACAGCCTCTAGATGACACTCTTTCTTATCAGTAGTCAAGGTGAACAGTTTCCTATCTTCACAACTATCAAATGACTAAAATTGGTCCTCCTGTCTTATATTTTGATACAGTTGCCCTATGGCCTCTGAGTCGAAAGCCAAATGCTTACATAAGACATCAGTCAAAGTTTACCAACAACACTATGTGCCCTTGACTTAAGGAAAAAGTCACACATAACCGGAGTACTTTAGCGCTGGCTGCTGTCCTGATTGAAACTTGCACAGCCAGTGTGTTCCACCATGTGGAAGTGTTTGCTTCACAGCTGTATAGTTCCTACCTCTGACTTTGGACCCTACTTCCGATGTCACTAAAGCACTGAAAGAAGAAATGAGTCAGCATCTCCAGTCCCCCCCAAGAGTAGTTCCTCACACTACATGGGAGTCATGGTATCTGTGGTCAGAAGCTTCACCTGGGTGAAAGGGAGATGGGTTTCCCACCAACTCAGGACTGTCACTGTAACTGATAAGTTGGTGGCCTCTGAAATAACCCTTCTCTTCCTACATCATTAAAGGCATTTGGGGTGATTCTGTGAAAGCTCGCAATTAGCCTTAAAATCAATGCAGCTCCTCTACCTACTCTGGATAAATAGGCAATGTCCCCCCAAAACTATGCCTTCCTCATCCTTCCACCCATCCCTCATTATATGCCCAGAGTTTTCAGAAAAACAAGTACCTTGCTCAAGCTCTACAGGGAACATATTTCAGCTCTACTGGCCTGGGCACAATCAAGATGTACTTATGGTAAGCAAGAAATGCACAAATTTTGAGAGTAGGCTATAGAGTAGAAAACTGAAGAAAGTTGATGGAATTCCTTTCTTTCATGCTTTGAATGATAATTACTGAAGAACACTTTTTAATGTATGGGGAGTCTCAAGAATTTGCAGTTTGGTGTAAAAATAGATATTTCAGACAGTGACAAAGAGTTAAAACAAGTTTTCAAATTTATTTTCTTTCCTTTTCTCTTATTTTATTTCCAACCAGTGGTCCTAACCATGGGCTTTCTATTTTCCAAAGTTGGACCTAACCATGAGTTTGTAGACTGACCTCTATTCGACTAGCAGGCACTGACAAATACAACAATCACAACACAGGTTGACTTTTAATACTCTTAAGAAAACACAGAACAATCTCTCATTAACCCTTTGTCCTCAATGCAAAGACCCTTGTGCTTCTTTGCAATTAAGAACTCTTATAAACATTCTCTCCTCACTGAATTATTTTTCTAATAGCTTATCTTGCTGAGACATAATGCAATGAAGGTCACAGGGGCCATACATAAAAATCTAGTTATATAAGTTGTATTAAATAACTCAAATGAACCATTTAACTAATCCTGGATTTTTTTTTTTCCAGAAAGCCAAAGGTCTTCCCTTGCTTGTTTAGTTCATCTCTCATTCCATTTTTACTCAGAAGACTCTTCCTTGGGACTTAGAAATGAAAAGAAAACCACTACAGCTGCAGGTTTACCCAGAGACACTGAAAGCCTGCCGTTTTCCTGAATATCGCTTGAATGTTTAAAGCCTCATAAAACTCAAGCTGCACTAGATGAATTCTGTAAACACCATCAAATGGAGTTCTCTAGGAAGAAAGCTGCCAATTTCGTAAGACATAAGATTAAGACTCCAGATGGCCTTTTTCTGAAGGGTGAGTACTATCTGGGCTTCCATGTCCTTGTTTGCCTCTCTGGTTCCACCCTCAGCATCCTTTTCCAGAGCAGAGTCTGGGAAACCAAAGTTTACACAAAAGCCCAGATGAAACAGACCATGTGGAATTGATTTACAGAACTCGGGGCCTCCTAATTGTTAACCCATTTATTCACAAACAAGCTTCTTCCTGTCTGACAAAATGCTTTAAAAAAATCTGCCTCTAGAAGATTTCTTTTTGTGGCTCGGAAAGACCTATTTTTCTAGCTCCCTAGCCAAATTCAAATGTCTTTGGGAAAGGTATAATCTCTACGGCTTATTAGCAACATGTGCATCCCCCTAATGTCCTTGAGTGAAGTGTCAAGGAAGAAAGCAGCAGTGTAGAGGAATTATGACACTTGCCTAAGGTTACACAGCTTGTAAGTGGCTAAATCCATGTAGTGCTTAAGACTGAGCCTTTGGAAGGAGCCAAGAAACCAGCTCTGTGTCAGTTTTCTCTCTTCTGGGCTGGGGAGGCGAGGTGGGCAGGCAGGCAAGAAAACAGCTACTACCATCTTCTCAGAGCACGGGCTCCAGGAAGAAGGTGGAGAGGAAAGACATCAGTCTTCTGTGGTTAAGAAAGCACTGGTGACTGGGTTTAGAGGGAAAACCATGGGCTTTCTGTGAGGAATGCCACATTCCAACCCATGAAGTGAAGTGTTAGACAGTCGTGTATGATTCTTTGTGACCCCATGGACTGGGGCTTGTCAGACTCTTCTCCCATAGAGCTCCAAGAAAGAGTATTGGAGTGGGTTGCCATTTCTTTACAAGAAAAAAAGAATCCTAAGTCAAATCAATCTGAAACTGTTTCTAAATGTATTCCCGTTGGAAGATTTTCTTGGTAAGTATTAGCTGCTAGTCGGACACGACTGAGCGACTTCACTTTCACTTTTCACTTTCATGCATTGGAGAAGGAAATGGCAACCCACTCCAGTGTTCTCCCAGGGACGGCGGAGCCTGGTGGGCTGCCGTCTTTGGGGTCGCACAGAGTCGGACACGACTGAGGCGACTTAGCAGCAGCAGCAGCATATTAGAACAGTCCTGGATACCACATGATTTGTTGCTGTTCAGTCACTCAGTTGTGTCCGACTCTCTGTGACCCCACGGACTGCAGCATGACAGGTTACCCTGTCCTTCACCGTCACCCAGGATTTGTTCCAATTCATGTCCATTGAGTCAGTGATGCCATCCAACCATCTCATCCTCTGCTGCCCCCTTCTCCTCTTGCTTTCAATCTTTCCCAGCATCAGGGTCTTTTCTAATGAGTCAGCTCTTCCCATCAGGTGGACAAAGTATCGGAGCGTCAGCATCAGTCCTTCCAGTGAATATTCAGGTTAGATTTCCTTTAGGATTGACTGTTTTGTTTTGTTTAAACTCACTATTTCCCCCAACTATCTGACATCTATTTCCATCTCTCTGGAACAGTTTGAGAAATTCAGCTGTAGTAGAAGTTGTGAGCATTTTCTGTCTCCTCACCATGCCCTGAAGCTGCCATGCAACCCAGAAGAGAACTTTCTGAAACCCTTCTTCCTGGCAGAAGCTATTTGCATGTCTTTTTCTTTCAGGAAGGCACAATCTGAAAAAGCCATACGGGTCTCAGCTGCTTATCACTTAGAACACGTTTTCGTTAAGCTACTGAGGACTGCAGAGGAAAATCTGTTGAAGGTCAAATGCAAGTAAAACCTAATACCCTCTTCTCTCTTTTCCACCTTCAACCCTATCCCTGTTTTCAGACACTGCCCACCCTCAGCCCCAGGATCTGCTTTTCTGCAGAATTTTCCTCACCAACCCTAGGCAGAGTTAATCCTGCATTCTCTTCTCTCCCGCAGCTAGAATTCCTATTTGTATTACAGTACTTGATATTCTTGCAATGTAGTATCTGCTCACAAGCCTGATTCTCTCAGCACCCTCAGGGCAGTTCAAGGCCAGAGAAAATGAAGTATGCATCTTCTTAGCTCCACCACCTGCAGCCCCTAGGATGTGGCAATTGCTCATAATGTTCTACTATCATGAGTCAACAAATTCAAGAGGCTAAAAATAAGCATATACAAATTTAAACTAAATTGATTTAAAATTTTAAAGTATGGGAAATTATGCCCCATTAAATAAATAATAATTGATACCAAAATATATTTTATGATGGCCATTTAATTTTGCAAGTGGATAAAGAGGAAGGAAGGCGGCATGAAGGAGAGAATCGGAAGATTTAACAACAACAAACAGAAAGAAAAAAGATAGGAAAATAGAAAGGAAAAAATAAAAATTCATATAAACATTCAGGTCAAGTTAGAGGTAGAGAGACATAAGAGGTAAAGCAAAAGAAGAGTCAGAGTGAAACAGGAGACGAGGAATGAATCAAATAAAATAAGGAAGAAAATCCAACAGTTTGAAGTACTGGTTTGAGAATCTACAGTTCAATTTACTGTTATCTCTTAACACAGACTAACCATAGCTAAATTAACCATTATTCATCGCTCTATGGCATGCATGCATGCTCAGTCGTGTCCGACTCTTTGCAACCTCATGGACAGTAGCTCGTCAGGCTCATCTGACCATGGAATTTTCCAGGCTCTATAGCTCCTTTTTATCCTTTGATCGGCTGATTTTTTTCACTTTGAAGGTCCACACTGCTGGACCTTAACTGCTGCCATTATAAGTACAAATTCTCTCTGGAAGATATACAGGTCCGAGTTTTGTTTTCTAGATCAAACTACTAATGGAAGTGTCATGATTTAGCAATTGTTAAAAAACCTTTAAATAGATATTTACTAATAAGCTATTTGAATGGAAAGAAATAGAATTATAATAAATATTTGAACTGCAAGCCAAGATATTGTTGTGTTTTGATTAAGCAGAGACTTGAAAAATATCAGAGCATTTAGATTACTTGCCAGATTTTCTTTTCTGTGAGATTTTTCTTTTCCATCTATTCCTATCTTCCTAAAATGACTTCAGGTTCCATAACAATTGTCCACTTGCTTTCTTGGGCCTTATCTATTTTTACCACTTAGCAATCCTCAATTTTCCTCTAGCAGGGTTGTGGTAATTAACCAGAATAACAGGGAATGACTCAGATCCCTGATCCAAATTTCTCTTCCAGATCCAAGTTCCAGAAATAGCCCTCTATTAATAGTCAAAAGGCTCATTTCAGTAATATTCATTGTTTAGAGAGTCTGCGAGTACTTTCTTTATACTCAAGAGCCTCAAAAAGGCTTTGTGTTTTGGCTTCTAAGCAGGAGATTTCCCTGGGCTAATGTAAAACATCAAGTCTTACAATCCTTTTCTTACAATTCCCAGCCCAAAATATCATCATGAACCTCTAGCTCCAGGACACGAGAAAGCAGCAAGTTCTTTGGCCTTCAGTTTCATGATCCATAAAATGAATCTCTGCACAAATGAAGCTTCTAATCCTATTTCTAAAGAGACTTGCTCTTCAAGGTCCATCCAAACTTCTATGGAATAGAATTTGAGGCAGCAATTCTGCCCAGAAGTTGGAAAGAAAGGCTTCTTGCAATATTTTTAAAGTTATTTAAAGTTACTCTCCTAACTCAGCCAACCAACCAGTATCTATTGAGTAATGATTTTATGCAAACACACACAGCTGTAATTCATAAGAGGAGGTTCCTGTCCCCTGCCCTTCAAAGAACTTGTCAGCTACTTTTGGTAAGACATACAATAAGAGAATAAGTAACAATAATACAGGTACAATGAGAGCTCCAAATGAATGGTAAAGCAATCAAAAGTCATTATCGGGTAAACTTCAGATAGGTTAAGGAGGGCTTGAAAAGCTACAGTGGAAAAGAAGAATTTCAGTTAGGTCTACAGTAAGAATAATGCATGCCTCAATGGGGGATGAAGGTGGCAGTGAACATGGGGTAGGGTGGCATTAGTGGAAAAGACTTATTTCATTTGCTATCCATGAGTGTCCTTCAGGTCTCCCTTGCCTGGCTTCACTTCTGCTATCCTCCCCCAGAAGGTCCTTCATCCATTCACATTGACAGTGGCCCACCTCTTTCAAATCTAAGCACAAAGACCCTGTCTCCAAGAAGTAGACTCTGATCCTCTGAATGAAAGTTATCTTTTACTCTCCTGACCTTCCAGAGAAATTTATCTGTCCCTCCTTTTAAGCATTCATCATGTATTCCCCTCTATTAGTCTTTTATGTATTCTCATATATCTAGACTTCAAGATCCTTAAGGGAAGAAGCCAGTAAGTTTGCCTATGGTATTTACATTAAGGCCTTGCATTATTCATTTTTCAGTTCTTTTTTTTTATTTTTTTATGCATTAATTCATTCAGCACAAATTGATTGAATGATTTACTATGTACTGATAACATTCTAAGTTACTTTCTTAGAGTCTGCTTACTTTCTTTAGAGTCTGCATTCTGACATGGCGAACAATTGATCAATAAATAAACTTCTAAATATAAAATACGCCTGTTGTTTCTAAGTCCTATGGAAAAAAATAAAGACTGAGGAGTAGTGGAAGTAATTCCAATTCAGTAACCAACATTTACTGTATTAAATAAGTGCTATATTACTTGATGGTATAAACCTGCACTAGATAAATTAGGCAGTGATAAAGTCCTTATATTAGCCCACTGCTAGTAGGAGTAATATGGAGAAGGCAATGGCAACCCACTCCAGTACTCTCACCTGGAAAATCGCATGGACAGAGGAGCCTGGTGGGCTGCAGCCCATGGGGTCACTGAGAGTCAGACACGACTGAGCAACTTCACTTTCACTTTTCCTTTAATGCATTGGAGAAGGAAATGGCAACCCACTCCAGTGTTCTTGCCTGGAAAATCCCAGGGACGGGGGAGCCTGGTGGGCTGCCATCTATGGGGTCGCACAGAGTCGGACATAACTGAAGTGACTTAGCCGCGGCAGCAGCAGCAGGAGTAATAAAAATAATTCATATTAAGAATTATAATAATTAGTATTGCTATGTGTATAAGAAATTAGGTGATTCCTGTGGCACGTCAACTCTCTGCTAGGCAATGTAGCAGAAATCCTTTCAACCACAAGAGGAGTATTATTATTGTTCCACTTAACAGATGAAGAAACTGAGGCACAGGTGGGTTAAGTAGTATGCTTCTTCAGGTCACTAAGCAGTAAGTAAATGGGCGAGCTGTGGATGGAATCTAGAACTGTCAGACACAATGCTAATGTGTCTGACATATGCTGAACACCTGCCCTTTGCTAGACATGGATGGAGGGATGCTTTTTTGTCTGCCTACTTCCTGGAGGTTCTCCTCTGAACAAATTTCAGGAGCTCCTTTCAGCTGTGTGCCTGGCTGCACATCTCTTAAGAAAGTAACCATCTGAGCATGGACCAGAGGCTTCCCAGTCCAGAGCTTGGAAGGGAATTTAGAAGAAAGTATTCATGCTCTAGTTTCCCACAAAAGAAATCTGGCCTTGGCTTCTGTAGAAGGAGCTCTTCTGAGGCTGCTTAGGCCAAAGACAAAGGTGGTGTCAATTCAGAGAAGAGACGGGGGTTCTACAGGCTTCAATCCCCAAGGAGCAAGAAGCCCAGCTCTAATAAAAATCCAGCCTTCAAGGTCAAAAGTACAGGTATGGACTGAGATTTGATAATGAGGCCCTGAATTTTTGAGCCTCCAATTTTCAAGATGAAGAGGATATCACTTCCCCAAAGAAGGAATTGGATTTACAAGGTCTGAACAAGAAAAGGGAAGTATAGAGAGAGGGCACTGGTATCCGTTTTCCATGGGCAGTTCCATTTTCTGGGCAGTGGGCCTCTCACTTCATCTGTCTATCACACGCCCACCTCAAGCTGGTGTCAACAGGCCTGACAGTCCCAAAGAAAGAACCATGCCTCAGCCCTCCAAATGATTAGGGTTATGCCAGAACAGAAATGTGCAATTAAAATGATTTGTACTAATCAGTTCAGTTCAGTTCAGTCACTCAGTCGTATCCGACTCTTTGCAACCCCATGAATCACAGCATGCCAGGCCTCCCTGTCCATCACCAACTCCCGGAGTTCACTCAAACTCATGTCCATCGAGTCGGTGATGCCATCCAGCCATCTCATTCTCTGCGGTCCCCGTCTCCTCCCACCCCCAATCCCTCCTAGCATCAGACTCTTTTCCAGTGAGTCAACTCGTCGCATGAGGTTGCAACATACTAAATATTTTATGATATTAAAATATACTAAATAGAAATGCAAGAGGGGGAAAGTCCCTTAATTTTTCCCATCATCAAATCAATGAAATGTTGGAAGGAAAGAACCACACACAGGAGTGTTTGATCCCAGGATTGAGCGAGGCCACTGTGGAGATGGGCAGGAAGTGGTTTGTCAGCCTCTCCCTGGGACGAATCAGTCCGCTAGGCTCAACAAATACGGAGGAGAGAGTTCCAAAGAGAACCTTGGATCCTCTCCTCGGTGCCTGTTCCCTTCTTTTTTATTGTTTTTTTATTGGAGTTTAGTTGCTTTATAGAGTTTAGTTGCTTTCTACCGTACAATGAAGTGAATCACTCTATGTGTACATGTATCCCCTCTTCTTTGGATTGCCTTTCCATTTAAGTTACCACAGGGTAGAGTTCCCTGTGCTATATAGTAGGCACTCATTCCTTCTTGAGTCAATAAGCCACTCCCACTCATGTCCAAATGCCGAAACTGGTTACAGGGAAATAGCAGAGAAGGGTCTAAAATGCTCTGAGGGTCTGCCACAGACACGACTGCTTCTGAGAGGACAGTGCGGAACTGGCACACAGCAAGTGCTCAGCAACACTTCTATGAAAACACAGCCCACACTCAGTAGCATATGTCCCATTGCCCTGACCACACAGGTCAGGATGATGGATGAACGTCTGACCCAAAGGCAGATGCTTCCAGGCAGGTGTTAGGTGTCTGAGGGGCCCTAGCAGGATAACTGAGCCAGCCCAGTGTTCAGTACTAGAAGCTGAAAGAGAGACTCAGTAGAAAGAGCAGCAAGAGCAAGAGACAAAGAGAGAAAAGAGACAACAGAAGCAAATGGAGCACAGGAAACCATGCAGAAAAAAAGAAATAGGTAAGAAGTTGACAAAACAGAACTGACTCATTGGAAAAGACCCTGATGCTGGGAAAGACTGAAGGCAGGTGGAGGAAGAGGAGAAGAGGGTGACAGAGGATGAGATGGTTGGATGTCATCACCAACCCAAGGGACATGAAGCTGAGCAATCTCCGGCAGATGGTGAAGGACAGGGAAGCCTAGCATGCTGCAGTCCATGGGGTCACAAAGAGTCAGGCATAACCTAGCGACTGAACAACAGCAAACTAGAAGCCACATGATTTCCAGGTTGGAGTGAATGCAGAGTAGCCTTAAGTAGCTGAGTGACCATGACTTAATCAGCAGAGGCAGCTCAGAGGCCAGGTGTCCGTACTCTAGCTGCCTTGGGTCCTGGTGGCTTTCTAGTTGTCATGAGGCCTGACAGTGTAGCTACCATTGAGCTCCAAACCACAACCTAATTCATCCTTATCAGGCAAAGATGCAGGACGTTCTTTGCCTCGATTCCTTAAAATAAATTCAAGTTAGCTGAGCTTCTCTGAAACTCTATCAGAAAAAAATAAGACTTAGGGAAAGATGTGAACATTCAGAAAACAAAGATCATGGCATCTGGTCCCATCACTTCATGGGAAATAGATGGAAAAACAGTGGAAACAGTGTCAGACTTTATTTTTGGGGGCTCCAAAATCACTGCGGATGCTGATTGCAGCCATGAAATTAAAAGATGCTCACTGCTTGGAAGGAAAGTTATGACCAACTTAGATAGTATATTAAAAAGCAGAGACATTACTTTCCCAACCAAGGTCCGTCTAGTCAAGGCTATGGTTTTTCCCGTGGTCATGTATGGATGTGAGAGTTGGACTGTGAAGAAAGCTGATCGCCGAAGAATTGATGCTTTTGAACTGTGGTGCTGGAGAAGACTCTTGAGAGTCCCTTGGACTGCAAGGAGATCCAACCAGTCCATTCTAAAGGAGATCAATCCTGGGTGTTCATTGGAGGGACTGATGCTAAAGCTGAAACTCCAATACTTTGGCCACCTCATGCGAAGAGTTGATTCACTGGAAAAGACTCTGATGCTGGGAAAGATTGGGGGCAGGAGAAGAAGGGGACGACAGAGAGTGAGATGGCTGGATGGCATCACTGACTCGATGGACCTGAGTTTGAGTGAACTCCAGGAGTTGGTGATGGACAGGGAGGCTTGGCATGCTGTGATTCATGGGGTCGCAAAGAGTCGGACACGACTGAGCGACTGAACTGAACTGAACTGAAGACCACTGAGATACCAAAAGGCTACATCTGCTGGGAGTTCCCAAAAGCTTGCTAGTTATTATCTCAGAGCTCCCTAGGGAATTTGATCAACAAGAAATCCAATATTTACATACTGATCAAGCACTCAGCTTGCCTGGTATTCAGCCCAGTTGAGATTTCTCTTTCATATGTCCTTTGAGGTATGTCTGAGGGGAAACCCATTTGTCCTTCTATTAATAATAATGCCTATGTTCTTTTACTAATATTCATGTTAAAAGTGTAACTTTTCTTAGTGAAAATAATACATGCTTATGAAAAGACTTTAGAGAATTCAGACAAGCAAAAACAACTTTTAAAAAATATCTGCAATTTAACAGGGATCAGTGCAGTTCAATCACTCAGTCATGTCTGACTCTCCGCGACCCCATGAATCACAGCACGCCAGGCCTCCCTATCCACCAACTCCCGGAGTTCACTCAAACTCATGTCTACAGAGTCGGTGATGGGTTAACAGGGATACAGCTAAATAAAATATTTTTCCATTTTTTTCTTTAATGCAAGCATTGTATATAGCAATTTGTACTTGTTTTTCCCATTCTACGATATTTCTTAAACACTTTCCCATCACCAAGCATTTTGTTCTATCATCTCTAAGAGTTGTATTTCATTATAAAGGAAACTGATATCAATTATTTAACTAGTTGACTATTGTCAGTTTTTTAAATGGTTTAAATTAACCTCTGCCACAGAAACACTCTGAAGAACAACGTTTATAAAGTCTTGATCCATAAACCTGATAATTTCTTAAGTATAAACCCCTTTAAGTGGAACTGGTAGGTGGAAAACAAAGTATTCCAAAAGTTTAAGTGTTTGAAATTTATTTCCAATGGTGTTTCAGAAAGTTCATAGTATTTCAAACTCTCAAGTGTGTGTTTCCATTTCTCATGCCCTTGTCAACACTGAATATTATCATTTTTTAAAAATCCTACCAGTATTTTATTGATGGCCTTATAATAGGCATTCTCAACATTGGCTTCTCATTAAAACCATTTGAGAAGCCATTTGAAAACATCAATGTCTGGGCCTGATCCATTGAAATAATTCAAAATCTCAGGAGTGGGGAATGGACGTTTACCTCAAAGAAACTACAAACTTAACAAGAAAACACAATCTCCAAACAGTCCCAGTTTCAGAGATGTTACCCTTGAGTTGGCAGAATCCACACAGAATTTTAGGCAAGATTCTTTGCTCGAGCCTTAGTCCCCTGCCCTGGTTTTTATATGCCAACGTGAAACGATCATTATCACAAAGAATATCTGAAAATTTCTTCAAACAACAAGAACCAAATCAACTTCACTCATCAATTTAATATATGCATGAAGCTTCTACTCTTCAGGTTTCCTCTTTGCCTCTTGCTCTGCTGCCCTCCAGATCCCAGCTCCAGCATCACTTCCCCGGGGAGCCTCTCCTGACCTCCCCTCCCTCAAACACAGCATCTCGTCTCCCTCTCATATCCCTAACACCCTAAGTAACTCTCTTTGTGGGCACTTAATACAGTTGTAATTTTTTTTTTTTTTGCACTGGTGAAGATGTGAGATGGGAGAATTCCCTGTGAGCAGGAATAGTTAAGAAATGTTTGTGAACAATGAGATTTCATTTTGGAAATGGGTAGGATTTGAATGGGCAGAACGGGATGTGAAGAGGTATGCAAGTGAGAGTCATTCATACTTATAGGTTTATAGACACATGTGAAAATAAGCTGAAAGCTGAAAACTCTCCAAGAAAATTCAAACATACCCATACACTGAAATATCGTATGGTGTTCCACAGAGTTCATAGAACTCTTAAGCACACCCATGGGGTCTTCGATCCCAACTGAACCACAGTCAGGTCTTTAGGAGGAGTCAGCATATGACCATTTTCCCTTCCAGCCAAACAACATGAGTTCAGGAACCCCCAAAAGTCACCATCTGCTGTCCTAAGTAAACAGCAGAAATACAGGACTGCCAACTACCTCTGGGTCAAATCAATGGACCTCTATAATGATTTGCCTTTGTCTTAGTAAAAAGGGTAGGCTGGGGTCAGAGGATGGGAGGAAAAGGAAAGGGGCAGAGGGGGGCTTGAGTTACTGTGCCCAATTATATAGCTAACAGAGGAGACATTCTTTTATGTATTTTATGCAGGTAACCCTGAGTACCTATCCCATGACAAGAGAAGTCAAGAAATTCAGAGTTGAAGGTAAAATTCTCTCCTTGGATCACCTTGCATCTCTCTATTCCCTGTCAAGATTTTTAACTTTAATGAGCGCAGGGCAAGCTGGTGTTTGATCTGTTCCCTGTGCTCCCCTCCCAGGGCAGTGGTGCCTTAGGGTAGGCACTTTGTCTGTCCTTTGGCATAACGCCATCTGTTGTATCACTCTGCAGTGCTGGTTTTTGTGGGTTTTTATTTTAACACCTTAGCTGACCTCATTGTGTCCAGACAACTTCATTACCATCCAGGACATGATGGACAGGCAGACTCCTGAGCCACAGAGCCAGCCTCACCTAGGATCACCACTGCCCAGCTGTGTGCAGCTGTCCCAGCCCTGAGTCTGTCTTTTTTGGGCACCTGAGAAATGCTTAGAATCTCACGAGGGAGTTCCCCAGAATACCATTTACAGGGACACAACACCATTCTGTCTAAATTCTAAAGCTTTTTGACAGAGACCTTCTTAAAAGACCCAAATAGCATGTGTGATATGCATTTCTTTCCACGGTTGTATGCCTAAGTTACTTTTACTACTTCATTTACATAGCACATTGTATATGGTTTTACTACCCCAAATTTTAAAGCAAAAAAAAAAAAGGAAATCTCCAGAGAAAGGACAGAGTGTCATTGGAGGTAGCTGTTAGTCATTTAATGCAGCTGTAATGGCCGGTTTATAGCTTACCCTCCAGGAAAGGTCTAACATGCATTTTCAGGCAGGCTCCCATTGGGGAGGAGCCCCAATTAGAGTAGGGTTCACCCTAGACAGTGTATCAACCTTCACTTCCTGTCCCCCTCCTCCTTCCTCTCTCACCTCCACTCACTCATTATAGGTTTGTAAGACAAAGTGAATGAGACAACCTTCTGAGAATGGGCACGGGGGAGGGTCACACATTCGACAATCACAGTGAGAATATTCACATTGCATCTATTCCTTCAGCGCTATTGTAGCACTTAATCCATTTCCCCATCTGTAACTGTGTAAAGGAAGCGGACAGAACTTCACCTTCAGGACTTCTCTTTCCTGAAGATAAAATGTCTAGCATGTTTACTGGTTTGGGGGTGAAAGTCCCTAAAACCTAAGTCCAAAGTCAGGTAATTGCTTTTTGCTCAATTTTACTGCTTAATATATCTGGCTACTTTCTTCCTTAACTACCCTTTTCATGAATCCTTCAGTTCAGTTCAGTTCAGTCACTCAGTCGTGTCCGACTCTTCGCGACCCCATGAATCACAGCACGCCAGGCCTCCCTGTCCATTACCAACTCCCGGAGTTCACTCAAACTCATGTCCATCGAGTCAGTGATGCCATCCAGCCATCTCACTCTCTGTCGTCCCCTTCTTCTCCCGCCCCCAATCTTTTCCAGCATCAGAGTCTTTTCCAGTGAGTCAACTCGTCGCATGAGGTGGCCAAAGTATTGGAGTTTCAGCTTTAGCATCAGTCCTTCCAATGAACACCCAGGCATCATCCAAAATGTGCAGTATGGAGTTGGGAAGAAAAAGGCTGATCAAAGGGAAGTCCTATTAAATGGAAAAACAAAATGCAATGGGCCTGAGGTCTGCACAGAAGACATAAAAACAGGAAACAACATAATAGGGATGTTTTAAAACATTATGAACATTCAATCGGATATATCAACCAGAAGACAGAATAATAACTCTGACTTTGGAGCTCTTACTGTGTCTCCTACACCCTTTATGAGCATAATTTCATTCAATAGTCACAACAAACCTAAGAGGATAATATTATTATCCCCAAGTTGCAGAAGAAATGGATGCACAGAGAGATTAAGTAATTTTCCCAAAGTCATTCAACTAGAAAATAGCTCCACTGAGATTCAAACTAAAGTCTCACTGACTCCAAAGTGCAGGCTTTTAATCACTATGCTAGACTGCTTCCCAAGTCATATAGATGTCAGCATTAATTTGAAAAGTCACACATATATAGAGGCACTTTTGTCTATGTTATGTCTTAAACCTATGTATTCTTACATAGTATCTAACCCTCACAACTATCCTGAAGAATTAGGCACTATAAATATCAATATACTCATTTTGCAAATTTGGAAAAAACCATATGCCTTCATTAATTCATTCAACAAATATTTATAGACCATACGATTTTGTCAAGCAATACTCTAGGATCGAATAGGAAGTTGGAAAAGAAGCCTACTTTCTTGTAGCTCATATTCTAAGAGGAGAAACAGAAAATAAAACCATGTGAAAAAAGTATAAGATCAATGAGTAAATAAAACTGGGTGAAGTGGTTGAGAGTGCGGTGGCTTGCCTAATTGCATCAGCACTTGAATGTACCCCAAACTGAATTTCTGACTTCCCTTCACACCTTATCTCCATCTCAGCTCCTGGCAGCAAAGCTTGGCATCAACCCTGACATATCTTTCTCATATTATACATCTAGTCCATTCACACACTGATTGATCCTACAGTCAAAGTATTTCCAGGATTCAATTCCTTCCCACCACCTCCTCTGCTCCCACCCTGGCCAGAACCAAGATGGTTTCAATATCCCCTAGTTAGTTAGCATTCCCAGTCTTGCTTCTTATAATATATTCTCAATAGCAGCCAGAATGATCCTGTTAAAACTGTCTTTGCACAGGCTGTCCCCTTGTCACTCACTTTCTCACCTCCATAAAGCCTTTGCTCAAGCGTCACTTTCTTAATGAGATCTGCTACAGTTACTCTGCTCTATTTTTTTCATAGTACTTAACATCTTATAAAAATACTGTATATTATATTTATTATATTTTTGTTTATTCTGTCTCCCTCCACAACAATGTAAGTTTCACACGGAAAGAGTATTTATCTGTTTTTTTTTTTCCACTGATGCATCTCCAATGAATAAAATAGTGCTTGTCATGTAGTGTTGTTGTTTAGTCACTAAGTCATGTCCAACTCTTTCACAACCTCATAGACCTGGAGCCCACCAAACTCCTCTATCCAAGGGGTTTCCCAGGCAAGAGTACTGAAATGGGTTGCCATTTCCTTCTCCAGGGGATATTCCTGACCCAGCGATCAAACCCATGTCTCCTGCACTGGCAGGTGGATTCTTTATCCCTGAGCCACCTGGGAAGCCCCTGCCATGTAGTAGTTCCTCAATATTAGTTCAACAAACAAATGTGCACAAAAAATATCATCAAACTGGATATAGCTGAAGAAAAGATTAGTGAATTGGATAGACAAAGTGCACAGGGAAAAAGGATCGGAAATTATAGAAAAAAGAGTAAGAGAACTAAGGGGCACGATGAAAAGCTGGTGTGTGAACATGACTGGAGTCCCAGGAGGCACAGACACATCCTGGGCAGAGGTGGAAGAAGCAAGATTTGAGGGGACACCATCCAGTAACTTTCAAAATGAGTAAAAACTTCAAGCCACAGAGTCAATAAATGTCACAAAATTCAAGCAGGGTAGATGCAACGAAAACCACTCCTAGGAACACCATGGTAGAAACGCTGTGGGACAAAAATCAGAAAAAAGTAATCATTCTAAGTATTACTGTCTTGAAAAAAAAGTTGCTAAGTATTGTCACCTCCCACTCAATTTTGCAACATTTTGTTTCCCTCTTTTTATTTACAGAAACCCTCTTGCATGAGAGACATGGGTGTAAGGATAGAATTTTAGAGCTCTTCACTGGATAAAACCAGATTCCAAACATTAGGGCTTTTTGAGCATCATTTCTACACTATTAACACAAAATGGAGGTAAGCATTCAAGATGAATAAATGCCACTCATTTATAAATGATTCACATATATAAGGTGGCAATATTTCATAAATCTAATTCACCAGCCTCTATGAAATCCTATGAAAGTGGTGATACCATCATAGTTCGTTTTTAATTAATAGATTACACCATGCACATAACAGAGACAAGTGCAGTGCACTGAGATGCCCAGGTTCTTTCTCTACACATCAATGAAATAATGAGGAAAACATGTGAGCAATTTCAAATAGCTTGGTCCATGACATAGGTACAAACCTGAAATGCATATTTTAAATACTCAAGCAAAATTTTAAATGTACGGTTCTATCAGCAGCTAAAGTTAAAAAGGAACAGTAATTTAAAGGCATTTTTTTTTAGATGTTTAAGAAAAAGACAAACCATCACATCTATTAACTACCAGATACATGAATATAAAAATGAGCTATTTCTGCCATACCAATGATCCAAAAGGGCTTCCCTGATAGCTCAGTTGGTAAAGAATCCACCTGCAGTGCAGGAGACCCTGGTTCAATTCCTGGGTGGGGAAGATCTGCTGGAGCAGGGATAGGCTACCCACTCCAGTCTTCTTGGGCTTCCCTTGTAACTCAGCTGGTAAAGAATTGGCCTGCAATGCAAGAAACCTGGGTTCGATCCCTGGGTTGGGAAGGTCCCCTGGAGAAGGGAAAGGCTACCCATTCCAGTATTCTGGTCTGGAGAATTCCATGGACTGTATAGCCCATGGGGTCGTAAAGAGTCAGATATAACTGAGAGACTTTCAAACACACACACAGTGATCCAAATATAGGTGGTCCAATTTAGGGTAAACAGATGTTGAGTTCTGATTATTTGAAAATGAAAAAACTAATATAATCCCTGCTCCCAAACTATGTGTTAAAGAAGTTAGGAAGCAAAACTTCAAAAGAAAGAATTCAAAATGATAATGTGAGGGATTTAAAAATCTTACAAAATTAGCAATTCTCTAGTCAAACTGGTTATACTGTCTCTTCAAAGCCTGTCACCTTTTTCTTATAGATTAAAAACAACATGGTGGCAAGAACGCCATTGTCATTTGACAGTTGTCAGAAGTCATTCTGAAGTCTTTCATCTGGCTCTGGAAAAGCTATCTTGAAATGGACTAAAGAGAGCATTCAGGATTTAATGACAAAATTGCTTTGAGCTTTAGAAAGAGCATTATGGAAACATGTAAAATTTTTTCTCAAAATGACAAAGCTGTCATCTTACTCAAATCAATGTGGCATCGAACTAGACAGTGAGACAGAATGCAAAAAAGCAGAGTGGAAAAGTTATCCAAGGTCATTTTTAGCATCAAGGCTGAGAATGGAATTACACAGATTATAGCTGGAAGGTGGGGGCAGATTCAGATAGGAATTTGTGTTCCCATGGAGATTATGGTCTTGAGATAATAAACCGGCTTCAGACTCTGTCTGAATCAACTCCCAGGTATTACCTCAGGCGAAAACTGGATGAAGCATTTCACTCCATATAATGGGAAATACAGATGGCAAGGCCAGAAGAGTATGTAAGGAGAGGGTAGCTTTCAGAGGCACAGAGCCTTTGAGATGCTACCTGAAACAGCTTTAAAGTCACAAAGTCACATGGGCATGATCATGATATTTTGATCGTATTTACTTATTGGCCACATGCCAGACACTGCACTAGTTCTTTATATGTGAATCATCTCATTTAATTCTCACAACAGCCTATAAGACAGGTACTATTGCTACCCCAATTTTACAGATGAGAAATATGACATTAATTTACCTGCCCAGTATTACAGATGGTCAGTGGAAGAGCTAAGATGTAAGTCCAGGCTTATCTGTGTTTTTAAATATGTGATTCTACCTCTAAGCACCTCCCATTGGCTTCGCAAGCCCTGCAGAGTACTACTCCTCTCAACTCATATGTCCTACTGGTGTTCTCCACCATTTCCTGAAATTAGCATAATAATATTTAATCAACATATATTTCTACCACTTTGGGACCTGTCAGCTAGGTCAAGAATCTGAAAAGAGATTAGAGTGGGAAGAGGAGTTTTTAAGAAGAGATCACTGGAGAAATACAAGCTATGAAATTGAACCCTTGGAATAGGGAAGGCTGGGAGCTGCCCAGTCCCTCATTTCAAGGGGACTAGAGTTTTAACTGAACTTTGAGGACCTGAGAAAGGTTCTTTGTAGTCAAGGGACACTGAAAACAGGACCTTGCTTGTTAAATTAACACACTATCCCCTATGTTGAAGTCAGTAGTGTATGGGTCTTTCCCATGGTCCAAATGTGGACCATAGGGAGAGCCAGCCTGGCCCGAGAAGACAACTGGGAACCTGAGAATACCCTACCATCAAGAGCCTGTGTATGGCATGGACCAAAGCAGACGGTTGGGAGAAGCAGCTGGCCTAATCAAATGTCTCACTCAACTTCTGTACAATAGATGAATGGACAGAGAATATGTGGAATACACACACACACACACACTCACAATGGAATACTACTTAGTCATAAAAAGGAATGAAATTTTGCTATTTACAACAACATAAATGGACTTGGAGGGTATCATGCTAAGTGAAGTAAGCCAGACATAAAAAGACAAATACTGTATGATATCACTTATATGTGTAATCTAAAGAATACAACAAACTGGTTAATATAACATAAAATCAGCAGACTCACAGATATAAAGAACAAAACAGTGGTTAAAAATGGAAGGGTGGAGGTTCATATTGGGGTGGGGAGTGGGAGGTCTAAACTACTGGGTGTAAGATAGGCTCAAGGTTACAATAAGTTGAATATAGTTAGCATCTAAGATAAGAGTGGTCATGCAATAGTATTGATGACAGAATAGTCTTATATTAAAGTAAAAGCATATTGAGGGAAATTTTAGAAATGTGAAAACTGAAAGAGCACTTTTATTAAAGTATGAGTAATGAACTGACAATGTTAAACCATAAGACAAAACAAATTCTGTTCCAAAGTTCAACATATACAATAGAATAAAAACTTGTTGGGAACTAAAAAAAAAGATTGACTCAAGTATCTATCATATAATATGGGGAATATAGTCAATATTTTGAAGTAACTGGAAATGGAAAGTAACTTTTAAAATTGCATAAAAATATTTTTTTAATCTTACACAAAAAATTTCGCAAATTAAATAATATCTTCTCAACACCGAACAAAGGAATCAGAAACGAAAACCAGAGAGGATGCCAGACACCAGCATAGTAGGAACTTTCCTATGCCATCCCTTGATCTCTTCTTTCCTCCAATCCCCAGTCCTGGCCATGTCTAAAAAGTAACAATTGAGCATGTGTAGAGGTGCGAGGAGACGACCAGCACAGCCACTTCCCCAAAGGTGGTGGTGGTTTAGTCACTAAGTTGTGTCTGACTCTTGTGACCCCACGGACTGTAGCCTGCCAGGCTCCTCTGTCCATGTATTCTCCAGGCAAGAAGACTGGAGTGGGTTGCCAGTTCCTTCTCCATAGGGAGCCGTCTGTCAAATCAAGACTTCAGTGTGAACTAGGAGAAGCATGGAGAAGCCTTCCTTTGAATGAAAAATGAAGAGCTGATTAATGTCTTGAACTGGACACTAGAAGCTTCTGAATTGAAAATGTGGTTTTATACTTAAAATATCCATTATTTATGAGGGAAAAGCAAAGTAATCCAGTGGCAGGAAAAAAAGCTAACCTCTATGAATAAATTTTTAAGAGACAATTAAAGACAAAAATAGATGGGTTTTGAATAATCTCCCATGAATTGTATATTTGTCATCTCCTTTGCAGAGGTAGCACCTTTCAATGGAGCATGTTGGGCAGGGGGAATACAGGTATGTGTGCAAGAATCTGGACTCTGAAACTCTTATGGCACTCCAAGGAAGATATTTGTCCTTTTAAAAAAAAAAGCTTTTTCAATTTCTATGTTCTTCAGGTCTCATGGGGACAGCCTTACTTCCCGTATGAAAAGATGGGGACTCACTTGCAAGAGATCACTACCTTCTCAGGGCAAGGAGATAAGTGATTACCCAAAAAGTCATTCTGCCACTCAACTTTTTCCCCTCCAAAAGCATATCCATTCCCAAAATTTTTAAGACACAAAATAGGATCATAAAATAGCACTTGCTGAATGTATATAAGACATAGTACTAACTGCTTTACATGAATTTTCTCTTTTGATCCCCCCCAATAACAGTGGGGCTTCCCTGGTGGCTCAGTTGGTAAAGAATCTGCCTGCAAAGCAGGAGACCCAGGTTTGATCCCTGGGTCAAGAAGATCCCTGAAGGAGGAAATGGCAACCCACTCCAGTATTCTTGCCTGGAGAATCCCACAGACAGAGGAGCCTGGGGAGCTACAGCCCATGGAGTTGCAAGAGATGGACATGACTTAGCGACTAAACCATGAGATAGGTATGTTTTTTAATTGTTTAAGGGAAGCAAGTTACAGATAAAAATGTAATATCACTAAACAACATGTATACAGAAAGAAAAGAATATGTTTCACCTAGAAAAATAGGGATAGCGTTAGAAAGTAATATTTAAATACCATTTTATTTCTGAATATAAAAATGATACATGACTCCTGTACAACACATGGAAGTACATAAAACTGTAAAAAGGAAATGTACATTTTACTCATTTTCTTTCTACACTGATACAATCATACAGTGATATTATTTTGTAAAGTTTTTTCAATTAATAACATCACAAACATTGCCTCCATAATGAAACATTCTTCAAACATAATTTTTAATGCATGCTTAGTGTTCTATCCTGTTGGTGAAAGATTTATTTACTTTTTAAAATCCGCTGTTAACTTAATCAAACCCCTTTCACAATATTGTAAAATTTTGTACAGTACTGTAAAGGTAAAAATTCTTAAAGAAAAATCCTCCTGTAACTCTCTCATTGTGGAGAAGGTAACACAGCTTAGTCCAAGTATAGCCAACATAGCCCAACCTAGCCCAAGTAATGCTATCGTTAACATTAAAATCAGTGGTTTACAAAAGTCAAGGCTGTGAAACTAGTGATCATAACAAAAAAGCAGCAGACTCACGGATGCAGTAGGAAGAAGGCAGGGGGTAATATAGAGGTGGGGGGGAGGGTTATTATGGAATTACATGAAATCATATGTGTAAATTTCTGAAAATTGTAAAGCACTCTAAAATTTAAAGAATCTTTCATTCAATTAAGAAGAGAAACTGTGTTTAAAAAAAAAAAAAGATACCACATAAAAATGAACATATAAAACACAAACAGACACAGATACCAGATAACTGGAATGATCAGAAACATTATAAAACAACTATGTTTACTATGATTAAATAATTAAAAAGGCAATAGGACAAAAGTTTGGAAGTACAAAATCAAACAGAATGTCCATTGCGGTCCCAGGCCAGCCTCCAGTACCCACGGCACATTCACCCAGAGCCTCCTTACAGGAGAGAAAGCCCCTCCAGTCCACAGTGGGACCCTCTGATTCACTGATCCAACTGGAGTGCATTCAAAGTCATCGTCTCTAGTGAGTAACATCACAGAGATTCTTCTGTTCTGTGACACTGTCTACAGCCCCTTACTGGGAGGACCATCGCTTCACAGGCTCCCCTGAGCTGCACTTGATCTCTGACTCAGTAAGTAGCTTACTGATGATGATGGGCAGCTGTCCAGTTTGAGGACAGCTTAAGCCTGATCCAAAGGCAACATAGAGTGAAAAATAAATAGCTTCCAAAATGATTTCAGGTTGACAGGGCTGTTTTAATTTAGAAGTTTCAGCAGGTATAGACCACTGTTTGTTTGCGTGCAATTTACCAACCTTCCAAATAATGGAAATTCTTCCATTTTCTGCTGGCAGATTGACTCTCAGTGTTTGTTTAAAGTGGTGGTATAAATTTTATCTTTTTTCAATTTGGGCAGGAATTACAGAGCCACGGCACATGTCAGGCACGTAGTTAAGTATTTAGTGAATGAATAACAGCATAAAAAACGAATAGGGGCATTTTCAAAGAAAGTTGGGAAACTGGACCAACAGTTGGTGGCCAGACTTCATTTTAAACCAGTCTAATGTTATTGAGACTGGTTCCAAATAGGAAAAGGAGTATGTCAAGGTTGTATATTGTCATCCTGCTTATTTAATTTATATGCAGAGTACATCATGAGGAACGCTGGGCTGGAAGAAGCACAAGCTGGAATCAAGATTGCTGGGAGAAATATCAATAAACTCACATATGCAGATGACACCACCCTTATGGCAGAAAGTGAAGAGGAACTCAAAGGCCTCTTGATGAAAGTGAAAGAGGAGAGTGAAAAGGTTGGCTTGAAGCTCAACATTCAGAAAACAAAGATCATGGCATCTGGTCCCATCACTTCATGGGAAATAGATGGGGAAACAGTGGAAACAGTGTCAGACTTTATTTTTCGGGCTCCAAAATCACTGCAGATGCTGATTGCAGCCATGAAATTAAAAGACGCTTACTCCTTGGAAGGAAAGTTATGACCAACCTAGATAGCATACTAAAAAGCAGAGACATTACTTTGCCAACCGAAGTCTGTCTAGTCAAGGCTATGGTTTTTCCCATGGTCATGTATGGATGTGAGAGTTGGACTGTGAAGAAAGCTGATCGCCCAAGAATTGATGCTTTTGAACTGTGGTGCTGGAGAAGACTCTTTTTTTAAAAAATTTTTTTAATTTATTTTATTGGAGGCAAATTACCTTACATTAATATATTGGTTGGTTTTGCCATACATTGACACGAATCCGCCCCGGGTGTACATGTGTTCCCTTTCTTGAACCCCCCTCCCACCTCCCTCTTCCCCATATCCTCCCTCCAGGTCATCCCCGTGCACCAGCCCCAAGCATCCTGTATCATGCGTCGAACATGGACTGGTCACATATGATAATATACATGCTACAATGCCGTTCTCCCCAATCATCCCACCTTCACCCTCTCCCACAGAGTCCCAAAGACTGTTCTATATACCTATGTCTCTTTTGCAGTCTCTTATACAGGGTTCAGGTTACCATCTTTCTAAATTCCATATATATGCGTTAGTATACTGTATTGATGTTTTTCTTTCTGGCTTACTTCACTCTGTATAATAGGCTCCAATTTCATCCACCTCATTAAAACTGATTCAAATGCATTCTTTTTGATGGCTGAAAAATACTCCATTGTGTATATGTACCAAAGCTTTCTTATCCATTCATCTGCAGATGGACATCTAGGTTGCTTCCATGTCCTGGCTATTATAAACAGTGCTGCAATGAACATTGGAGTACATGTGTCTCTTTCAATTCTGGTTTCCTCGGTGTGTATGCCCAGGAGTGCGATAGTTCTATTTCCAGTTTTGTGAGGAATCTCCACACTGTTCTCCATAGTGGCTGTACTAGTTTGCATTCCCACCAACATGGAGAAGACTCTTGGGAGTCCCTTGGACTGCAAGGAGATCCAACCAGTCCATTCTAAAGGAGATCAATCCTGGGTGTTCATGGGAAGGACTGATGCTAAAGCTGAAACTCCAATACTTTGGCCACCTCATGCGACGAGTTGACTCACTGGAAAAGACTCTGATGCTGGGAGGGATTGGGGGTGGGAGGAGACAGGGACGACAGAGAATAAGATGGCTGGATGGCATCACCGACTCGATGGACATGAGTTTGAGTGAACTCCGGTAGTTGGTGATGGACATGGAGGCCTGGCGTGTTGTGATTCATGGGGTTGCAGAGTCGGACACGACTGAGCGACTGAACTGAACTGAATGTTATTGAATGTTAACTTTTACCTGAACTTTAATCAACTCCACAAGAAAATATTTTTCTAATAATTTTACTTTTGATAATTTCAAGTAAATGGGTTCATGACAGAAACAAATGCCGGTAGCATTTTGGGCTCACATATTACCCATGTTTGTGTTTGCTTATTCTACATATATAAACACCTTATTGGGAAACATAAACATCAGATGTCAGCCTCTGAAAAGAATCTCAACAAATAACATTGTAAAGGTGCTTGCCCTGAGACATTCCATGTAAGCCCCAATCAAAGGTTGATAAATTAAAATATAGAATGGGTTAGAAATGTGGAAATAAGAGCTGTTTTATCTTATCTTTTTTTTCTTTTGACACAAAGTGAAATCTACATGGACAGTCTAATTTGTCATCTTTTTTTATTACTTTAACAATGCTAGATTATAAGGAAACTTAAAATATCTTAAAATTCCCTCCCCTGCATAAAAGTTCCTAGAATTCAGTCTGTGAACGTTCTGAATGAATAGTACTTAGAAGCAATTTCCTTAGATGTAAACAGTTCATGCAAAGAATTGAAAAGAGCCACAGCAGAAAATCCACTCAGAAAAATGAATTTCTAGAATAAGTTCTGCAGATCCTGCCAGTTAGTGATCACACAAACAGGCTACAAAACATTAGAAAGCCATACTGAGGCTATCGAAAGGTAGAGGAAAAGCAAACATACTTCTCGCCCTTATTTCTCAGGGAGAAATCCAACATTAAACAAAGAGAGCATGGTGGTGAGAAGTATACTGAAGTAGCTAAATGGAAGTAAATACCAACATTTATACAGGGAAACATAAAATGAGGTGCAATGGCAGATGAAAAGATGCTGGACATCACTGATCATTAGGGATAAGCAAATCCAAACCACAATGAGAGATCACCTCACACCTGCCAGAATGGTTGTCATCAAAAAAGGTAAGATTTAACAAGCGTTGGTGAGGAGAGGGTGAAAAGGGAACCCTATTACATTGTTGGCTGGAATGTAAATTGGTGCAGCCACTATAGAAAATATGGAGCATCCACAAAAAACAAAAACATGTGATCCAGCATTTTACTTCTGATTATTTATCTGAAGAAAACAAAAACATTAATTCAGAAAGATCTATGCACTCCGATGTTTCAGTTCAGTTCAGTTCAGTCGCTCAGTCGTGTCCGACTCTCCACAACCCCATGAACTACAGCATGCCAGGCTTCCCTGTCCATCACCAACTCCCGGAGTACACTCAAACTCATTATGATTGCCAAGATATGGAAGCAACCTAAGTGTCCATTAAAGGATGAATGGATAAAAAATATGATACACACACACACACACACAAATGGATTAATTAGCTGCAAGAAAAAGAATGAAATCTTGCCATTTATAACAATATGTTTGCTGGAGGGTATTATCCCTAGTGAAATAAATAAGACAGAAAAAGACTACTATATTCTTCACTTATACATGGAATCTAAAAAAAAAGATCTAACAACAGGAAGAGACTCACAGAGACCGAACTAGAAGTTACTAGAATGGAGAGGGTATGGGGTGAAGGTAATTAAGAGGCACAAATTACTAGCTATAAAATGCTGCTGCTGATGCTAAGTCGCTTCAGTCGTGTCTGACTCTGTGCGACCCCATAGACAGCAGCCCACCAGCTATGAAATAAATTACAGCAATATAATGTACCACACACAGAATATAATCAATATTTTATAACAACTTTGTATGGCGTATAATCTATTAAAATATAAAATCACTATGTTATATACCTGAAACTAGTATGATATTGTAAGGCAATTATACTTCTTTTAAAAAACCTGCAGTGATATGGGTAAATTAATGGTAAAACTAAAGGTAAACAAAGGTAAGTTTTAAGTAATGAATTGTTTCAAAGTATAAAAATATATGCAAAAAGATACATATCTGGGAAGATAAAGATTCTTGTAGATAGATGGTTAGTGATTCAGGAGATAAGTAAAATAATACATGTTTCTTTGCAAGATTTAATGATCATGGAAACCTATAGTCAGACCTCTATGGAATGTTCCATGATTTTAAGAACTACTGAAAATTTTGACAGTCACCTAGATAATAACTAGGGATGGAGAGTAACATCTCTGCAAAAAAGACTAAAGAAACCTGATTATTTATGGCTTCTTTGTTCATTAAGGTTATTAGTTAACTAGAAAAAACAATTGAATTCAACATCCTCTAAGAGGGAAGCAAAATATGGCCTCTCTGCAATGTATGACAAAACCAACCAATATAATATTGTAAAATAATTACCCTGTAATAAAAACAAACAAACAAAAAAGATAATTTTAAATTTATCCTAAACAAGAATGTTCATGAATGAGAGATTTACACACTGAATTGTTGAAGTGGAGAATGCTGTAGAATTTTCTTGTTTGTAAGTTTTCCAAATTGTAATAAAAGCTCACAGGTTTAGCAGACTGGTACCAAGGCAATGGCAACCCACTCCAGTACTCTTGCCAGGAAAATCCCATGGACGGAGGAGCCTGGTGGGCTGCAGTCCATGGGGTCGCTAAGAATCAGACATGACTGAGTGACTTCATTTTCACTTTTCACTTTCATGCATTGGAGAAGGAAATGGCAACCCACTTCTTTTTTCTTGCCTGGAGAATCCTAGGGACGGGGGAGCCTGGTGGGCTGCCGTCTATGGGGTCGCACAGGGTCGGACACGACTGAAGCGACTTAGCAGCAGCAGCAACCAATGACCTACCCACCGAGCAGTAGGGAAAAAACCACAAGAGCATAAGCAAAATCATACTGGATTAAAATTTCAGTCCATTCAATGTAGACTTTGCTGCCAAAGGTCCCACAGGAAACCCTATGAGAACATGGCTTTCTTCCATGATGTCACCCTTTATCCAGCTACCTAAAAAAGCACTTATGTCATTCTCATCATCTCCCCAGAATCTTTTATAACTGTACCACTCTTGAAATGAATTCTATAGCATGTTATCATTTAAATATGGAAGTCATTCTATTAATTTTCTTAAATTTACCTCCATGAGATTTCAACAAGTACTTCCCTCTCCCTAGTTCTAGGGACTTTGGCAGCATTTAGTGGACTTTCCAGGTGGTGCAGTGGTAAAGAATCCACCTACCAAGGCAGGGAGCTTCCTTGGTGGCTCAGACAGTAAAGGATCTGCCTGCAATGCAGAAGACCTGGGTTCGATCCCTGGGTTTGGAAGATTCCCTGGAGGAGGGCATGGCAATCCACTCCAGTATTCTTGCCTGGAGAAACCCCACAGACAGAGGAGTCTGGCAGGCTACAGTCCATGGGGTTGCAAAAGAACTGGACACAACTTAGTGACTAAAACAGTAACATACCTCTTTAGTGACACTGTTCATTAATATAAGATTCAAGTCAATCTGCCTCTTAGGTATTCACCTTTCTAAAAGAAATATTTTTTTTCAAGTCTGTTCAAAGACTTTTTCTCCATCTCTCCTCAGTCTCCTTTATCATTTTCTTTTCCCTAGTCTGAATCTTCTAAATTAAGATGAGTTCATTCCTTTATCTTCTGTGGGACAAATTACAGAACAGTGGATCTGGAAAAAAAAATTGCAATGGTCTCTGAACTCTTCTGGTTCTTTTTCTGTTTAGTATTTTCTAGCTGCTTTCTGCACCTGAAGGAAATCTAAGTTGTGTTCCTCTCATCTAGTTTACTTCCCAGAACTAAATAAAATGTAAAGGAAGTCTTTCAAAAAAGAAATCTCAGTGACTTATACATCTTATCGTCCCCAGAACCTATCTATATACATATAATCTCCTAATAATATTCAGTTCAGTTCAGTTCAGTCGCTCAGTCGTGTCCGACTCTCCGCGACCCCATGAATCACAGCACGCCAGGCCTCCCTGTCCATCACCAACTCCCGGAGTACACTCAAACTCATGTCCACAGAGTCGGTGATGCCATCCAGCCATCTCATTCTCCGTCGTCCCCTTCTCCTCCCGCCCCCAACCTTTCCCAGCATCAGAGTCTTTTCCAGTGAGTCAACTCGTCGGATTCTGCGTGCCAGGAACTTAGCTGAAAAGTTTATATTCATCATCTATTTAATCCTCTTAACAACCTTGTGGGGTATTTTTAAGAGGACCTGACATTTATTGAGCCCTTTATATGCAGCAGGTACTCTTTTAAGATTTTTATATATTCTATCTCACTTAATCACTTTTAAAAATTTGTGAATAGGCAGTTTCATTGGCCCGGTCTTAAAGATTAGGACACTGAAACTTGGACAGTAAGGTCACACAGTTAATATTGAAGAAACCAGGATTTCACCCTGAGCACATGCTATTATCCACTACAGTACACTGCCTCATTGATCACATGATGAATAAATAAATGAACAAATAAATAAGCAATGAGTGAATGGGTAATAACCAGAACTAATAGAATAATTTTAAGCCATAGAGAATCTGTGAGCATTGTAATGTGTGGAAATTGGATTATACCATCAAGGCCGATTACACTATCATTCAAGCTCTTTTCAGTTCTGGAAATTCTGTGAAATTAACAGCCTCAAATCAACTTGAGAGCATTTGCTACTTTTAAGACTTAGGAGACCTAATCAAATGCCTGTCTTTTTTTCCAACCCTGACAATCACCAAAATGCTCTATAAATATTAGTGACTATGCTTTGTCAGTCTGTGTCTTTCTGACAAAAAGAAATACTGGTCCTAATCAAGCAATAAAGCATTGAAATCCTCAGCAAAGTACTGCTTATTGTTTAGTTCAGCTTGTGTACTCCTACTATAAAGAACTTTAAAACACAACAGAAATCAGAGGGAAGTCTGTGCAGAGAGAAATAAATATTTAAGAAAAATATTGGAGTCATTACCAGATTAATGCCTAATGGCATTTCTTTCATTCACATTTATTTATTAGCTCCCTAAATGTCCATTTCAAATATAAAAAAGTAATATTATCACCCAGTTCCATTTGAAAAGAAAAAAGTCAATTTCATCCTGAGATGACAGAAAGAAGCTAACGTCAAGCAAAAGAGAATGTTAGCTTCAGTTGCCAGGCACAGCCAGCTTTCCTAATCCCAGCTATTGTTTAGTCGCTAAATTGTGTCTGACTCTTTGAGACCTCACGGACTGTAGCCCACCAGGCTCCTCTGTTCATGGGATTTCCCAGGCAAGAATATTGGAGTGGATTGCCATTTCCTCCTCCAGGGTATCTTCCTGACCCAGGGATCAAAACCGAGTCTCTTGCATCTCCTGCACTGGCAGGCAGATTCTTTACTACCGAGCCACCTGGGAAGCTCCTGTCTCCAAGGAACTTTAAAAGAAGGGACAGGATCAAAACAGCATGGTTACATGAACAGGGATGCATCTCTAGAGTGTCCTGTCTGAACCATCCACTGTGCTGGGTGCCTAGGGCACATCAGTGAAAAAGAGACACAGTCCCTGGTCTCGAGAAGTCTACAGTTTTGGTGGAAAATGATACTTAGAGTGGTCTGAATCTAGGGTTTATTTGTAATCCTGTATATTTCACATATTTAAAAACATTACCCTCACATGTGGTCCCAGAGGCTTCTGTAGACTGCAAAAGATGTTCGTAACACCAACTCTGAATTCATAACTCTGCAATGGGTAAGTTAAGGCGCCCTTGAAGAACTTACTCCTTGTCCAAATACATTCCCACAATCAAATTCTGGAATCTGTATATATTTGAAAAGGGTCTTCAGGTAACATTAGCCCAGAATTACTGAAAGACACTACAGTCCAAGGTTAGATGCCATCTCTACAAGTGGTCAAGAGCATCTGGGCACTGGGGCTAACGTACAACAGGAAGGCAGCTGGAGTACAGAGAGCTATTGACCTGTGCCCACTGGCAGCTCCCTCAGCTGCATTCCTGCCTCTTACCCCAGTTTCTGTCCCTTCTCATGACAATTAGGTAGAAACAGTGAGGACTAATCTACTATGTCTTAGAAGCAGCTCATTACTCCTCCAAATTGGTAAAAATGAGGGCTGACAGTATAACATAATTTTAGAAATGGAAGGGATTTTCAAAATCACATGGCCTTATTTCACTTCATAGATGAGAAAACTGAAGGTTAATAAAATCATGTGACTTACCCAAGGTCACAGAGCTTATTAGGGGTGGAACAGGACCTAGAATCCAGGATTCCTAACATCCAGGAAAGTGTTCTCATCATTCTTCCCTTAGTTCTTTAACATGGAAAGGTCACAAATATCTGTATAGATACTGCCAGTACGAATGCATTTTAATTGACTTTGGATATGCCAAGGGGGATAACATAAAGTAAGAAGGAAAAAACAGGGTAAACAGATAATAATCCATGAAAAAACAGAAGCCCAAGTCAACAAACCAGTTTTCAAATGGCATGGGTGCACCACAAATATACCACCATTTTGTCTATGTCAAATATTAATTTTAATTAAATCATTAAATGCTTTATAAAACCAATTTTATCCCAAAGAGTATCCTATTAATGGGCCAGGTACCTGTGCATAACTTTCTCAAGATGAATTTTATTCCTGCAGCTCAATTTTGATTCTATCATTTCTATTTTCATCTTCAAGACAAATGTGGCTTTGTCATTCTCCCAGGCTCTCCTGGATCTTCTCCAAGAATTACTGAACTATGACACCAGGAGAATCTGAACACATCCCGAAATGGTAGACAAGAGCAAAATGATATCTGTGGCTTCTATAAATTGCTGCTGCCCCCTCTGTCCTTTAAAAAAATGAATAAAGATGAATTGTATTATATATTTCCTCCAGACAACTTTTCAAAGCTGAAGAAATTTTGATTTATGATACTCTTCTGAACACCAGCCTTCAGAGCCTCCTACTCACTCACATTTATAACTTATTGGAGCAACACCAAGTTCTCTGTAAAAGTTCCATTTACCCCTCTCCTGCCCTGTATAGAACCTAAGGATGGATGTATGAGTTGCACCCGAAGTGATATATGACATCACTGTTCATCTGCCAAGTGCAGTAAAGGTAAGTAATGCAATCCACAGTGATTTCCTCAACACTGCACAGTTATCAGGTTCCCCCTCCCCAGTAAACAAAATGCTCAAGAAAAACACTTGCAGACACTGAGCACCTTATGTTCAATAGCCATATATTTTAGTAGCAGAGATGGAAGTAACGAAAGCAACCTCTCCTGGATATCTTCCCCCAAATATCCTGTTATTTCTGAAGTTATGTTTGTGAAGCATTGCATACCATAAGGCCCTTCACAGATTTTAAAGATCTTAGTTGCTATTGTTATTATAGTAACTTAAAAATCACTTTAAAGTGGGCATGCATGACAGCACACGACATCCCTGACCCTCCCCTCACACTTGGTAAAAACCCTTGGGAAAATCTCACTCTTGAGTCTTTCCAGTCAGCTGCATCTCTTCTGTTGTCCAAATGTTCTAGAACATACCATGTACACAGATCCATAAACTACTTTCTTATCTAGCATCCTGTCTAGTGCCCTGCACAATGTCTGGAGTCCACATATTTTATTAAGTGGGAGAAGAAATGCTGGAAAAGAAGGGTTGGGAGCCCTTTGAGAGGTCTACATTTACTTGAGGCTAAAAAAAACAAAGAAGATTCAATCACCACCTCTATGAACATATTTTCAAAGCCTTTGCTCCCTCAAACTGACTTTTCCTTTCTGTGTGGCACCAGAAGCTCTCTATTCACTTCTGATACAACACAAATCATATCTCAAATTTCTATTTACATTTGTCTCTTCCTAATACACAGATTCAAAAAACTAAGATCATGGCATCTGGTCCAATCACTTCACGGCAAAGAGATGGAGAAAAAAATGGAAAAAGTGACAGACTTCATTTTCTTGGGCTCCAAAATCACTGTGGATTGTGACTGCAGCCATGAAATTAAAAGACACTTGCTCCTGGGAAGTAAAGCAATGACCAACCTAGACAGCATATTAAAAAGCAGAGATATCACTTTGCCGGCAAAGCTATGGTTTTTCCAGTAGTCATGGACAGATGTGACAGTTGGAACATAAAGAAGGCTGAGCGCCGAAGAATTAATGCTTTCAAATTGTGATGTTAGAGAAGACTCTCTTGAGAGTTCCTTGGACAGCAAGGAGATCGTACCAGTCAATCCTAAAGGAAATCAACACTGAATATTCATTGGAAGGACTGATGCTGAAACAAGCTCCAGTATATTGGTCACCCAATGAGAAGAGCTGACTCACTGGAAAAGACTCTGATGCTGGGAAATATTAAGACCAGGAAGAGAAAGGGGCGATAGAGGACGAGATAGTTGGATGGATCACCGACTCAACGGACTTGAGTTTGAGCAAACTCCGGGAGACAGTGAAGGTCAGAGGTCACAAAGAGCTGGACATGACTGAGCGACTGAACTGATGACTGAATACACAGATAAAAACTCTACTGGCTCCATGTCCACGTCCCACATCCAGCACTGTGCTTAGTATACAGAGTACAGTATGCACTCAATAACGCTTGTTGGATAAATGAATTTTCAAAAGTTGGGAAAGGGGAGGATAAAGAAAGAGAAGAAAGGAGACACAGGTGAGTAATGAAGTGAAGCAAGAAGACGATTAACAGAAAAAGCGTGAAGTAAACTTGGGAGGAGGAAAAAATGATGGTCTCACTCAGCATTACCTCTACACTTTGAGTCAACTGACTTTTGTGAAAATGATTTAATGGATCAGAGCTACCGATGCAGATGAGTAAATTGACAGAAAAGGTTAGGTTCCCCTGAATTTCCAGTTCATCGTTGTTTTAATCAGGGTGGTCTGAAAAAATGACTCCTTCTCCTCTCTCACCCCTCCCCCACTGGACTTGGATGCAAATGCCCCCAAACTTCATTCCTTCTCATAATTGACCCCTTATTCAAACATACCTAGTGTACCACTGCTGTGCTCCCCCACATTTCCCTTTGAAGCTACAATGAAGAATATGGTCCTTGAAAGCAGAGATGTTACCACCTAGAGAGTCAGATGGACATTAATGAGATATCCACACAAGTAAATGTGTCATTGTGTTCAGGCTGTAAAGTAAGATGTGGTTCTAGAAGAAAACAAAATAAGAACTGGATCCAGTGCAGCAAAGCAAGGCTTCCATGGAGAAATGATGCTGAGGCTGGGATAGGCATTAACCACATGGTTGTGAAAGAATATTTCAGGCAGGGGGTACCAGGATCACAGTTCACAGACCCCCAAGAAGGAAGGAAATATGAAAGAATATGATTTTAGGAAGGCCTGCCTCTTGCATTTGCACTGCTAATTGCAACAAATGACAAAACAAAATTTTGAGGGGACACCTCCAACATGAATAAGAGATGAGTGGTATCATAGACCTTTCAAAGGACAGGCAGCAATATCGTCCAGGACTGGGTCTAGCCTACTGACTGCTCATATGTAGTTCTGGGTTTTTTGTTTATGAGATTTGGGAGGGATTTTTTTGTTTTATTTTGGTTTTTTTTTTTTTTTTTTTTGGTTTTTACAAAAATGAAAACATACTCTACAGCTGTTTTGAACCTAATTTTAAAAATTTAATATTCTGTATTGAACATCTTTCCATGTCAAAAAAATATGGATTTTCAACATTACTTTTAAATGTTAACAATTATCCCATCATTATTGTCCTAATGATATCCTAGGATAATATTCTAATATTCAAAAATCATCCTAACACAAATTCTTCAAACCAGATCTCAATTTTTAAACATGCATATTGTTCCCAATTTTAAAAACTAAAAACAACACTGTAAAGGCATTACTGTGGATGAAATGTTGCACCTATCTTTAACCATTTCACATTACTGGTGCTGGAATCAAGTGCAATTTCTGGAGTCAAGCAGATCTGGTTCCAATTTTAGTTACACCACTTACACCACTTGGGTAACTCAATAAACCTCAGTTTTCTCATCTATAAAATGGGTATAGTCACAGTATATCCTGTTAGATTGTTGGGAGGTTTAGATGAGATAATCCAAGTCAAGTACATAGCAAGAAATCTGCAATATGAGAAGCACTTAATAAGCAATACCTATTATTTCTATTGAACTATTTCAAGTCTTGAAAGATGATGCTGTGAAAGTGCTGCACTCAATATGCCAGCAGATTTGGAAAACTCAGCTGTGGCCACAGGACTGGAAGAGGTCAGTCTTCATTCCAATCCCAAAGAAAGGCAATGCCAAAGAATGCTCTAACTACCGCACAATTGCACTCATCTCACACGCTAGTAAAGTCATGCTCAAAATGCTCCAAGCCAGGCTTCAGCAGTATGTAAACCATGAACTCAGGTTTACCTGTTCAAGCAGGTTTTAGAAAAGGCAGAGGCACCAGAGATCAAATTGCCAACATCCACTGGATCATGGAGAAAGGAAGATAGTTTCAGAAAAACATCTATTTCTGCTTCATTGACTATGCCAAAGCCTTTGACTGTGTCGATCACAATAAACTGTGGAAAATTCTGAAAGAGACGGGAATCCCAGACCACCTGACCTGCCTCTTGAGAAACCTGTATGCAGGTCAGGAAGCAACAGTTAGAACTGGACATGGAACAACAGACTGGTTCCAAATAGGAAAAGGTGTACGTCAAGGTTGTATATTGTCACCTTGCTTATTTAACTTCTGTGCAGAGTACATCATGAGGAACGCTGGGCTGGAAGAAGCACAAGCTGGAATCAAGATTGCTGAGAGAAATATCAATAACCTCAGATATGCAGATGACACCACTCTTATGGCAGAAAGTGAAGAGGAACTCAAAAGCCTCTTGATGAAAGTGAAAGAGGAGAGTGAAAAGGTTGGCTTGAAGCTCAACATTCAGAAAACAAAGATCATGGCATCTGGTCCCATCACTTCATGGGAAATAGATGGAAAAACAGTGGAAACAGTATCAGACTTTATTTTTTGGGGCTCCAAAATCACTGCAGATGCTGATTGCAGCCAGGAAATTAAAAGACGCTTGCTCCTTGGAAGGAAAGTTATGACCAACCTAGATAGTATATTAAAAAGCAGAGACATTACTTTGCCAACCAAGGTCCATCTAGTCAAGGCAATGGTTTTTCCCGTGGTCATGTATGGATGTAAGAGTTGGACTGTGAAGAAGGCTGATCGCCGAAGAATCGATGCTTTTGAACTGTGGTGTTGGAGAAGACTCTTGAGAGTCCCTTATACTGCAAGGAGATCAACCAGTCCATTCTAAAGGAGATCAATCCTGGATGTTCATTGGAGGGACTGATACTAAAGCTGAAACTCCAATACTTTGGCCACCTCATGCGACGAGTTGACTCACTGGAAAAGACTCTGATGCTGGGAAAGGTTGGGGGCGGGAGGAGAAGGGGACGACGGAGAATGAGATGGCTGGATGGCATCACCGACTCTGTGGACATGAGTTTGAGTGTACTCCGGGAGTTGGTGATAGACAGGGAGTCCTGGCGTGCTGTGGTTCATGGGGTCGCGGAGAGTCGGACACGACTGAGCGACTGATCTGATCTGATTATTTCTATTGGAAAAGCTCTATGTTTAAGATGAGAAATATTGACAAATCATCCTCCAAAGAATCATATGTATTAGTTTTCTATCTGCCATGTGTGAAAAAGCCCTAGGAAATATATTCTTTATAGCAGAATTTCACTACCCTATCCCTGTTCCAGAGAATTTCATTACAGGGTGCTGCTGCTGCTGCTGCGTCACTTCAGTCGTGTCCGACTCTGTGTGACCCCATAGACAGAAGCCCACCAGGGTCCCCGGTCCCCGGGATTCTCCAGGCAAGAACACTGGAGTGGGTTGCCATTTCCTTCTCCAATGTGTGAAAGTGAAAAGTGAAAGTGAAGTCGCTCAGTCGTGTCCGACCCCTAGCGACCCCACGGACTGCAGCCTACCAGGCTCCTCCATCCATGAGATTTTCTAGGCAAGAGTACTGGAGTGGCTTGCCATTGCCTTCTCCACATTACAGGGTAGACCTAGCTTAAAAGCAGTAGCAGAAGTTGTCAGTGCTCTGTCATATCTCCTTGGATCCTTTTACCAAATTCATGCAACAAGCTACTTATGTGCTTTTCAATTCCAGTAGCCAGTTCTGAATTTTTGCTGGACTTCCTTCAGGCTGCTGAAATCTGCTTTGCTTCATATGTAAGACAAGCTCAAAGCACTTGGGGATTCACTTCCCTCCCCCCTAGAGATAGCTCTAAACCAAAGACTGACATCTAAGTGTAGATAAATGCTCCAGCAGCCTTTCTCCCACCTGGAGACAATGCTGAGGTGTGACCTTGAAGGTCTGTCTTCAAAATCCCCCAGGACACTGGACCAGTCATTCTTTGTGGGCCTTGTTTGAGTGGCCTTCTTTCTTTCCCTGACACTTTCCCCATGCCTTTAGTCAGTCTTTTTCTGGGAGCCTGGCTTCCCAGGTTGCACCAGAGGTTAAGAACCTGCCTGCCCATGGAGGAGATGTAAGAGATGCAAGTCCAATCTCTGGGTCATGAAGATTCTTTGCAAGAGGGAATGGCAACCCACTCAGTATTCTTGCCTGGAAAATTCCAAGGAGCCTGGCAGGCTATAGTCCATGGGGTCTCAAAGAGTTGGACACAACTGAAGTGACTTAGCCCACAAACAGCCTCGTAAACCACATTCACAGAAATCCCTATGTTACAGTTTTCTTCTGAGAAAGAGGCTAACTTTTTTCCCTTGGTTGTACGAATTTCAATATAAATTTTGACATTTTTTTCTAACAGAAAATAAGACATGTTTTCTTTCTTGGAAATTTGCATACTATAAGGTGTCAATTTTACTAGCTGAAAGAAAACTGGAAGAGCAGAGTGAAAGAAGCAATACCATTTGTATTCGAAAGAGTGTCCATGGGATGAGTGCTGGGGCATCCTGGGACTCTAGGCCAGGTCTGCTGATAAGTAGCTGGGTGATCCTGAGCAAGTCACTCATCGATCAAGGCCTAAGATCTGATATTTGCTAGGGCTGAGAATATCTACTGGAAGTCTAGTCTACTCAAGTCTTGTTTGTGTCTAGGAAAATATTGCTACTGAAAAGGCAGACGTCAGAATGGAGCCCACATACACCTTCTTTAGAAATTGATCGATTTTTTATTTCAGCTGTGTCGCTCTTAGTTGTGGCACACGGGACCTTCACTGCATCACGTGGTACAGAGACTCTCTACTGCCCCACAGGCTAAGCAGCCCGAGGGATCGAACCTGAGCCCCCTGCATTGCAAGGCAAATTCTTAACCGCTGGACCACCAGGGAAATCTCCACATACACCTTGAATAATCCTTAACTTTTCACATTCCTTTGAAGATACCCACATTTCTATCACATGCTTCCTCACTCCAAGCTCAATTTTCTTGTCTCCGCCTCTTAAGGAGGCCCCCTGTGATGAGCAGCGGATTTAACCTTGCTGCTACAGAAGAACCATCATTTGTGCTCCACCTCCTCTGAATTCCTGACTCTTTCCCGCAATATAAGCAACTATGCAGCTTCAAGCTGTAATATCCTTAGCAGAGCAGGCAAGTTTGCTGTAGATCAAAAAGGAGAAAAACTGAATCTGTATCACTTATCCTCTTGTAGGCACTATCTAGGTAGGCAGGACCCTCTGCATTCAGAGAACCCACAGAGAGTCCTGAGACTGAGGAGTGGCGTCCTCTCCCCCTGCACAGAGGAAGGCCCAGTGTATTCATGAGGAATCTGGGACAGCTCCAAGTTTCCGCTTGTAAGGCAGCAACTTCCAGAGTTCTCATGGTGAGCCAGCCTCCAATTACCTAACAAAACTGGGAGAGCTGGCAACTTCGGGCTGGGAGCAAGGACTTCAAAAGAAATGAAACCTATTCCTATTGAAGGGAAGAGTTAAACCACAGACCACACACCATATAAACCCACAAGACAGGAAAAAAAAAGGTGGGCGGGTGTTAAAGTATGGTGATATCAAAAGGTGGCAGGGATGTTGATCAACTCTTTGACACTTCTGGTAGGAGTGTGAATGGTAACAATTGCTTCAGAAAGCACTATGCCATGAACTGCTAAGGTGAATATATGCATATTACATGATAGTGCTCTTAGAAAAATTACAGAGAAGCTCTTGCACGCAAGCATAAGTTCATAACATTTTTTTTCATACACAGGGAACATGTTCACTGTTCCCAGGGCTCACTGACAAGGATACGGATAAACAAATGATTAAATAAGAAAATGCACAGAAATGTCTAAAGTGTCTTTGGAAGGGAGAACAAGGAGAAAAACTTCCTCCTTCCCTTTCTTGCTCTCACTCTCCCCTCTTCAGTTCTGAAACCGCCACCCCCGCCTTTCCTGTTTTGTTCTGCTGTGAGTCCACATTCCTGTCTGTTGAAACCTGTGTGTAGTAGTCTCCTTGTGCTAAAAAAAAAACATTAATAAACTATATCAAATGAAACTTCAGAAATGCATCTTTAAACGTAAAGCTTAATGAAAAGAACAAATCATATAAGATTATAATCTGTGCTATCATTTTTGTGAAGGAAAACTAAACAATGTATTACTGAGGAATACCTACACAGGTGATTTTAAACTAAAAAGAGAAATACCAAAATATCTAAAATAATCATTATCTCTAGATGGGAGGTTGGGTGGGGTACAGAGGCTAAGAGTACCACATAAATAGAAAACTCCATCTGTGTTGTTCTAGGGCTTATACAGGAGCTGAGTTCACGGTGTTCACTTTAGTATGCATCCTAATCATGAATATTTCATACTGCTGCTTCGTAAGTACCAAGTATTACCTAATAAAGAAAAAAAACTAAATAAATGGGAAAGTGACTCAAAAATGGTAAAAAGTAGCGCAAACTGGCAAAATGGACTCTTGAGTAAACTGTAGGCATTAGTAGGCACTCATCATGTGTTATTCTCTAAAGTTATCTCTACGAGTTGATCTCTATGGAATAGTCAATACTGTACTTTGTCTTCTGTATTTACATATAGAATAATAAATTTTTATGCTACCAAAAATACTGGTGGTTCAGAGGGTAAAGCATCTGCCTGCAATGCGGGAGACCTGGGTTTAATCCCTGAGTCGGGAAGATCCTCTGGAGAAGAAAATGGCAACCCACTCCAGCATTCTTGCCTGGAGAATCCCATGGATGGAGGAGCCTGGGAGGCTATAGTCCACCGGGTTGCAAAGAGTCGGACACCACTGAGCGACTTTACTTTCACACTAAATCTACTGTGAATAATAACTGCAGTCACGAAATTAAAGGACATTTGCTCATTGGAAGGAAAGCTATGACAAACCTACACAGCATATTTAAAAGCAGAGAATAAATTAAATAATAATGCAATTTGGAAATTCATAGTTTTATAATTGCTATTATTAAATATGTACCGTGTACTTAGTCGCTCAGTCGTGTCTGACTCTTTGTGACCCCATGGAGTGCAGCCTGCCAGGCTCCTCTGTCCATGGGGATTCTCCAGGCAAGAATACTGGAGTGGGTTGCCATGCCCTCCTACAGGGGATCTTCCCAACCCAACGATCAAACCCAGGTCTCCTGCATTGCAGGCAGATTCTTTACCAACTGAGCTGCCAGGGAAGCCCAAGAATACTGGAGTGGATAGCCTATCTCTTTTCCAGGGGATCTTCCAAACCCATATATGAAGCACATATACAATTTCTTTAGATATTTGACTATTTCTAAAATGAAGAGGTTAAAAATTAAATTATAAAAATACATTTTGAAATATTTTCTGAAAAGTTTACCTGATGCAAACAAAATTAGTAAAAAATTTAAAAACTAGTTAAATAATTTTGAGACATACTTGTCTATATGATAGTAACTTGTTTAATTGTTACATTGTGTCTGACTCTTTTGTGACCCCATGGACTGTAGCCCACCAGGCTTCTCTGTCCATAGAAGTCTCCAGGCAAGAATATTGGAGTGGGTTGCCATTTCCTTCTCCAGAGGATCTTCCTGACCCAGGGATCAAATCCATGTCTCCCACATTGCAGGTGGGTTCTTTACCACTGAGCCACCTGGGAAGCCCCATAAATAGTAACTTAGGTAATTATTTTCTTTTCCCAATGAAATGAATTATTTTACAAGATTGACCAATTAAGCAGTTTTACAAAGCCTCTATCTCATTGTTTCAAATGGCAGCTCTACATTATGACATCTTGACTGGTGCCATTGGAATGATTTGTTCTGAGCTTACCCCAAGCTCATTTCTCATTGGCAAAACAATTGAACTATAAAATAGTCATATCCGATACCTTCTTTAGAAAGACATGAGCAAATGATCACAAAGTTATGATGGGGCAGCAGAAGCATGAACAAGTTTAGTGACTTCCTTAAGGTCACATGAAGACAAAACCAAGACCAGAAAATAGATTTCCTACCAATCAGTCTGTGTGAGCTCTAGTTCCAAAATTATCTTGCCATCTTTACTAACATCCTAGAAAAAGAGAAACCTGATTACCGTCAGTATGTCATTGAGTTGAATTTGTTACATTACCCCATGAGCAGAGTAGGAAATGACTCTGTCTCCCTTTCCTCCCATCTGTGTGTTGGTCAACTGGGAGGAGAAAGTTTCATCTAAGCCCGTCTCCCTTCTCAGCAGTGGTGGAAGATCGATATCTTCTATTCCATCTGTGAGGGGTGGTGAGACAGGCCTACTGTTAGCAGCCTGAAGCTGCTCAGCAAACTTATTAGCATCTCTTCTTCAACCTAGTTTAAGTATCTGACACTCCAAGCAATAAATCCCAGTGTGTGGGCTCTAGGATTTAAATTAAATGTGAGAAAAAGAGACCTCCTAGGGCCTCAAGCATAAGCCGTGTTCTCCCACTGTTTACCAGAGGCACTGCATTTCTAGAAGAGTGAGCTGTGTGACCAGCTGTTAATAACCTAAGGTAGATGTCAATCATTCTCCAATGTCAAAGTCATCTGAGCTCCCTTAATTCAGCACCCCTTCTCCCACTTATAAGCATAAGTTATCAATTGCCCATTTCTCTTAGACATTAAAGAAAATCAACAACTGGGCAACTTGATGAGAACTGAGCCTACTCTTATGGGAGAGACTATGTGTCCTGCTGGTTCACCAACAGGCAAAGCTCTAAATGCAGCTGAATGCAGTCCTTGGGAGCAACAACTGAAAGAAGTCCTTGATGCAGAGAACAGGAGGTACATCAAGTAAAAGCCGAGTGGTCTGCAAATGAAGACCTAGCTTCCGTACAGTCCTACACACTTGTCTGATGTCCCTCACTGCAGTTCCTTCCAGGCTCACCCATTTGACTCTTCCCCAGGAGCAAGTTCTCTCCCGTCTTGTAACAGAGTCTGCTGGTGTCACAAAAAGACCCCTTTCCTAGGTCTGGACTGTGGCTGCTGGATGCTAATGGAGCTGTCTGGGAGGAAACAGAGCACCCTCAATAGCTCACAGCCAGAGGTGGATGTGGTATTTCTGGCCACAACAAACTCCAAGGTTCATTTCTATCATCTGAGTCTATATTTCATCTGAACCCACATATTTGCTTGGCTTCCTCTCCCCTATTCTGCTTCCCTCACTTCCTTACACGCTTCATGTGCAAGGTCTCCCTCATTAATATCATTTGTACAAGAATCCCCTTCCCAGGTTCTGCTTTTAGAAGACCTAATCTTATGATGCTTTTCAAGCCAACTTCTGAATATCAGCTCTCAGGCCTCTAGGAATCCTGTTTTATAATCAACTTCCTTCTTTCCCAAAAGCAAAAATGTTTCTCCTGTTCTCTTTTCTCAGGATACATTTTTAATTTCCTCCCCTTATCTCCTCTATAAGCTTTGTTTCCCCCTGTGCCGTACTGTGCTTAGTCGCTCAGTTGTGTCCGACTCTTTGCAACTCCATAGACTGTAGCCCACCAGGCTACTCTGTCCATGGGATTCTCCAGGTAAGAATACTGGAGAGGGTTGCCATGCCCTCCCCTCCAGGGGATCTTCCCAACCCAGGGATTGAACCCAGGGCAGATTCTTTCCTGTCTGAACCACCAGGGAAGCCCAAGAAAACTGGAGTAGGTAACCTATCCCTTCTCCAGGGGATCTTCCTGACCCAGGCATCGAACTGGGATCTCCTGCATTACAGGCAGATTCTTCACCAGCTCAGCTACCAGGGAAGCCCATTTCCTCTTGTCAGTTCAGTTCAGTTGCTCAGTCATGTCAGACTCTGCGACCCAATGGACTGCAGCACACCAGGCTTCCCTGTCCTTCACCAACTCCCTGAGCTTACTCAAACTCATGTCCATTGAGTCAGTGATACCACCCAACCAACTCCTCCTCTGCCGTCCCCTTCTCCTGTCTTTACTCTTTCCCAGCATCCAGGTCTTTTCAAATGAGTCAGTTCTTCGCATCAGGTGGCCAAAGTATTAGAGTTTCAACATCAGCATCAGTCCTTCCAATGAATATTCAGGACTGATTTCCTTTCGGATGGACTGGTTGGATCTCCTTGCAGTCCAAGGGACTCTCAAGAGTCTTCTCCAGCACCACAGTTCAAAAGCATCAATTCTTCAGTGCTCAGCTTCCTTCACAGTCCAACTCTCACATCCATACATGACTATGGGAAAAACCATAGTTTTGACTAGACGGACAACAAAACTATTACTTTGCTGGCAAAGTAATGTCTCTGCTTTTTAATATGCTGTCTAGTTTGGTCATAACTTTTCTTCCAAGGAGCAAGCGTCTTTTAATTTCATGGCTGCAGTCACCATCTGCAGTGATTTTGGAGCCCCAAAAAATAAAGTCTGTCACTGCTTCCACTGTTTCCCCATCTATTTGCCATGAAGTGATGGGACCAGATGCTATGATCTTAGTTTTCTGAATGTTGAGTTTTAAGCCAACTTTTTCACTCTCCTCTTTCACTTTTCCTCTTCTGCTGCTGCTGCTGCTAAGTCACTTCAGTCGTGTCCGACTCTGTGTGACCCCATAGACGGAAGCCCACCAGGCTCCCCCGTCCCTGGGATTCTCCAGGCAAGAACACTGGATTTCTCCTCTAATATAATTCTTCTTACTCTGTTCTTGCCTTGTTCTTCCAATGGTCCAATATACCTTTAGAGTAAATCATTAGCTATCAAAAATATAGCTCCCTTTTTCTTGAGACCAGAAAGGGCTTTATCATCACTTCATCACCAACAAAGTAGTAACATATCTTTTAGTATTTTAAGAGATCTAAAATTACATGTTTGTCTCATTTTAACCAGTTTAACATAAAACTGGGTGGTAATTTTTCAGAAATAGAAATTAAGTTCAGTAATGAACATGAAAGAAACACTCAGATGAAAAACATTGAGGAAAGAAAATAAGCTTACTGGTACAAAAATGTTTACAGTGATCCAAGCGTTAGAAAAACTAGCTGACCAGATTCAAGTAAATAAAGGGGTATTTAAAGGGGGAAAATTTATAAGGTTATCAAGTTTACAAGATCAAAGATAGTCTCTTCAGTTTTCTCAGTCATATCAGAAAGGGTTGTCACGTATAAACATTGTAAAAGTCAGGGATAAAGTGGACTTCATTGGGAAGTCAGTAACTTAAAGGAAATGCCCTCAGTTTTACTTGTTTTGGAGACCAGAGCCAGAAAGATAACCCTGGTTTGTGGGGAGTACAATGGGACACCCTCATTCACAGGGAGACCAGGCAAGTGGGTTAGCTTTGTTGCACATGGGCTGTACTTTACATTGTACAGAGATGTTACAGATTTCATCAAAAGTGGGGTATTCATTTTTCCTTCCAGTGCTTTGTTTTTAATAGTTCTTCATTTCTTCCTGTGAAGGCTCCCCCCAAGGACTTCTTTTGTTATATTTGTTTTGGCTTTTGAGAGAAAGCAAGACTTTCAGGAATTGGCTCAAACAGTTGTAGAGGCATGGTAAGTCCACAATAGGCCAGAAGTCTGGAAACTCAGAAGAGTTGCAGCTTGAGTACAAAGACAGTCTGCTGACAGGATTCCATCTTGTTCAGGGGAGACGAGTCCTTGTTCTATTAAGGTCTTTAACTAATTGGATAAAGTTTTTTTTTTAAATAAGATCACCACTTACTGTTTTCTTACCATAGTAAAAAAGTGTTTACCCACATATGAAGGATAGTCTGCTTTACTCAAAGACCACTGATTTAAATATTAATCTCAGCAGAGGAAAAAAAAGAAACATCTTTTTCATGGAAACATCCAGGATAATGTTTGACCAAATATCTGGGCACCACGGTCAATTATCATAAAATTAACCATCACAATCATCTTGACAAATTCCCAAGGGTTTCGCATTACCTAGGTTTTCAGAAACAGATATACACCCTTCTTCATGTTCCAGAACAGTTCCAACTCAATGCACTTTATTTCATCATAACCAGGGAATCAAAATCCTAATGTAATTAATCTGAATGGGCAGTATCTCTCCTTATTGGTTGTATGGCTCTGTCCATGGCATTCTCTTCTCCAGTATTGAGGTCCTGGTCAATGAAGCTACTTGATGATTTAGTTTAGTGGCAAAAGGCTGAGTAAATCAAACTAGTTACTGGACAGATTTTCAGAGAGCCCCAGGTCACTGCCTCAAAATCTATGTGCAAAATCTTTAAAGAAGAGGTGGACACCCACTTACTGGACACGGACCAGGCAGACAGATGGTCAAGACAACGGGCAGAGAAGTACAGTTTTGAAGTAAAGGCCTGAAGATATTGTAACAAGTGAAATGAAAGAGCTACTATTTGCTGAAATGGAATATAGAAGAATGAGTTTGGAACACGGTGATGATAGCACAGATGACTAGCTATATGGTATAGAAGGGGAATATATGCCAAGAAATGTCACAAATATTGGGGGGAAACACTGTCTGCTGCTAGGGTAAGCTTTTTCAAATCCTTCCTCTTGTGAGCTTATGTCCCTTTGAGAACTTCAGCATCTGAAGTTATAAGGAATCCAATCATACCAGTCATCTCTCATCAAAATATGTAACAGATCAGTACTTTTCATCCTTAGTTACAGTTAACAACAACTGGAGTGATTTAAAATCACTTCTCATGCTACAGCTATACCCCAGGCTAATTAACCAGAATCTGTGGTGAGACACACATATAAATATTTAAAGACTCCCAAGATGCCAATATAAAGCCAAAGTTGCATGCACTTGTATGCTTATGTTAAGAAATGAAATATGCATAAATAGATAGGAAAGGTACAAAAATTGTATGGACAACAGACATGAATTCTGGAAAGGGTTGGGCTATAAGTATAAAAAAGAACTGTGCCAATCACAGAAGAAAGAAATAAAAGGAATTGGAAAGGAAGAAATAAAACTCACTGTTTGCAGATGACATGATACTATACATAAAAATTCCTAAAGATTCCACCAGGGCTCATGATACTATACATAAAAATTCCTAAAGTTGCCACCAGGGCTCATTAATGAATTTGGTAAAGTTGCATGATACAAAATTAATATATAGAAATCTGTTGCATTTCTATACACTGACAAAATATCAGAAAGGTAAATTAAGGAAATAATCTCATTTACCATCACAGTAAAAATAAAATACCTAGGAATAAACCTACCTAAGGAGCCAAACGGATTTGGATATGAGAGTTGGACTACAAAGAAAGCTGATCGCTGAAGAATTGATGCTTTTGAACTGTGGTGTTGGAAAAGACTCTTAAGAGTCCCTTGAACTGCAAGGAGATCCAACCAGTCCATCCTAAAGGAAATCAGTCTTGAATATTCATTGACAGGACTAAGTTGAAGCTGAAACTCCAGTACTTTGGCCACCTGATGTGAAGAACTGATTCACTGGAAAAGACCGTGATGCTGGGAAACACTGAGACCAGGAGGATAAGCGGATGACAGAGGATGAGATGGTTGGATGGCACCACCAACTCGATGGACATGAGTTTGAGCAAGCTCCAAGAGTTGGTGATGGACAGGGAAGCCTGGCATGCTGCAGTCCATGGGGTCGCAAAGAGTCAGACACGACTGAGCAACTGAACTGAAGGAACCAAAAGATCTATCCTCCAAGAACCATAGAACACTGTGGTAGAACACCAAGAACCTCCAAGAACACTGATAAGAAAAATTAAAGACACAAACAGATAAAAAGATATACTATATTCTTGGATTGGAAGAACTGTTGTTAAAATGATTATACTACCCAAGGCAATCTACAAATTCAAAGCAAAACCTATCAAATTACCAATGGCATTTTTCCCAAAAGTAGAATAAATAATTTTAACACATCATTGACCAGAGACATATTAATATGTTTTCTGTTACCTTTACATTATTGACCAGAGACATACCAATATGTTTGTAGAGTGTGACACAGTTAATATCACCACGAGAAGTTTTAGAGCTTAAAACTGATCAGGGGTTCATTATACAACTTATGATTGTTGTTATCATTCACATTTTGCTCCATTAGGCTTTTGTTCCAAACCTGTATATGTTATAAGTGCAAGTTTATTACTGTAAAATTTTCACAAATGACACATTGTGAAATTTCTCATTTCTAAAAGAGCACACCACAATAAGATCTGCCTTAACTATTAGGTAAAATAAAAGAACACATACTAGAGGAAATAATACCCACTGCTGCTGCTGCTAAGTCACTTCAGTCGTGCCCGACTCTGTGTGACCCCATAGACGGAAGCCCACCAGGCTCTCCCGTCCCTGGGATTCTCCAGGCAAGAACACTGGAGTGGGTTGCCATTTCCTTCTCCAATGTGTGAAAGTGAAGTCGCTCAGTCGTGCCCGACCCCTAGCAACCCCATGGACTGCAGCCCACCAGGCTCCTCCATCCATGGGATTGTCTAGGCAATAGTACTGGAGTGGCTTGCCATTGCCTTCTCCGAATAATACCCACAAGAGTTTAAAAAAAAAAAATGGTGCCAGAAAGTATGTGCTAGAGGAAAACACAGTGAAACATAGTGTATTCGTAATACATGTTCTGTTCCCTTATGCAGATGTGCTTGCTATAATGTCTATCACACTCTAATGAAATATTAGAATGCTTCAGTAAGACATGTAAAAAGTTTCAAATAAACACATTATGTGCAAAAAAAGTTATTGATATTTATTCAAAGGTAGGTGCTTCAATATTCATTCACATAACAAATTGCCAGCCACAGGCATTAGTTTCTATAAAAATCCCCCAATCTATAATCAATAATGTGTTAAAATTTATATGAAAACACAGAAGACCTCAAAGAGCCAAAACAATCTACAGAAAGACTACAACTGAAGAATCACACACCTGACTTTGGATTATACTACAAAGCTACAGTAACCAAAAAAGACACATATTGCCAGCCATAAAAAAGAACACATTTGAGTCGGTCCTAATGAGACAGATGAACCTTAAGGTTGTTATACAGAGTGAAGTCAGAAAGAGAAAAACAAATATTGTGTATTATACACATGGAATCTAGAAAGACGGTGCTGATGAACCTGCCCGCAGCGCAGCAAACAAAGACACAGAGATTTACGCACAGAGAGCAGACTTGTGGCCGCGGGCCAGGGAGGGAGGCACAGGGCAGGGTGAACTGAGGTAGGCGCATGGGAACACATACATTACCATATGTAAGGCAGACAGTCAGTGGAAATTTGCTGTATGACTCAGGGAGCTCAAATCAGGGGCTCTATGACAACCTAGAGGGTTGGGATGAGGTGAGGGGTGGGAGGGAAGTTCAAGAGGGGACAGGACATATGTATACCTATGGCTGACTTATGTTGATACATAGCAGAGACCAATACAATATTGTGGTGCAATTATCCCCCAATTAAAAATAAATAACATAAAAGATAGATAGATCAACAGAAGAGAATAGAGAGCCCAGAAATAAGCCCATGAATGTATTGTCAATTAATCTATGACAAGAATGGAGAAAAGAGACTCTCTTCAATAAACGGTGCTGGGAAAACTGAAAAGCTATAAGTAAAAGAGTAAAATTAGGTCTTCCTTGCTGGCTCAGTGGTAAAGAATCTGCCTGCCAATGCAGGAGACATGGTTTCAATCCCTGATCCTGGGAGATCATGCTGCGAAGCAACTAAGCCTGTGTACCACAACTAGTTAGCCTATGCTCTAGAACCTGGGAGCCGCAGCTACTGAGCCCACGTGCTGCAACTATAGAAGCATGCAGGCCCTACAGCCTGTGCTCCACAACAAGCCACCGGATGAGAAGCCCGTGTACTGCAACTAGAGAGTAGCCCCTGCTCATCACAACTAGAGAAGAGGACCACGCAGCAGCAAAGATCCAGCGCAGCCAAAACTAAATATAATTATAAAGAAGAATAAAGTTAGAACATTCTCTAATATCATACACAAAAATAAATTCAAAATAAATTTTAAAAACTAAATGCTAAACCAGATACTATAAAAATACTAAAGGAAAACATAAGCAGAACACTGACATGAAGTAATATTTTTTGGACACATATTCTAAAGGAAAGGATATAAAACCAAAAATTAATGAATAGGATCTTCCTAAACTTAAACTGAAATATATATGCACCCCAATATTCATAGCAGCATTATCTAAAACAGGGAAGATATGCAAGCAACCCAGGTGTTCCTCAACAGATGAATGGATAAAAAAGATGCAGTGTGTGCATATATATATGCAATGGAATACTACTCAGACATAAAGAAGGAAAGCTTGCCATTTGCAACAGCATGGATGGACTTAGAGGGTATTATGCTAAGTGAAGTAAGTCGAAGAAAGACAAATTCTGTATATTCTCACTTATACATGGAGTCTACAACTAGTGAATATAGCAAAAAGGAAGTAGACTCAGATACAGAGAACAAACTAATGGTTACCTGTGGGGAGAGGGAAAGAGGGAGGGGTGATATAGAGCCAGAAAGTTAGGAGGTACAAACTACTCTGTATAAAATAAATAAGCTACAAGGATATATTGTACAACACAGGGGAAATGGCCAATATTCCATAGTAACCATAAATGGAGTATAACCTTTAAAAATTGTGAATTACTATGTTATATACTTTAGTTCAGTTCAGTTGCTCAGTCGTGTCCAACTCTTTGCGACCCCATGAATCACAGCACGCCAGGCCTCCCTGTCCATCACCAACTCCCGAAGTTCACTCAAACTCACCTCCACCGAGTCGGTGATGCCATCCAGCTATCTCATTGTTTATCGTCCCCTTCTCCTCCTGCCCCCAATCCCTCCCAGAATCAGAGTCTTTTCCAGTGAGTCAACTCTTCGCATGAGGTGGCCAAAATATTGGAGTTTCAGCTTTAGCATCAGTCCTTCCAATGAACACCCAGGACTGATCTCCTTTAGAATGGACTGGTTGGATCTCCTTGCCTTATAACTTATAGAATAAATATTTTATACCAACTATATATTAATTTTAAAAAGTTAAAAGGAAGAGCTGTAGATTTTTCAGTTTAACTTTTTGTTTTTAGAACGGAATAACAATTAAGCTTCTTACATGTTAGACTGAAATTAAAAAAATTTTCCAACACCTAAAATCCCATAAGGGTTCCACAGGCTCATTACTTTGCCATAAACTGGAACATACCCAGTAGAATATTAGAACCAGTCATATTAAATATATACATTTATACACATTAAAATAACATATGCTTATATATTGGATACATATATATTTCTACCATATCCATACATACATACACACATATACACACACGGCAGAAATTCTCATGGCAATTGTACTAGTTTCTTTATTAAGTTCAGTTCTTTCCAGTCTAAGCTTGCCTTTCTGGCAAAAATAAGATCATTCACAAAATAATTTAAAAATAAATAGTAAATATTTTATAGCTTTTTATTACCTAACTAAAATAGATTTGTATAATAACAAAGAATTAATTTAATGATGCTGTCCAGCTCAGACCTATCCCACAAAAATGTACCATTCTGATCAATATCACCCACAACATCTATGAGCACTAAGATAATTCACCTCACTTCTTCACAGCCGTAGTTTATGATTTAAAGAAAAAAAGCCCCCTCCTTCCCACAAGGAACTCCTATTTCCTGTAGATCAGTTCATATTTTTCCACAAAGAAAATTCAGAAGCTTAAAAATCTATTCTCCATCCTAGCCAATTTTCCTTTAAAATGTTAAAGAAAAAAAAAAATGCTTGAAGTTAAAATAAAATCCATACGAGTTAACATTTAGCATTTACCTTGTGCCACACACAGGAATTCCATTTCTACTTGCAAAATAAAGTGGGAAATTGACTTTTCCCACTAACTCAGACTTTAAGTCAACTTTTACTAAAACTTTTTAACAAACTGAGTCAAGCATAGCTTTTTAAAGATAAATTCAGTGTATGGTGACCTAATATATCACCAGAAAGTGCGCTGGGTAGATGTCACGGGGCAGATGTTTCGTCTCTTTAATCCTGAGTCTGGTTCAGCAATGAGTAATGCTATCATTAACCCACTGAGAGCTCACCCCTCAGATGATAATTAGAAAGGAACTTTTTTTTTCTAAATAACCATAATTACGGTGACACTCTCAATAGCCCTAATTATGGAAATGGGATTCAGATTAAATTCACCTGCCTGGTAATATACAGTAAATGTCTATTTCAGCTGAACTATGTTGTTTGTAAAGCAGCGGGTTTGGGTACAAGATATGTGAATAATAGAGCCATCATCTCTAGAAGCTCAGCTTAGATTAAAAGCTGGTATTCATTTGCCTAGAGTTTGTGCTGTGTGCTAGGCATGAAAAATGCATCTCTAGGCAAAAGTTAGAAGATTCCAAACAACATGCTGGTCCAGGTTTATTTCATAGTTGTTTTCTGGTGCCCAGTGTTTTATTCTATACAGACTCTAAGACAATGAGCAAAGAAAGCAGCATCCTGCTGCTCTGATGCTTTAAAAATGAAAGAAAGAAAGAAAAATTCCATAATGTTGACTGCTGAGAGTTCTATTCATTTTATTCGGCTGCGCTGGGTCTCGGTTGCAACATGCGGGATCTCTGCTGAATCAGGAGAGATGTTTCGCTGCAGAGCACAGGCTCTCTCGTCGTGGCCCACGGGCTTCAGCAGTTCAGCATGCAGGCTCTTAGTCGCGGTGCGTGGACTTGGTTGGTCTGTGGCAAATGAGATCTTAGTTCCCTGACCAGGAACCCGCATCTCCTGGATTGCAAGCCAGATTTTTTAACCCCTGGACCACCAGGGAAGTTCCAGTTCAACTCATTTTTGATCGTGAGAGAAGTGTAAGAATTTGTAATCTCCAAGCTATTTCTCAAGATTCCAGAAGGAAAATACATATGTATATACACACACAAACATACACAGAGGCGCATACATATGCACACACACAGCAGCTAGGATTTCTCCTTATATAGATATATCTCTGTTTCATATGGAAAGTAAGAGTCACATATTTTTCTTTCATAACCATAGTAATGCCTTCATCTTCTGACATTCAGTAAATGGTAAAGATACTCAAAACACTCAAAGCAATCTATTGTTTACAGGAGAGAAAAAGAGACCTCCAAGGAAGAACGACGTGGCCCTTGCTTCTCTTTTTTCACCCTTTTCCTTGGCTTGGCTCACTCAGAATTATTCATTAATATTCAGTGGGTCTAAGGGTGCTGAGTTTATCCTTCAAGCATCCACAAAGCGAACCACTCTAACTTCGCGAACTCCTAAAAAGACCTTCCCTCCTTTGCTCTCATTCTTGTTACTCTGGAGTTTAGAAGCGCTCTCAGACTGTAAGGTAAAAGGAGAAAGAGAAGGACAGAGTGATTTATTTTCCCTTATTTTCCCTCAAATTCCAGCTAAAAATGGCAAATGAGGACAAAATCCTGCTATAAGTCATTATTATGAAGGTGACTTCATTCTGATGAAAGTTGCAAATGGACAGAATATATTAACTCTGTTTTGAACTTTAAGACAACTCTTTCTCTCATCAATGGTAGTCCCAGTGGTAGAGTTGAATGGTGGGAGATATCAGTTGTTTCAGCCCTCATTAAATTCTTGGCCACAAGCCATGGAACTAAATTCAAGAACTGAAGCCTTGAAATTTACTTTAGTTCTTTAAACAAAGGCTTCTTTCCGAGACAATGAGGTTTTGAGTGCAATTTGCTCTCCTAACTATACAAGGTTCACAAGTTCAACTAGGAAGAAATTAATTGGACTTTCTATTGTTCATTTCTCTCCTTTTTCACCCCCAACATATTAAGCAATTCTATAGACCACGAATGCTACTGCCCTTCATTTGGTGAAATTTAATTCAATTAAAATTTACAAAACATACACAGAATAGATCATATTTGGAGCTGATCCTAATAAGAAAAACAATAGAACTATAAATTGCTCATTGATCCCTGCCCTCTAGTAGCTTGTAATCTTAGTTAATTGAAGAGAGAGTCTACCTTTGGTCTTTGATGAAACTTAAAATGTAATCTAGCCAATCTGATTTCATATCTTACCTAGGGTTCGTTTTCTGGTACCAAAAAAAGTACTATAGATAAGATTTCTCACAGGGATAACCTGAAAATAGTGGGGGAGAAGTCAGTTTGTGGGGAGGTGATATATGTATAATTATGGCTAATTTGTGTTGTTGTATGGCAAAAACCAACACAACATTGTAAAGCAATTTTATTCCAGTTAAAAAATAAGTTTAAAAAAATTTTAAAGTCTATTTGCGGCTTTTCCAGATAGCAACATTTCCCATCAAGGTTACTAGTCATTTATTTCAAGCACCAAAGGAATGAAATGGTATGCAAATGGTGGTCAGTGGTCGGGGGAAAAAGCTCAAAATGGGAAAACAATCTACCATGAATTCTAGTTTATGAAAACAAAGGTACAAATTATTTTTTCACTGTGATACTTTAAGAATAGGTGTAACTTGGAGAAATCCTCACCATGTCAATAAAATTGACTTTTCTCATATCTTTTAAGAGAAAGTAAAATGTGACCTTCCCTACTTACTAGCTACTTCCTTTACGGAAGACACAATGGAGCATAATCTAAACCATTTGGATGATGTTTTCTGACTTGTACTGTTTCGGTACTGTTTCACTGTAATGAGATGGAACAAACACCAGATTTCAAGTAAGAAAAGAGCGAGTTCTGATCTCAGCTTGATCATTTACTAGTCTCAAGGCCTTGAACAAGCATCTTAATTTTCTGAACCTCAACTGCTTCTTCTATAAAGTGTCCTGAGCAAGCTACTCTAAATAATAAATGTGACAACACTTTACAAAATTATCTCTGTATAAATGTAGGATTGATCATGAGCCATGACCATGTTGTTCACCATCAGTTTATGGACAGATCAGGTCTTCTAGAACAGAGATAGGACTAGATCTTTCCTAGAACCTGCCACAGCAAAACACTCTCAAGGTCCATCCATGCTGCAGCAAATGGAAAACTTTCATCTTCTTTTATGACTGAGTAGTAACGGATTACTACTATTATACATACATATATGTGTGTGTGTGTGTGTGTGTGTATCACATCTTCTCTATGCATTCATCTGTCAATGGACATTTAGGTTGCTTCCATGTCTTAGCTATTATAACCAGCATTGCTATGAACATCTATGAACATTGGAGTACATGAATCTTTTCAAATTGGTGGGGCTCTTTTCAGATATATACCAGGACTGGAATTGCTAGATCATGCTATGTGAAGTAAGTCAGACAAAAACAAATATCACTTATATGTGGAATCCCAAAACAGAACAAAGTTAAGTCGCTTAGTCATGTCCAACTCTTTGCAACCCCATGGACTGTAGCCTGCCAGGCTCCTCAGTCCATGGAATTTTCCAGTCAAGGATACTGGATTGGGTTGCCATTTCTTTCTCCAGGGGATCTTCCCAACCCAGGGATCGAACTTGGGTCTCCTGCACTTGCAGGCAGATTCTTTACCATCTGAGCCACCAGGGAAGCCCAAAAATATAACAAACTAGTGGATAAGGCAAAAGAAGCATACTCACAGATATAGAGAACAAACCAGTGGTTACCAGTGGGGAGAGGGAATGATGGAGGGGCAATACAGAGGAAGAGAAAGAAGGGTCATTATAGGATTATATGAAATCATCTGTGTGAAACTTCTGAAAATTATAAAGCGTCATAGAAGTTAAAGAATCTTTCATTCAATAAAAAAAGAATCTGCCGTATAACAAAAACAGTGAACAGTTATGGAGAATGTACAAAGTAACTCAAGAAGCTGATGCCTTACAAGTTACTTTAGTTCTTGAAACAAAGGTTTCTTTCCTGGACAATGAGGTTTTGAGTGCCTTTTGCTCTGTGGAAGATTCACAAAGATGGTCATGCTAGAAGGGACTTGAGACATCATCTGGTTCAACCCAAGTATCTACTCGATCATAAGACTGAGATCAAAACTGACTTGCCCAATAGGAAGGCAGTGCAGAAAGAGAAGCAGACGACACTGCTCCTGACCTGGGCTCTGGTCCTTGTACCACCCGGAGCAGACAGAGGAAGCTTTTGTTCAGGGCAGAGATACTGCAAGCACATGTATTTTTGTGATGAAAGGGAGAATTCCTGATCTCTATGAGTAGTTGACTTAGTATCTTAATATTTGATAAAGCAGCTCTTTTTTTCCTATAGGGTCTCATCCTGAGGATTTGTCCTTTGTTGAAAGAGGCAAGGTACAACACAGGAAGCAAACAGTGATTGGTCTGACTGTAACTGGACTTCAAGATAAGCAGGATTGGAATTGCCAAGGGAACAAATGAGAAGTGGCATTTAGGTCTTTTCCTAAAAAGCCCTCCACTTCAAAACCGCCTAGGATGCAGCATTCAAGGTACCATACGTGACACACAGGTACAAGAGAGACACAGGAATGGAGTATGGATTCACTGTCCATCTGTCACATATGAAGGCACGTTGTAGCTTCCTCAGCACGATACCTGAAAACAAGGTCTTAATGGCCTTCTTTCTGGTTTCCCCTAAACATTTATCCTCAAGGAGGTCATAAGAGGCAGGCCTGTGGGAAGCCATGCTCTAATTCAATGAGCTATTCCTGGAAAACTTTCAAGGACAAAAATGATGAAAGGCAGGGTCAGGAGGAGGCCTTCACCTGACACAGCAGAATAGGAGGAGTTGCGAACAAGCAACAAGACCCCAAATTGGAAGTCTGGTGTGCTTCCCCTCTCCTGGAAGTCGTTACACACAGCTCTTCTCTCCCCTGACCCTCAGCAGCCTGGTGAAAAGCCAAGAGGTAGTAGCAGAGAGTGGCGTGTACATTCTGTTGCTGCTCAGTCGTGTCTGACTCTTTGCGACCCCTCAGGACTGTAGCCTGCAAGGCTCCTCTGCTCATGGGGATTCTCTAGGCAAGAATACTGGAGTGGGTTAATATCTAATTAATTGACACAAAGACTACCCAAGGAGCCTAACTTCTAGATGCAGAGAAGGCAGAATGGTGATGGCAAAGTGTGGTCCCTGACCATGGCCTTATCAATCTAGAGAATTTCCTGGGGGCATCCTACAAGTATTTTTGGAAGGACACTGGGGCTTTCTGGGTTGCAAAGCCAGTATGAATTGCAGATGTAAAGACTGTCAGATTTTCTCTCAGAATTACATCCCATTCCTAATAACACAAAAGGGAACACTATCAGCCCCAATAAAAAAGCAGCAGCCAGAACCGAGGATGATCTGTTTCATTATTCATTCTCCTTACCTTACAGCAGAATTTAACCCTAAAAAATAGTCCAGCATTATTGTTGTTGCTATGTCTAAACCTTCCTAGATATTCCAGCTTAAAGTAGTAAAAGTTAACAGACACAAACTTTAGGCAAATTAATAAAATCTCATTTGCTATGAATTCATATGCCTGGTTCAATTTTCAACTTTGTCTTCAGAAGTACTCTGCAGGGCAGAAAGTAGCAGACTGCTCATGGGTGCTGGAGGAGGTTGGAACTGGGGAGTGCACTGGAAGGGGATTAGAATGACTCAGTCCACCCACACGTCTCTGATGTACTGGAAATAGATCTTCTGAAACCAAGGGTCAGACTCTTATTAATGCTGCAAAAAAGTTCTAGGTCTAAAGTCAGTCAATTTCCTTGGGTTCATACTTTTCCAGATGATGTTTCAGAAGCCTGAAGCTCAGTGGCCATTGCATTGGTGTATTCAGTTCTCACAGGACTTCTGTTGAGAGTCAACCTCATTTTGATTAATTGCATTGGTTACATTATAGAAGCAATGGACTGACCACAGCTAGCCAAGCAGCAGCTCCTATTACTGGCTGGCTCCTTTGAATGTGCACTAAATTCTATCAATCACTACTCTAAAATGGATATATTCTTTTTCTTAAACTCTGGGATCTTCCATAGAATGTTGGCTATCACACATACAGCCCTTTCATTTAAAAAAAAGGGAGAGGCATGTGGGGAGGTTAATTAATATAACAAATATTTATTCCATAACTACAACACTAGCAAAGTAATGCTCAAAATTCTCTAAGCCAGGCTTCAACAGTATGTGAACTGTGAACTTCCAGATGATCAAGCTGGATTTAAGAAAGCCAGAGGAGCCAGAGATCAAATTGCCAATATCCGTTGGATCATCAAAAAAGCAAGAGAGTTCCTGAAAAACATTTACTTCTGCTTTACTGACTACACCAAAACCTTTGACTGTGTGATCACAACAAACCATGGAAAATTCGTAAAGTGATGGGAATACCAGCCCACCTTACCTGCCTCTTGAGAAATCTGTATGCAGGTCAAAGAAGCAACAGTTAGAACCAGACATGGAAGTACGGACTGGTTCCAAATTGGGAAACAAGTACAAAAAGACTGCATATTGTCATCCTGCTTACTTAATTTATATGCAGAGTACATCATGTGAAATGCCAGGATTGATGAAGCACAAGCTGGAATCAAGACTGCCAAAAGATATAGCAATAACTTCAGATATGCAGATGACACCACCCTTATGGCAGAAAGTGAAGAGGAACTAAAAAGCCTCTTGATGAAAGTGAAAGAGGAGAGTAAAAAAGCTGGCTTAAAGCTCAACATTCAAAAGACTAAGATCATGGCATGCGGTCCCATCACTTCATGGCAAATTAGATGGGGAAACAGTGGAAACAGGGACAGACTTTTTTTTCTTGGGCTCCAAAATCACTGAAGATGGTGATTGCAGCCATGAAATTAAAAGATACTTGCTCTTTGGAAGAAAAGCTATAACCAACCTAGACAGCATATTAAAAAGCAGAGACATTACTTTGCTGACAAAGGTCTGTATAGTCAAAGCTATGGTTTTTCTCGTGGTCATATATGGATGTGAGAGTTGGACCATGAAGAAAGCTGAGCGCCGAAGAATTGATGCTTTTGAACTGTGGTGTTGGAGAAGACTTTTGAGAGTCCCTTGAACTGCAAGGAGATCCAACCAGTCCATCCTAAAGGAAATCAGTCCTGAATATTCATTGGAAGGACTGATGCTGAATCTGAAACTCCAATACTTTGGCCACCTGATGTGAAAAGCTGACTCATTTAAAAAGACCCTGATGCTGGGAAAGATTGAAGGTAGGAGGAGAAGGGAACAATAGAGGATGAGATAGTTGGATGGCATCACTGACTTGATGGACATGAGTTTGAGCAAGCTCTGGGAGTGGGTGATGTACAGGGAAACCTGGCATGCTGTGGTCCATGGGGTCACAAAGAGTCTGACACAACTGAGCAACTGAACTGAACAACAGGAAACACTGCAAGATAAACATGTATGAAATATAGCTTCCCTAGGGAGTTGTAAGTGTACAAGGGCAGAGGACACATTGAGAGCTCCACACATTGGACAAAAGTGAGATGAGCTCAGACAGGGTATAAGAAGAGATCAACTGCAGATCTGTACGCCTATGTTCCAGGGTCATGGAAGGATGCTAGTGTGCTCTGACCTCAGACACATCGAAAGTTAAATTTCCTAAGGTTGATTATTTTTCACCTGGCATCTGTGGCAGACTGAAGGAAAAAAATGGAAGTTATTTTTATCTACACAAAATAGATGTTTTCCTATCATATAAATACTAAAGAGGATTTTTTTTTACTCCTTTACAAAGGAAAATAAAAGCCAAGGCAGCTGTTATTTAAATTAACATGTTGAAATGTAACTACAGCCTTTTAAGAGTTCTTCCTAAAATAAGAATGATATTTTTGTTTAATCTCTCATAGCTACTATGAGTAAGTAAGGTTCATCAAGAATTTTATATAATATATCACCCCAACAAAAATACTGAAGGATCTGAACATATTAGCCAAATATGAACCACTGGGAGGTTCATATTATTATAAGTTAGATTTCTTAAGGAAAGAAAAATTTTGACATCTTTCACAGAAAACAAAGATTTTTGACACATTACTAAGATATAATTTAATATAAATATGTTTATAGCCCATATCTTCAAAATATACCTATAAATAGCCTTCAACCACCAAGCATTGTTTATTTTTTGACCCTAGATGAACATTTGAATCATCTGGGAGATTTCAAAGACTGTAATCAGAGCTTACCTCAGATTAATTACTATTTTTTAAAGCTTCTCAAGTGATACTAACATATAGCCAGGGTTGCAATACAGTAATTTATTTTCTTATTCTTTGATTGTGTTCTTATTTCTATGACTGCATTTTTCCAAAGATTTCCTGTTTGATCCCTGCCTTCCTATACTCATAATTTTCTAGATATTTCAATACCTTTCTATACATTAGTCTTTTGGTGAACCTTTCTTTCAATTGTATATTGCAGCCCTTTATCTTAGACTATGTTTTCTTACTTTATTGCTAAACTTTCCCTCTCTAATTTACCCATACTACTACATTTATATTGACTTACAAATTATTCTCACTCAAATGTTATTGCAAAACACACAGTTTAAAAAAAAAAAAAAACAAGTGACAATCTCTGACAAGTAAATTGGTTCCATAAACTCTTAGATGAGATCGATGGTAGGGCTATCTTAGTAAATAATAAACTATTGATAAATCAGGTTGACTTATATGGAATTTCAATTTCAGAAATGTTAGGCATATTGTTTTCAATTATAAACTCTGATCCTAGTTTGAACCTGATGTAGCAACATTCTGCTAAATTTCAGATAAATGAAGAAATTTGATAAGACAAAGCTTTCTCTGGCAGCTACCCAGGTGTACTGTTGTGGCTCAGAATTCTTGAAGTTGGAATAAAAATTCTTAAATACTATTATACATTTTCCTAAGCCTAGAAGAGACAATGAAGTCCACTGACATTTGTCAAGTGCATGTAGTGGGTTTTGAGTTTGTCACTGTAGCTGGGTATGTCAGTGTAGCTCAGTGATGAGCAAATACTATAAAGGTAAATTCTTCAGCAAAAGAAAGCAACTCCAGCTTCAGACACGTTGCCTAGGACAGACAGAACAATGGCCATGTCTGAAATGCACTAATTTTCTTGCTTTAGATTCCCTTATGGGAAAGGAGTCATTCCAATTCTACCTCTGATCTTAGAATGACATTAAGGTCAAGTTTACACCAAAACTGTGTGAAGAGGTAAATGGCTGGCACAAAGGTGAGATGTGGAGATCAGGTAGAACTCTTTAATCTGCATACTAGCAGTCTAACAGGCATTTAAGATAACATACATTAGAGGCCAGAAGAGCATCTAAAATTCAGAGCACAGGCATTAAAGCTACCCAGCCAACCTGAGATATGTAATCTCAGGAAAACTGTTTAATCAATCCATGCTTCAGACAGACTACTGAAGAACTACGGACAGAGGTTCGTGACACTGTACAGGAGGCAGCGATAAAGACCATCCCCAAGAAAAAGAACTGCAAAAAGGCAAAATGGTTGTCTGAGGAGGCCTTACAAATAGCTGAGAAAAGAAGAGAAGCAAAAGGCAAAGGAGAAAAGGAAAGATATGCCCATTTGAATGCAGAGTTCCAAAGAATAGCAGGAGAGATAAGAGAGCCTTCCTCAGTGAACAATGCAAAGAAATAGAGGAAAACAACAGGATCGGAAAGACTAGTGATCTCTTCAAGAAAATTAGCGATACCAAGGGAACAGAAACAGTATGGACCTAACAGAAGCAGAAGAGATTAAGAAGAGGTGGCAAGAATACACAGAAGAACTGTACAAAAAAGAGCTTCATAACGCAGATAACCATGATGGTATGATCACTCACCTCGAGCCAGACATCCTGGAGTCTGAAGTCAAGTGAGCCTAGGAAGCATCATTATGAACAAAGATAGTGGAGGTGATAGAATTCCAGCTGAGCTATTACAAGTCCTCCAGGATGATGCTGTTAAAGTGCTGCACTCAATATGCCAGCAAATTTGGAAAACTCAGCAGTGGCCACATGACTGGAAAAGGTCAGGTTTCATCCCAATCCCAAAGAAAGGCAATGCCAAAGAATGTTCAAATTACCACACAATTGCACTCATCTCACATGCCAGCAAAGTAATGCTCAAAATTCTCCAAGCTAGGCTTCAACAGTACATGAACCATGAACTTCCAGGTGATAAAGCTGGATTTAGAAAAGCCAGAGGAACCAGAGATCAAATCGCCAACATCCGCTGGATCACTGAAAAAGCAACAGAGTTCCAGAAAAACATCTACTTCTGCTTTATTGATTACACCAAAGCCTTTGACTGTGTGGATCACAACAAACTGTGGAAAATTCTTAAAGCGATGGGAATACCAGCCCACCTTACCTGCCTCCTGAGAAATCTGTATGCAGGTCAAGAAACAACAGCTAGAACTGGACATGGAAGTACGGACTGGTTTCAAATTGGGAAGCAAGTATATCAAGGCTGCATATTGTCACCCTGCTCACTTAACTTACATGCAGAGTACATCATGTGAAATGCTAGGCTTGATGAAGCACAAGCTGGAATCAAGATTGCCGAGAGATATATCAATAACCTCAGATATGCAGATGACACCAACCTTATGGCAGAAAGCAAAGAAGAACTAAAGAGCCTCTTGATGAAAGTGGAGAGTGAAAAAGCTGGCTTAAAGTTCAACATTCAAGAAACTAAGATAATGGCATGTGGTCCCATCACTTCATGGCAAATAGATGGAGAAACAATGGAAACAGTGACAGGCTTTATTCTGGGGGGGTTCCAAAATCACTGCAGATGGTGACTGCAGCCATGAAATTAAAAGATACTTGCTCCTTGGAAGAAAAACTATGACCAACCTATTAAATATGATAGCATATTAAAAAGCAGAGGCATTACTTTGCTGGCATAAGGCCATCTAGTCAAGGCTATGGTTTTTCCAGTAGTCATGTATGGATGTGAGAGTTGAACTATAAAGAAAGCTGAGTGCTGAAGAATTGATGCTTTTGAACTGTGGTGTTGGAGAAGACTCTTGAGAGTCCCTAGGACTACGAGGAGATCCAACCAGTCCATCCTAAAGATCAGTCCTGAACACTCATTTGGAAAGACTGATGCTGAAGCTGGAACTCCAAAGATTTGTCCACCTGATTCAAAGAACTGAAGAAACATCACTGGAAAACACCCTGATGCTGTGAAAAACTGAAGGCAGGAGGAGAAGGGGACGACAGAGGATGAGATGCTTGGATGGCATCACTGACTTGATGGACATGAGTTTGAGCAATCTCTGGGAGTTGGTGATGGACAGGGAAGCCTAGCGTGCTGCAGTCCATGGGATTGCAAAGAGTTGGACATGACTGAGCAACTGAACTGATTCTTTAGTTTCCTTATCTTTACAATACATATAGTAACATCTACTTTATATGGCTGGTAGAAAGGAAATAATAGAACACACACAGAGCATTTGAATGAGTGTCCAGTGTATAATAAATACACAAGCACCCAGAGGTATCTCTTGTAAGTATGCAAACTCTGCATCTCTCGCCACACGTAGCTGTACAATACAAAATACAAACAAAGGAGCAATACAAGAGAAAAATTCACCTGTTGCATCTCCTTTCTAGAAGTGGGACCACACATATTCCCAAAACAGGAGGGGGGGAAGACAAAAGCAAAGCTGCCACCAGCAGTATCAATACCCACCCCCACCCCACTTAGCTTTTCCAGGAACCCTTCTGAAGGTGGATTAGAGGAGGAGGAAGCTGCTCTTACCAGTTATGTCAGTGATATTCTAAACAACTCAATTTGAGGACCACAAAATCCTTTATTAGAGATTATCTCATCTGAGCCCTCTAATGAGGAATGATTATGTTTTTTCCATTATTCAGTCAGCTAAATCAGCCCATGACCGGTTCTAACTGTTGCTTCCTGACCTGCATACAGGAAGCAACAGTTAGAACCGGTCATGGAACAACAGACTGGTTCCAAATAGGAAAAGGAGTGCGTCAAGGTTGTATATTGTCACCTTGCTTATTTAACTTATATGCAGAGTACATCATGAGGAACGCTGGGCTGGAAGAAGCACAAGCTGGAATCAAGATTGCTGGGAGAAATATCAATAACCTCAGATATGCAGATGACACTACCCTTATGGCAGAAAGTGAAGAGGAACTCAAAAGCCTCTTGATGAAAGTGAAAGAGGAGAGTGAAAAGGTTGGCTTGAAGCTCAACATTCAGAAAACAAAGATCATGGCATCTGGTCCCATCACTTCATGGGAAATAGATGGAAAAACAGTGGAAACAGTGTCAGACTTTGTTTTTTTGGGCTCCAAAATCACTGCAGATGCTGATTGCAGCCATGAAATTAAAAGACGCTTGCTCCTTGGAAGGAAAGTTATGACCAACCTTGATAGTATATTAAAAGGCAGAGACATTACTTTGCCGACCAAGGTCCGTCTAGTCAAGGCAATGGTTTTTCCCGTGGTCATGTATGGATGTGAGAGTTGGACTGTGAAGAAGGCTGATCGCCGAAGAATCGATGCTTTTGAACTGTGGTGTTGGAGAAGACTCTTGAGAGTCCCTTATACTGCAAGGAGATCCAACCAGTCCATTCTAAAGGAGATCAATCCTGGATGTTCATTGGAGGGACTGATGCTAAAGCTGAAACTCCAATACTTTGGCCACCTCATGAGACGAGTTGACTCACTGGAAAAGACTCTGATGCTGGGAAAGGTTGGGGGCGGGAAGAGAAGGGGACGACGGAGAATGAGATGGCTGGATGGCATCACCGACTCTGTGGACATGAGTTTGAGTGTACTCCGGGAGTTGGTGATGGACAGGGAGGCCTGGCGTGCTGTGATTCATGGGGTCGCGGAGAGTCGGACACGACTGAGCGACTGAACTGAACTGAACTGAAATCAGCCCAACAGAAGACATATTTTTTGAGCTTCCAAATGATTCAAAATGTCTGTCGACATCAATAAAATTTACCAATGAGTGCCAAGCTTCCCTTCCCCGTTAATTTTGGGAATCAGACTATAAATTACACATCAAAAACTTCCCTCACTGTATTTCTCTAACATAAGAGGAATGCTTCCCTGGTGGCTCAGACACTAAGGAATCTGCCTACAATGCAGGAGACCTGGGTTCAAACCCTGGGTTGGGAAGATCATCTGGAGGAGAAAACGGCAACCCACTCCAATACTCTTGCCTGGGAAATCCCATGGACAGAGGAGCCTGGTGGGCTACAGGCCATGGGGTCGCAAAGAGTCACACATGACTGTATGACTAACACAAACACAAGAGAAAATTATTGTTAGAACTTGCAAGAAATGTCTGTGATATCAGTGTGACTTATAGGGTGCTTTTTAACTTCCTCCAGGTTATAATGTTTAATGGTACTATTATAGCCTAAAAGCAAAAGACTTATATTAAGTACACACTCAACAGATATTCATTATATAGCTGCTAAACTTACTGATCAAAATTTTTATAGAAGTCATTTTGGGTCAGAATGAGAGTAAGTATTTGAGAATTTTAGGAGTGAGAAAAACAGAGTCACAGAAAAGTCCATGAGAGCAACACATTCAAAGTTTTACTGTAATTCAGAGAACATAGGAGTAGAATATCGGTCTATCACAAGCAAGACAGACAGATGCCCGCAACCAAAGGAGATGAATAGAAGAAAAAAGCTCCAAATAAAGGTTCTTAGTTAGGAGAATAAACTTAGCATAAAGTTAAAAAAAAAAAACCTAACCTTTATTGCCATTCCCTCTTCTTCCTCAAATGAAAATAGATTTGAGATTTGGTGGCCTGAGAAAGGCATCTATTGACTGTGTTCCTTTCATTGATTTAGAAGAGAAGATTTGATTTCTCTTGAATAAATCTAAATGGAACATTTCAGAGTTTGAAAAGTATAGATAATTAAAGCCCAGGGAAACATCTTAGTTGTTTAACAACTTGGTATTATATTTGATTTTGTAAAAACTAGTTCACGTCTGGCATGTTTGCTCTAACAATGAAAATAAACACGATGCATGACATACATTCTACCAGAACAAGTTCAGCTCAACTCATTTGCCAAATTGCAACTAAGCATCTACCAAATGGAAAGTATAAAATATTTTTTAAATACTTTATTGAACATCTTTAGTACAGACTCTCTATATATATATGCACATATATAAAGCTATTAATTCTCAAAAAAATTTTAAGAGAAAACTAGGTGGCAAATAACTTAAGTAACTTGCCTAGGTAACATCCCAGTAAATGAAAATGAAGCTGTATTCAAACTCACTTCTGTCTAACTTCATATTATATGCTCTCAACCATATCCAATGTCAGACCATATTCTTTGTCTTTAATGTCTTATATTCAGAAGGAAGGAGAAGGAAAGCATCCAAATGACAATATAATATCCACTGCAATAAATTAGATAATACAAATTAAGTTGTATCAGATGGTCATAATAAGACAGACTCCAGAAGGATGTAGTGCTGTATATAGATGCAATGGAATGCTGTGAGTGAGTGAAGCTGCTCAGCCATGTCTGACTCTTTGCGACCCCATGGACTGCCCACCAGGCTCCTCCATCCATGGGATTCTCCAGGCAGGAGTACTGGAGTGGGGTGCCATTTGCTTCTCCAGGAGATCTTCCCAACCCAGAGATCGAGCCCAGGTCTCCCGCATTGGAGGCAGATGCTTTACCATCTGAGCCACCAGGGAAGCTCCTGCTCAACCATAAAAAGAAGGGCTTTTGCTATTTGCAACAAGAGAGATGGACTTGGAGAGTATTATGCTAAATGAAATAAGTCAGAGAAAGACAAATACTGTATGATATCACTTATTTGTGGAATCTAAAAAATACAACAAACAAGTGAATATAACCAAAAAAAAAAAAAAGAAGCAGACTCACAGATATAGAGAACAAACTAGTGGTTGGGGGAGAGGGGCAATATAAAATACCACAGCGAGGGAAGTACACACTATTGGGTGTAAGATAGGCTCAAGGATATATCCTACAACATGGGAGAGATAGACAATGTCTTACAGTGATTGTAAATGGACAATAAACTCTAAGAATTGTTTTAAAATTAAATTTAAGAAAATGAAATAAAATAAAGTCACACCTGAACTTCCCATAGGGAAAAAAATTATAGAGGTAGGTTTATTTGTAAAATAACTGACATCTGAGAAGTTTAAAGGAAGAGTCACCACATCCGATTTCATTCCTAAGTAAGTATACTTTGAACAGAATAACCAGCACAGGGAACATTTTAAGGCTCCCAAATTCCGAGAGTATTTTAGTACTCACTACTTTTACCTTGTAGAAGGGCCCACACAACTATGATTAAGTTGGTCCAAGTCATCTTCATCCCCTTTTCTAATTGAATTTTTCCATAACAGTACACTCCACTAACACCAAATGTTTGTCTAAAAATCCTTTTTATCCAACGAGTTTGCTTGGTACAATTTTTAGTGTGTTTGCTTATTTTAATCATAAATAGGCATTATATGACCTAGCATTAGTCACTCAGTCGTGTCCAACTCTGAAACCCCATGGACCAAAGACCACCAGGTTCCTCTGTCCATGGAATTCTCCAGGCAAGAATACTGAAGTGTGTTGCCATTTCCTTCTCCAGGGGATCTTCCCAATCCAGGGATCGAACCCTGGTATCCCACATTGCAGACAGGCTCTTTACCGTCTGAGCCACCAGGGAAGCCCAAAATAGGCATTACTGAGCACCAACTAAAACAGGGCCTCGTACTTCTAAGGCATAAAGTTATGATCCCTTTCTGTATGGGCCCTAAGAAACTTATATTTTAGTTATAGAGGAAGGCTTGTGCATTAAAAAAAAAAAAACAACTTCAATAACCATGGAGATGCACCACAGCAGTTATGAAAATCTCTACAAAACTACAGAAGAAGACCTTTTCACAGGCCTTGCAGAACAGGCAAAACTTAAATAAGAAAGATTATCTGACAAATTAAAATTTCAAAGCTTAATTAAACATTTCTTGTTTAACTCCTATGAGCACTAAAACAAAAGATGCAGAGGCAAGAAGCAAAGGGGAATTGAAATACAATGTGAGAAGGAGCAACCGAATCAGGTTTTTTTCTTATATGAGTGCATCCTATTTCCCCTACTCAAAATCATTCCATTTTCTTGCAAGTTTTGTGTAAGAATTCACTTCTGATAAATTTAGGGTTCCAGACATCAAGTAATAATCAAGGTCGTTAGTCCTTATTTGTAAGAAATCCCTGAAAGCTGGATTCAGAACCAGCTTTTGAACATCTGAACATTCGGAACAGCCTTTGAGTTATTTGAACAGTACTCTTGACAAGCATGAGGATCAAGCCTAAAGCACATAGTTTAGAAAAGTTCATCGGGTAGAATGAGTCCAGCAACGACACTAAACAGTTTCCAAACAACAGTTCCATATGCAGGCCATTTATGCTGGGGTCAGTGTCAACTTCCCTTCAACACAATAGAACCAAGGAAAAAGCTGTACTGGAATGAAGCTCACCTGGACTGTGCCTTTCAGGAAATGCTAAAAACAAAAACAAGCAAACAAACAAAAACAAGAAACATGCTAAGCAATGTTTCACTCAGAATTGGCAAACAACTAGAGTCAGGCTGAGCAGATACGAAGAGATGCTTTATTTTTCACTTCCTGGGCCAGAGACTTCAAATATTTACAACAATTTATAGCTCACACCTCAGACAGGAAAAGTGAAGTGAATACAAATTTTCCTAGAGAAAGCTGATAAATCTCACAGACCTCTACAAAAATGAACTCTGCCTTCACTGAGTGGCCATATCGTGGAGGAGAGCAGGGAAGAAAGGGGCAGCCTTGAGGCCCTGAGAATCTACCAATCACAAGAGGCTTGGCTGAATTGCAACAAAAGCAGCTGCAATAGAAGGAAGTAAATTGTTCAGGGAGCAAGTGCGCTAGTAATCCCATTTTAAAACGGGAATTGAGTTTGCAAAGTACCTGAAAGAATCAGTCTTCAGCATGCCTGTCCCAGGGGATATGGAAATGCCAGGGAAGGACTAAAAAGATCATAAACAGAAGAACAGAACTCCTTTAAAATCTGCTGAGCACACTAGTGAGAAGCTGCACAGGTAGCCTAAACAATGCTGCAAAGTTTCTCGTTTGGGTCTCTTTTTCCGTAACTGTAAAATAAAAGAAACCAGCCTAGCTGATCCTTAAAGTTTTTTTTTTTTCCAGTATTAAAATTCTATGAATTTTGTGAAGCACTGCAGCAGGAACCATGCAAAATAAATATAATGGTATAGGCAGCAGCAACAGTAAATGCTCAAAGGCAGAGACAATGCAGTCTGTAGATGAAAGAACCTCTGATGTTACACAAAGGATCCCAACACACAAGCAAGGTTGTGCAACCCCACACTCACTCCAACACTCCAGCCCAAATCTTGTATAAAGTTGTTAAGAAATGTACCATGTTCCGTGTCCTGAAGAACACCATGATTTCACAGTATATATTACCCTGCTGCTGCTGCTGTTAAGTTGCTTCAGTCATGTCCGACTCTGTGCGACCCCATAGATGGCAGCCCACCAGGCTCCCCCATTCCTGGGATTCTCCAGTCAAGAACACTGGAGTGGGTTGCCATTTCCTTCTCCAATGCCTGAAAGTGAAAAGTGAAAGTGAAGTTGCTCAGCTGTGTCTGACTCTTAGCGACCCCATGGACTGCAGCCTACCAGTTTCCTCCATCCATGAGATTTTCCAGGCAAGAGTACTGGAGTGGGGTGCCACTGCCTTCTCCGATATATTACCCTAAGTTCTCACTAAAATCTTTCAGTGGTTTCCACTGACCCAAATAAGAACTCCTGAACCAGCCTGATATGATCTGGCCTCTGGATTTGTCTTCAACCTCACCCCTACTCCAACCTCCCTCTGCTTCACTTCATCTGAGACAACTTGCTTTATTTTTGTGCTTTGAGTGTATCAAGCTCATCCTCACCTTGGTGCCTTTTTTCTGGCTCTTCTTTCTGCTTGCCTAGTCTTTTCTGGCTCCTTCACATCATTTACATTTCACTTAACTAGGAAGCCACCTCTGATTTCCTCCATTATCACTTCACCCCATTGCTTTCAGAGTATTTCTTGTTCTATAATTATTTATTTGCTGACATATTTACTTTCTGTCTTCCTCTAACTAGGCAATTAGCTGAAGGAGGGCACAGACGTGATCTGTTTACTGTACATCACAGGTGCTCAAAAACTATTTGCTGAATGTATGATGAAACCACAACTTACTGTCTTGAGAAATACTGGATAACAGGTTTAGTAACTTTTTAAAGTGAACACTCTAGTAAGTAATGTAAGATTAGATTCTGGGACTTTGAATAACCTTTCTACTAGAATTTGCTTCTAACTTTCTGGAGGATTCCATCCAGTTCTGAAGCCACCATTCGTCTCTCTCTATAATTGGGGCTAACTCTCCCAGTCTATTGGTAACTCTACCCTGTGTACAACAGGGTCTGTTTTCAAGCATCTGTTGAAGTGGGGCTGAGGTTTCAGGGGGTGTCTCTAAGACTAAGCATAAAATTTGATAATTACTATTAAAAACCATACTTTCAGGTGTGATGAGAAAAGGGAGAGGGATAATTGGGAAATAATTTGGGAACTGGATATATGTCAGTATTGGCAGTCACTGGAATAATAGTCAAGGATTTGAAATTCTGTATTTAGTGATGTATTGAGTGTTTGAAAGCATAGGTTCTAAAGCCTGGATCTCAGTCCCTTCTCTGTCACCTCTGAAGACCTTATGACCTACCTGTGCTACAGCTGTTAATGGGGCTACTACCAGTACACCTGATGAAAACCGAAGGAGTTTACACACACACAACCCTTACTTCACAGAGTCCGCATCCACGTGTGCTAGCTGCTATTACTGTTATTCTCAAGAGTCTACACTTTCCACTGTGAGATTTCACACTGCGAAAGATTTGCTATTGTTCAGTCGCTCAATCATATCCAACTCTGCGACTCCATGGACCGCAGCACACCAGGCTTCCCTGTCTTTCACTATGTCTCAGAGTTTGCACAAACTCATGTCCATTGAGTCAGTGATGCCATCCAACCATCTCATCCTCTGACACTCCCTTCCCCTCCCAATAGTTTAATTTTCAGTTGATCCTCACTATACTACAATATTAATACCTTTAGTGGCTATGGGACTCTCAAGAGTCTTCTCCAATACCACAGTTCAAAAGCATCAATTCTTCGGCGATCAGCTTTCTTCACAGTCCAACTCTCACATCCATACATGACCACGGGAAAAACCATTGCCTTGACTAGACGGACCTTGGTTGGCAAAGTAATGTCTCTGCTTTTTAATATATTATCAAGGTTGGTCATAACTTTCCTTCCAAGGAGTAAGCGTCTTTTAATTTCATGGCTGCAATCAGCATCTGCAGTGATTTTGGAGCCCAAAAAAATAAAGTCTGACACTGTTTCCACTGTTTTCCCATCTATTTCCCATGAAGTGATGGGACCAGATGCCATGATCTTTGTTTTCTGAATGTTGAGCTTCAAGCCAACCTTTTCACTCTCCTCTTTCACTTTGATCAAGAGGCTTTTGAGTTCCTCTTCACTTTCTGCCATAAAGGTGGTGTCATCTGCATATCTGAGATTATTGATATTTCTCCCAGCAATCTTGATTCCAGCTTGTGCTTCTTCCAGCCCAGCGTTCCTCATGATGTACTCTGCATATAAGTTAAATAAGCAAGGTGACAATTGATGCTTTTGAACTGTGGTGTTGGAGAAGACTCTTGAGAGTCCCTTGTACTGCAAGGAGATCCAACCAGTCCATTCTAAGGGAGATTGATCCTGGGTGCTCATTGGAAGGACTGATGCTAAAGCTGAAACTCCAATACTTTGGCCACCTCATGCGACAACTTGACTCACTGGAAAAGACTCTGATGAAGGGAAAGTTTGGGGGCGGGAGGAGAAGGGGACGACGGAGAATGAGATGGCTGGATGGCATCACCGACTCTGCGGACATGAGTTTGAGTGTACTCCGGGAGTTGGTGATGGACAGGGAGGCCTGGTGTGCTGTGATTCATGGGGTTGCGGAGAGTTGGACACGACTGAGCGACTGAACTGAACTGAACTGAACTAGTAGCTATGTATCTTTCACTCATACATCACCATATACCACCCAAATCCAAGGACTCCTTGTAAAATTCACTGTCAGCTTTACTCACAAGGCTGAGGGACTCTCAATAGATTCCTATCTTATATTCTAAAGTCCCTGGCCTCTGCCAGAGACTTCAAACTTTGGCTCCCTATTAGCCTAACTCTCAAGGGCCAGTATCTAAGATATACTTCCTATGGTGCTTTCTCTTTAGTCTTCACCCTGGCATCTTTTCTTGCTGTGCATCTTTAAGGCCATTCAAGCCCATACTGACTCAATTTAGCGCTAGTGTCCTACTCTCTTATTTCTCTGGAAAGGAATGTGAGACCATAAATACTACAACACAGCATCCTTAACACCATCAATTTTAATAAAACTGAGCTTTTATTAAAACTCCTGTAGGACTGACTCAAGATGTCTTCCTTGGCAAACACTGAACATCACTTGACAATGCACTGTGAATTCTTACCTTTCTCTTTGGATCAGATTCATAAGTAGCATCCTCATTGCATTCTCTTATTAATACCATCATCCATTAGAAAAGATTTTCTAACAAATTCTTCCACATTTTCCCTCTGCTTCCTCAAAGCACTGTATACTAAAAATGTCTTTAAATAAACTAAAAGTCTATATAAAAGGCCACCTTATTTCATGGATCTTAAAGTCTTGACTAGAGAGTATCTTGCACTCTACATACTTTCAAATATTTTTGTATTTTCCAACTCAGAATCTTTGACAAGATTACTTTCCATGGTAAATTTTAGCTAGGTGCTTCCAAGAAGTAATACATGAAATGAAATAGTAGCATGTACTACAAGTTCTATAGTCTTATTTTTATTGAGAAAGTCTTTGATTAAACAAATAACTGCTTTGAAAACTAGTCATCTAGAAAGCAAAAGAAAAAAAAAACAAACCTCTAGCTTCTCCTAACTGTGCTTGCTAAGGGTATTTATTGTACAACTTGTCCACAGAGAATGATTATCCACACCAGGTGGCATTAGTTTATTGATCCAATGAGGAAATATGTTTAATGAGCATATACACTAGAGCCATTAAAAGAAACAGTTCTCTTCAAAACATACCCTCACTGAATGAATATCTCATAAAATAGATATCCCAGGTCACAGAGAGAAGTCCTGTTGCATGCTAACTTTTGCTTATGAAGTCAGATAGGCTCAAATCAGAAGAAATACAGGGAAGCAGTTGAGCCAACTTGCTAAACAAAATCCTTTCCATAGTTTCTTTACATCTCCTTTGAAAAGGTATTCTAGAACTTAATATGAAAAGCACGTATGCCAAGGCAAAAGAAGCTGCAACACTGACCTCATTGGTATTTAATGATTAGATTAACATTTTCAGTGGGGCTAGGGAAATGCAGTGAAACATTTCACTACAACTGAGGTCAGCTTTGGCTGAAGGGTTAGAAAGGGGGTAGTACTAACTGTTAGGTCTGGAACTCTCTTTGGCTATCTATAGAACCAGCATTTTCTCTAACTAAATATGACAGTTCTCCCTATCTCAGCAAAAATCCAGATCAACAATAAATCATGACTTTTCCTGAATGAGAGTGACAAGAGATTCATAACTGGAAATAACTTGAAACAGACACCCATCAATGAACATAGAGATGGGCAGGATGAGCAGTGAAAGGGTTTTAGCTTTGAGGGCTTACTATGTGAGACCTCCGCTATCCAAACAATGCATGTTATTTTCTCCATGGAATAAACTGCAGCCAAGGATTGCCAGTGATGGAAGCGGATGAACTCAACGTCAAGGCAACATACTGGACTCATAGATGATGCTATGTTCAGGACATAGAAACACCAATGGATCTGCTAACATCAAGCTCCTGTAACCTGATATTCAGGCATGTCCCCTCTCATTCCTTGCAGTAAAATACCTGCTGCATACCTTCTATCTGCCAAGTTTTGAGCTGGCTACTGAAGACACAGAAGCGCGTGAAACATGATCACTGACCTGGGCAAGTTCACAATCTAATAGATGAGACACACATGCAAACTTATCACAACAGGGATCATAAGAATGACAGGTACAGGACAATGTGTGGGTCAGCAAGACTTTCTAGAGGAAAGTGAAAGTGAGGTCGCTCAGTCGCATCTGTTCTTTATGACCCCACGAACTGTGGCCTGCCAGGCTCCTCTATCCATGGGATTTTCCAGGCAAGCATACTGGAGTGGGTAGCTATTCCCTTCTCCAGGGTATCTTCCCAACCCAGGGATCGAACCAGGGTCTCCCGCGCTACAGGCAGACTCTACCATCTAAGCCACCAGGGAAGCCCAGAGGAGGGGGTTCTTAAATCTGCTCTTAAAGAATAAGCAAAAAAGTCCATTAAGTGGATAGAAAGATGCTCAAAGCAGAAAGAAGAACACGTGCAAAGGCAAAGACACATAAATATGCATGCTGCTTCTGTGAAGCTGCAATTAGCCTGATACGAGTGGAAAGGTGGCAAGTGGGGATCACCCTATAAGACCAAATAGGTAGGCAATGGCTCAATCACGGAAGGCCTAATCTGTAAAGCAAAGCTATTTAAGTTTTAAGCAGTGGTGTAGCACTATCAGATCTGGGCTTTAGAAGAATCGCTGGCAGCAGAACTATGCATGGGTTAGGTTGGGGAACACCAAAAGTGGAAAAATCAAGAGAAGTCTGTAATACTCTTGGAAAGAATACAAATTAAGGATATGCTGCGATGTTCAGAAGGCATAAAAAGCAAGACACAGCAACCAGTTGGATGTAGGGAGGGATGGAGAAGAAAGAAGTGTGTGACTTGGGTGGCTGTTTGGGTGCCATTAACCAGGAGAGGGAGAATAATAGTTATAAGGAAGTAAGCGCATGGGAGGAGGCAAGGGTGCATGCCTGGGGGCAGAAAGGAATTGAAAATCACTACTGCTGTGGGCATGCTGTGTGAAGGGCTGCAGGAATCGAAGAGGACATGTTAAGCAGGCCACTGGGCACGTGGGCCTGAAGCATCACACCACAGTCAAAGCTACTGCAACAGATTTGAAGGCATCCATATGCAGAAAGTAGCAGAAGTCTTGGCATGAATGAGGAATCTCTTCTTGTCCTTCTACTAAATTAGTGAGTCCACTATCTGAACTCCGGGAGTTGGTGATGAACAGGGAGGTCTGGCGTGCTGTGATTCATGGGGTCGCAAAGAGTTGGTCACGACTGAGCGACTGAACTGAACTGTCCATTGCCTCTCTTCTATTTCCCTCTCATCACTTCTTTCTACCTTTATTTCTTAACCAAAAATATTTCATTTGCTGGCTTTTCTCTTGCCTCTTCTCAACTCCTTTCCAGCATTAAGTACAACTCTTACTTTTTGATCATTCTTTATCCTTTCCTTCTTTTATTTTTGTTTCTAATAATTCTTCCTCTGTAACAAAAGACTTCTGAGCACGATTCTAAATACAAATTTTTCTAAATCAGGAATCTTTATTTTTTAATTATTAACATTTTATCACGAAAAGCTCATACAAAGACTAAACTACAGAATATTCTAACAAAATCCCATATGCTTCACAAGCAGCTATATTTTTCACAATAAAATAAAATCCATATGTGACTACTGCAATCATCTATGAACTCATTCTCCTCTTGCACCAGAAAATAACAAATACAAAACTGGTCTTCTCTGTAGATGTTTACGTATTCATCCTTAAACTCTTCCCTGGTGTTGTGTCCCATTCAAGCAAACTTCCTACTTATTTTCTCTTTATAACAGGCTTGTGGGTAGTCAGGTGGTGACTACTATCCATCAGAAATGAAAAAAGAAAGAACTTAAGATTTGTGTTATGTGACTTGTCCAAAGTCAGGCACAACCAGTGTCTAAGCCAGGAAACTTTGATATATTCCTTCAAACCTGTCCCAGTGTTTTAAACTCCCTGGGCACCATGAACATTAATAGATGATAATTATATTATCTTTCTATAGTGACATCCTTTAAATTGTTATTATTTAAAAGTTTCTTGATTCAGCACATCTTGAATCTTTAATAGAGCTGTAGGTAAATTTAACATACAACAGCTATTTAAAAGCCAATTATTTGCAGGTAAGAACAAATCATCTTTGACAATGCCAGTAGAGTCAGCCTTTTAGATTTTGCTTCAAGAGATTTGTGTCACTATTAATCTAGGTGATCCTCTGAAACCTCAAGGCTCTAAGACTCCCTTTCTAAGGTCCACGGTTACCTCAATGAGCTCAGGGTCTCTGCCCAGAACAAGGAAAAGGCTGCCAGGACAAGACAACAGCTCTTCTTCTATATAGGGTCTTGATCCTTGCTTTCCAGCCTTATCCTTAAAAAAGGAGGCTTTTTCTTCTCAAGGCTCACATCATTCTTCATTGACACTAGATGAATAAGTAGAGTCAGATCAGGAATTAAAAAGCTATGTCCATTTATACCAGAAGGAACCTGGTATAGGATATAGAAGTGAATGGATTCTAAGTATTAAACCGAAGAGGATGGAATTTAACACTGGATCAGGTTGAGTTTACCAGATGCCAAACATTTCTGGATTTTATGTGCTAGTTCTAGTAGCTAGCAGTGCCTGTAGCAGTTTGCTTACTGGGGTTGAGAGACTGGAACTTCTTCAGCAGAATGTTAAAAGAAGGAAACCAAAAGTTAAAACTATAGGGAGGGTGCAGTAAATTTATCTTGGGAGACTTGAATAGCTCCCCAAAGCACTATATCTTTCTGGAAATATCAAAAGATACTTCCTTCATTAAGACACTGAGAAATACATCACTGATAAGAGTACAAATATCTTTTAAAAGCTCTGTGGGTCTTGTCTGTATATATCAGGATGAAGGTGGAATATGCCACTGCTGAAATGTCCTCCGTGAATTTACATAAGATAAGGGATCTTGGAGAAGCAAAGGCCAAGTGGCAGTGGTTAACTAACCAAAGCAAGGATATATTCTCCATCATGGGTAGCAGAAAACAGACAACGCAGGAGTTTGAATGTTTTGACCCTAATGGATGTGACAGTGGCTCATTGATTACGGTTTCCCTAGGAACAAAACAAATGGGCAATTCATGAGTTAAAAATGAAAAGGAAAATTAATTAGTTTATAAGCTGTTCCTGGTTTTTTTATATTATACATTCCTTAAAAATATGAAAAATTTGTTTAAAAATTTTATATTATAAGGAGAAATTTTCATTCTGAGAGTTAACAGTTTTATAAAATTACAAGGTAAATATTATCTTTCAAAAATAATATTTAAAAATATAACCTCAGTATTTTATATATGAGCTGTAATTTTGTCATTTTCCTTCACATATTAATTCAGTGTCTGTGGATTTGAGCTTGGGTTCAAAGAATGTGAGCTTTAGCCTAAATATCCAACATTTTAAGCCTTCAGATAACAATTTCCAGCTTTGTCTGATTTCAGTTTGAGAGACTAAGCATTTTAGTAAGAATATGAACATTCTAATTTTTGTTATTCGTATTTTTCAAAAAGGGGAAAAATAAAATTTCCCAGTAATGTGGCATTTGCTGTTGCTAATAATTAATATTTAGAATATTATATTTTTATGAGCACTTTCTTTATGTTAGGACTGAATAAAACATCTTTGTATGCATTAATCCATTTAATACTGTAATACTATGAGATGCTATAATCATCCAATTTGAAACCAAAGCTTAAGAGTACAGTAAATTGCACATGATTTCAGAGCTAGTAAGCAGATGAACCATTTAGAAAGATGGCATGATTACCAGTCACCACTGTGTAATATTTTGAAAAACTGATTGTTCAGCTGACATATCGAAAATGTGAATTTAGTGTAGGAAAGCAAGTTTAGGGGTGTAGATTATATCAACATTGATTACATGAATGTTGAATATATAAAAGCTAAGAACTACATATTTTCTTAAATAATTGTAACAGTATTATTTTAGAATTTCACATAATTCAGATCTTAAATTTCAGAGCCTATTTGTCTTACCCAGTTGTTCAGTACCTAAATCTTTTAGGCAAGCCAAGTGTACACTGAGATTACTAGTGAGGTTCATTTAATAAAAAAAATCTGGCATAAGGAAGGGAGATTTTGTCTTAAATATTCCAAATCTACTGTCTAACCTAAAATATATTATTATATAACACATAATGTATATTAAACGTTTAAGTCATGAAGTCAGGACTTAACTTGGATAATTTGGCTAAAAAGTCCAGTCTTTCAAAGCCTTTGGTGTGGTGTGATATTTATAACAATTAAAATGCTCCCTGTGCTCAATATTTTTGAAGTAAATATGTACATTTTCAATATTTTTATCATATGTCAAACACTAAACTTTTTATAATCAGTTTCATTTCAACTTTAGATAAACTGCTTTAAAAATAACCCAAAGTGTACAAACCAAATTTACATAGTGACTTCTACTTAATGGTCCAAATTTGAGTACTTGAAGATTTATGGATGATTTGCTAAATATTTTCTCACCTCTAAAATCTTCTGATGTATTAATATATACTTAATGGTATAATGTAAAGCATTGCTAATTTTTACTTGAATATGCTATTTCAACTAAATACTCATATTTCAAATCTCAGTAATCTCTGACGAGCATGAATTCAAATGTCTCTTCTTGGTCTTTAAAAAATAATATAATTCACAACTATACTTGTATGATATTCAAACTCAATGAACCCTATGGGACTTGTGTGTGTGTGTATATAATTTGATAATGATGAGCATATGCAAGTTATATAACATTATTTTGTTATGAACACTCTCATAGATAATAAAATATAAGGAGTACGTCAAGGTTGTATATTGTCACCCTGCTTATTTAACTTATATGCAGAGTACATCATGAGGAACGCTGGGCTGGAAGAAGCACAAGCTGGAATCAAGATTGCTGGGAGAAATATCAATAACCTCAGATATGCAGATGACACCACCCTTATGGCAGAAAGTGAAGAGGAACTCAAAAGCCTCTTAATGAAAGTGAAAGAGGAGAGTGAAAAGGTTGGCTTGAAGCTCAACATTCAGAAAACAAAGATCATGGCATCTGGTCCCATCACTTCATGGGAAATAGATGGGGAAACAGTGGAAACAGTGTCAGACTTTATTTTGGGGGGCTCCAAAATCACTGCGGATGCTGATTGCAGCCATGAAATTAAAAGACGCTTACTCCTTGGAAGGAAAGTTATGACCAACCTAGATAGCACATTAAAAATGCCAGACATTACTTTGCCAACCAAGGTCCGTCTAGTCAAGGCTATGGTTTTTCCCATGGTCATGTATGGATGTGAGAGTTGGACTGTGAAGAAAGCTGATCGCCGAAGAATTGATGCTTTTGAACTGTGGTGCTGGAGAAGACTCTTGAGAGTCCCTTGGACTGCAAGGAGATCCAACCAGTCCATCCTAAAGGAGATCAATCCTGGGTGTTCATTGGAAGGACTGATGCTAGAGCTGAAACTCCAATACTTTGGCCACCTCATGCAACGAGTTGACTCACTGGAAAAGACTCTGATGCTGGGAGGGATTGGGGGCAGGAGGAGAAGGGGATGACAGAGAATGAGATAGCTGGATGGCATCACCGACTCGGTGGAGGTGAGTTTGAGTGAACTCCAGGAGTTGGTGATGGACATGGAGGCCTGGCGTGCTGTGATTCATGGGGTCGCAAAGAGTCGGACACGACTGAGTGACTGAACTGAACTGAACTGATGCCCATCATTATCAAATTATACACACACACACAAGTCGTGTCGGACTCTTTTGGGTATTCTTGCTGGGAAATCCCATGGAAAGAGGAGCCTGGTGAACCACAGTCCATGGGGCTGCAAAAGAGTCAGACACGTCTTAGCAACTAAACAAAAACAAATTTCAAAATATAAGTTCTCACAACTACACTGCAATATTGCAACCACCCTGGAAGACATAATGAAGAAGTCAGGTTCTTGCTCCTGTACACAGAATCACCATGAGTGGGAGCAGCAGTAAGTGCATACTGAGAAGTTAAAGTGTGTTGCTCATATTTAGCTACTACAAGCAGCAGGCATTCCCACGAAGACATGATTTATCAAAGTGGAAATCACATCTTTATAAATTAAGACAGCATACAATTTTTCTTTAACATATATTACAATAGCATTTCTGGAAACTTCAGTTTATATGAAAGCTCTGAAAAGAAAAAAAATCAAACTTTGTGTTAACACAGGAAACTGAGTTACATTTTGCTGCTGCTGCTGCTGCTGCTAAGTCGCTTCAGTTGTGTCCAACTCTGTGCGACCCCATAGACAGCAGCCCATCAGGCTCCTCTGTCCCTGGGATTCTCCAGGCAAGAACACTGGAGTGGGTTGCCATTTCCTGCTCCAGTGCATGAAAGTGAAAAGTGAAAGTGAAGTCGCTCAGTCAAGTCCAACTCTTTGCGACCCCATGGACTGTAGCCTACCAGGCCCCTCCATTCATGGGATTTTCCAGGCAAGAGTACTGGAGTGGGGTGCCATGTCCTTCTCCAGAGTTACATTCTAGGCACAGGTAATTACAAAGGAGGTTCACCCTTATGTGAACTACCAATAGACTTTTCAGTGGTAGTACAGTCTATACATGAGGAGATCATATGTTTTATCAAACTGTCCCAGATTTGGCAGGATAGGGCACATCTCAGCCCCACCCATCAAACATCAGTAAGGTCCCACAGTCATTGCAACAACCTAAAATGCTTCCTCAAATTAAAAAAAAAATGTCATAATGGCATTGCTGAGAACCAACGACCTAAATCATCTTGGTTATCTGTCTGTGTGACCCAAATTCATCAAAACACTGCTTAGACCCTATTTTTGAAAGAGCTGTAAAGTTCTGTGAATATAATCAAGAGTTAGAAAACAAGCTTCCATGTGTTTACAGTTCATGATCATTTTCTGTCTCAAGAATAGGGCACATCACTTGCTGCAACAAGGATCCACCGTACCTAAGTGAAAGTCACTCAGTCCTATCCAACTCTTTGCAACCCCATGGAGTATACAATCCATGGAATTCTCCAGGCCAGAACACTGGAGTAGGAAGCCTTTCCCTTCTCTAGGGGATCTTCACAATCCAGGGATCGAACACAGGGCCCTGCATTGCAGGAGGATTCTTTATCAGCTGAGCCACAGGGAAGCCTGTGCCTTTTTTTTTTTTTTTTTAACCATACCCAAAGTTAAAAAAAAAAAGGCAGCACTTTAGGGCCTTGATACCCATTACAAAATTAAATGCATGGGTTTAAATACGTTTATTAACTCGTTTGTAAGTGAGTCAAAAGTAAAGTCTAATTAAAAGTAGTTTCTAGTAGAACAGTTTCTTTTATATCTGAGTTTCACTTTGAAATACATTTAGCATCCTGTTTATTACCTGAAGTTTCTCTTCCAATCTACTTGCTTGAAATGTTCAATTGCATTTCATGGCATCTTTAAGCTTAATTAAATTTTTGCAACAGCAGGTCTGCCCTTTAAGGCAAGACCTTTCTTCCAATCAATATGATTTTCATACAAAAATAAGGAGCCTGCAAAATTTACTTTCTCTTTTTTGGAAAGCAAATACTATTTGCCTATAAATAAATGATAGTTTCCCATGGCTATATTTAAGGGAAAAATTAAGATAGTTTGTGGCAATATGAATGCATTTAAACTTGGAGGAAAAGAACGTTTAATCCTTTGAGATATCATCTAATCCTAGACCCTATATTTCATCAAACTCTAGGCAATGAAAACATACAACTCACATTTGAATCAAAATTACTTGACATTATTCAGCTTTATGATTTTTCTACCATTTGGATTATGTTGCCAAGACCAGAAAAGCTAACGTACCTAAGAATAAATCTAAGCTTAACAAAGTGATTCTTGTCTCTATATCTAATTTGATCGACAAGAAGGCAATTTCTTTTCCTATTTTTAGTTACTTCTATAATTTTGTGGCAACTGTTGATTGCCATTCTGCAGCAGTTAAGAGGAAAAGCCACAGACAGCAGGGCACTCCCCACTATTGTCATCCTAGACTGATTCTCATTTCCCCAATCCCAGCCCACACATGCCAGCTCTGACCTCACCCCATCCCCCAAATAATCCATCAAGCAAGCCTGTACTCATTGGAGTCAGGGGTCCAGCTGCACAAGCAACAAGAAGTAATTTTTAATACCTTTCTTCCTCTTCCCTGATCCCTCTGATGTTCCATTTAGAGCCCAAGCAATTCCACCTGCTAAAAAGTTAATAGCCACCCACAGCTGCCCATCTTTTGCGCCAGGAGCTTTTTCTAAACTACTGTCACTTCCTACTCGACAAACAACAGCCACCAAATTGGTCCATGTAGATCTACTCTGTTCCAACCTCTTCTCACAATATTTTAAAAACTAATACCTAAAAATATGACTTCACTGCTTAAAATGTTTCAATGTTTCACAAGTCCTCGTAAAACAAAAGTCCTTCACACGCACTCTAAAGCCCTGGGTCAGTGGTTTTTCTCCATCTTTCCCATCTCACTCCATACCTTGCTGCCTTTGCTTGTGTCATATCGTCTAGTGCCAGCCCCTCACTCCAGACAGGCATGCCTCTTTCAGGGCCTTAAACATGTCATTTCTTCTGCCTGGATTCTCTTATTTAAGGAGATGGTATAATGAGAACAATGAGAGCCGGAGCATTGCAACAGCAATTGGGGTTCGTATGCCAGGTGCACAATTTTACTAGCTGTATGATCTTAAACTCACTGGGAACCGCAGTTTCAGAATCTGTAACATGGGGACAAATAGCAGTTTATATCAGAGGTACCCTGAAAGTGACAAGATTTGATACATTTAAAACATTTGGACTTCCCTGGTGGCTCAGATGGTAAAGCATCTCTCTACAATGCGGGAGACCCGGGTTCGATCCCTGGGTTGGGAAGATCCCCTGGAGAAGGAAATGGAACCCCACTCCAGTACTCTTGCCTGGAGAATCCCATGTACAGAGGAGCCTGGTAGGCTACAGTCCATGGGGTCGCAAAGAGTCGGACACGACTGAGCGACTTCACTTCACTTCAAAGAATTTAGGAACTATCTGGCACATAGTGAGCCTTCAATATTATCAGATGTCATCCCTTCTCTCTTCACCTAGCTAACCTCTACTAAGACTTCAGATCTTGGCTTCTGTGTTGCTTCCTAAGGAAAGAATCCCCTGATTTCCCCAACCTTACTAGGACAAACTCCTTGTCAGGAATCCTTTAGCCCTATGTATCCGTTCATCACAGGGCTTGTCACAGTTGTAGGTTCAAATTTATTTGTGTTAATGTCTGGTTAATGTCTCACTCTCCACTAGATATAAAACTCCTTAATGATAGAAAATATTGTTGGTTTTGTACATTACCTTTTTCCCCAATACCTAACACAGTACCCAGAATGTAGTAGCACTCAATAGATATTTTGAATAAATGAATGTTCTACCTTCTTCCTTGCTTGCCTTCCCTCTCCCATCACTTATCTTCAATTGATCAAAGTCCTCTGATTCCTGTTTTATTTACTGGTCTTCCCCAAATCTCTCAGTTGAGATTAATCTCTCCACTATCAAGAACTCCCAATGCTGTATTTCTCTTCTAGAGAACAATAATCATATTCTACCTTGTATCAAGCTACATTTGGTCTTTCTTCAGTTGCCATTAGGGTCAGGTTTCTAAAACTTAAACTTCATATACTCAGTCTGATGTAGTGAAAGCTTTCTGATGACTTCTCAGAAGCTAAAGTCGACCTCCTTAACCTGATGCACATATAAATCACAACCTGATTCCAGCCAACCTTTTTTTCCAGACTTTTTATGTTATACTTCCCCTAGCTCCCTTGTTAGGTTTAAATAGGCATTCTTTGTGTGGAACAGAAGGTACCTACCACCTTTATGTGGTCAGAAAAAAAAAAAAAGTAATAGCTTCCAAAATAAATCAGAAAGAAAACATTTTAAAGGGTTGCCTTGTTTAGTTCTAGACTCCAAAGTAAGTAAAACCTTGAGTCTTGTCCGTCAGATGCTGACTCACTAACTGAAACAAGGTTATTTCTTACTTTTGCAATACTGATGTCTGGAAATTGTGTGTTGTGTGTGTCTGCACACACCACAATGTTTGTGGGTATGGTAATAAAGCGAGAAAAATTGTTTTCTACCATGAACAGTCAATGTGGTAGAATACACTACTGTCTTCAGGTCTTCATCCTCCCCTCCATCCTTGCTTTCTGACCAGTGAGTGGCTCTGGAGTTTCACCATCTGAAGGCAAGGACACTCTCTTGCACTATTGATATTGGGAATGGCCACATAGCTTGTTTTGACCACTGAGTTGCCAGTGACAGATGGCCAATTTAGATCCCAGTTCTTGAGAGACATCACCCTTATCCACTCACCCATGAGCTTCTGGCATCACCTGAGAAGAACATTTCTGGCTAGCCCACTGGACCAAGGAGGATAGGATGGGAGACAATTGGAAGGGATTTGGGTCCATATTAAAACTTGGAGCCAACAGTCAGACCCAAACCAATGCTAACTAGCCCCAACTGACCAGCTTGTATGCTTCTTAAGCCATGGGACTGGTAGTACTTTGTAACACAGCATATTGACAAGAGTTGATTCATAAACATAGTCACTTTGATAACCTTGTGGGGAATTTTTTTCTTTAAATACTCACTGTATTTTTAAGTTTGTGATCTGGTCCTTTTAAAACCTGCTCTTTCTTGTAATCTTAACAAGTAAACTCTCTCTTTTTCTGGATACTTTGAGTCATCCGCAACAAGAACAATCCATGAAACTGCATTCAAAATCAGTTTATAATCACCGTGGGGAATAGTGTATTCCTGAGTGGTTTGTCTGCCTGATATTCTCCCCTTGGAATGAGCTCTTCTTCTAGGAGATGACTGAATTCCTCGTCTTTACAATAGACTTCTGGTGGTCTCCTTCCTCTGAATTTAAATTCTTCTTCTATTGGTTTTAACCCCCTGATATAGATGACACTGTTAGCTAGTTTTTGATTCTTATTTAGAAGTGATTGAATGTTGCAAGTTTATCTTCCCAAAATGTCTGCAATAATATTTTCAGTTCTACATACTCTTTTAGAATTTTGCCACTCTAACATCAAGAATTGCAATCTATTTCCCAACCTGGTGAACCTAAGCAGAACTTTGTGACTATCTCAGCAAACAGAATGGAGCAGAAGGTCTGACTTCCATAAACGGTAATGAACTTTCTGCCTGGATTTCTCTCCTGGAACTCAGTCACCATATTATGAGGAAGTTCAGGCTACATGCTGGCACTCCAGCCAACAGTGCTGACAGCCAGCATCAACCATCATACGTGAGAGTGAATAAGTCTTTAGATGATTCAAGCTCCCAGCATCTGCTCTCAGCAACTGCTCCATGAGCAGAGCTGATGCTTGCCTGGACACTATACCAGGGGCACAGGATACCAGCATCTGGCTGCAGCCACTGGCTTCTGTGAAGTAGCCCTAGTCTCAAAAGCAGGGAAAAGTCAAATTTGCACTGAAAAAGCTTCCTCTCTCATGCTCTCCCCACCCCTTGCAACCCTCCATCCTCAGATACTCTTTCCACTGTGCCAGCTCCATACAGACTTCAGCCTCTACGGGTTTCTCATGTTTGTTTTCTTCCCTCAGTTCCTGAACTCTCCATTTCTCTCACATCTATAGATTCCTAGGGGTTGATTTTAATGTGAAGAGACTGCAGTCCGTGCTAGTTCACTATCTTAACAACAGATATACAAGAAGTACAGAGAAGAGAAACATTTGCTTATCTACCAGATATTTACACTTTGGATTTCTCTTCAGAGTTGACCAATTTTCCAAATATTGTCTTGACAAGATAAAGCTAGAGAGTGTGCATTCAGACAGATTCATGGGACCATCTTGGCAGATGCTAATTTAAGGAGGGTCTCTGGTTTGGATAACATTAGTGTCCAAGATGTCCACGGTCCATTGGTCACCATTGGAACTTAGTACACTAATCAGACAAAGGCTTGGTTCTACCTAAGTTTGCATTTCTCAGTTCCAAATATATTTAAACAGAACCCTATCATTGGCAGTTTATAAGCAAAGAAACCAAACCACAACTGAAATCAACTAGTGACAAATTTGTTACCCACCCAAACATTTCAAATCATCTCCTGCTTCATTCAGAATAAAATGCAGAGTTCTGGCAGCGGGGCTCAGCTATGTTTCCCAGTGCTGTTCTAGTTTCCAATGTGTCATCCGTACCCCTAGGTCTGCCTTCTCCATAGCTTTGGGGAGGAAAGCTGCCAGTCTTTTACTTCAGCAAAATACCTCTCATAATACAAACCTGCCTTGTCTTAATGAGAAAAAAACAGAACTGCTATTGGTTTGCAATGTGAAAGTGGCTCAGTTGTTTCCAACTCTTTGCAACCCCATGGACTATACAGTCCATGGAATTCTCCAGCCCAGAATACTGGAGTGGGTAGCCTTTCCCTTCTCCAAGGGATCTTCCCAACACCGCATTGGAGGTGGATTCTTTACCAGCTGAACCACCAAAGAAGCCCAAGAATATGGAGTGGGTAGCCTATTCCTTCTCCAGTAGATCTTCCTGATTCTGGAATCAAACCGGGGTCTCCTGCATTACAGGCAGATTCATTACCAGCTGAGCTACTAGGGAAACCTCCCCACCCCCCATTTACAGTTGGTTTATAGTTTACAGTAGGTTTGTAAACTAGTGCCCAAATACAGAGGGGAGGGAGAAACCAAAGGAAGAGGTAGACCACTCCAGATTGGAAGTGGTAGTTTTAATAAAAGGGGAACTTACATATGAGGCTTGATTTGTGTGACCACAAGACATGTAGATCTCTACACCCACCCGCCAGAATCTTAAAGGTTTACATAGAGACCTTAACTGGATTCAGTCATACATGCAGCCAGGTGGTCTCGACAACAAATCTCAACAAGTCTGTCAAGGACACAGCTCCATGTGTGGGTCTGGTGGGCAGAAGGTACATTCCAAGGGTAAGGGCAGGGGTAGGAGTGAGGAGTCTCTAATTCCCTGGGCTCAACTCAAGAGCGAACCAGCAGTCACATCCTCTTGATGCCCTCCTCCAACACTTTGTCTATGAGCTCTGTGGTACCTTCATACTGGAATCAAGCAGGACTTTGTGGGGCTCCTGAGCACAAAAGCCTTTCTGTGTCCCCCCCACTTCTTGTTGGCAGGATACAGGCTTCTTTCAGGCCCCAAGACACTTCCTGAGTTCCAACAGAGCAGGTTGAAACAGCTGCTAGTTAGGGAAGGGAAGAGATACAGAGACAAGGGAGGAACAGTCAAAAAACAATAGTGCAACCCTGGGGCAGAGTCCTGGTCCCCTCGTGGATACACATAACAATATCTTTGAGTTGTTTTGCAGACCCTGAAATCCCCATCAAATGGGAGAAGTTAACTGTATGCTGCCCACAAGCACAGAGATCCAAGACAGGTGGAATCAGGAGGTGGATGATGGTAACTCCCAACTACCTCAAAACTAGCCAATCAGAAGAATGTCCACAAGCTGATCATGTCCTCTGCTTTGAACCACTGCTATAAAACTCCTCACTACCCTCTCCAGGTCAGGACATACAATTTTGAGGGCATTAGCCCACTGTAGCCCCCTTTGCCTGGCAAAGCAGTAAAGCTTTTCTTTTCTACTTCACCCAAAACTCCTGTCTCAAAGATTCAATTTGGTACCCATGTAGAGAGGCTGAATTTCAGTGACAACACCTTTACGTTCTCTGGCTGTATCTGCTGCTGTGGCTTCATCCAGGCTCACAGCCCAAAGCTCAAAACAATGACTTTCACCATGTGATTGCTGAGCCTCTTTGATTCTTTATATTTTGAGGGAATTTTATTTGCTCCTGGAGAAGAAAGAGTAAATTCCTAATTGCTGCTTATGGTTGGTACACACTAGGGAGCCCATACTTGTTTATTAAAATGACTAATGTTCTGAACTAAAAGGATTAGAAGTAAAAAAAAAAAATTAAATTTACAAAGGCTAAGAGAGTCAGATTCATTCATCCGTACAGATGGGAGAAAGCTTTGCTCCATCTGCTTCTTCTTCCATTGCTTTGCAGATAAGAAAAGTGAGGTTAAGCAACGTGGCTGAAATCTTGTAGTCACAGGGGTCAGGGTACCCAGTGATCCAGCTCAGTGGGTTCCTGCTCGGGCCAGCAGCCCCAGCAAGCACACTCCAGAGCAGTCAGCATCTTTGTTTGCTATATTAACAATATGGGATCCCAGGCACAGGGTGACCTGTCTGGCCACAAACACAGAGGTTCTGAGAGTGTCTGCTAGAGCACAGAAATACATCTTGGGCTCCATGAGAGATCTTAAAATAGCTCCCATGTGGCAGCACTGCTTGGATGGCTTTGGAAAGACAGCCAGTAGCCAACAACCCAGAGGAAGTTTTCAGTTCAAGGTTGAAGAAGTTTGCAGCCCAAAGTCAAGGGGCTGGAACTTAAGAGTTCTCATAATCCAGAGACTTATTCATCACAGTGGATATTGAGGAATGGTTAAGTGGGAAATACTGCCAAAGCTGAAACAAAGAATTCTTTTATTTAAAGTTCTTGTTCCTGATTCATTCTGGGTGGTGAGTAACATGTCTTTAGGTGGGAGGGTGACTGACAGGAAATTGTGGATGTCTGGTGATGGCTTTCAGTCTGTATCTGCCCATCAGGTCACAAACAATGTTCTGTGACAAAACTGGAAAGTAGGGAAAAGATAGGAGAAGAATGTAAAGTCACTTGACTCTCAAAGTCACCAAAGTACTCATAAATATCTTCAGATATTGGGCTCTGAAAAACTCATTTTCAAAATGAATGCAATAATTCACCAGCTATTATTTCAACAAGGACCAAACTTGAGAGTTGGCAGGGCATGTGGCCTGATAAACTGCTTTTACTCTGCCCCTAACACAACGTCACGTGAAGGCAGGCATTTGATCATCCTAGAGATAGATTTAGATTGTCATGAGAGTTAAGATAACATCAACCAGAATTAAGCTAAAATCCCCACCATATTCAGATTTGCAGAATCATTCTAAGAACTAGTCTTCCTATTCTTAAAAAAAAAAATCTAAGAACTCTTAATGAGCAGATGAAATCTTCAGGACAATTTTTCCACATTTCAACAAGGAGTAAAATTTTTCGAAAAAGAAATTTAAGGGGACAATAAACATAGGAAAATTTTCAATCTAAGTAAGAACACAAGATGCAAATTAAAAGGAAAATAACAAAATTAGCACCAATTTAAAAAAGAAGATAATGCCCACTGCTGATAAGGAAACAGTGGAGTGGGCAATTCTCTTTGACTGATAGAAGTGTAAATTAATTTACCCTTTCTGGGAAAGAAAAAACAGCAATATGCATCAAGGGCCATAAATTGCTTGTAGCCTTTAGAGCGGTGATTCTATTTATAGCTATCCTGCCTAAAGAAATAATTTCAAACACAAAGCTTTATGCAAAGTTGCTCATGCCACCATACTATAATACTTGTGGTTAGTATAACTTAAAAGTCAAAAATCAACCTAAATTTCTATATATAGTAGGATTTAAAGAATAACTGACTAAATATATGATACCTACATATGTATAAACACACAAGAAAAATGTAAATACTAGAAAGAATATTTTTCAAATATCTGAATGATGAAATTCTCCAAACTCTATAATGTTCATGATAAAGTAAAAACCTGAGAATGGACAATTTTTTAAAATAAGAAAAGTGAAAGTCGCTCAATTGTGTCCAACTCTTTGCAACCCCATGGGCTGTATAGTCCATGTAATTCTCCAAGCCAGAATACTGGAGTGGGTAGCCTGTCCCTTCTCCAGGGAATCTTCCCAGCCCAGGGATTGAACCAGGTCTCCTGAATTGCAGGTATATTCTTTACCAGCTGAGCCACAAGGGAAGCCCTTAAAAATAAGAGATATTCACTAAAAGTACTTTTTAAGTGTGTTTTTATCCATTAGAGTTCTATCCCACTAAGTGACCTCTGACTTCCATTAAAATGATATGAAACTTGTCAATGTCTCTCATTACAAAGGAGTTCAATCAATTCCTGGACCCTGATAAAGATTCCAGCCAGCCTTATGGAAATCTAGTTCTGAATCCAGAATTTGCTGAAAGCCTCTCGCTCTCTCTGATAAAATCAGCCAGACATCTGAAAAAAGCACTGCACAGCCTGTTTCCGTCATCAGCCTCAGTTGGGCTTCTTTTCCATTTTTCATGCCAGGCTTACCCCAGTGGTTGGCTTTCCAATGTCAAATGACCATAGAATGGTGGAGATTGAGTTCTTCAGCAGCTTCTCATGTAAGAGGAACAGCTTTGATCTCGGTTGTTGTTAACTTCCAATGGTTGGCCAACGTGCACCTCATCTTCAAGGCTCTAGTCTCCTTTCCAAAACTTCTTGAACCACCAACACACGCTATCTATGTTCGTTATCAGTTCTGGGCCAAATGTGCTGTTGATGTTGCAAGTTTTCTCCACTGCTTTATAACCCATTTTGAACTCAAATAAGAAAATCGCTTGAATTTGCTTTTTGTCTAACATCATTGCTATACTCTAGTGCTGTGATTCATGGGGTCGCGGAGAGTCGGACACGACTGAGTGACTGAACTGAACTGAACTGAATAAGTCATTATGTAAAATGACTAAATAAGTCATTTAAGTGAAAACCATAAAGAAACATGCATTAAATGTATAACATAACCACATTTAAGAATCTATTCCAATATCAAACAGCAAAGTTCAACAATGTTAAACTGCAAACACTTTTGCACCAACCTATAAGGATTGGGAGCAGGAGGAGAAGGGGATGACAGAGAATGACATGGCTGGATGGCATCACCGACTCTGTGGACATGAGTTTGAGTGTACTCCAGGAGTTGGTGATGGACAGGGAGGCCTGGCGTGCTGTGATTCATGGGGTCGCAAAGAGTCGGACATGACTGAGCGACTGAACTGAACTGAACTGAAAGAGTCGGTCATGACTGAGCGACTGAACTGAACTGAACTGATACAAAACATAATGAAAAGTCAGTTATATCACATCAACCTTTTATTATTTGTGATGGATTCATTTTAGGCAGGTGGTTTGAACTAAATTAGCCAACTTCATGTACTAAATCAAGTCATAAAGAATTCTGCTGCTGCTGCTGCTGCTGCATCACTTCAGTCGTGTCCGACTCTGTGTGACCCCATAGACAGAAGCCCACCAGGGTCCCCCGTCCCCGGGATTCTCCAGGCAAGAACACTGGAGTGGGTTGCCATTTCCTTCTCCAATGTGGGAAAGTGAAAAGAGAAAGTGAAGTCGCTCAGTCGTGTCCGACCCCTAGCGACCCCACGGACTGCAGCCAACAAGGCTCCTCCATCCATGGGATTTTCTAGGCAAGAGTACTGGAGTGGCTCGCCATTGCCTTCTCCCCATAAAGAATTCTACTATAGTGGAAAATGAAGTATGCTCGCCCTAAGGTGAAACTTACTCACTTTAGTCAAGGTAGAAAAGTGACCTGATTAAAGAAGAAACTGGTTAATCTTAAATTTGTTTTCTAAGTCTGTTTCTGTTGTGTAAATAAGTTCATTTGTATCATTTGTTTACGTGTAAGTGACATCATATGGTATCTACAGAGCTGAATCACTTCGCTGTACACTTGAAACTAACACAACATTACAAATCCACTAAACTACAATATAAAATAAAAATTTAAAAAGTAAGCAGCACCTGATTATATGAATTCTTTTCTTAGTATGACCATTCAAAACAAATTTCCTGAATGCAGCAATTCATTTTAAAACCACAGAAGTTTAGAGCACTTGACAAAAATATACTGTATTGTACAACAAAATCATCTCTTTTCCACAGACCAGATATATATTGTCTTTTTTTTTTATTTTGATGGCATGGAATCAAGGCAATATTTTAAGACTTAAGTACCCTCTCTCCTCCTCCCTTCAGTGTCACAAAAAAGGTACTTGCTCTGTGATTACTGAAGGTTTTTTAGAATATTGTTTACTTGTCTTCCTGATCACCAACTCCCAGCTCTCCCCTACTCATTTCCTGAATGTTTTGAAGTTGCAGGCTTTTCTTTGCAGACCTTGGTCATATTCAAACCGGGAGATACTTTTCTGAAGGAACCAGGGAGGTTGCAAAGAAGAGAATGTTTCTACTATTCCCTTATTGACTCTGGCTATAATCTTTAAAAATAAATAAACTAAAAGAAATGGGAGCAACAGAAGACTAACTGAAGCAGGAAAAAACCCAGAAAGGAAAAATATCCCCAAGATGCTGGCATGATGGAGTAGTCCTAAGAGCAGCAGACCTCTGAATAAACACTACGGATGTGGAGGAAAGGCCCTTAATGAAAATAAAAATTTGCATAAGAAAAGGGATGAAGACGAATAGAACTGAAAAGGGAATACAAACCAAAAAAGGACAACTACTCAGTTAAAAACATGGGTTGAGTGAAATGAAGCCAACAACTGTGGAAGCTAGGGTTCTGTTTTATTAGAGTTTCAGCATTTGTCTAATATTTGTTTCCTTGCTTTAACAGGCAACACTCCACAAAGACAGCAATTGAGCAGTCCCTACAAGCCTCCTCTAGCACCTCTTCTATGCTCTGTGAAAGAGCCATTGCCTAGGAAATTTTAGAAGACTGGGAGACTGGGTATTGGTTTTGCTTTTGCTCCATCCCTTCATTCCTTCTAGAGTTACTTCTCCACTGATCTCCAGTAGCATACTGGGCACCTACCGACCTGGGGAATTCCTCATTCAGTATCCTATCATTTTGCCCTTTGATACTGTTCATGGGGTTCTCAAGGCAAGTATACTGAAGTGGTTTGCCATTCCCTTCTCCAGTGGACCATGTTCGGCTGTGGTCCATGTGATCAGATCAACTAGTTTCCTGTGATTATGATTTCAGTGTGTCTGCCCTCTGATGCCCCCTCACAATACCTACCGTCTTATTTGGATTTCTCTTACGTTGGTCGTGGAAAATATCTTCACAGCCGCTCCAGCAAAGTGCAGCCGCTGTACCTTACCTTGGATGAGGGGTATCTCCTCAAGGCCGCCCCTCCTGACCTTGAACTTGGAGTAGATCCTCTGGGCCCTCCTGCGCCCGCGCAGCCACCGCCTGTTGGAGGTGGGGCAGCTCCTCTCGGCCGCTGGGCCTGGCCTCAGGCGTGGGGTAGCTCCAGTCGGCTGCGCCTCTTTACCTCCGGGCTGCCCCGGAAGCCCGCGCTGAGGACCTGCTCGCACGGCGGCGGTGACGCGTGCCTGGGGCGAGAGCGCCCGCGCTTTCCGCCGCGCACACTCCAACTGTCTCTGACTGGGGCCCGAGCTGGCGCGCGGCCCTGGACCTCCGCCGCTGCTCGGCCCTCAGAGCCCTCTCAGGCCTCTGCGCTCTCCGGCCCCGTGGGACTCGCGGCCACGCACAACCCTTATGATTATACAGTGGAAGTGAGGAATAGATTTAAGGGACTAGATCTGATTGATAGAGTGCCTGATGAACTCTGGACGGAGGTTCGTGACATTGTACAGGAGACAGGGACCAAGACCATCCCCATGGAAAAGAAATGCAAAAAAGCAAAATGGCTGTCTGAGGAGGCCTTACAAATAGCTGTGAAAAGAAGAGAAGCGAAAAGCAAAGGAGAAAAGGAAAGATATAAGCATCTGAATGCAGAGTTCCAAAGAATAGCAAGGAGAGATAAGAAAGCCTTCCTCAGTGATCAATGCAAAAAAATAGAGGAAAATAACAGAATAGGAAAAACAAGAGATCTCTTCAAGAAAATTAGAGATTCCAAGGGAACATTTCATGCAAAGATGGGCTCGATAAAGGACAGAAATGGTATGGACCTAACAGAAGCAGAAGATATTAAGAGAGGTGGCAAGAATACACAGAAGAACTGTACAAAAAAGATCTTCACGAGCAAGATAGTCATGATAACGTGATCACTGACCTAGAGCCAGACATCTTGGAATGTGAGGTCAAGTGGGCCTTAGAAAGCATCACTACGAACAAAGCTAGTGGTGGTGATGGAATTCCAGTTGAGCTATTTCAAATCTTGAAAGATGATGCTGTGAAAGTGCTGCACTCAATATGCCAGCAAATTTGGAAAACTCAGCAGTGGCCACAGGACTGGAAAAAGTCAGTCTTCATTCCAATCCCAAAGAAAGGCAATGCCAAAGAATGCTCAAACTATCGCACAGTTGCACTCATCTCACACGCTAGTAAAGTCATGCTCAAAATTCTCCAAGCCAGGCTTCAGCAATATGTGAACCGTGAACTTCCAGATGTTCAAGCAGGTTTTAGAAAAGGCAGAGACACCAGAGATCAAATTGCCAACATCTGCTGGATCATGGAGAAAGCAAGAGAGTTCCAGAAAAACATCTATTTCTGCTTCATTGACTATGCCAAAGCCTTTGACTGTGTGGATCACAATAAACTGTGGAAAATTCTGAAAGAGATGGGAATACCAGACCACCTGACCTGCCTCTTGAGAAACCTGTATGCAGGTCAGGAAGCAACAGTCAGAACTGTACATGGAACAACAGACTGGTTCCAAATAGGAAAAGGAGTGCGTCAAGGCTGTATATTGTCACCTTGCTTATTTAACTTATATGCAGAGTACATCATGAGGAACACTGGGCTGGAAGAAGCACAAGCTGGAATCAAGATTGCTGGGAGAAATATCAATAACTTCAGATATGCAGATGACACTACCCTTATGGCAGAAAGTGAAGAGGAACTCAAAAGCCTCTTGATGAAAGTGAAAGAGGAGAGTGAAAATGTTGGCTTGAAGCTCAACATTCAGAAAACAAAGATCATGGCATCTGGTCCCATCACTTCATGGGAAATAGATGGATAAACAGTGGAAACAGTGTCAGACTTTATTTTGGGGGGCTCCAAAATCACTGCGGATGCTGATTGCAGCCATGAAATTAAAAGGCACTTACTCCTTGGAAGGAAAGTTATGACCAACCTTGATAGTATATTGAAAAGCAGAGACATTACTTTGCCAACCAAGGTCCGTCTAGTCAAGGCTATGGTTTTTCCCATGGTCATGTATGGATGTGAGAGTTGGACTGTGAAGAAAGCTGATCGCCGAAGAATGGATGTTTTTGAACTGTGGTGTTGGAGAAGACTCTTGAGAGTCCCTTATACCGCAAGGAGATCCTGGGTGTTCATTGGAAGGACTGATGCTAAAGCTGAAACTGCAATACTTTGGCCACCTCATGCGACGAGTTGACTCACTGGAAAAGACTCTGATGCTGGGAAAGGTTGGGGGCGGGAGGAGAAGGGGACGACTGAGAATGAGATGGCTGGATGGTATCACCGACTCTGTGGACATGAGTTTGAGTGAACTCAGGGAGTTGGTGATGGATAGGGAGGCCTGGATGCTATGATTCATGGGGTCGCGGAGAGTCGGACATGACTGAGCGACTGAACTGAACTGAACTGGGAGACTGGGAATCCCTAATCCTTGTGCTATATTTTGCCTTATATAACCATCTCTGAAAATCTATTTTTGGCCATTAAGTAAATTTCAGGCCTATAACTGTACACCCATAGATATCCCTCTGAAAAATCACATCACTGACAACTACACAGTAAGCAATCATGTCTAGACACACACAAGAGTGTTTGTGAATCATTGCCTGTGTCTTCAATTTTCCCTAAAGCAAATTATGCACTATTTGGAAATGTTTACTGGTAACATCAAAGAAACTCATAAGCAACTACCATGGGCACAGCCCATGCAAGGAACATAAAGGGATGCAAAAGTAAGTGCTCTGTTTTCAAATAATTTACAGTTTTATGGGGAGGATCAAGCAAACAAAAAAGAGAAACTACTATTACTACTACTACTAAATAGGAAAATATATGTATACGTATGCATATCTATGGCTGATCCATGTTGACGTATGGCAGAAACCAACACAATATTGTAATTTTCCTTTAATTAAAAATATTTTTTTTAAAAAGTGAAATATAAAATGCCCTAGTAGTCCATAAGAGATTAATTCCTATTAAGGGATTTAGAAAAGCTCTTAAACTGGATATTGTTTGAGCTGGGGGGTGAATATAGTTGGAAAGGCATTTTGAACAGAGAAAAACATGAGTAAAGGTACAGAGCCGAGAAATTATGTGATGTGCACAGAAAGAACATCTAATCCAGTTAAGGCAACTGAGCAGTCCCTATGAGCCTCAAGCTAATGACTAAAGCATCAGGTCTATTAAAGAACACTGCCTACTTCTTCCCTCTCTTAACAAGGCCGTACAGATACCTCTCAAAAGTATAGTTCTTGGAGCCAGAATGCTTGGATCTAAATCTGTTCTCTGCCAAGTCCTTGCTGTGTGACCTGGGGCATGCAAATGTACTTTCTTTGCCTCCCTTTCCTTTCTGCAAATTGAGGATCATATGGACACATATTTAATAGTGTTGTGACAGGAAACAGAGACTTTAGAAGAATCCATGGCCCATGAGGAACACTAGTGTTATTGGTTATTACCAATCTTATCCAGGGACTCTGCAGACACGGAAGACCATAAAGAAATTGTTCTAATCTTTTCTCCCAGCTTCATCAAACTAGTTTCTTTAATTGATACACAGAAAGCCTGTATAATAAATTACAAATGGGGTAGAGGAGCAGAAGTTAAAGACTAACCATTAAATAACTTTATATTCTTGCATTCAAGCTCTTAAAACATAAGATAAAACAGCTCTTCTGATAATTCTGTTCAACTGTAAGCAAAGAAACTCATTGTACTTGCTCACTCTATCAATGCAACAAGGCAAATCAAAAAAGAGCTAGTTTCACATCAAAGTGTTTAAAGTCGGGAATTACTTTATGTGTGTTTATTTATTTGCTTTCTTCCTTAGCCAGAAGCATTTGCCTCTTCAAAAGTCCCAAGTGTTTCCCAACTCAAAGATTCACCAACACAGACAGAAAAGGCTTTCCTTAACCCTGTTAGGATCCCTGGCTGGGTCTGAAAATTAAACTGACAAAGACAGGTTAACAGGAGAAAAGCATACAAATTTATTCCCTGTGTTTTAATGGCAGGGAGTCCTCATAAAGTAATGAAGACCCAAAGGAACAGTTAAACCTGAGAACATGTATACTAGGCAATAGAGTATACAGTTGTATAGAAACTTGATCAGTCAAATAGAGTGAGGGAAATGTAACAAACGGGGGAATTTAGCAAAGGCCTATTTGTTCAGATTCTTCTCAATGTCCTTTTGTCTTTAGAAAAGGAAGTTCCTTTCCTCCAGGGAGGGCACCTCTCACTTGAGGGTTTTATGACCTGTCTCAAGGGAGAAGGATGAGAAGAGCAAGGTGACCTTCCTGCTTCTGCCATTTCCTCAAACTCCTTCAGCATAAAATATTCAATATGCCAAGGTGCCATATTTTGGGGTAGGGAGTCTTCAACTGCATCACATACTAGTTAGCGGAGCACAGTCCACTACTTACCTCTGTTTCCACAAAGAAACCCAAACCAGCCCTGATCTCCAGTTTCATCTGTACATGTGCACCTGCTAAGTCATTCAATTATGTCCAACTCTTTGTGACACTAGGGACCATAGCCTGCCAGGCTCCTCTGTCCATGGGATTTTCCAGGCAGGAATACTGGAGTGGGTTGCCGTGCCCACCTCCAAGGAATCTTCCTGATCCAGGGATTGAACCCAGGGATCTCTTACGTCTTCTGCATTGACAGGCAGATTCTTTACCACTAGCACCACACAGACTTGGAATAAAAACAAGGAGATTCTGGTGAACTTATTTTCCTTCCTCTCTCAGCATGTTGCTTTTTTCTTTTCCTCTTCTGTTAGTTTAGTGCGAGAAACGTAGGCTACAGTTAAACAACAGAAGCAGAGTCAAGTCTCAACTTAAAAATAAGGTTGACTCCTAGGGTCATTTTTAGTACTAATCCCTTCTGGAATATAATAGGAGTTAAGCTTCCGTCTATGGGGTCACACAGAGTTGGACACGACTGAAGTGACTTAGCAGCAGCAGCAGCAGGTGACTAGTAGTAACCTATAGCCATAACCTAAGAGCCATGGAATATGTGCTTAGCAAGACACTATAAGTAACTGCCGAGTACGAAGTCACCGCTCCTTCATCCCAGGACTCCCGGGCTTTCTCCTTCACCACAACGAGGGACTAACTGTGCTCTCAACTGTGGCCTCCTGCTGCACAAACACAGGCTATAGAATGTGACAACATCATCTGAGAAGGGAAACGAAGAATGAATGATCCTTTTGTGGAGAAAATATTATCATTCATTAAGACAGTGCTATAGACTTTCAAAAGCAAAGGTTTAAGATCAAATTAATGCACTCTTTGCCATCCACAGAGATAGTTTCAATAGCTACCTCTCTACCTGTTCCCACTTACACTTTCTCTCCTGAGATATGAGAACTGCTTCTGTGTATGGCTTTATCTCCCCTTCTTCACAAGTCCCTAGGCAGATAAAGATATAAGTCTTTCATTTTTCTCATTTTCTCACTAGGAAGACTGAAAGGCACTTGGACAGGGGAGAAAGCTAATTTTTTGTTTGTTTCAGTATAGGGTTCTACATGCCCTTACCAATTATAATTGCATTATCTGCCTGGAAATTCTATTTTAGAACACAGCAAAGGGAACAGATGCCTAGAAATACTTTTTGTTGTCTTCTTCCTCCAATTTATAGATTTCTTTCTCTCAAGTGAAGACTTAGTTTATTTCTTGAATTATAGAACAGAGAAATTGGTCAATTCTAGGCTTGAAAATGTCTACCACAGTCCTCTGAATAATGTCCTATGAATTAATTAAATTGAATTCCAAGTTTTTTTTCTTGCCCATATATAACTCACATTTGTCTGATTTATTTTTCAGATAAACATTGGAAAGATATTGCTAGCTTTCACTAAATAGCAATGTGCTTGCTTATATTCATATGGAAGCACTCTAAGTCTTTCAAAGAAACTGTTATCATTAACTCTCAACAGTTCTGTGAGACATGGGCCACATTCCTATCTTTGAAATGATAACAAAAAAGTCAGCTCTGAAAATCTCTTGATTAGGAATATAACACCATAAATCTCTCAATAGGAACTAATGCAGTTTCTTTCCAGCGAGCTATTTCTGCTTTGAAGTTTCATGTTCTTTGTATTACTGGAATTGTTTCTGTTCTTAAATAAAGGTTTATTTCTGCCACTAATTATCTGTATGACTTCAGGCAAGTCATGTAATGTCTTTACATCTGAAATTTCTTATCAGTAAAGTGAGTAAGGATTTCCAGTTAAAAATGGAAATGTAGCACACATGGAAAATGATAGTAGAAGCTATAAAATGTTAGAAACATTTTTAAAAAAAGTATGGAACAGGAGATGACAGAAGACAGGACATGTCAACAACATTGCAGAGGATGAAAAGCAGAAAGAGCGGTAACTGATGGCAGGCAAGCAAAACTGCAACAACTTGACTGCAGAGGAGAAAGTCAGTGAGAAACCAGTGGATTATGGGAAACTAAATTCCCCATCCCCCATCTACAGTCTAATGTCCAGAAGTGCAATATGTTACCTTACATGGCAAAAGGAACTTTGCAGATGCAATTAAGTTAAGGATATTGAGTTAGATATAGTAGCCTGTATCATCCAGGTGGGCCCAGTGGAGACAGGAGAGGCAGAGCAAGATGCGATGAGGGAAGCAGAAGTTGGAGTGACCAGGGGCCATAAGCCAAGGAATGCAAGTAGCCTCTACATGCCAGAGAAGGCAAGGAGATGAGCTCTGCCCTGGAGCCCTCAGAAGGAATTCAGCCCTGCAAACACCTTGATTTCAGCTCCATTTTGGCTCACTTCGGACTTCTGACGTCCAGAACTGTAAGATAATAAACTTGTGTCTTTTTAAGCCACTAAGTTTGGAGTTCTTCTTCACTTTCTGCCGTAAGGGTGGTGTCATCTGCATATCTGAGGTTATTGATATTTCTCCCAGCAATCTTGACTACAGCTAGTGCTTCATCCAGCCTGGCATTTCGCAGGATGTACTCTGCATAGAAATTAAATAAGCAGGGTGACATTATACAGCCTTGACATACTCCTTTCCTAATTTGAAATCAGTCTGTTGTTCTGTGTCTGGTTCTAATTGTTCCTTCTTGATCTACATACATATTTCTCAGGAAACAGGTAAGGTGGTCTGGTATTCCCATCTCTTTAAGAATTTTCCACATTTTGTTGTTAGCCACACAAAGACTTTGGCATTAACAATAAAGCAGACATAGATTTTTTTTTGGAGCTCTCTTGCTTTTTGGATGATCCAACGGATGTCGGAAATTTGGCAAAAAGCCAAGAAGAACTAAAGAGCCTCTTGATGAAAGTGAAAGAGGAGAGTGAAAAAGTTGGCTTAAAACTCAGCTTCAGAAAACTAAGATCATGGTATCCAGTCCCATCACTTCATGACAGATAGATGGGGAAACAATGGAAACAGTGACAGACTTCATTTTGGGGGGCTCCAAAATCACTGTAGATGGTGACTGCAGCCATGAAATTAAAAGACGCTTGCTCCTTGGAAGAAAAGCTATGACCAATCTAGACAACATATTAAAAAGCAGAGACATTACTTTGCCAACAAAGGTCTGTCTGGTCAAAGCTATCATTTTTCCAGTAGTCATTTTTCCAGAGTTGGACTACAAAGAAAGCTGAGCACCAAAGAATTGACGCTTTTGAACTGTGGTGTTGAAGACTCTTGAGAGTCCCTTGGACTGCAAGGAGATCCAACCAGTCAATCCTAAAGGAAATCAGTCCTGAATATTCATTGAAAGGACTGATGCTGAAGCTGAAACTCCAATACTTTGGCCATCTGATGGGAAGAACTGACTCATTGGAAAAGACCCTGATGCTGGGAAAGATTGAAGGCAGGAGGAGAAGGGGATGACAGAGGATGAGAGGGTTGGATGGCATCACTGACTCAATGGACATGAGTTTGAGCAAGCTCTGGGAGTTGGTGATGGACAGGGAAGCCTGGTGGACTGCAGTCCATGGGCTCACAAACAGTTGGACATGACTGAACTGAACTGGTTTGTGGTTACTTACAGTAGCTCAGATGGTAAAGAATCTGCCTGCAATGCAGGAGACCTTAGTTCAATCCCTGGGTCTGGAAGATCCCCTGGAGAAGGGAATGGCAACCCACTCCACTATTCTTGCCTAGAGAATTCCATGGACAGACCATGCGGTTGCAAAGAGTCGGACATGACTGAGTGAGTAACACACATTATAGCAGCAATAGAAAACTAATACACTAATTCACTCCGTGTAACTTAGGGTAGACTCAGGAATTAGAAGCAGCGCACACCCCGAAAGACAGGGTGATATATGGCAGAAAGTGGGGCTAATTGAAAGTCTATGGAAGACATGTACTACCAGTTCTCCTCTGTCACCTTGTGTAGCCAGATGACAACCCATTCCAACACCACAGAAGCACAACATTTTTTATTTCAGAAAAATAAGACAAGGAAGGCTCCAAATTTGGGAAAACAAGGCTCAGTGGAGAGAAGGGTTAAGCCACAAGTCTGAAAGCCATCTGCATCTTGAACCAGTGGAGACACCAATCTCTTCCCTAGATTCAGAACCCCACAACACAAGCAACCAAAATGTTTCTCTCCAAGGAGACAGCTATGGATGCCAAGAAAGGACCCTTCAGCAAATTATCTTGTGATAATTTGAAGCAGGAGCCCTTCACTCCAACAGAAGCCCAGCAGCTGAGAGGCCCAGCTGAGAGGCCCAGCTATGCAGTTTTCACATAATGTCTTGGCACTTCATACTTAGATACACATGGGCAGACAAATCTCAAGATGTTTGAGATCACGGGCCTGGGCTCACACCCTGACTTCAACGTTTACTAAGTGTGTGACTACAGACGGCTTAATTAGCCTTTCTTCAGCTCTGTTCTTGTCTGTTAAATAGAATGGTAAGATTTCTATCTCATAAGGTTGTTGTAAAGATGACTCTGGACTCAAAGTATTCAGAATCATCAATAGAGTGAGAAAAGATAAAATTGTGTGCCCTCCCACACACACACATAGGGAATTTAGGTGGAAAAGAGATAATGTAGGGATCCAAAGAAAATTCTACAAAAAAAAACACAACCCTTAATATCCTCAGATGAGGTAGGTAGAGTATCTTTTTGGGGGTGGGAGGGGTCAGGGAACTACTTTTAAGAATTAAAAATATGATAGCAGAAACAAAAATTTCCGTAGGCTGGTTGAAAAATAAATTTTATATATTGTCCCAGAAAATAGACTAAAATTAAAAAATGGACAACATAAGAAAAGGAAATAGTGATGTTTGGGGAGGTAAAACTTTGTACCTCAAACCACATCATCTCAGATAAGCTTCATGTAACACAACAGGCCAAATATATTGTTCCCATTCCTCTCCTCAGTTCCCACTTCCTTTAAGTTTTAATCAGGAAATACTTAGGAACTATATCTTTCCTCACCTTTCAATTTAATTCATTTCAGGCAACCTCAGGCCAACATTTCATTTGCATATACTTTCCATTATAAATGTAAAAGAGAAGGTGAGCAAGGACAAGCATAACATCATAAAACGATAGTTTCAATAAACAACATAAACTGCACAATTTGTGCTCAAATGTTTCAGTTCTTCATCTTTCAGTTGTTATTTGGTCTGTGTAATCCCAGATGCGTTTTATCCTACATGTACCTGAGTGTGACCTGAACTCTCACAATCTGCTTTTCACCCCTGTTAGTTAATTTGTTTCTCACTAGCTACATTAGCTCAGTTCAGTTCAGTTCAGTCGCTCAGTCGTGTCCGACTCTCCGCGACCCCATGAATCACAGCACGCCAGGCCTCCCTGTCCATCACCAACTCCCGGAGTACACTCAAACTCATGTCCACAGAGTCGGTGATGCCATCCAGCCATCTCATTCTCGGTCGTCCCCTTCTCCTCCCGCCCCCAACCTTTCCCAGCATCAGAGTCTTTTCCAGTGAGTCAACTCGTCTCATGAGGTGGCCAAAGTATTGGAGTTTCAGCCTTAGCATCAGTCCCTCCAATGAACATCCAGGATTGATCTCCTTTAGAATGGACTGGTTGGATCTCCTTGCAGTATAAGGGACTCTCAAGAGTCTTCTCCAACACCACAGTTCAAAAGTATCGATTCTTCGGCGATCAGCTTTCTTCACAGTCCAACTCTCACATCCATACATGACCACGGGAAAAACCATTGCCTTGACTAGACGGACCTTGGTCGGCAAAGTGATGTCTCTGCTTTTTAATATACTATCAAGGTTGGTCATAACTTTCCTTCCAAGGAGCAAGCGTCTTTTAATTTCATGGCTGCAATCAGCATCCGCAGTGATTTTGGAGCCCAAGTACATTAGCTCATTCGCCCATAAAAAATAGGATGGGGGAACAAATTAAAAGAAACTGTTGAGATTCAGAGAATTCTGTGATTCTACATGGAGCATGTTGCAATCAGTTTCTATGAAAACTGAGTCTGAAATGGTCAGCCTCGGTCATGGCCTTTTTATACAGGTATTGAACCCTTTTCGTGACCCTGTGTGGATTTATATAAACTTAACATTAGTTACATTTAATTAAACCAGCATTTAACCAAGTGAAAATGAATTAAAGATAGACAAACATCAGGAGCTATCTTAATTTTTTAACAAAAAACTCTTAACAAAACAAAACAAGAAGATACCTGTAAAAAGATAGTGAGCAGTTGGGCTCCCAAACCTGGAGTGCTCATCTCATTTTAAAGACATAAGTCTCAGATTATATTTAGCACCAGCTAGAAGAACTGCCTTTTTTCCCTTTACCTGCTGTATTTTTCAATTATTGTGCAATTCAAGAACTATCTGGTATCCCCAGCAGAAATAAAATAATCAAGAAAGAAAACACCAGATTTTAGCCAATGAGAATTTAAGAATTGTGGGTAGATTTATACCAGCTTTTTCTCCTGTATTTACTATGATTAATCAAAAAAAAAAAAAAAAAAGCTCTCTGACCACATTTAAGAGTGTTCCGCTGAATCTATTATTTAAATTTTACCCTCAAGGCAAAAATCCCAGAGTAGCTGATACAAGCAACAGATCCTACCAAAACTCATTGTATATCCAAGAATGGACGACCAAACATAACAAAAGTATATAAAAAATAAGGGCCATACACAGAAAGGTTGATACCTGATTTCCCTCTACCCACCCAGACACCACCCCATACCACCCAGACCTAAACAACCAAGCTGACTTTGGTCAATGTCACCATCTAGTGGTTGCTACAAACACACCCCCAAATTATCTCATTTCTTCCTCAGGAGATCATATTCCACTCTCTCATTGCATGTAACTCTGTTTATTTTACCTAATTTCTATCTTTGGGAGTAGAAAAATTTCTAATATTCAAAATAATTATTTATTGGATTGCATTTTGTTTTATACTAAGCTAAAACATTAATAAGTATAGAAGTTTCAGAATATAAAATGTGCAAATTAAAGTGAATTCTAACACAAACCTAACATACCAAATAACTACCGATGATGGGCTTCCCTGGAAGATGGAAGGTTTAATACATACATACAATTCCAATTCCTCGTCCAACTCCATTAAACTACAGTAAAGGATTTTTTTTTTTAAGACATAAATCCACAAGGATGGGAAGTACTGTAGAAAACAGGAACATAATTTGAGAAGACGAAACACAGATCATGAGACAAAACTTACAGGCCCAAAGCAGGGGAATCTGAAGTCAATAGCAGGGAAAGCTGATAAACAACATAATATGCTTTGTAAATTCCAGCTACAGCTGGAACTGTGAGTGGTGGAGACACAGGCTAAAATGAGGAAAATTTTATTACAGCTGTTTGAATGGCAATTAGACCCTTCTGCCACAGCATGCTGACAGATAACTATCTCTTCCTAATACCAGAAGAATCCTCAAGTTTCATCTTCAGGAGAGTAAAACAGGGTTTCTGAACCTTGGACTGACTGGAGCACAGCTGAGGCATTGGAAACCATATATAAAGTATAACTAAGGTACCAAAGCATACAGAATTCTCTGTCCTAGGTCCTGAGAACTTCACCCCCTGGCTTTACTTTCACACAACTTTGGGGACCAAACCTCTACTCCCCAAGCAGGAGGCAAGCAGGGCCAACTTCTCTGGGTAACATCAGAGAACAAGATAGCAAGGACATAAGTGTCAAATCACCCTACATTGAAGCTCAAAGTCCCATTCGTTCAGGGCTGAAAGCTCAATTTTAATCCTGAGCAGACAACCAAGGATCAATGAACATTTCATAAAATCAGTTAACAAGGACAACAGAGACAAACACAAATTGGAAAAAAAACTTAAAGAGATTTTTTCAGAGAGAAAAAAAAGTTAATAACAATCTATGGTTAATAGCCTGAGAACCATAAGCAGATATTACATCCATGAAGTATCCTGCTCTTGGAAATTAAAAAGTAACAAAAAAATTTAAATCAGTAGGATAATTAGAAGACACATTGGAGAAAATCACAAAGGAAGAGTAGAAAAATAAAGAGATGGAAAATAGGAGAGAGGAAAAATATTGAACAAATATAGCTGATGTAATAGCCAAATATTAGCATAGTCTGAGTAAGAGTTCCAGAGAGGAAAAAATAAGGGAGGATATCATAAATGAAATCATTCATGAAAATTCCCTAGGACTATTGTGTTTCTAGGTTGAAGGGAATCATCAAATGTTCAACACGACAGATGGAAAAATACCCACATTAAGGCACATCACTGTCTTACTTTCAAAACACTGAGGATACAGATCCTAAACGCTTCCTGGAGTTTAAAAGGGACTTATCAGAAATAATAGAAGATAATGGAACATCTTCAAAATTCTGAAGGAAATGACTACCAACATAGATTCACACCAGTTAGGTGGAAAAGTAAACTAAAGACATATGCATAGATACAAGATGTCAAATCTACCAAAATCATCTGTCACACATCTCTTCTTGGGAAGTCACTGGTCAGTGCATTCCACCAAAATGAGGAAGTAAAGTCAGAGGAATATACAAAATATAGGAAATAATACATCCAATCCAAGAGAACAGTGGAGAGAATTTCGACAGGGATGTGGAAGGAGAAATTACAGAGGGAAACTGGTCTAAATCAGACTCATTAAGGAACTTCCCTGGTGGTCCAGTGGCTAAGAATCTGCCTTCCAATGCAGGGGATGTGGGTTTGATCCTCGGTTGGGGAATTAAGATCTTGTATGTTTCAGAGCAACTAAGCCCCTACATCGCAACTAGAGAAACCCCACACACTGCAACAAAGAGACCGCATGGTGCAACGAAGACCCAGTGCAGCAAAAAAATTTTTTAATTGAAAAAAAAAATCAAGCTTATCAGAAAATGTATGGCCAAGGACAGCACAAGGCTCTGTATCAGTAGGCAGCTGTCTCTCCAGAGGGAACAGGCAGACATAGATAATGTCAATAGAACCATCCCTTTACTGACGTTGTCTACAATGATGATAGCATAGGACTGTAACTGAAAGATGGACTATAAAGAAATGTGCCCAACAAGGTCACAATTAAGCCTAATGTGTCCAATTAAGCCTAACCTCATTACTTTCACTATCTTGACAAGAGCCTTCCAGTCCTTAGAGACATCAATACCCATTAAACACAAATTTATCCACATATTTAATTCACAGATTGTATATGTTAATTCATGCAGGCCTACATCAATACTCATTAAACACAAATTTATATACATATTTAATTCATAGATTGTATATGTGTTAATTCATGCATGCCTACAAATGCTAGCATATGCATACAAGTTATCTGGAAAGATATACAAGAAGTCTAACATTTGCTGTTCTAGGGAAGACAACTGGCTCAGCAGGAGTAAATAGATATATAAAGGAGTCACTTTTAGTTGTTTAATTATTTATATTTTGTCTTTTGATTTTGATTTCTGTAATGCAAGCATATATTAAGTAAACAAAATGTTTCCTCTTCCCAAATAATAAACATTTAAGTGCATGATCTGCTATTCCCATCTTTCCATCAGGTCCTTACGGTTTTGCTTACTCATGCATACACATTTATTTTTAACGCTTTCCTTCATTCTATTCACTACTCTCTTTTTTTGCCAAATTATCCTAGGATGTGGGAAATCTTTTCATTTGTAAGGCAAAAAATTATCTTAATTACAGTTGATCAGTCTAAGTGTAGTGCTAATGATATTTCCGTATCAAGGAAGAATAAATCCAAAAGTTCTGAAGGGAAATTAACCATAACAGTCATTGCCATCATTTCTGAAGAACTTGCCTTAAAGGCTCAGATAATTCAAAATTTTAAAATAATTTCCATGTATGTCCTCATTTCCTTTAATCAAGATTACTTTGAAAAAAAAACTACTTCACTTTAAGCACCAGCTTTAAATATTAAGCAAGTAATTCTTATTCAATTTGTTTTTAGTTTGGTTTAATTACTGCACAGCAACAGCCTTGCTTCCCTGTTTCTTACAGCCTGGTCCCCAATTCTGGCTGCATCATATCCACTGTAGAATGAGACAGTTGGGGAGCCCAGTGCTCAGGCACGTCTATCCCAGAACAGGCAGGAGCTGAGGCCTGTCAGAATAATGGAGGAAAGTGGAAGCACTCAAACAATCTTTAGGAAGAAATATTAAGCCTGTGGATGTGGTATCTTCAGCCTAGAAGTAGGAATAACCAGATGTCCAGGTGATGTTTGATAGCAAACAAATGGCACCATCTGCCAGTGGGAAGTAGCACCCAGGCATCCAGCAGTGGCAGCAAATAGTGAAGCAAGACGGGAGAGAAAGCACCCAAGCGCCAGATAGGGATCATATCAGTAACTGGCAGGAAAGAAGAGCCAGGTTCCTGGAGCCAGTAACAAGTTTTGATCGGACCAAAATCTAGCTCTAATTGAATAGACTCCTGAAATACATAACTCCTTAGAGTTTCCTTGTTCAAAGAGACTTTAAGAAACATCTAATTTTAGAATCTAATTTAAGAAAATATCTAAATGTTAGAATTAAGTGGCTTTAGTCCAAGACCTTGAGGTTAGGAGTTATGGGTAGGGGTTGTGGATACAAGTCCAGGAAGCCAGGCAAGTTATCAGCAGCCTAGGGACATAGTCATCATTTGTATCTTTCATTACATAAACTATAGAATTAGAATTCTACATAAATTAGAGAAAAGTGGGTTCCACATTTTAACCCACCAAGGTCACCTTTGAAAACAAACTTTTCAAATAGGAAATTTCTTATATGTAGGCAGTGTTTGGGGGGCTTCCCAGGTCACTCAGTGGTAAAGAATCTGCCTGCCAATCCCTGGGTCAGGAAGATCCAATGGCAACCCACCCAGTATCGTTGCCTAAAATATCCCAGGGACAGAGGAGCCCGGCAGGCTACAGTCTCAGATGCAGTCTAGGACGCATGACTGAGTGACAGGGCACACATGCAGTTAGAGTTTACTCTTCTCCCATCTACAATGACTTATACTTTAAGAGTTTGGAGAATTGTGTTTGGATGGTTTGGCTGACTGCAACAACTGGGGTGTATTCCTGGCATCTATGATGTGAAATCCAGTGATTCAAAAAGTCTTGCAATAGCTAGATAGGTATGTGTATGTATATATACAATGTCCCACTCAAAATGCCAGGAGCAACAATGTTGAAATATAGTTATTATTTTACTTTACCAATGTGCTTTCTATGTATAAACACAGCCCTGTGCAATTTCAGAGCTTCTAATAGAGCCCTTAATAGTTTTATTCTGTATACTTCTTTACCTGAATTCACTTATTAGCAGTTTAAAAATATGGTGGAACTTCCAGTTAGGTTTTAGAAATGTCTTTCATGAGCATTTTATCTGATTATGAATAGACACAACCGAATCAGCTCAGAGCTATCACGTTAGGACTACAGAAATTTCTTGCCGATGTTTGTTCCTAAAGGTAAAGGAAATGTGGGTGAGAGAATCCAAGGTATTCAAGGTAATAAACTCATGCAAAGGAACAAGAATCACTTAAAGCAAATCTGCCATGGATCTTGGGTTTGACAAATCACCTCTCAGCTTCGCAACAGGTAGCTGCTTCAGGTTAGCATTCAATCCACGCACCAAAGGAAACGTCTTCAAAATGACTTCTTATGTTATTACCCTCAAGAGAGACTTGTTTATCAGAAAGACACCTTTGGTTTTTGAAACAAGAGAAGGACATATGTTCTATGATTCCAGGGACTACAGGAGTCCCAGGCACCAGCAGATTAGAATGAACTGTTCACCTATTTCAGCTCATTAAATTCAACGGCAGAGCTATCTGTACAGCAGGATAACGATGCCCATAAATCTGCAGTTGGCTGTGGATTTACTACAAAACACATTCACAAATGAAGCTTTTCTACAAATTTACCTTGAAATAAAGTGCATCAGCACGACCCCTGTGCTATGCCCGAGCACCATTTAGACAAAGGCATTTCCCCTCAACTGTCTTCAAGCACACTTACTTGTATGAGTGACACACCCCTGGAGTGAATGGAGTTTTAATCACATCTGTCTTACAGACTGAACCTTCACATTCTGAGATAATACACACAGAAAAGATGATTCGAATGTTACAGAACTTGGCAAGTCAAAATTAGAGAACACAATTTTTCATGTCCTGATGTATTAACTGAAAAATAGACAACCTGGTTGTCCTGCCCTCAAACCCCTGCCACACATGCAAACACACAAACATACACACACACATGCACACACACACACTCACTCCATGTAAACCAGGTGTCTACTTTCCTGGACCAGATGAAATTCAAGTTCTCTCTCCTTTTCCAGGTCCTGTGGCTCTTGTTTTCTCCAATAAGTATTTAGCATATGCTACTGATCGCCAAAGAATTGATGCTTTTGAACTGTGGTGCTGGAGAAGACTCTTGAGAGTCCCTTGGACTGCAAGGGGATCAAACCAGTCCATTCTAAAGGAGATCAATCCTGGTTGTTCATTGGAAGGACTGATGCTAAAGCTGAAACTGCAATAATTTGGCCACCTCATGCGACGAGTTGACTCACTGGAAAAGACTCTGATGCTGGGAAGGATTGGGGGCGGGAGAAGAAGGGGACGACAGAGAATGAGATGGCTGGATGGCATCACCGACTCTGTGGACATGAGTTTGAGTGAACTCCAGGAGTTGGTGATGGACAGGGAGGCCTGGCGTGCTGATTCATGGTGTCGTGGAGAGTCGGACACGACTGAGCGACTGAACTGAACTGAACTCCATGTTACTTTTTTTTAAAGTTTCATATCTTCATTGCTCATACATAAGCTATGTGCACATTGTACAGATATTCTGCACCTATCTATGTGCCGAGTAAGCACACTAGCATTTACAAATAAGGGTACTGTCATCAACATAAAAGCTAAAAAGCGAGTTCCTTGGATTTATTTTATTTGAATCTACATCAGTGATTATTTTAAATGGACGGCTCACATGCTATGAAGGCAGGAGCATTTGAAAGTAACCAGAAGACTTTGCTTGGATCAAAGTATCTTTCTGGGGCTTGCTGGGTTTTCTTTTCAGCTTTATTTTCTTACATGTAAACAAGGACTATATTCATGTATATTTAGTATCCTCTTGTACATGAGTACATGAGGATATATTTGCACATAGTTTATAGATGAGCACTGAAGATATGAAACTTTAAAAAAAAGTAACATGGAGTAACATATGCTAAATGCTTGTTAGAGAAAAGAAGAACCACAAGACCTGGAAAAGGAGAGAGAACTTGAATTCCATCTGGTCCAGGAAAGCAGATAGGTTTTACATGAAGAGTGTGTGTGGGTGTGCATGCACACATGTGTGGTAAGGGGGTGAAGGCAGGGCAACCAGATTGTCTATTTTTAATACATGAGAATCCTTCATCTTCGACATGAGGATACATATACTCTTGTATCCCCAACAGAACCAGACATGTGCTACAAGGACAAAAAATTTTCACTGGGAAAAAAATCTATGAAAAGGATCAGCCAGGGGCCCAGAAGTATAGGATTCAGGATGACTCCGCCTCCTGGTTTGCCCAGGACAGTCCGCATTATTCTAGTTGTCTTGGAATAATTATTCATGAAACCCCCTATCACTCTGAGAGGTGTCCTTGTCTAGCCAATACATCATCATCACTTGATATGTGAGGGGCTTGTGTTGAAACTGGGGCCCATGTCGCTGGAGCCCTTTTACCTCTTGAAGGTACTGACGAGGGATGATTATAAGAGGTGGAACCCACCTCTCCTGACACCTAATCCAGGGCATCTTCCTCGCTGGCCTCTTACAATAGCCCAGTTACTGTAACTGAATTGTCTCCTCTAGATTACTTCTGTCTCCCCCAAGATGTCTGAAGACCTTTAATGTTGGATACCATCCCTGGTCATTCTCTCCTTGTTCCTTGGCATCTAGAATCTGCTAAAACCATCATGAGCAGTTCCATATATGCTTACTAATCAAGTGGTAGTCTTCTGAGATAACAAAGGAAATCCTATTCCATCATTTTATGTTCTGAAGAGGAAGTTCTTACCATCCGTCAGGGTTGAAACTTGAGATCGTCACCACCTACTCATTTTCACAGTTGTTTCCCTCCAACTTCTAAACTTGTTTTTCCATCACTAGTACCAGCAACTGGATTCCTTTTTATATCCACTAGTCCAGTCACTACCTGAGTGTGTCTATACATATGACAAGTCATCTGAGATGTGCTTGCTGGATGGTGAGCAAAGAGCCTCACGCATCCACCTCTGCACGCTTGCCTCCAATCTGTCTCTCAGCAGTGATGAGATGTGAGAGACGCAGGCTTTAGCACGGTGGGCTGTGTGGGGCAATTTCAGGTAGCCATGCTCATCTCATCCTGCAACAAAGCAACTCCACTCTTCATTTCCAAAAGTCAAAACCACAAACATCATCGTGCTAATTTCAAAGATTCACTGAATATTGGGTTGGTCAAAAAGTTCATTCAGGTTTTTCTGTAAGCTGTTGTAAATGAACTTTTTGGCCAACCCGATATTAAAAATATAAGTTATATCAACAAGGACATATTGTACAGCATAGGGAACTCTACCCAATACCATGTAATAACCTATATGGGAGAAGAATTCTGAAAAAGAATAGATGTATGTAGAAGTAAATCACTTTGCTATATACCTGAAACTAACACAACAATGTGGATCAAATATACTCCAAAATAAAAATAAAATAAAAGGACAAGTTATCATTGGCAAGATTTCATAGCTTTTCTTTCCTAGTTCAGTTTTGGTTCTATCTGAAAGAAATCAGAATTCTGATTTAAAAGATCTTTCTTCTCCATAATTCCATCTTTAAAAAATTGACCACAATCAAGTTCCATTCAAACTTTGCTATCAATTTTGTGATAGAGAAGTGAAAACAAATCATCTGCCACCAAATTTTGTCACCTACCTAAGGATGGATAGATTTTGACAGATTTATTTATACACCTCTAGTCCTAGAAAATCCCATGGATGGAGGAGCCTGGTAGGCTGCAGTCCGTGGGGTCACTAAGGGTCGGACATGACTGAGCGACTTCACTTTCACTTTTCGCTTTCACACATTGGAGAAGGAAATGGCAACCCACTCCAGTGTTCTTGCCTGGAGAATCCCAGGGACAGGGGAGCCTGGTGGGCTTCCGTCTATGGGGTCACACAGAGTCGGACACGACTGAAGTGACTTAGCAGCAGCAGCAGTCCCATGACATAATGATCACATTATACTAACGTGGCATCTCTGTGTTCTTACTGCTGTGAACTGGCAAAGACTTGCTTGGCATTTATCACAGCCAGGTTTCTAAAAGAAGGATTAAAAAGGAAAACACCTTTCATTTGAACCAGGTTTGCGCTCCAATTTTACCTAATTTCCTGATTCAGAAATGTTGCTTTTGTGATTATTAAGTATGACCCCAAAAGGATTTTAAGCCTATATTTGGATTTAATATGAAATGAGTCAAAAAATACAGCTAGCAGAGCTCATGACAGGTGCAATGATTCACACGAGATACGTATACCCTTTAATTCAGGCAGAAGAGGTAGTTACCAAACAACAGTTTGGTGATTGTTCATGCCTCCTGGTACATGGCAAGCCAACTTTTAAAAAGTTTCTGCATCCAACTCTCATAGAGGAAAAAAAAATATATCCAGCTGTTTTTAAAATGCAAAATGCTTAACTGACAGCATGATTATCAGTTGAAAACAGAATAGTTGTCAGGGGTTCTCAAGGGCAGATTCTGCAGTTTTGCTGAATTCTTACTTATTAAATGCTTGATTCGAAAATAGGGCTTCCTTCTTTAGAGTTAGGGGTACATTTCTCAAGTGCTTGGCACCCCAAGGGCAACAGCAGAAGTATACTTACTGAGAGTTACTAATAGAAAGATAATTAAAAAGACAATCACCCCACCATGTAATCCCCTGAAGAAACAGAACTAGATTTGTTGGCAATGCCAAGTGGCATCTTGAATGTAATTCAGTAATTCGGTATCAAAATGTCCCTAAATGAGGGGGAAAAGGAGGTTTGGGGCCTTCATAGCACAAATTATGGAACACCTCCATTTGCCTGTGTAGATGTCACGTCTCAGTAAAAATTCTTTCACTTTTACAGACCTTGTTTCCTTAAGGATTCCTTCACTGTGACCTGGAGGCAAGATTCTGCCCACATGAACCAGGATTCACTGAATTGTTTTGTTTCTCTGCTGCTGCTAAGTCACTTCAGTCGTGTCCGACTCTGTGTGACCCCCTAGACGGAAGCCCACTAAGCTCCCCCATCCCTGGGATTCTCCAGGCAAGAACACTGGAGTGGGTTGCCATTTCCTTCTCCGTGTTTCTCTATTAATTTTAAATAAACTTTAAGAAACAATCTAAGTGTCCAACAACACATGAATGGATAAAGAAGACATGGTGCATGAGTATACACACACACACACACACACACACACAATATACACACAATGAAATAGCAATTAGCTATAAAAAGAATGAAATTTTGCCATTTTTAGCAACGTGGATGGACTTGAAGGGCATTATGCTATGTGAAGTCAGTCAGACATAGAATATAAGATAAATACTGTATGATATTCCTCATATGTGGAATCCAAAAAATATAAATGAGTGACTATAAAAAAAAAGCAGATATAGAGAACAAACTAGTGGTTACCAGTAGGGGGAGGGGCAAAATAGAGGCAGGGTAGTGGGAGGCACGAAGTATCGTGTGTACTACAGGCTCAAGGATATATTGTACAATACAGCTGCTGCTGCTAAGTCAGTTCAGTCATGTCCGACTCTGTGCAACCCCATAGATGGCAGCCCACCAGGCTCCCCCGTCCCTGGGATTCTCCAGGCAAGAACACTGGAGTGGGTTGCCATTTCCTTCTCCAATGCATGAAAGTGAAATTTAAGTCACTCAGTCGTGTACAACTCTTAGCAACCCCATGGATTGCAGCCTACCAGACTCCTCCATCCATGGGATTTTCCAGGCAAGAGTACCAGAGTGGGGTGCCATTGCCTTCTCCGTGTACAACACAGGGAATATAGCAAATATTTTGTAAGTGCTGTAAATGGAAAGAAACTTTTAAAAATTGTATAAAATTTTGAATTTTTTTTAAATTTTAGAGTTACAGAGAAGTTACAAAGATAGTACAGAGTATACCCATATACCCTTCATCCAGCTCCCTCTAATGCTTACAAAACTAAGGTATATTTGTGAAAATTAAGAAATTAATATTGGCAGAATGCTATTAACTATAGACTTTATTTCCCTAATTTTTCCACTGGAATTCTTTGTCTGTTCTAGGTTCCAATCCAGGATACCACAGTGCATTTAGACAATTACATGGTCTCTTCTTGTTCAGGATCTTGACAATCTGAAGAGTACCAGACAGGTATTTTGTAGAGTGTCCCTAGTTTGGGTTGTCTGATGTTTTGTCTGATTTTTTTTTTTATGACTAGACTAAGGTTATGAGTTTTGTGGGAAAATAAAGAAATGAGGTGCCCTTCTCATAACATCCCTGAGCTGTTTTTGAGCAAGAAATAAAATGGTAAAAAGTTCTTACCTTATCCTCTAGCATAAAGATGTAACAGTTTACAAATAAATGAGTTAAATTATGTAAACACGCAAAATTACTTTTAGCAATAAAGTTAAAGCTTCTAAACCTAGGTCTGTTGGCCTTCAACAGGGATTTCAACCAAAGGATTGCAGCATGTCTGTGCATTACAAGCAGTTATTGAGGTGTTAAAAATATTTGATGTTAATGACAAAGTAGTAAAGCCTACACATGATTGGCTCTATCTATTAACTGGAGTAAATTTAAGAATATTATGTAATATACCCTTACTGATTTGCATCTAATATGCTTCCTAGAGTGCAAAAAGATGAGGCAGAGTTATATGATAGGTAATATGCCCATGAAAACAGCAAACGTCAGTCAAGATATAGCACATATACAAGCATTAGAATATCAACTGACAGGCTCATTTCTTTAAAAATAAGAAAAGAAGTTGTTGAGAATTAAAGCTTTAAACCAGTCATCTCCAAAATGCTTCTTATATTCTCCATCAAGGTGTTTTAGCGTGCACCCTACTTAGCCTGGTTTCTTCTCGAAAATAATCTGCAAGACAATGGCATCTATGTAGGGAGTTTGTTTCCAGAAATGATCCCACCAAAGGGAACAGGAGTGAGCGCCAAATAAAGGAAGAGATGGAGGAGTCAGAGGCAAAGGAGCACAATTGGGCTGGTTAGTATGAGGCTGGCCACATGGGGATTCCATGAGAAGTCACTCAGAACGTACTTCAGGATGGTTCATCTGAGACATGGAAAAGGCAAGCGTTTATCCACTGGCTCCTGGCTTACAATGAGTCAATTAGCTTACACTTGCAGATCTGTGCATGCATCAGAATGGCTGGACAGAGGTAGAAAATACCCAGAACTGCAGGTGAGAGAGGGATATCACTGAAGGATGGGGTTGACAGGTGATGCCTGTACACAGCTGATTGCCACACAACAGCTAAAGTACAAAGGTGAGCCAAAATGTGTGAGCCAGGACACAAGGCAGGGGGCCTATATGTATACGCATACATATAGAAATTCGTATGTTACTCTGGACCCATAGAAAGGACTTGTGTGCATGCTCAGTCACGTCCAACTTTTTGTGACCCATGGACTGCAGCCCACCAGGCTCGTCTGTCCATGGGATTTCCCAGGCAAGAATTCTGGAGTGGGTTGCCATCTCCTTTTCTAGGGAATTTTCCCAAACCAAGGATCGAGCTTGCATTTCTTGCATTGACAGGTGGATTCTTTACTACTTAAGCCACCTGGGCAATCCCTAGTAAATATTAGCACATTTTATTTTGCTCTTATTTTTAGGGAAAAATTAATATAAATACAAATCCTAGTATTTTCTTCCTACAACTCAGTGAACAGTCTTGCCCACCCCTGAGATTGCATGTGGTCCTCTTTGGAGACCACTGATTTAGTATACAAGATTCTCCTTGAATGATTTTGACTTGGAAGATTTTCTCAGCTGCTTTAAGTAAGAAAACTGACAGTGGAAGAAATTGGAAACAAAGTCCAGTTTAAAAAGTCCAATTTAATTAGACTGTTGATCTCCCTCTTCATCTAACAACAGTTAAAATTAATTCCACATCTCTAGTTAAAAATAATAAAGGTCTCATAATAAGGACACATGGCATAGTACAGCGGTTCTCAAATTTGAGCAGGCTTCAAAACATCCTCTGGACAACGACTCATGAAACACAGATTGCTGGGCCACCACCACAGAGCTCATGATTCACAACGTCTAGGGTTAGGCCTAAGAATTTAAATTTTTAACAACTTCCCAGGAGATGCACACTTGGATGATCAGGGGAAAATGGGGGCTGAAAGATGAGGGGAGAGGGGCCAAGACTGAGGAGCATGCTTTGAAATCCATGGGCCCAATGGAAAGAGCATGGGCTTCAGCATCAGACCATCAGGCCCTGGTTTAAAGCCTAGATCTCCTACGTGCTATCATGAACATTTCCACCAATCAACTGTACAATGAGAGTAATTCTCACTATCAACTGTACAATGAGTAATTCCCACTGCACGGTGCTGCTGTGAGTAAGGGAGGAGATAACTAACATTAGCAAGGGGCCCTGTGTCATACTGGGCACAGTCTGGGTTTCAATAAATTATCATCCGTATCAACAAAACCACTAATATCATGGATTAGTTCAGCAAATAATGTCAGAATAACAAAAAGTACCTAAAGAGACTTAACAGTAATTTAAGAGATTTAATTTGGCAGAATTACAGATCTTTCTAGACCAGATGGGTTTTGTTTTGTTTTGTTTAAAATGAAGACTAATACAGGACTGGGGGTGCGGAAGGTGGTTTCAGGATGATTCAAGTGCATTTTGTTTATTGAGCACTTTATTTCTATTATTATTACATCAGCTCCACCTCAGGTCATCAGGCATTAGATCCTGGAGGCTGGGGACCCCTGCTGTTAGTATGCATGTCCCTAGTTTCTCCTCACTTCCCCACTTGTTCCAGCCTTTGTTCTGCTATCAACTCAGCCATGGAAGTGCTGGGGGAGGGGAAGAGATGGCCTCACAGGCCTCATAACCAACATGCAGAGTGTGGTTTCAGGGCACTGGGCCACCAGGCAGATTTTCCAGGAGTTACAAAATATCAATCTCTCCCCCACTTTTACTAATATGAATCATAAAACCTGCCAAACAGCCTCTGGAACTCTAGATAAATGTTTTGAATCTCAAAAGACAAAATATTTCAGATCATCCAGTCTGTCAGGATATATTTTCAACTCTACCTTAAAAAATAAAAAGCCTGTTTCCATCTTAAAATTATTTTTACCATGTTGATTTGCTCATCTACAAATGTATGCTGCTTAAAGTAGTAGCTTAAATGGGAATTTTAATGAATGCTATGAATCAGTGCCTAATTTGCACATTTTGTTAATTACCTGTGGTTTAGGATAATCCATTCAAGATGTTCCCTATTACCCTGGATAATTAAGAGTTGACCTATTTTCGAATTTTTGCAGCTCAAATAGAATGAATTCCAGTCAATTTTCTTTTCTAATAGAAAAACCATCATTTATTTAAATAGTCTATCAGACGTAATTGGAATGTAAAATCTCGGGATGAAAATTGACTTTCAAAGGTCATAGAATTCGTCCCCTTACTCTTGGGAGGACTGTAAAGCAAGCTAGCAGAGATGCATTCCATCCTTCATTGAATGCGTGCTTGCGTGGGTGCTAAGTCGCTTCAGTAGTGGCCAACTCTGTGACCCCATGGACTGTAGCCTACCAGTTTCCTCTGTCCACAGGATTCTCCCACCAAGAATACTAGAGTGGGTTGCCATGCCCTCCTCCAGGGAACTTTCCCAACCCAGCGATCGAACCTGCGTCTCTTGTGTCTCCTGCATTGGCAGGCAGTTTCTTTACCATCAAGGCCACCTGAGAAGCAGGAACGCTTTACAGCATGGAACGCTGTAAACTGTAGCCAAAATGTGCACCAGCCTGGGGATCAGCGCACTTCTCTCTCTTCACCATCTGAGTCATTGCTCTAATAACTGTTGCCAGTATGAAACATAAAACATACTGACAGATACATACAGGCTTAACTTACACACCCCTCACACAGACAGAGGTTTACAATAAAGTTTCATAAGGAAGCCCGGATAGAGTACACATCTTCTCAAAATTCTTTCTTGGGTACAACTGATAGTTCTTTTATGCCCAGGGCAAAATCGGATGTTCTTCTATGAGACTTCTCCCCACTCAAAGAAAAAGAAGTTGGCTTTAAATTGTGGATCATATTCCACATTTAAAAGATTCTACAGCAGCTTTGTTGTAGACCTCAGCTTGGCAGTGAGCAAGCTCCAGGAGATGGTGAAGGACAGGGAAGCCTGGCATGCTGCAGTCCATGGGGTGGCTAAAAGTCAGACATGACTGAGCTCTCGTCTCTATCTTTTCGTTAAGAACTCTGGATCCACAGGGGAACAACAGCGTGGGTGAACATGACAAGTATTGATCCTTGTATTCCCAAGGAGTGGTTATCTGAGCACTCCTCTCAACTTTCCCTCAAGGCCGTTCTGTCCACTTCTGCAGCACTGGGCCCCTAGGCTGTCTTGCGAAACTCCCTCCTGGAACCTGCCTGCTGCCTATTTGTGTCTTCCTGTCCACACTCAGGAAACCATCTCTACATCAGGGTTCACTTTCCATGCAGAGGCCTTCTCTTGCCCTCTTTCCACTGAGCTAATGCTACCCACGAATGATCCTTTTCTTGCTCAGACTCCCCACCTCGAAAGCTAGTCTTTGCCTAGGGCAGGCGATCCTGCCTCAGACAGAATCTGACTTCATATGGAACTGCACACTGGGTGCTGATGCCCAGAGCCTGTCCCCCAGTTTCCCTGCCTGGATCCTGCTTTCCTCACAAACTTCATCTACCTCGTCTTCCCCCATCTTCATTGTGACAACTCCTTTTTGCCTGTTGCTTAAACCCAAGATTTCAGAGTCACACTTCCTGTTTCTTTCTCTCACATCACATACCCAGCCTCTACACTCAAAAATACTAAATGCATTTTGGCGGACTGAAAATATGAATACAAATTCTTTCTATCCTGCTATGCAGGCCCCTTTGCAATGTGACTTTGCTGCCCTTCTCATCTAGAGATGGATCTATTTCCCACCCATTATAACCAGACTGCTCTCGTGACTTGTTTGGAAAAAACAGGATGTGGCAGAAATGATATTATGAGACTTTTTAGGTGAGGACTTCACAGCACCGCATTCCCTCTTCTGGAACATTGCCCTGAAACCCCCCACCTCACTGCATAAGAGGACTGGTTTAGTACTGGAGGATGAGCAACTGGGTGGAGGAAAATCAAGGATCCTTAACAAGTGAAGAAGACTGTCTTGGGCCTTTAAACCACTCAGTCTTCTAGTGAATGCACCCACATGAGCGAGTCCAGAAGAAATTATCAGAGGAACCAGCTGGCCAACCGACAGAAAAAAGGATAATGATAAGCCTCTAAGTCCAGGGGTGTGTGACCCAGCCACTTCTCACCACTTGCACTGCTGCCATTTTTTAAAATTAATTTATTTTAACTGGAGGTTAATTACTTTACAATATTGTGGTGGGGTTTGCCATACATTTTTATTGGAGCCACCAATCAGAATTATTTCAGTAGTTTCTTACCAGCCCTATCTACCTTTGGGCCCTTGGCCCCTGTTGGCTTTTATCCACACAGCAACCAAAGTGATCGCTTCAAAAAATAGTAGCCATATGATCCAGGAATCCCACTCCTGGGCATATATCCAGAGAAAACTCTAATTCAAAAAGATACACACACACCTATGTTCTTAGCAGCACTATTTACAATAGCCAAGACATGGAAGCAAACCAGATGTCCATCAATAGAAAAGATGAATTGATAAATAAGATTATACACACACACACACACACACACACACACAGGAATATTACTCAGCCATAAAAAAAGAATGAAATATTGTCATTTGCAGCAAACATAAATGGACCCAACCTAAAGATTATCATAGTGAGTGAAGTAAATCAGAAAGAAAAAAACAAATATGATATCACATAAGTGAGTAAGTAAGTGAAGTCGCTCAGTTGTGTCTGACTCTTTGCGACCCCATGGACTGTAGCCTACCAGGCTCCTCTGTCCATGGGATTTTCCAGGCAAGAGTACTAGAGTGGATTGCCATTTCCTTCTCCAGCGGATCTTCCCGACCCAGGGATCGAACTTGGGTCTCCTGCATTGTAGACAGACGCTTTACCATCTGAGCCACCAGGGAAGTCCTACGATACAGCATACATGGAATCTAAAAAGAATGATATAAATTAAATTATTTACAAAACAAAAGTAGAGTCACAGACATAGAACACGAATTTATGGTTCCCAAAAAGGGATCAACTTGGAATTTGGGATTAACACATACACACTACTATTTGCAATAACCTATAAAATAAAGGAATCTGAAAGAGAATTTTATACACACACACACGTCTGTGTGTTTCTATATGTATGTGTGTGGATAGATATATCTGTATGTATTTGTATCTGTATATATTTGTCCGTATATATATATATGAATCACTTTGCTATATACCCGAAACTAACACAACTTTGTAAATTAACTATATTTCACTTTTAAAAAATGAAATCTCCTCCTCCAAAAACACAAGCCAGATCATGTTATTCCTCTGCTTCAAATCTACCAAGTGTTCCTGTTTGACTCAGAATGAAAGCCCAGGTACTTATAATAGCCTGTGAGACCCAACAGGGGTCACCGCCCATCACCTCTCTGACCTCATCTCTTGCATGCAGAACCCACTGATACAGAGGGCTGACTGTCCTACACCATTTCATATAAGGGACTTGAGCATCTGTGGATGGTCCTGTAACCTGGACAACTGCATGCTCTTGCCCACTCAGCTTCAGCCACACTGGCTTCCTCTGTTCCCAAACATGCCAGACATGCTTCCCCTGCTTGCAATGCTCCTCTCCATCCACAGATACGATCCATCCATATCTAACTCACCTGCCACCTTCAAATCTCTGCTCAAATATCACCTCCTCAGTGAAGCTCACCCTCACCACCTTATTTTAAATTGCACTGTGCATTTGTATCCTGTCCAGGACTCCTAATCACTCACACACCATCCATCATTCTATAGAACTAATTTATCATGTTTATTGTCAGTCTTGCTTCATGAAGACAGAGATTTATGTCTAGCTTTTTCATTGATGCCTGGCACACAAAAGACTGGATAGCTATTTGTTGAATGAATACTCATTATTTACAAACTTTCAAAAACCACAGTGATTTTCAGAAACTTCATAAATGCTTTGCTTGAATTTCCTTTTTAAAATATGCTTCTGCCATTTTGGAAAATGGTATACAAAATACACAGTCAAATATGGTATTGATGAGATTTTGTACAAATCAAAACAGCCTCAGAACTGTCATGAATTGAGCATGGCAGCTTCCGCTTTTCTTTGGTTTCTTCCTGATTCCCCTCCACCTCCTGCCACCACCCACACTTTCTGTCTTAAAGCTCCTTAGCTCAGAGTAAACTCAGCTTTCTCCAGCAAGGCTCCCACAGACCTGCCCTGGCACCGGCTATATGGTGAGCACAGGTTCCCAGAGGCAATTGCTAAAATTATTCTACACAGAAACCAGGGAGGGAACCAAGAAGAAAGAGAACCAGGGAACCAGACGCACTATCTGAAAATCGGGAGAAGGCATGAGAATCCCCAGAATGATGGTAAAAGGAAGGACCAGAAGTAATCATCAGGAATGCAAACAGTCTTCACGAAGATAAAAGAACAAAAAATTGAACTAATTAACTGACAGATTTGACCATGTGAAAAACTGTATTGAGAAGCATTTTATAAGATTGTTATAGGATGTGGGAGGACCCAGTGTTTCGCTGAAGAAAAATAGGCTAAAGAAAAAAAAGAATTACCTGAAGAAAAAAAATGAAGATACTATTACTGAAATAAATACCATAAAAATCACCCCCTTATCTACAAAAGTTAGAATAAACATCGTACTTTACAGTAAAATATTAAAATCATTATCCTGGGGCTTCCCTGATGGCTCAGTGGTAAAGAATCTATCTGGCAATGCAGGAGACACAGGTTTGGTCCCTGGGTTGGGAAGATCCCCTGGAAAAGGAAATGGCAAACTACTCCAGTATTCTTGCCTGGTAAGTCCCATGGATAGAGAAGCCTGGTGGGCTACAGTCCATGGGGTCGCAAGAGAGTCAGACATGACTTACTGATGTCAACAACAACAATACATTAAAACAACAACAATATATTAAAATCATTGTCCTTGAAATCAGTAGTAGGACATATCTGCAACCACCTCACTTGCTCAGTTTTGAATTGGAGATCCTAGCTGGTGCAATAATGCAAAGAAAAGAAATAAAAGGCATGAAGATCAGAAGATGAAACCATTTATTGCCATTATCTGCAGGCAACATAGTTTTGTACATAGAAAAATCCAAAAGGGACTAGAGGCAAAGTATTAAAATTAAGTGAATTTAGAAAAGTCTCTATACACAAAGTCAATATACAAAAATTGCATTGCCATTTCTGAGCAAGAACTGGAAAATAAGTTTTTAAATTCTACCCTTCACAGTAGCATGGAAAAAAACAAAATACGGGAATATATCTAAGCTATACAAGACTTCTACCTAGAAAGTGTTTACGAGAGAAATTAAAAACTATTTAAGTAAATGATTGTATGTACCTTGTTTGTGGATTGGAAGATATCATTGTTAAGTTTCAGATTTCCTCTAATTGCCCTATAGATTAAATGCAATTCTATCTAAAATCTCACCAGGTTTTTGTTGTCATTGATGAGACTCATAAGCTGTAAAATTTGTATCAACATAAAAAGGCCTAAGAACACTCAAAACAACCTTGAGAAAAAATTTTAGAGGTCTCTCAGGTTCAGTTCAGTTGAGTCACTCAGTCGTGTCCGACTCTTTGTGACCCCATGAATCACAGCACACCAGGCCTCCCTGTCCATCACCAACTCCCGGAGTTCACTCAAACTCATGTCCATCGAGTCAGTGATGCTATCCAGCCATCTCATTCTCTGTCGTCCCCATCTCTTCCCGCCCCCAATCCCTCCCAGCATCAGAGTCTTTTCCAGTGAGTCAACTCGTCTCATGAGGTGGCCAAAGTATTGCAGTTTCAGCTTTAGCATCAGTCCGTCCAATGAACAACCAGGATTGAGCTCCTCCAGAATGGACTGGTTGGATCTCCTTGCAGTCCAAGGGACTCTCAAGAGTCTTCTCCAGCACCACAGTTCAAAAGCATCAATTCTTCGGCAATCAGCTTTCTTCACAGTCCAACTCTCACATCCATACATGACCACAGGAAAAACCATAGCCTTGACTAGACGGACCTTGGTTGGCAAAGTAATGTCTCTGCTTTTTAATATGCTATCTAGGTTGGTCATAATTTTCCTTCCAAGGAGTAAGCGTCTTTTAATTTCATGGCTGAAATCAGCATCCGCAGTGATTTTGGAGCCCCTAAAAATAAAGTCTGACACTCTTTCCACTGTTTCCCCATCTATTTGCCATGAAGTGATGGGACCAGATGCCATGATCTTTGTTTTCTGAATGTTGAGCTTCAAGTCAACCTTTTCACTCTCCTCTTTCACTTTCATCAAGAGGCTTTTGAGTTCCTCTTCACTTTCTGCCATACGGGAGGTGTCATCTGCATATCTGAGGTTATTGATATTTCTCCCAGCAATCTTGATTCCAGCTTGTGCTTCTTCCAGCCCAGTGTTCCTCATGATGTACTCTGCATATAAATTAAATAAGCAGGGTGACAATATACAACCTTGACGTACTCCTTTTCCTATTTGGAACCAGTCTGTTGTTCCACGGCCAGTTCTAACTGTTGCTTCCTGACCTGCATACAGGTTTCTCAACAGGCAGTTCAGGTGGTCTGGTATGCCCATCTCTTTCAGAATTTTCCACAGTTTATTGTGATCCACACAGTCAAAGGCTTTGGAACAGTCAATGAAGCAGAAATAGACGTTTTTCTGGAACTCTCTTGCTTTCTCCATGATCCAGCGGATGTTGGCAATTTGATCTCTGGTTCCTCTGCCTTTTCTAAAACCTGCTTGAACATCTGGAAGTTCACGGTTCACATATTGCTGAAGCCTGGCTTGGAGTATTTTGAGCATGACTTTACTAGTGTGTGAGATGAGTGCAATTGTGCGGTAGTTTGAACATTCTTCAGCATTGCCTTTCTTTGGGATTGGAATGAAAACTGACCTTTTCCAGTCCTGTGGCCACTGCTGACCCCAAATTTGCTGGCATATTGAAATCAGCACTTTCACAGCATCATCTTTCAGGTAGCAAGGATTAAAATGAAGTCACAGTAATTAAGGTGGTATAGGATGGATGCCAGAGAAGGCAATGGCAAGCCACTCCAGTACTCTTGCCTAGAAAATCCCATGGATGGAGGAGCCTGGTAGGCTGCAGTCCGTGGGGTCGCTAATGGTCGGTTATGACTGAGCGACTTCACTTTTCACTTTCACACATTGGAGAAGGAAATGGCAACCCACTCCAGTGTTCTTGCCTGGAGAATCCCAGGGATGGGAGAGCCTGGTGGGCTTCCATCTGTGGGGTCACACAGAGTTGGACACGACTGAAGTGACTTAGCAGCAGCAGTAGCAGCAGCAGCAGGATGGATGCAGAAATAGACAAACAAGAAAATGAAACAAAACAGAATATAGACCACAGACCCACAAACATTGAGTTGACTAAAAAGTTTGTTCAAGTCTTTCCATTAAGATGTTATGGGAAAACACAAATGATCTTTTGACCAACCCAACATATAGTCCACTAATCTACAACAATAGTGCCACTAGAGTAGAGTGGGAAAGCAAGTTCTTTAAATAAATGATACTGACTTAAGTTAAAACCTTTTGAAAGAATCCCACAGGCTCAACAGGACAGAGAATGTAACAGAGACAAACAAACAATGCATAGTATCTGGGGACCTGCTATGGACAGATGCTGGCGTCAGCAGCAAACAAGGTATGGGTTTTCATCCCAAGAAAGGGACTCATCACATCTGCTTTCTTCTTCAGTCAGTTCAGCTGCTCAGTCGTGTCTGACTCTTTGCGACCCCATGAATCACAGTACGCCAGGCCTCCCTGTCCATCACTGACTCCTGGAGTCTACCCAAACTCATGTCCATCGAGTCAGTGATGCCATCCAGCCATCTCATTCTCTGTCATCCCCTTCTTCTCCCACCCCCAATCTTTCCCAGCATCAGGATCTTTTCCAGTGAATCAACTCTTCGCATGAGGTGGCCAAAGTATTGGAGTTTCAGCTTCAGCATCAGTCCCTCCAATGAACACCCAGGATTGATCTCCTTTAGAATGGACTGGTTGGATCTCCTTACAGTCCAAGGGACTCAAGAGTCTTCTCCAACACCACAGTTCAAAAGCATCAATTCTTCGGCGATCAGCTTTCTTCACAGTCCAACTCTCACATCCATGCATGACCACTGGGAAAACCATAGCCTTGACTAGACGGACCTTGGTTGGCAAAGTAATCTCTCTGCTTTTTAATATGCTATCTAGGTTGGTCATAACTTTCCTTCCAAGGAGTAAGCGTCTTTTAATTTCACGGCTGCAGTCACAATCTGCAGTGATTTTGGAGCCCCAAAAAATAAAGTCTGATACTGTTTCCACTGTTTCCCCATCTATCTCCCATGAAGTGGTGAGACCAGATGCCATGATCTTAATTTTCTGAATGTTGAGCTTTAAGCCAACTTTTTCATCCTTCACTTTCATTAAGAGGCTTTTTAGTTCCTCTTCACTTTCTGCCATAAGGGTGATGTCGTCTTTAAGCCTGTCTGATTTTGTCAGGGAATAATGACTTGCAAGTGTTTAAAACATTTTCAGGTAAAGAGGGCTCTGAAGGCATTTAGGTGGACCTATTTTGCTGAATTTGGCATGTTTCTTGGTAAATTTTAGTAGTTCTAAGACTTACTGTGCTCTTCTCCTAAGGCATTCCTGGATCCTGATGATACTAGAAGAAATACCCTTTATTCAGCTTATTTTTTAGAATAATATTTTAAAGCATAAATATGTTCTAAATCTGAAATGCTAACTTCTGTGTATAGCAGGAGTCTTCTTTGTGTCTTTCTAAAAGTAATGCCATAACTTGCTCAAGTTAAAGTTTTTATTATTTAAACCATTTATTAAAGCAATATGAAATATTCCTTCATCCTAAATTTAAGGCCCAAAAAAGAATGGTTTCTGGTCTCCTCACTCCATTGTCAGGGAGTGCCCAAATTGAACAGTATTTTGAGAATTTACCCAAGGAAATGCAGATTCCAAAAAGATTGCAGTCTAAGTGATTGATTTTTCTCTATCCAAACTCATCAAATTAACTTGGAAACCCTCTTGAACCTCTGCATTACTTCAAATTCTAGTACCTAGTACAGTGCCATGCTCCCTGCAGACATTCAATGTGTTAATTGAATTTAAATTTAATTCAAAGTCTTTGAGGGAACTAAATTTACCACATTTTTGTAGCTTTTTGCTTTACACCAAGGAGTCTTTTCCCTAGATGTACTGGAAATTAACTTCAGAACTTAATGTTTAAATGAAGGCAAAGCAACTCAATACACAGCTTGACAAAGCTGAAAATAAGTCTCCCTGTGATGATCAAACTGCTCTGGTACCTTTGCAGTAATTCTCCTCAGCAGAAAATCAAATGGATATTAGACTATGTGTTCAGTATATTCTCCTCATCACAATAATAGCTCTGTTAAAACGAGTTCCAAAGGGAAATGCTATTAAGCATTTCATCAGTTCACAATAACAGTTTGGGGAGAAACTATTCACAGAGCTTTGTGCCACAGTGCAGTTACAAAGCCCAGTAACTGCTCAAATCATCTTCGACTAAACCTGAAACAGTCATGGCAGACACCCAGCCCTTTTCACAATGGCATCAAACTTGTTTCCCCTACTTTTCCCTTTACTTAGTTTTATTTTTGATGAGCAGCTCATTCTCCAGAATTAATCGTCTGCCCACGAAACAACGGACGAACATGAACTGGAGAAAGAGGTTCCACCAATACAGAGCACTGGCCAGTGAGACACGGCCTCCTTTGCTCTTCAGATCTCTTGTTCTGACTCCTCAAGTCTCTTATTTCTCCTCCGCCTCATGTCAGTGGAAGGAGGTGGGAGGGAAAGTGTTCATGGAAGAAGAGGTTCTCTGAGGATGTCAATATGGCCAAAATGGGGTTGGAGAGAATTTCCCCCCACTGCTTTTATGATTTCAATATCAAAGGTCAAATATAGAAGAAAGGTATGTCTTCACCCTCAGGGGCACATGGCCAAGGAGAAAGAAAACAACCAGACGTTCTCACTTTAATTTCAGGCAACACAACAAAAGTGATCAGTGCCTTGGAAGAGGACAAGAAAGAAATCTTAGATACTCCTACCACTTTTATAGGCGTTCCTACAGATATAATTCAGACTCATCATTTCATGGAAAGAAAAATGTCAAAATACATATGTAACTGAGATGTGGCCAAAACTGTGGGCAGCCTCACTTTTCATCTTCAGCCCACTTAAAGCCAGCCTCAAAAGCAAGTCCAACTTCATGAGCCATTTGTGAGTGTTTTAGATTTACTGAAAATTGGGTGAGAAGTCTGGGAAACAGCTACACGGTATACTACAGGTACAACGGACTTCTAAATGCCTATGAAGTATCTCTGTGGTTCCCTCCTGTGGTAGACAGCCTCCTGTGGCCCCCTGCAAGGATCCATATTTCCTGGCACACCTCTGTCCTTGTGTATTCCCCTCCCACACTGAATCAGAGCTGCTTCCGAGTTATCAGTAGTGGAAGTATTGGTGTGCTGCTTCTGAGGCCAAGTCATGAAAGCCATTAGAGCTCCACCGTGGCCTCTAGGATTGCTTGTCCTGGGAAAAACCGGGTACTATATCATGCAAACACTTGAGCAGCTCCATGGAGTGGCCCATGTGGCAACCTGAGGCCTCCAGCCAACAGCCGGCACTGATATACTGACTATGCTAGCAAGTCCTCCAGCACACTCAGGCTTCTAGGTAAACACAGCCCCAGCCTACAGATGACCACAACCACACAAACCAGAGTGACAACCAAACCTGACTCTCAGAATCTGGGAGCCTAATAAATGATTATGTCACGATCCTACATGCGAGTGGTTTGTACGCACCCTTAGATAACTAAGATGTGACACTCCCTCCTCCAACTTCTCTGACTACCACCACCTTCACCCTTTTCACCTTTTCCCCCCATGACTCCTGAACACCTTTTTCTGCCTCTTGAACTCTCAGAAGCAATACCACTCCTCCTCCTGACCCCATCCCTCCAACTCTGCCTTTTTCATTCAGAACAATGTAGTTTTCCCTGCTTTCTCATTCCTCTTGGTAGATACAGCTATCCATTCTCTTACAAACAGTACCTGGGACTTCCCTGGTGGTCCAGTGTTTTAAGATTTTGCCTTGTAACGCAGGGAGTGAGGGTTTGGTCCCTGGTTGGGGAACTAAGATCCCACATGCCTCACAGCCAAAAAACTAAAATATAAAACAGAAGCAATATTGTAACAAGTTCAGTAAAGACTTTAAAAATGGTCCACATTAAACACACACACACACACACACACACACAAAATAGTACCCTTTCTCTTTAATAATATCAAGTGATCTCCCCGTTAGTTTATTTTCCTTTTACATACAGAAGTGTTACATCTTACTATCTTCAATTAAGACTTGGAAATAATCTCACTAGCACTTTCAAGTCCCAAATTTACTTAGGTGAAGTAAGGACTGTTTTTTACAGCCATCTCATTAAACCAAATTAAAAGTAAACAAACAAGTGAGTCACCTCATTAAACTAAAAAGTAAACAAATATGAAAAACAATTTTCTTTTAATGTATTTTTCTTTGTCCTCATTAAGCAGCATTATTCTCAACAGAGAAATGTGATTTCAGTTACCCTTATTCGTTTTAGCATTCTGTAACTTATTGTGCTATATTTACCAAGCCTGAAGATAAATTATTTTGTCCTAATAATAGGTCTCTAACCACAGTAGTTGAAACTACTTGTAACTTTTCTGGGTGTTGCAGGATTTCTGAAAATAAATAAATCTTCATTTTTTTCCAAGACACATAACGTTTTCTGTTGGCTCCATTGCTGTATATTATATTCAACTGCATCTCACTTTAAAAGTGCTTGTAGAGAGAAGAGGGGGAATTTCTATCTAAACTGACTATAAACAATTCACTTTCATTTTAGTGTTAAAGTTTTTAAGCTACTAGTACCTATGACTTAGTTACTGAACAATGACTAGTACCTAGACTTACTTCTATTATCAAAAAATACCCACCACTAGAGATGGAGACAACGTTCAACTTATCTTCCTACCTTCTCCCGAAACCTTTCCAGCCCTGGGGTCCTCCGGGTTTATGTGTGTGTGCTCAGCCATGTGTGACTCTTTGCAGCCCCATGGACTCTAGCCCGCAAGGCTCCTCTGTCCATGGAATTTTCCAGGCAAGAATCCTGGAGTGGGTTGTACTTCCTCCTCCAGGGGATCTTCCTGACACAGGCATCAAATCTGTATCTCTTGTGTCTCCTTTAATTGGCAGGTGGGTTCTTTACCACTGCACCACATGGGAAGACTGTGGTCTTCTAAGACAGCCTCCAAATTCTCACCAAGTATCCCCTCCTCCTGCTTCATTTGCGATCTCTGTCACTTCACCATTGTTTGATGCTGTTATTTGTTTCACTCTACTCCAGAGAAAGAAAAATTGACTGTCTTAGTTGATAATGCGTATGGAAAAGTTAACACCAAAATGTTTGTCATGTTTTCTAAATCTCATTTTTCTCAGGGAAAAAAAAAATTGGTTCTTTATTTTGTAAGAAATGAGTTTTCTGTTTGTTAAATGACAACATATCATTAAAATAAAAAAAATGATTCCATGGGCTTATACTGTACGTGAAAAAATAAACCCAAAGACACATTTTAGAACTGTTTACATTCACTCTCCATGCTTTCATTAATTTTCACCAGTTCAGTTCAGTTGCTCAGTTATGTTCAACTCTTTGCGAATCCATGGACTGCAGCATGCCAGGCTTCCCAGTCCATCACCAACTCCCAGAGTTTGCTCAGACTCAAGTCCATTGAGTCGCTGATGCCATCCAACCATTTCATCCCCTGTTGTCCCCCTCTCCTCCCACCTTCAATCTTTCCCAGCATCTCGGTCTTTTCCAATGAGTCAGTTCTTCCCATCAGGTGGCCAAAGTATTGTTTCAGCTTCAGCATCAGTCCTTCCAATGAATATTCTGGACTGATTTCCTTTAGGATGGACTGGTTGGATCTCCTTGCAGTCCAAGGGACTCTCAAGAGTCTTCTCCAACACCACAGTTCAAAAGCATCAATTCTTTGGTGCTCAGCTTTCTTATGGTCCAACTCTCACATGCATACATTACTACTGGAAAAGACATAACTAGATGGACCTTTGTAGGCAAACGTCTCTGCTTTTTAATATGCTTCTTAGGTTGGTCATAGCTTTTCTTCCAAGGAGCAAGTGTCTTTTAATTTCATGGCTGCAGTCACTATCTGAGTGATTTTGGAGCCCCCAAAAATAAAGTCTGACACTGTTTCCATTGTTTCCCCATCTACTTGCCATGAAGCAATAAGACCGGATGCCATGATCTTAGTTTTTTGAATTGAGTTTTAAGCCAGCTTTTTCACTCTCCTCTTTCAATTTCATCAAGAAGGCTCTTTAGTTCCTCTTTACCTTCTGCCATAAGGGTGGTATCATCTGCATATTTGAGGGTATTGTTATTTCTCCCAGCAATTTTGATTCTAGATTATGCTTCATCCAGCCCGGCATTTTGCCTGATGTACTCTGCATATAAGTTAAATAATCAAGGTGACAATATACAGCCTTGACTACTCATTTCCCTATTTGGAACCAGTCTGTTGTTCCATGTCCAGTTCTAACTATTGCTTCTTAACCTGATACAGATTTCTCAGGAGGGAGGTCAGGTGGTCTGGTATTCCCATCTCTTTAAGAATTTTCCACAGTTTCTTCTAATCCACACAGTCAAAGGCTTTGGCATAGTCAATAAAGCAGAAGTAGATATGTTTTTCTGGAATTATTTTGCTTTTTCAATGATCCAGCTAATGTTGGCGATTTGATCTCTGATTCCTCTGCCTTTTCTAAATCCAGCTTGAACATCTGGAAGTTCATGATTCATGTACTGTTGAAGCCTGGCTTGGAAAATTTTGAGCATTACTTTGCTAGCATGTGAGATGAGTACAATTGTGTGGTAGTTTGAACATTCTTTGACATTGTCCTTCTTTGGGATTGAAATGAAAACTGACATTTTCCAGTCCTGTGGCCACTGCTGAGCTTTCTAAATTTGCTGGCACATTGGGTGCAGCACTTTCACAGCATCATCTTTCAGGATTTGAAATAGCTCAACTGGAATTCCATCACCTCACTAGCTTTGTTCATAGTGATACTTCCTAAGGCCCACGTGACTTCACATTCTAGAATATCTGGCTCTAGGTGAGTGATCACACCATCATGGTTATCTGGGTCATGAGGCTCTTTTTTGTACAGTTCTTCTGTGTATTCTTGCCACCTCTTCTTAATATCTTCTGCTTCTGTTAGGTCCATACCTAACATTTCTGTCCTTTATTGTGCCCATCTGTGCATCAAATATTCCCTTGGTATCTCTAATTTTCTTGAAGAGATCTCTAGTCTTTCTCATTCTATTGTTTTCCTCTATTTCTTTGCATCGAATACTGAGGAAGGCTTTCTTAACTCTCTTTGCTGTTCTTCAAAATGGGTATATCTTTCCTTTTCTCCTTTGCCTTGAGCTTCTCTTCTATTCACAGCTAATTTGTAAGGCCTCCTCAGACGACCATTTTGCCTTTTTGCATTTGTTTTTCTTGGGGATGGTCTTGATCATTGCCTCCTGTACAATATCACAAACCTCCATCCATAGTTCTTCAGGTACTCTATCAGATCTTGTCCCTTGAATCTATTTCTCACTTCCACTGTATAATCATAAGGGATTTGATTTAGGTCATACCTGAATGGTCTAGTGGTTTTCCCTACTTTCTTTCAATTTAAGTCTGAATTTGGCAATAAGGAGTTCATGATTTGAGCCACAGTCAGCTCCCAGTCTTGTTTTTGCTGACTGTATAGAGTTTCTCCATCTTTGGCTGCAAAGAATATAATCATGAAATTTCCAAAATTTCACCCAAATTCCACATCTCGGTGGAAGGCAAAAAGAGCAGGAATTATTTCCCAAGTATTTCAGACACAGAAAAATTACGTCCTTGGGGAAGTTTCTTTTCTAATCACATGTGATTTGTGGTCACTAAAAACCCACCTAGTGTGTGTGTAATAGTCATGATTCTATAGAGAAACAGAATCAGCAAGATGTATATTGAAACACAGAAAGAGACTTATTCTTTGGGACTGGTGTGTGCAGTTCTAGAGGCTGAGAAGTTCCATGATCTGCCATCTGTAATTCGGAGGCCCAGGGAAGCAAGTAGTGTAGTTCCTTTTCAAATCCCAAGGCTGGAGGGCCATGGGAGCCAAAGATGTAAGACCTAGTCAAATACAACGGCCTGAGAACCAGGAGTACTGTGTTTGGGAGCAGGGGGAGAGGGGTGTTTCATCTCTGGCAGACAGCTCGAGCCTTCCCTTCCTATGCCATTTTGTTCTCTTCAGGCCCTCAAGGGGATGGGTGATGCCCATAAGCACTGGTGAGGGCCATCTGCTTTACTTTGTCTACTAACTCAAACCCTAGTTTCTCCTGGAAGCACCCTCAACAGACATACCCAGAAATGTTTTACCAACTAGCAGGGTATCCTCTTAGCCCAGTCAAGTTGACAGATGAAAAGAACCATCATGACGTGTTTTATGAAAATTCAGATGCTAGAAATAGTAAATACAAAAGTAGCAATTCACCCTGGCATCAATCCTAAGATTGTTTACACAGAGGAAACCATCCCATGTCAGCCTGTATGTGCAAACAGAGGAAAGTGAAGAGGAGAAGGAAAGGCAAAGAAGATGGAGAAAGAATATCAATCAATCAATCACATAAAGAGCAAAATTCTTTCAACTTTTTATGTGTAAAGCATCTAGAACTATCTTGTCCTTCTGTCCAATAGAACCTTCTATGATGATGTGCAGTATTTAGTATTTGAAATGCGGTTAGTCCAACTGCTGCTGCTGCTGCTGAGTCACTTCAGTCGTGTCCGACTCTGTGTGACCCCATAGACAGAAGCCCACCAGGCTCCCCCGTCCCTGGGATTCTCCAGGCAAGAACACTGGAGTGGGTTGCCATTTCCTTCTCCTAGTCCAACTGAGGAACTGAATATTTATTTCAATTTTAATTAAATAGCCTCATTGAATATGGGAGCTTCCCTTGTGGCTCTGATGGTAAAGAATCCACCTGCAATGCAGGAGACCAGGGTTCAGTCCCTGTGTCAGGAAGATCCCCTGGAGAAGGGAATGGCAACTCGTTCCAGTATTCTTGCATGGAGAATCCCATGGACAGAGGAGACTTGCAGGCTATTGTCCATGGGGTCACAAAGAGTCAGACACGACTAAACAACTAACATTTTCACTTTTATGTGGATATTGGCTGCTATATTGGCCAATAGTAAAGAATACGCTAATCATCAGACAATTCACTCATCTCCCATGCTAGTAAGGTTATGCTTAAAATCTTGCATGCTAGACCTCAGCATTATGTGAACCAAGAACTTCAGATGTCAAAGTTGGGTTTAGAAAAGGAAGAGGAACCAGAGATCAAATTGCCAACACTCTCTGGATCATGGAGAAAGCTAGGGAATTCCAGGAAAAAAAGCATCTATCTCTGTTTCATCGACTATGTCAAAGACTTTAACTGTGTGGTTCATAATAAGCTGTGAAGAGCTCTTAAGGAGACGGGAATACCTGACCATCTTACCTGTCTTTTGAGAAACCTGTATGTGGATCCAGAAGCAACAGTTATAACCCTGTATGCAACAACTGATTTGTCCAGGATTGAGAAAGGAATACAACTTGGCATCTGCTGTCACCCTGTCTGTTTAATCTATACACTGAGCACATCAAATGCCAGGCTGGAATCAAGACAGGTGGGAAAAATATCATAACCTCAGATATGCAGATGATAACACTCTACTAGAAGAAAGCAAAGAGGAACTAAAGAGCCTCTTGATGAGAGTGAAGGAGGAGAGTAAAAGAGTCAGCTTAAAACTAGATATTAAAAAAACTAAGACTGTGGCATCCAGCCCCATTACCTCATGGCAAGTAGAGGGGGAAAAGGTGGAAGTAGTGACAGATATCCTCTTCTTGGGCTATAAAATCACTGCAGATGGTGACTGCAGCCATGAAACCAAAAGACGATTGCTTCATAGGAAAGCTATGGCAAACCTAGACAGTGTGTTGAAAAGCAGAGACATTACTCTGCCGACAAAGGTCCATATAGTCAAGGCTATGGTTTTCCCAGTGGTCACATACGGTTGTGAGCTGCCACAAAGGAGGCAGAAAGAAGAAGTATTGATGCCTTCAAACTGTGGAGCTGGAGAAGATTCCTGAAAGTCCCTTGGACAAGGAGATTAAACCAGTCAATCTTAAGAGAAATCATTCCTGAATACTCACTGGAAGGACTGATGTTGAAGCTGAAATTCCAATATTTTGGTCGTCTGATGTGAACAGCTGACTTACTGGAAAAGTTCCTGATGCTGGGAAAAATTAAGGGCAGAAGGAGAAGAGAGCATCAGAGGATGAGATGGCTGGATGGCATCGCCAGTGCAACGGACATGAACCTGGGCAAACTTCGGGAGATGGTGAGGGACACAGAGGCCTGGCGTGCTGCAGTATATGGGGTCACAAAGAGTCGGACACGACTGAGAGACTAAACAAGAACATTGGCCAATGCAGGTCTAAAAGCTAAAAAGGGAACTTGTTTTCTTTTGTGCCTACAGGGGTCTGGGCCACAGTAGTTCTAGAGACACCAAGTGGTGTAGAGAGCACAAAATGAAATATCAGAAAACATGTATTCCAGTCCTGTTTGCTCCATGAGCTTGAGCAAGTCACTTGGCCCATTGTTTCCTACCTGTGAGCGGGGTGGGTAACTGGCTGGCCCCTTTGATAGATTGCATAATTTTCCAAATGAGATTACCAACAAGAAAATCTGACATTGTAGTTCAGTCATTCATGGGTAAAGGACTACTGTTTATTAACTGAGGGAGTCCAAAAAGGGAAAGCAGGAAGAAAAAGTCTGACTCATCCAGCTCTCTTAAATCAGGTTGCCTACAAGTAAACCGTGAGATTTCCACGCTGGTGGTATACTAAGGAACTGCTTCTAGAGGAAACCAGGAAGAGACCAGGAAGCAGGACAGAAAAGGGGAGAAAGATAAAGTGCCAGCCTTTAGCCTGACCCCCAGGAAAGCTCTGGGATGTGAATTATAGCTCAGAGTTTGTCTCAGCTCCAGGCAAGGGAGCTGGACTTTCACAGCCCTCAGTCATGACCTAGGGGCTGCCCCGGAGGATATAAACTTCCCAGTGCTTTCAGCTGTGTGTGTGTGTGTATGGGTATGTCCATTCCCTAACACACACACATCAGCACAGATGCTGTGGGCAGTTTTCAGTAGCCAATGTACAGGCAAGAGAGTCATCAGGGACTGGCCAGGGAGGGGCATAAAGATGTGGGAAAGGGATCCCAGGGGTCTGGAGGGTCTGGAGCCCCAGGCAAGAAGTGATCTATTAACTAACAAAACCATGGACAAATGATACTAGACAGAGAGCCTAGAAATGAATAAAATCTCTACCTAAAACTACTTCCCGTATGACTAGAAAGAGCATTTATGTCTAACAATCAGGTGTGCGCTAGATAAATGTTCTAAGGCTTTTAAGCTTTCCATCTTTTTGGTTAAACTTTCCATATACCAGAAAAGAAATAAAATGCTTTGGATTTTTAAAGAAAAGTCACTTTGTTTTTCTAACTCTTAATACAAAGATTTTTTTATCAATTCAGGAAAGAATATAAAGTTAAAAATTAGATTTACTACAGACAAGTCAAACTTGAATGGCCTGTCTGCTAAGTACATTTTCTGTCCTCTAAATTTCACCTTCAATCTAAAGCAGCTATGCTTCCACAGTTTTCTGTTTTCATTTTTTCCCCTTAATTAAAAGAATTGTTGCCAGGAAATAATGGAAACTGCTCTGATCTATTCTCTTGGCCCAATGCTTAATTTTTTTTTTCCTACCTCACACTTCAATACCGTATTACCTTATTCCTAAATTCACTTTCTCCTCCAACACTTTAGATAAGAATTCAACATTATAATATTTTTTCTCTAATATTCTAGTATATTCCTTTAAGAATTGTAGGTTGTAAAGAGGTCATCTTTATATTCATACATCTTCTTCACAGATTTATACTTTAAAACTACAAACAAAAATGGGAGCAATGACGATATTACAACAATGGGTCATGGAGCCTAACAGATTTTCAGTTACTTTTAAGATGGAAATAAAGATGAAATACACATATTCATTTAAATGGTATCAGCAGTGCTTAAAGGTTTTCATTGCTTGAAAAGCAGACTTTAATATCTGATATGTATGATATATTCAATTGCAAGGAATATTTGACCTGAAAAATTATCCTAAGTATTAAGTTTATTCAATATAAGGACTGTGTCACTGCATATTTTAAAAACATTTCTCCAGAAAATTAAGTGGAAGTCTAGAATATAATTTCTATTTTTCTGTTTTCTATATAATTTATATTTTCCTGATGGCTTCATAAAATATTTGCTTCAAGGGAGGAAAAAACTAATAGGCTCAGAATATTCTTTTTAAATCACACTTGAGCTAACTCTTTACAAAGAATGTATCAACATTGGTAGAGTAATAATAAGCACAATAATAACAGATCTTAATGAATAACAGGTATTAAAAACATTCATTCAGTTCAGTTGCTCAGTCATGTCCGACTCTTTGTGACCCCATGGACTGCAGCACACCAGGCATCCCTGTCCATCACCAACTCCCTGAGTTTGCTCAGACTCATGTCCATTGAGTTGGTGATACAACCCAACCATCTCATCCTCTGTCGTCCCCTTCTCCTCCCACCTTCAATCTTTCCTAGCATCAGGGTCTTTTCCAATGAGTCAGTTTTTCGCATCAGGTGGCCAAAGTTTTGGAGTTTCAGCTTTAGCATCAGTCCTTCCAGTGAATATTCAGGACTCATTTCCTTTGGAAATTTCATCTGGTTGGATCTCCTTGCTGTCCAAGGGACCCTCAAAAGAGTCTTCTCCAACACCACAGTTCAAAAGCATCAATTCTTTGCTGCTCAGCTTTCTTTATGGTCCAACTCTCACATCCATACATGACTACTGGAAAAACCATAGTTTTGACTAGAT